>NW_021703781.1:10288747-10888747 GCF_005190385.1 Monodon monoceros | reverse complement strand
TAATTATCAGAGAAATGCAGAGAAAAACTATGATGGAGTACTACCTCACACTGGTCGGAATGGCCATCATTAAAAAGTCTACAAATAACAAATGCTGCAGAGGGTGTGGAGAAAAAGGAGCCCTCCTACTCTATGGGTTAGAATGTTGGTGCAGCCACTATGGAAAACAGTATGGAGGTTCCTCAAAAAACTAAGAATAGAGTTGCCATATGATCCAGAAATCCTACTCCTGGACATATATACAGACAAAACTATAATTTAAAAAGATACATGCACCCCTGTGTTCGTAGCAGCACTATTCACAATAGCCAAGACATAGAAACAAACTAAATGTCCATCAGCAGATGAATGGATAAAGAAGATGTGGTATATATATATATATATATATATATATATATATATATACACAATGGAATACTACTCAGCTGTAAAAAAGAATGAAACAATGACATTTGCAGGAACACGGATGGACCTAGAGATTATCATACTAAGTGAAGTAAGTCAAAGATAAATACCATACATCACTTATGCATGGAAACTAAAATATTATACAAATCAACTTATCTGTGAAACAGAAACAGACTCACAGACATAGAGAACAGACTTGTAGTTGCCAAGGGGTGTGGAGAAGAGATGGGTTGGAAGTTTGGGATTAGCAGATGCAAACTATCAATATTATATATAGAATGGATAAACAACAAGGTCTTACTTTATAGCACAGTATTCAATATCCTATGATAAACCATAATGGAAAAGAATATGAAAAAGAATGTGTGTGTGTGTATATCTATATACATAGATATAGATATATATAACTGAATCACTTTGCTATACAGCAGAAATTAACATTGTAAATCAACTATATATTTTTTTTAATTCTTTTGCCTTAAAATACAAATTTTATTCACCACGTATATCTTAAGTTTCAGAATAGAAGTAACATGTCACATAATCCCACAACAGTTTAATGAGGCAGGTATTATTAATAGGGGGGGTAATTTTTTGCCTAATGTTACACAGCTAGTAATAGCTAAACTAGGATTAGGATCTATGACTGACTGACTCTAGAGCCTAAACTCATGTTAAGGGATAATTTTTTAACAAGTATACAATGAACACATGTCAAAGATTTTTATCTAACTCATTAAATAAATAAGAGAACTGGTAACATGTTTTAACCAGTTCAAAAAAGTGTCTGAAGAATAGACATTATTATAGATCAGGAATGTTGAAATGAATTTGCAAATTTCCACTATGGAAACAGCCACAACTGGCCTCCATAGTGGAGGAGGGAAGTCTTTGAACTTACACTGGACAGAATTTATTTACGTATCTATAGAGAAAAATTCTTTTGTACTGCTTACAGTTATCTACAGCTTATTGTATCTACAATTGTATCAACTTATTGTAAATTAACTGTTATTTTATAACGGTGTTATAGTTCAGAGGCAATAAAAGACTCACAGTCCCCATAGAATAGGATAAGCTGGGATATGTGCTTTAAACAATGCATATATACTAGCAAGGAGCCCTGTTCATGAAGAGAGTAAACACATGTTGATGTTCACTTATTGCTGGCCTTTAGAGTTTTGCTTTTGTTTTCAGGAATGACTGGTGTTTATATTTTATTTTATTTATTTATTTTAAAAATTTATTTATTTATTTTTGGCTGTGTTGGGTCTTCATTGCTGCACGCAGGCTTTCTCTAGTTGCGGCGAGCAGGGGCTACTCTGCGTTGCGGTGCGCGGGCTTCTCATTGTGGTGGCTTCTCTTGTTGCAGAGCAGGAGTTCTAGGCACGCAGGCTTCAGTATATATTTTAAAAGATATGTTTACATCACACAGTTGTTGACTTCCAAACCAGGGTCTAAAACTTAGTACCATTTTCAGAGTCCTACTTAGTATTAAGGCATAAATCAGTATTTAAATTGAGTCGTGAGCTATACAACAATATGGCTAGCTGTGCTTATCAAAAACAACATTATCAAAGTCTGTCTGAGGGTTTAGCCCTATCTAATAGATAGATGCAAAAGGTTTAATGAATTTATATTCTGTTCTCTTTGAGATAACGTAGAACACGTCTTTCTTATGAATTCTTTGAGTGGTAGTTGTCTGGAATTGGTAATAAATAAGTTTAACAAATGCCCTACTCTTAGCCACTATCATCTCTTCCCTTTCTCATTAAAAAAAAAGGAAAGAATTGGAAAACCATGGACATACCTACTGATAAT
This sequence comes from Monodon monoceros, assembly GCF_005190385.1. Taxonomy (NCBI): domain Eukaryota; kingdom Metazoa; phylum Chordata; class Mammalia; order Artiodactyla; family Monodontidae; genus Monodon; species Monodon monoceros. Next base: position 10,886,518 of record NW_021703781.1, on the reverse strand, counting down.
CAGCAAGGTTTATCTCTGAGTTTTAAGATTATGATTGATGTCTGTGTGTTCCACTAAAACTTTATTGACAAAAACAAGTGGCAGGGCCAGATTTGGCTTTTGGGATGTAATTTGATGACTCTTAGTTTAGGGTATGGGCTCTGGAGTCAGACTGCTGGGTTTGAATTCAGGTCCTGTCCCTTACCAGTTTTGTGACCCTGGGTGAATTACTAAACATCTTTGACATTTGTTATTTCTATGATAGGGATAACAGTACCTATCTGGGGTTGCCAGAAGGATACTTGCACAGTGGTCAGAACAATGTCTGGCACATGATAAGCTCTCAGTGAGGGTTAGCTCTTATTATTCTATATTCAACTGGACCCTTTTAAAGGACTAACATTACTTATCTGATTTATTATTTTTTTAATATTTATTTTTTTGGTTGTACCAAGTCTTAGTTGTGGCAGGTAGGCTCCTTAGTCGCTGCTTGCTGGCTTCTTAGTTGCAGCTCCTGGGCTCCTTAGTTGTGGCACGTGGGCTCCTTAGTTGCGGCATGCATGTGGGATCTAGTTCCCTGATGAGGGATCGAACCCAGGCCCCCTGCATTGGGAGCGTGGAATCTTATCCACTGCCCCACCAGGGAAGTCCCCACTTACCTGATTTAATCTTCACTGGTCAGTAAGGTAAGGTCAGCAAGAATGATGATAAACCCCATGGACTAACGTCCAAGTTGATTGCTTTTTTCATCTTATTTCATTTCTGTTTAGCAATAAACATAAAATGTTTCTACTAAAACCACATACCATCTTTGTAATAATACTTTAAAATATTTTTAAAGAAATTAGAAAAATTAAAGTTTGATGATGGGGAAGAAAACTAATGAAAATCTGTTTTTCAGCTACTAAATCAGACGAAGCCTCCTAGAAGAGTGGTTTTGTCAAAAACAAAATATTCTTGATGCTTTTAGATTTTCAGTGCTCATGTGCTAGTTTTTTGTTTGCTTTTCTTTGTTTGTTTGTTTTTTGTCTATTTATCTTCCTCTGACTTCCCAAAGGAGCAAGACTGGTGCTGAGAGTCTAATATAAATGGAGATACGGAATCTTTTCACCCCTCCTACTGCAAACTGCCTAACGAACAGTTGACCATTTTTCAGAAACACACTGCATGTCCCAAATTTCCAGGTATTTGGTCATGAAATGAGGATGGCTACAAATATCTTTATAAGAGCAAACTCTGTGCAGAGTCACTATGTTTCCTAACTAAGGCCAGAATCAGCTAAATGCACACTGCTATTATTTAATCCAAGATTCCCCTAATTGAAGCTGGTTCCCCTCAGCCACAGCTGGCTAATTACATGCTATCTGCAGATTATTTTTCTTTCATCTGAACTGTTTTGGAATCCTCATCCCAATATGGAATCAGTAATAACTCTTTGACTTCCTGTGTGCATGCCTGAATATTTCAACTTCTGAAACCTGAGGGAAATAGGAAGGGGAGAGGAAGTCTGCAAATAAAGGCAAACTCTACTTGCATGATTGAGTGCTGCTATGGCTCAGGGAGGTTATACAGAGATACTAGACTCCAAAATTAGAGCCTCAAAATGTCCTGGTCACCATTTTTGGTCCAACCAAGTAGTAACAAATGACAAAAAGGTTTAATTATCATATATTGATAAAAGTTGTTAAGAACAACAATAACCACAAACATGGCTTAAATTCCGTAGTACTATAATAATAATAATAATAAAAGAATCTTTTGCATTCGGAGGTGATTTGGGTTTTTTAAATATTATCTGATCTCCAAAGTAAAAGTAAAACTCAGTGAGGTACCAGAGGAGATATTCTTTTCTTTTGATAAAAGAAAAACATAGGGACTTCCCTGGTGGCGCAGTGGTTAAGAATCCGCCTGCCAATGCAGGGGACACGGGTTCAATCCCTGGTCTGGGAAGATCCCACATGCCATGGAGCAACTAAACCCATGCGCCACAACTACTGAGCCTGCGCTCTAGAGCCCCCAAGTCGCAACTGCTGAGCCCGTGTGCCACAACTACTGGAGCCCACGCGCCTAGAGCCCGTGCTCCGCAACAAGACAAGCCACCGCAATGAGAAGCCTGCGCACTGCAACGGAGACCCAACACAGGAAAAATAAATAAATAAATTTTTTTTTTTAAAAAAAGAAAAACATAGAGTGAGAAGTTAGTGACAGAGGCCAGAGAGAAACCAGAATTCCTGACTCCAAATTTGAGGTTCTTTCCATTAAAGCTAATTCCCCTCAGCAATGCTGCTACCAGCATATCTACACAGTGCACTAATTAAGTCCAGATGGCTTGTGAACTTCCTTCAGTTCCATCTGAGTTAATGCAGAAAATGGAGGAGAAGCAGTTCCTTTTCTTGGGTATTTTAAGGGGGAGTGCTAAGTTTTGATTATCAAAGAAATTTAGAATCATCTCTTTCTTTACTATAAAAAGTCAGTATCCTTACATAAGTACATTAATACTCCTAGCAAGCCACAGCTGCACAAGTCAAAATATTTTAAAAAATAGATGCATAAAACTCCAGAGTACAAATACACTTACTAAACTCCCATTGAGAATTAAGATCATTTCCTTATGGATCTTCATGAACCGAAGATGAGGTTTCCTTACTAATGTTTATGTAACAGGCATTCCAAGCAACTTAATCAGCTGGTGGGCAAATTGCAGAACTCAGGAAGCAAGGATACCCAGGAAGTTTCCAGGATTCACTGAGCATTGGAACGTGGGGGACTGGTACTCTGGTTCAAAACCAATCTGCCTGAGTTCAAACTCCCCCTCTGCTGCTTAATAGTCACGTGATGTTAGACAAATTGTTGTCTCTCTCTAAGCCTCTCTAAGCCTTTATTTTTCCTAAGTATTACTGTAAGTGGGGATAACAGCATAACCTTCTTCAGAGAGCTATGTATGGTAGGTTCAAATGAGATACAGCTCATATTCCCATGCATTGCATAAAAGCATTAATGCTTAGTATTCAGAGAATATTAATTTGAGCATCTCCTTAAACTAGATGACACATATGAAATGTCCTCATTTTTACAATCAGAGGAAACGAAATTTGAAGCTTAGAATTTTATATAGGTCACAGGCATTCTGTCCACTGAAGAGGAATTTGGGTATATTTTAACCCATAAATATCAGAAGAATATCCTCTATGTGTTAGGAAATAAGAAATAAACCCTCACTGAGCACACTCTCAGTGTACTATAAAAGCTTGAAAAGTTCCTGGCTCTAATGTATAGCACACAATATAAGAGGTAGTACCAGACTTTATAAGAGTTTATTGCCAAATGAGTGGTATTTAACAGTGTTTCTCAAAAGCGGGATCCATAAACCTCTGTATAATCCATGGTTACATTATTATGGAAGGTCCCTGTGTGATTTTGTAATACTTTTATGAAAATCTTTTAAAATTAATTAATATATTTTGGATCATTTGGGGATAACATATAATTGGGTACTGCCACAACATTTCAGTGCCGAAGTTTATATTTGTAGTTGTGATTATAATAGCATGGAGTCCAAGTTGTATCACTTTTTTGTGCTTACTAGTCAGGAGTCAACACACAAATGAAGTATTCAAGTCAATTAAAATGCAAATAAATTGCAGAAAGCTGTATAAGTAGCTGAAATAGAAAGAGCGGAAGAAGAATTGGAGTTATCACTTGGAACAGGGTGGTAGACATGCTCATCTCAAAACAATGTAGGATGATATAGTGGTCTGATATTCATGATAAAGCAAAGAAAAAAAGAACCCATCACATAAAAATGATGCTGTTAATTGTTAATTTTATCATATTTTGTTTTTATTTCATTTGTAAATGTATTTTGATCCCATTGTTATCTAAGTGTCATAAGCTGAAAGTTTATATATATGTGTATATATATATATTCTATGGCCTTTCTAAATTCACTTCTTGGTTCTCATAGGGTTTTTTGTGGATTCATTAGGACTTTCTACATAGATAAGCATGTCTTCTGCAAATAGTTTTATTTCTTCCATCCTAATTTGAATACCTTTATTTCTTTTTTTTCTCATATTGCATTGGCTAGGAACTACAGTACAGTGTTGAATAGAAGTTTCCATTTTGATGGAAACTGGCTTCTATTCTTGGTATGAGTTTTGTCTTTTTTTGCCTATAGGTCCTCAGTCAGCACAACTATCTGCAGGCTTACAGCCTGATCCATTGACCACAAGACATTACACAGATCAAGGGACCTATTTTAAAGCAAAGAAAGTGCAGCAATGGGCATATTACAATGGGATCTACTAGTCCCATCACAGTGTACCACCTTGGACCTGCTGGCCTGAAGGAGTGACAGAACTGCCAGTTATAGTGCCAGCTTAGAAATGATACCCAATGAGGATGGGATGCCATTTCCAAGAACAGTATATATCCTAAATCAATGACTATTACATAGTTCTCTTTCTTCAATTAGCAAAACACTTGGGTCCGGGAACCAATAAATAGACACAGAAATGGTCCTGATTACCTGTTTCTCATCACTCCTAGTGACCTGGTCAGAGAAATTTTGCTTACCATTCCTACAGCTCTGGATTCTGTAAGTTTAAAGAAGGAATAGCAAGAGTCCCATTGAACTCCTCCTTCCAAGGCTACTTCTGTCAAGGGATCAGCTGGCAAAAACAGGAATTATCATTCTGGCAGGAATATCGACACTAATCAGGAAGAGATTAGGGCTGTTATTACACTTAGAAGAAACACATAAAACAAACAAGAAAATCTTTAGTCTAAAACACTGTATCAGTTTGAGTTCAAGCACCTTTTTAATCATAGTTTTTACCTATTGAGTGCTTCCATTAGGGTCTGAGGGTCACTCTGCATATCTAGACCTGTTAAGAACACAGATGCAAGACACCAAACATTTGCCTGCACATCTAGGGAAGTAGAGAGGGAGGAAGAGTAGCAGAAAGGTTACCAAACCAGGGGTAGGAATGATTGGAGATGTTCAAGTTTGTATAAAAATTTAAATTCTTCCATCATTTATTAAGCAGTATAATGATAACTGAATGGAGAGAAACATAGATCAATAGGAAAACAGCTGGGTCTTCAGCACTAGCTACTCTTCACTTTTCTATTCTCATTTGTCTTGTCTAACCTGGCTGCCAAGGCCTGTTTTCCTAGAGGGTGTTAGGCTATTGCCTAGTCTCTCCTACTTTATTTATTTTCTTTGTTGGTCTCTCAGACTTCATTAAGGCAGTTTCTTGCCTACTTATCTTCTTCATATTTTATCCCTAGCACCTAGCACAGTGCCTGACACATAGAGGTTTACTATATTTATTAAATGAATTAATGACTCACTAATTGTAAAGCCATACAGTAGAATGCTATTCTATTTAAAATTATGCTGTAGATGGATAACTAAATTTTATATATTATTACTTTAAAAGTAATCAAGTTTCTAAGCAATATGTACAATATAATCTCATTTTGAAGTTTGATCAAAAAGATTAATACATAAATAATAATGCTGGTTGTTTCTGAAACATGAAAAAAGAGTGAGTAAATAATTTCTCATAGTTTTACGTATATGTCTGTTTTTATCTGCAATGGACATATATTGCTTTTTCTTTTAACAAAGATAAATTTTTTTTTAATAATGATGGTGACAGACTTGTCCATTGAGTCTTATTCTTACATTTGTCACATGGAAAAACAAATAATATTTTGTCTGTGACTGAAAGCAGAATAATATAGTCTTGTCTCTGGGGCTGTGGTTCTCAATTGGAGGCAGTTTTGCCTCCTTGGGGGTCATCTGACAATGTCTAGAGACATTTTTATTATCATAATTTTGGAAAAGTAGGGGGCAGTTGCCACTGGCATTTAGTGGGGAGAGGCCAGAAATGCTGCCAAACATTCTACAATGCACAGGACAACTAACTCCCTACAACAAAGAATTGTCTGGTCCAAAATGACAATTGGAGTGTCAAGTTTGAGAAACCCCACTCTAGAGTAATTAGCATTTTGATACTGGAAGCCTCTCTGATGGCAAAATGTAAGACTTCAGTGTCAGATTAGTGGAGGAAATGTTTTTAGTGGCCAACAGTGTAACTTATTAGTTATAGAGAAGTCATTCAAAATGGAGTTCATAGACATATATTTTAAATATATTCCTTTATTTTACAGCTGTTTTGTACACATGGTTCACTATAGAGAAGGGAGTGGCAGTATAAAAGAAAGAGCTAAATAATACAAGATTATATTGGCTATTTTCATTTAGTAGGTTCATGATAAGGCTAAATTATTGAGATGATAGTGATTCCTTCAGAGCCAACATAATGCACACCAACCAAAGGCTCAGTTTTATTCAGATTTCCAAAAGCAAGTCCTGGCAGTCAGGGTTGTGGAACACTTTGCAAAGCACATTTCTCAATTTCGCTGTCTAAAAGTCTTTAAAATAGAGACTAGATGGGTGTTTGGACATTATCCCTGAATTCAAGTGCTTTTAATTTATTTATAAATGACATTTATTAAAGGGAAAGTACAAGATATGATCCAGATGAGTCATAAGAACATGTTTGCACATTTTGTTGCAATTTAACTGGATTAATTGATTTCTGTAATATGCCATTTGGTGCAAAAACAACATCGTAGACTCTTTCCAAAGGATTTACTTCTCTCCATTCTTACAGAAAAATAATTCCTCTCAGCTAGATTACTGCAGAGGAGTCCTAACTGGCCTCCCTACCTCTGCTTTATATTGTAAACATTGCGCATGAATCCAGGTTAACCTCTCTGTTAATTGCCTCAAATGCAAGATAAGGACAGCATCTTTTCCACAGGATAATGGGAGAATTAAATGAAATGGCATATATAAAGCACCTAAACACTGTGTATGTGTTGAACACATAGTGGATGCTCAGTAATAAGAATTTAAAATAAAATAAAAATGTCCATGCTTATGGAGTGATGCCTTTCACCACCTCCTCAACTGGCCACTGGTATTTATGTTTATATACTAACATATTTATATATGACTGTGTTTGAAATTCTAGGGATTTGCCAAACTGCAAGTACAATAAGCTTTTAGCTCACAGGAGCATGAAAATTACTCGCTCCAACCTCTTTCTGCCTCTTCCATTTTCTAGGAAGTGATATATCTTGGGCTACTGCAAACCCTCATCTGGAGTAGAGATATCTTTTTTCCAAGCTGTTTGTTCCCTGGGCAGCAAGGGTAACTAAATGAATAAGAAAATAACTCTTCTTCTAGTCACTTCCAGAGACAATGGAAATATACTGACAGTGCTGAGTCTTAGAAAACAATGTGTTCATCAGAAATTTAAAACTACTATTTATTGAAGTTTATCTTTTTGCACTTACCTCTCATGCCAACCCTAAAAATAGCCTTGATTTATACTATTTAACAGATGAGGAAATTGAGGTTTAGAGAGATTGTGATTTGCTTAAAGTCGCATGGCTCTAAACTACACGGTTTGGATTTAATTCCAGGTTTCTTGGACTTGTACGCAAACTGCTTCTCAGCAGCAAAGTATTAGAAAGAAACTAGATAAGCTAAATCTATTTAACCTGCCACAGGTAACTGAGAGGAAGTTGAAGTTTTTCTCTGAACCAAATAGAGTTCTTTGCTTTTTTAAAAAACTCAGAATCGTTGACTGATTTATGAGCCCTCCTTCATCGTGCTAAATTTTCTTTTGCTTCACTTTTAAACACAAGGTATTGTTTTTGCCTAAATCTTCTCTCCTCAGTGCTAATGTTTCCCTCCTCAATGCTAATGTAGTTTTGTGTTATCCCAAGGAGGGAAAGAATCACCCAAAAGGATATGGACCTGTAGCCTAAATCTAGACTCTATGTCTGCTCAAATTCATATTCCCTGGCCCAACTATGTCTTTCTCTTTATTTTCTCAGTGGGAGACCGTATCCCTTGAAGTCACTTGCAATAAAAACACACTTCATTGCTCAGATGAGCTACATGCTACTAAGGAATAATCAGTATCATAGTTAACATGAACCCTTAAAATATCTAACTGAACAGAGTGTGTAAACATTCTGAAAAGAAATTACTGCTTCCTTACTTTCCCCTCTAATCATGAGAATCATTCTCCCCATCTTTGCTTGCCTTGGCAGCTAGTCAAGACCATCTTTCATTGCTATTCACTCTCTTTGTTATATCTGTAATATGTTTCAATAGTCATGGTTCTATGCTCAGCTTTGTAATTAGATGAAGTGATGAAAATAACTTTTACTTGAGTCCAATTTTCTCTGCATAAAAATAACTCTTTCAATCTTCTGATGTAATAAATTATAGGAAACTTTAGGTAGGACTATGTATAAAATTGGAGTCTGATTAGGGCCAGATACTTCTAAGCGGTATCAGAACCATCTTTTACATTGCATTCTTTCATTGCAAGCTCAGATGCTATACCGTAATTATTCTAATGGGTTCAGCAATTTGGAGATTTGTAATTGATGACCAGGAGGACACTATTGTCATCTCATGCGCTAACTCATATCCAGTAATTACGCTGGGTTATAAATAAGATAGCTTATTTATAAAGTCAAGGATTGGGGATCAAATTGCAAAGCTCTTGTCAGTCCTGCTGTTTGCAATTCTACTTACCTCAATTTCCATATCCAGATATCTAACATAACTAGTCACAGTGGAATTTGGAATTTGGGTCCTGCACTTTTTAAAATCTCACATTTTCTAATACTGTGTCAGGAAGGAATGGAAAACTCCCTTCACTCAGCTTACTGGAGGCATTACATGGTACTGGAATTAATACCTGAATTCATACTGTAAAGCACTTCAACTTCATCCAGCAGTAACAGCAATGGTGAACAATTTACATCTTCCTAGCCCTGTAATTTACAAATTCAGTTTGAGATGGCAAACCGAAATCCCTACAAGCCTGGTCAGTTGACCTAAATGAATGAAGCTAGGTGGGGACTAATGTAAATGAGACATGGCATGTGTGAGATGCATTGGAACATTTGATACAGTTCAGCAGTACACAAAGTAGCACTTCTTTTTTTTTCCCCAAGATTCAAAGCTATGAAATCTGAATGAGTAGCAAACCTCTCAATGGCTGGAAAGCCATCTATAAAAGTCCCTGGGAAGAGAGGAGTGACCCCAAAGAGTCAAATTCCCTTTATTCCCTGCAACCCCCCTCTGTGTGCCAGGGACACTAGGGCTGCTGGGCTGCTTTCATTAGGAAAGTGCAAAAGAACTGGAACATTTCCTTGCTGAAGTACAAAGGCCCTTTGCCTCTTTTTGTTGGCTTAGAAGCTTCAATCAGCCTCAGAGTTTCAAAGGTTCAACCAGCGGCGTTCCAACTAGGCTGGAATTGAGTAGTGCCCTGGGTACTGAGTAGGGAAGCAAGTGTCTGTGCCCACTCAGTAACCCTGGACTTATGAGATCTCCCTACAAAGGTTGAAACGCAATGTTTTATGATTTGAGCCATCACTAGAACACCAGAGAACAGGGTGATGAAATACCACTTTACCCTTCACTTTCAGACAACTATTTATTACTTGGCAACCTTTGAAAGAATATAAACAACTGTTCTTAAGGACTTACCAAACCCATTCTCTAGCATCACACATTCAGAGCAGGCAGCTTCCTTTGAAAGTTAAAAAAGAGCCAGGCCATCCTGGCTGGTAGTTAGTCAGTGATGGACAGATGTATAAAAGCTGAGTTAAGTGAAAGGGAAAGAGAAATGAACCATTAGAAAGGGGCATGGCAGCTCAGAAGGAAAGTCATAGAGGAAGGACTAGGGAGAGTAAGCTCCATTGTGTGTTACCCCCAAGTCTCAGCCAATCAGGGGGGAGATAGAAGATGATCAGCATACAGAGAACCCACTTATTGTCAGTTTTTGTTACACTCCATTATGGTTAAGAGACCAGATAAGCATTTTTTCCCCTCTATGATGCTAAGAGGAGGGCAATTATTTATAAAGGACAATTACACAGAGGAGGCTTAGTGCCAGATAAAATTCACTAACATCCCCTGGCATGTTCTCATTACTCAGTCTCCACTCACATAAATTAAGCTATTAAATTATTCTGTTAATTTTGTTAATTCCACAAATATCTGTTATCTACTATATCTGCTATGGGGAAGCCACTTCACAAAGCACTGGTGATATAAATGAAACGTTAACCTTGTAGTCAAGTAGACCACAATCTAGTGGATGAGACACAATAATGCAATAATGGTAGTATGCGAAAGTAGGAAGAGCTCAGCCTTGAGACCCTGACAGAATTGGATTTGAATCTTTGCCCTGGTTCCTCCTTTCCTTCCTCTCTACCTTCTTTCCACAATTAAACACATATTTTCCAGGAACCTTAATATGCAGGCCTGTGCTAAGTACACAAGAGTATAATGCTGATGATACATAAAACCTGCACTCAGGGATAACTAATCACAAAACAAAACAAAAACAGTATAAAGAGAGTAATACATGTATGGCTTGCTTTAGATGATGTCGCCTCTGAAGTGAAATGGCTCTGGCTTCTCAGAGCTGAGCCTTTTAACACACTCTCAGTGCCTAACTGTCAAATTAGAAAAATGTGGGTTTGGTTGTGTAGGTAGTGATTTTTCCCAGAATAGAATCTCTCAACAGAAGATTCAGAGGGTCCCCCACCAAGGCCAAACCTTCATGGAACATGGTGTCAGAAGAGGTGATCTTTAAAGTCCCTTCTAGCTCTTACATCCTAAGATTTTATGTTCCCAGAACTAAAGCAGAGCCAGGAAACCAGGTAAGAAGGCTGGACAGGAACCAGGAATAACATGTGAATGAGAGTTAGCCACAGCAGGTTGGAATTTAGGAGTAAGAGCTAGCAGAATGGAGAGCCTATATCAGGACGGTGACTTGGGAGCTATTAAATAAATACTGGCTTATGGTGGTTAAGTAGTTGAGTGGATCTTCACAGCACTTGGAACACTGTGCCTGGACTCTAAAATATGTAGAAGTCGTTAAAATTTGGAGTACATAAGAATCTTACCAGGAACTTGTTTAAAATGCAGATTCCCTGTGCAGAATTTCTGATTCCATATATTAAGGGCAGGAACTAGGAATGTGCATTTTTAACAAGAACTTCTGGGTGATTGTGTCTCAGAAACCTTGAAGTTGAGATTACATGTCCCAAACAGCTACTGACTACAGTGAGGAAGTTCAGAGGAGTCAGGCATCCCAGGCCTTTTCTGTCCTGTAAGGTGTCCTGTGGCAGACCAATGGTGATCAGCGACCTGATCAGTTTTTTAATTTGAAGCATATTAGTGCTATGGCTTACCATACTTTGCTGCCAGCATTTGCAGAGTAGTTATGAGAAAAGGGAAGATTGCAGACATACTTTCCAGCTGGATCTTGGTGTTGGCACACACCTGGATAAAAATTAGACAAATCAATCTAAGAGACAGCTGTTTCCCAACATCTCCCTGTGGGCAACACACCTGGATTCAGGGCTCTTTATTCCCATTTGAATGGAAAATTTAGTATCACAGAGGCGGTGTTTTTCTTACTTTAAACAGTTTGCAAAAGTACTCTCCTAGTAAGGTTGACTTGTACTCAGAGCTGCCCTGGGGGATGAAAAATTAGGTCCATTCCCACATACCACAGACTTAGTCCACCTAGAGCTGCAGATGCTGCAAAGAAGGTCCTGCACGTGACCACATGGTATGCAGCTGACCTTCCTCCTCCTTCCAAATTTATCAGACTATGTTTGAAAAAAAAATTTTATTTTCCTTTCAAGGATTGCCCTAAACCCTTATTGTAGCTCAGCTTCACCTGGAAACAGATGCTAACAGTGGGGGCCAGGACGTTTCTAGAACCATCAGATCCACAGCATAGTCAAGAAAAACATCTAGAACCTCAGATCTCACCCAGCAGTTGCGGTTACAGTACACCTTCTTCTTGGTAAAATTCCTTTTTGGCTTCAATTTCATAATATGAACCGACTGCTATAGTAGAACCCTAAGTGAATGAGTCCACATACACTGGGAAATGATGCCTTGTAAACTGTGGATTCTGAAAATATAACTGAAATATCCTTCTGTGTTACACCTGTATCTGTGAAAGAGAAAATATTTAAGTGAAGTTTTAGCTTTTATCAGAGACTGCCAACTTTCCTTTTGACTGTTGCAGACTCCACAGTTAATTGGGGCCACCGATGACTATTGGGGAGGATCATCCCATCAAGTTGTGGGATCTCTGGGTTTTGAAAACATAAGGATCTGGCTGCAATCCAAATGCAAGTAAAAGGAAATTATCCAGAAAGAATACCTCAAATGAGGACAAATCTTGGCATGTTATTTTTTTCTTTACTGAGAAATTGATTGTATCCTTCTCACAATTCACATTGATCTATGTGGCATTTATGCCAAGTGGGATGGGTGGCCAGCACCCAGGACCACTCCAGAGACAAGGCGAGCAGAATCTTCAAGTTCTCATATTGTCCTATTCATAAGGGGGCGGGCAGACAAGGGAACAATATGGAACATGTGGGAAGCCCCTACATTTGAATCTTTGACTGTCATCCACAGCTCAGGAAGTAATATTACATAGATTATTATGATTCAGAAAGCAACAGACCCGGGAGCACCTCCCCATCCTGTATCTACAATGGCAACCAGTGTCTAGCCATGGTCAAAGTAACATTTTTACAAGCCGTTAGCTTCTGTAATGAGAGATAGGACCATACCTTCCACTGAGTCTTGGAAGAGGGTTCAGATGCTGAGCAGCAAAAACTGATGAGTATGCACTAAGTGACTAGGAACAGAAGAACAAAGGGAGGATGAGCAAATGAATGGAGAATGAGATACAGTGATGCCTAATTTGGCCTAAGTTAAAATTTTGTGTACGGAGAGCTTTGAGTTTATTCATTCATCCATTTAATAGTATTTATTAAGTGTGTATTATGAACCAAGTACTATACCAGGCATTGAGAATATAGTCGTAAACAAGCCTCATTTGTGGAGCATTGTGGGTGTCATAATCTAGTGTGTTAATTGCTATTATTGGTGCTATGGGGGTCCATAGGATGGGCAGCTAATGGAGATTTGAGAAATCAGATCAAGAAGGCCTTCCAGGAGGAAATAACTTTGGATGAGTCACTTTTTGGGGCCTCTGTTTCTTTATCTTTAAAACAGGAATAATAATACTACCTTATAAAATTGAGGTGAAGATTAAATGAGATTACATATGTAAAGCTCTTGGCATAGTTGCTGGATATAGTAAGTTCTGCCAAGACATAGTTGATACCATTATTTTTGTAAAACTATTATTTCTTAAACTATTGTTACTAATATACTATTACTATTGTTTTATTGCTCTTAATTATTTGGGACTTGAAGGATGAGTAGGTGAGAACCAGGGGAAGGGTGGAGATCATATCAGACAGAGAAACAGAATGTGTGAGAGATACAGTCAAGAGCCATCAGAGCTTGGGATAACTGAACATTTAATATTTATAGAAAATGTATATAGTATACATGTATAGTATGTTCATAATATACACATATACATACATATACATGTATACATATATATAAAAGGTAAGTGACAAAAGATGAGATGGAGACATAAACCACATCTGATCATGAACAGTTTTATAAGCCAAATCTGAAGAGCTTGGATTTTACCCAAAGAGCTGCTGAAGGATGTTATATCGTGGAGTAATACGATCACACACAAACAACCCCCCATCCACTCCACACACACCCCCACACACACTCATATCCATAATTTACAAATAATCATGGCATAATACAGCTAGGGCTTACAGACAGTATAATTCAAGCCTTTTATTTTAACATTGAGGAAATTGAGTCCAAAGGGGTAACGTGATTTAACCAGGATAATACAAGTAGTTACTGCATGTCTTTTGACTCCAAATACTTTGTTTTTTTTCCATCATACAACACCACTTTCTTTAACATTTTTTCCATTGTTATTACTCTGCTGTTGGCCAAGCTGGAAAACTTTCAGGTTGAGAGTAATTCCAACTAAGCTTTTTCCTCAGAAAGTCTGTAGGTACCTGTAGAAAATTCTGGCACTGATGAATTGCCTCTAAAATCCAGGCTCAAATTTCACAAAGCATACCACAATGGGTCCTTGGGAATCCAATGTTTTAAATTTTTAAGGACTCAGAATCAGCTCCACAGGGGTGTGGATCCGGGGCAAAATTTCACTGCATGACCATTTTCCAAACCCCAGCTCCATTCCCGTGTAGATAAAATTAAGTACAAAGTGAACATAAAGACCAGAGGGGGAATTGTCCCAAAGGAGTACCCTGCAGATTTCAGGAGGAAAAAAATCTTGCTGGGGAATGAATTTGCCTTAGTATTGATCCTGGGCAGTTTTAGGGCTTGGTTGTGTATAACTGTTCTTTGCTAGCCCATGGCGACAAAGTGCTTGCTACTCTTAGATGCCTTCCTCAATCACTGACCATCAGATCGTGAATTTGATCCGTCTTGCTCCCACAAATCTGCCCTTCCCTCACAAACAGTTCAAGGGTTACTGTCGTGATTTTCCATATATTAAGAAAAACTTTGAATGTACCACCAAAATGTGTCTGTACTAGACATCTCCCTACAGAAATGCCTTTATTGAACCACAATTTAATATTGTATTTTTAAGAATTGTGGATTCATGTGAGAAATGGCCCTCAAAAATCATCCTCTGAGTAACTGCTATTGAAGATATTTCACATGATTTGGCTTGTGACACTCTTATGATTAATTTCTACAAAACTCAGTGTCAGAAAGAAAGTTCATTTCTTCTGAAATCAGGTATTTTTTCCTTTTATTAGAATGAGAGTTATATCTAACTTTGTTTATCTCTGCTCCCCTTTTTTTTTCTTTCTTGGTTTGGCTCTCAAGAGCTTGGAGTTAACTCAGTACCTGTTTAGAGTCAATACCTGTTAATAGCTCATCCTCAGTTTAATTCTCTACTTCTTTATCTTGTTCCCACTAACTTCCCAGATGACCTGGGTGAAGAAGGGGTCATCTATGGAGTGATCATCTAGTTGAGGCTGGGAGTCAGCCAAGGCCCCGAAAATGGCACTTGTTTTTTGGACGATCATCTGGACTGCCACACGAAGGCAGCTTTTATTCTCTCAGTGAAGCCCTTGGAGACTTGGGACCTTCCTCTGTGTGACATTTGCTGTCCTTTTCTCATTTATTTTAAAATCCATGTAAGAGCATATATTCATTTTTATTGCAAGATGCTTAAAATTACTTTTGGAAGAAGAAAGATTATAAATTATAAATAAATGGTCATGAATTATAAATATATTTCAGCAATCATAAGTTATCTCCCTGAGACACGCATTCAACCCACCACCAAAACAAAGTGGCCATGAAGGAGCACCAACAAGCACTGAGCTGCTACAGCTCTTACCTAGTGAACAAATTATTTTTGTACCTTGGGTGGCACTCAGACCCAGTAACCCAATGTGAGCATGGAGACAGAGCCATGAAATTGTACATCTTAACCTTTTTCCCCCTGCAAAGGGAAGCAGAAAACTGTGGCTTTATCTTCTCCTCAAATTAAATGAATACAATTTCACAGTTTTTAGAACTGCTTCTAAGATGAACAGGAGTGAAATGAGAACAATAGCTGGCATGTTCTTCAGCCTGGGCAGCTTTCTTTAAGATGTTTTTGTTTGGTGAGCAATTACTTCTTATTTCAACTCCTGCTGTTAGACTGAATGTCTATGTGAAATTGAAATGAAGATAAGTTATTCTAACTTCCCCCACACTTAGGTGACCTCTTGTCACTGTTCCTTGGTGCTATCCCAGTGCCCTAACACTGAGCCCTGGGAGAATGGGCCTTAACTGTGGACACTTAGGCATCTAACCATGTACAAATGCAGGGGGAGTTATAGGAGGGAGAGACCAGAGGAGTAGTTGAAGTTGGTGGCAATTGGGAAATGAGAACACTATAGTTTGATAAGGAAAGAGAAGAACATTCCAGATGAGGGAACTTGAGGAAAGAATAGTCAGTAAAGAAAGTGTCTGGGAGGAGCGTGAGGATGGGCGAGGAGGAGTGAGCATACAAAATTTGGGTATCTAGTGTGATCAGAAATGGAGAATGTGTGAAAAATAGAATTTGAAGTAGTGAAAAATGAAATCGCATATGTAGGTTGGCACTAGATTATCAAAGGCCATAAAAATGCAGTATTGTTTCCAGAAGGGTCTGTGGAGTATACGGTATGGATTAAAGGCCATAAAGATAACAGCAAGGAAAGAAACGAAAAGCTGTTGTGAAAGTACAGCAAGAGATGAGGTGAGGAGGCGAGGAGGTCTTGGACCAGGGTGGTGACGACAATAAAAATGGCGAGAAAGGGCATATTTTTCAGTGAAGGAAAGAGCCAGCATTTATTGAGCATCTATCATGTGCCTGACCCTTTACATGCATTATCTTATGTACTGCTCATGACAACCTTGAAAGGTAGGTAAGATTATCCCAAGTCTACAGATAAAGTAGAATAGGAAACACTTTTAGAAATTCGTTCAGCTACTATGAACAGCCAAGATTTAAATTCACTGCTTTCTAACTCCAAAAACTATGATCTTCCCATTTCAACTTTTGCTCTCCTGAGAGACAAAAAAAAAAGATGAAATTTGCTCTCAAAGCTGTTGTCTTCCTCAAAATAAAAAGATGATTCCTAGCTGTATAGACAGACTTTATTACTTCTCCATTAGCCTGCTATCCCAAGCACAAGCTCCTTTGTTTTGTTAAATCTTTACAAATAATTGTTTCTTTTTCTAAAAATGATATATAAACAGCCTGCTTTGACCACTTCAGGAATCCCATTTCTGTGAGACCTCTGAGTGTACGAATTAAATAGTTCTTTTCTCCTTTTTTAAAAAAAGATGATTTCTAGAGACTACCTATAATATAAGAAATAAAAATGGTGTCATAGATGGAGACAAATAGTTCTGAAAAATTAAAGAAAGATATAAAAACAACCTGTGTCTATCAATGGATGAATGGATAAAGAAAATGTGTGTGTGTGTGTGTATAAAACTGAGCCATAAAAAAGAATGAAATCTTGCCATTTGTGAAGACATGGATGGATCTTGAGGACATTACGGTAAGCGAAATGTCAGACAGAGAAAGACAGATACCATGCGATCTCGCTCATGTGGAATCTAAAAACAAACAATAAAACTCATAAGTTCATAAATACAGAGAACAGATTCTAGTTATAAAATAGGTCATGGGGATGTTATGTATGGTGTGGTGACTATAGTTAATAATACTGTATTGAATATATGAAAGTTGCTGAGAGTAGATTTTAAAAGTTATCACAAAAAAATCCTTTTCTCTAACTATGTATGGTGACGGATGCTAATGAGATATATTGTGGTAATCATTTCACAATATATAAAAACATCAAATTATTAATGCTGAAGAGGGTGTGGAGAAAAGGAAACCTTCCTACATTGGTGGTGGGAGTAAACTGATACAACCACTATGGAGAACAGTATGGAGGTTCCTTAAAAAACTAAAAATTGAACTCCATATGATCCAGCAATCCCACTCATGGGCAAATATTTTGAGAAAATTCTAATTTGAAAAGATACATGCACCCCAATGTTCATAGCAGCACTATTTACAATAGCCAGGACATGGAAGCAACCTAAGTGTGTCCGTTGACAGATGGTTAAAGAAGATATGGTGTATGAATATATGTATATGTGTATATATACTCCTATAACTCCCCCTGCATTTATACATGGTTATATATATATGTACACACACACACACACACACACACACACACACACACACACTGGAATACTACTCAGCCATAAAAAAAGAATGAAATAATATCATTTGCAGCAACATGGATGGACCTAGAGATTATCACACTAAGTGAAGTAAGACAGAGAAAGACAAATATAATATGATATAACTTATATGTGGAATCTGAAAAATGATACAAATGAACTTACTTCTAAAATAGAAACAGACTCATAGACATAGAAAACAAACTATGGTTACCAAATGGAAAAAGGGGGGATAAATTAGGAGTTTGGGATTAGCAGATACACACTACTGTATATAAAATAGGTAAACAACAAAGACCTGCTGTATAGTACAGGGAACTATATTCAATATCTTGTAATAAACTATAATGGAAAAGAATCTGGAAAAGAATATATATATTTTGATTTTGGATCCTACAGTGAATTTTGAAAGGGTTTATTTAGACTACATGTGAACTTATTATATGTTGATTAATAAAACTGAATGGTTTTTAATGAAAAAAAAACTGAATCACTTTGCCGTACACCAGAATCTACACAACATTGTAAACCAACTATATTTCAATTAAAAAAAATCAGTTTCCAGCACCACTTATTGAAGAGACTGTCTTTTTCTCCATTGTATATTCTTGCCTCATTTGTCCTAGATTAATTGGCCACAGGTGTGTGGATTTATTTCTGGGCTTTCTATCCTGTTCCATTGTTCTGTATTTCTGTTTTTGTGCCAGTACCAGACTGTTTGGATGACTGTAGCTTTTTAGTATAGCCTGGAGTCAGGAGCCTGATTCCTCCAGCTCCGTTTTTCTTTCTCAGGATTGCTGTGGCTATTGGGGGTCTTTTGTGTCTCCATAGAAATTAAAAATTTTTTTGTTCTAGTTCTGTGAAAAATGCCATTCGTAATTTGATAGGGATTGCATTGAATCTGTAGATTGCCTTGGGTAGTATATTCATTTTGACAGCGTCAGTTCTTTCAATCCAAGGATATGGTTTATCTTTCCATCTGTGTCATCTTCGATTTCTTTCATCATCATCTTATAGTTTTTGGAGTACAGGTCTTTTGCCTCCTTAGGTAGGTTTATTCCTAGGTATTTTATTCTTTTTGATGCAATGATAAAGGGGATTATTTCTTTAATTTCTCTTTCTGATATTTTGTTGTTAGTGTCTAGAAATGCAACAGATTTCTGTGTATTAATTTGGTATCCTGCAACTTTACTGAATTCATTGATGAGCTCTAGTAATTTTCTGGTAGCATCTTTAGTATTTTCTATGTATAAAATCATGTCATCTTCAAACAGTGACAGTTGTACACCTGAAACCAATATAATGTTATATGTTAATTATACTGCTATAAAAATTTTTTTAAATAAATTGAAGAAGGGAATAATAGTAACCCTAACTTTAGTTGATCCTCACTTTGTTCTTGGTGCTGTTCTAGGCACTTCACCTTCATTATCACACTTAATACTCAGAAAAAGCTTATAAGGTAAATGTAAGTATTATGCTCATTCATGTTAAGAAGCTGAGGCTTGTTTGAAGAAGTGAAGAAACTTGCCTAATGCCTTAGTCTGGGATCCCTCAAGAGCAGAATCTGAAACAAGTGCTTGCCTGTCAAGTAGTTTACTTTGGAAAGTGACCCAAGGAACAGGAATGGAAGACTGAGAAAAATTAGAGAGGGAAGCAGAGAAAGCCTGTCCAATCTGTACAACTGACATGGTAACCGAGTGGGCAACAGAGCCTCAATTAACCTGAGAGGAGGAGCTGAGGGGAAGAAGGCACAAAATTGTCCTCAAAGGACAGAAGAAGGGACTATTCAATAACTGGCTCCCATCTTCCCACTGGTCGAAGTTCTCTTCATAAGTGTTTCACTCCCCTGCACTTTCAGGTTTGCACATGCATTAGAAAGTTGAACAGCTTCTAACAGGTGTCCCATGAGGGTAATGACAGAGCAGAAAGCAAGAGGTAAGAGTGCAGCTGAGGCAAAGTGTGGTCAAGATAGTTATCACAGAAATGCAGGAGTTACCATGCAAGCCAGCAGGATTTGAGGTGGGGCACAGAGGTGTCAGAAAACACACGAGGTACAGAGGCAGAATGAGGATTTGGATCTTGGTAGTCTGACTCCAGACTCTTACAGAAGTAATTCTCAAATGTCAACAAGTATCAGACTCACCTGGAGGGCTTGTTGAAACAGTCTACAGAGTTCCACTTCTAGAGTTTTCTATTCTGTAGGTCAGAGGTGGGACCAGAGAATTTGCAGTTTTCTCAGTTCCCAAGTGATGCTGTCAGTGCTCCTCCAGGGACCACACTTTGAGAATTGCTGTCTTACACGTACACTGTGCTATCTTGCCAAGAGTCTCTGAGATAAGCAAAGGAGAAACGCCTCACTATGGGGGAAGCTGTGTCCAATTCACTGACTTCCAAGTTCTTGAGAAACAGCTTGGATGCCTCTCAAAAGGAAAAACTTCTCTTCTGCATGAAAACAAGGTTTAGATCATAAGCACTTGTATGAGAAGTGATAAGCCTGGTTCAAGAGGCTCTAGATGATCAAAGAAGTGGTATGATGGACTGTCACATTTCAGGCAGGAGTCCTAAAGAAATAATTGCGAAACTTGGAAAGTCACGAAAATCTAAGAGATTTAAGTATGACGAAGCTTCACTTCAAAATGAGAGCGCATGAGAGAGAAAATAGAGAAGCTGCTATAGCTAAATCTTTATATCTGAGGTGCTTCGTAGCAATCTCTCAGTTTTTGCTACATTTAATGAACACCTATCAAAAACAAGAGTGTAAATAAATGAAAAAGTAAGTAAGCGTTCTTATTTTCAAGGAGTTTATAGTCTAGTCAGGATGAGAAACAAGACAGCAATTAATTAAAAAGCTACCTGGTAAACATATAGAGAGAGGAACAAAAATCTATAAGAGCATAAAAAAGAAAGTAGCAAACTTTGCCTCAGAGAGCTAAAAAGGTGTTCTTAAGGATGTAGTAATTAAACTGGGTGTGAAGGAGGAATGGGGTTTGACATACAAAGAAGGGAGGACAGAATATTCTGGGCAGAGGAACACCATGCACTAAGGAATCATGAAGGACCTGGAACGTGCTGGGAACCATGTTGAGCTCAGCTTCATTGGAGAGTATCAAGATATATGTTGGAACCAGAGTGTGAGGTTTTTATGTGCCAACTAAAAAGTTGAACTTCATCTAGTCAGCGGCAAAGAGAGAGTAGAGGTGTTAAAATGAAATGTGGCACAAGCAGATGTATTTTTTTAAGATTTAATTTTCTAGAAAGATGTTGAGATGAAGTGTAGAAAATGAAGTTGATTGGAAAAGTGAAGGAAGATGAAATGAAGATTCTGAAACAAAGCATTGGCAACAGGGATACTCTATTCTTACTGAACAGGTCAGATCTGAGGGCATAGAAAGATCAGAAGCTAGAGTCCAAATGGATTTAGGAAGTGGGAGAGAGGGAAGTGGGAGTTCAGGAGTTAGTTATTAGCCTGAAGATCCTTCACAAATGTGTGTCTTTTATCTGGCTGTCAGGGTAATGCTCCGTGGTTTTCCCATAATGCTTAAGGTGTTTTGTTATGAAGCATCTAGACATAAGTAACTCAAGGAAGTTAAGACAAGACTCCCTATAGAGTTCTTTAAAATACTAAATATAGGTAGAAAAATGTTTCGAGGTCAAACAAGTTCTCGAGGTCTTCTTAAATGTGTATTGGGACACTGTTTTCTGAGTTACCCAGCCCTAGGATCCTTTTTCACAGAGGATATCTCAAGACCAGTGTTCCATTAAGCACAGTCTGGGAAATCCTGGTTTAAGAGGTCCAGGAACTCTTCCTCTTCACAGTGAGGTAACTCTTGGCAGACAGAAAAATGGAAGGAGATCCCCTTCCTCAAAAGACCATTATGGTAGAGTGGACAGGTCATGGGCTTCAGAGACAGTCAAATCTGGGACAGTATTCTGATTCTGCCCTTGGTATGTCTACAAATTGGGGCAAGTTAGGTAAACTCTGGGTCTCAGTGTGCTCATCTGTGAAAAACAAATAATGATGCCCACCTTGCAGGGTGGTTAGGGAGTTTGGGGAAATATATATAAAGTGTCTAGTACTTAAGCAACAAATTATAGCCGCTAATTTTGCATTAGGGGGGCTCAGAATTTTAACTTATAAGGGAGTTTGGGGAAATATATATAAAGTGTCTAGTACTTAAGCAACAAATTATAGCTGCTAATTTTACATTAGGGAGGCTCAGAATTTTAACTTATAAGGGAGTTAGGGAAAATATATATAAAGTGTCTAGTACTTAAACAACAAATTATAGCTGCTAATTTTGCATTAGGGAGGCTCAGAATTTTAACTTATAATATTGCCACTGCTCCTGTTTTAACCTTTGAGTGGGTTAAGAATGTCCTTATCCCCCTTCATCTTCTGATGCTTCACCTTTTGTTTCTGATTCTTCACATTGTTCATAAATATTATTTCTGCCTACCACCTATTGGTGTCTGCTGTTGGTTGATCTGGCTTTTGTTTGCTGACTCAGGTGGCCAGTTCATTGAAAACATGATATGGATCAAATGGTGCGGATCTAGACTTGCTTCTTTTAGGGTCAAATCATAGTTAGGAGAGTTTGCTTTTCAAAAAAAAGTCAAAGCAGAGTGAGAGATCTGGGAAGGTGAGCTGTGAGCTATTTCTGTACATTTCCATGGCTCTGGATCCAGTTTCTGTTTTGCTGAGAAGGATGACTCATAAGACTAAATCGTAAGCATGTCAGAAAAACTAACTTTTATGACCTCTTCAGGTTGTGGTTGAAAATGATTAACACGCTATTGTGAGGATACTTCCTCTGGCAGGAAGGTTAGGGTTAGGTTAGATGCTGGTTTAACTGGAACACATAATTAGTTGTAGCTGTATTCTATTCTCGATGATAAGATTTTAAACCAGTTAATTTTTTAAAATGGTGCATGATATTTGCTCTAATAGAAAATTATCAGCTTCTACTCAGATTCTCTCTCAAGCCAAAGCAATTTAGAAAACTTAGTGCAACAAGATTACTATTGGTCATCAAAATGAACAAATTTCAGCTATGTGCTCTTTTACTCTGCTGCTCAGAAATTTTCCACGACTCCCTGTTTACTGAATAACCACAAACTTATTAATGTGCAATTTAAAGCTCTCTGTAGACACCATGAAGCAAAGGGAAACTAAATTATGTGTCTTCAGCCAGTGCTTCTCAGACTTTAATGCATATATGTATATCTGGGGATCTTGATAAAATGTTGTTCTGATTCAGTAGGCCTGGGGTGGTATTGTTCAGAGCAGGGTCATGGCAAGATCTTAGGTGATGAGAATTAAGGAAGCAAAGAAGAGCCTTAAGCATTAAATCCCTGGGGGTGGGGTAGGTGCAGGTAGGAAAAAAATTTTTTAAAAAAAAGCCAGTGAATGGCTCCAGTGGAAACTAGGAGTAAGAGATGAGCAAGTCCAGAGAGATTCCCAAGAGATTTTCCCTCTAAATGTGACCTTCTTTCAGACACAACCAGTGGGGCTCAGTATTTGACTTGCTATTTATGGTTCACATTTCTCTGTGTCCGGGTACTTCATACCAAGTTTGGAACTAATAGCCTGAGACCACTTGAGGCTTTTTCATGAAACTTAAAGCAGTATTCTAAGATAGGGAGTATATGCCTTGACTCTATTATATTTTAGAAAAGACCTGCTTCTTCCTGAGGTGGAGGTTAGGGCAGTCATCTTTCTTTGGTTTGAGAATTTTAATTGCGTTATTTAGGAGCCTGGCCATCAGTCACAAAGTCTAGTGCAAGTTCACCTGGGAGCTTTCATGCACATCAGACTTGTTATAAGATTCCAGAATCCTAAGGTTTTTTTTTCCCCGAGAAAAGGTTGACATTTATTTTTTTTTCCTTTTTGAATTTCAGCCCCCAAAATATTCCAACAAAAAATGGGGGAGAAGTTGGGCTGGGTCTCCTTCAATGGGCATCCACTGCCAAGGATGGTGGACTTGCCCACAGCGAGGCCACCCCCAGCCCATGTCCCCCCTGCTCAGCCTAGGTTGGGAAGGGAGACAGTACAGCTAGTGGGGGAGCTGGGAGGTGGGCCAGGGGAGCAGTGTTTTGGGGTAAGAAGTTAGGCTGAGGCTGAGGGGTGGGGGAGAGCTGCCCAAGTCCACTCATCTGTGCTCAGTGACGGAGCCTCAAAGCTTGGCCGCGGCTGAAAGAAGTGCACAGGTGTGAGTGAGGTGGACTAGGTGGGATGGCTGCAGCCAGCGAGCTGGACAAGGGCAGGGTTGGGGGCTGACCCTCCCCCCCAACTGATGCTGCGCTGAGGTCATCTGCAGCCTGTCATGCCATCCCGGGAGGCCCCTCTGTTGATGCCTATCTGTAGGCCAATCTAGGCTAATTTATTAAACACTTAATATACAAGGGATACCATGATAAGGTAGAAATTATCTCATATGAATTATAGTAAATAAGCACCGGATGAGTTATCTGTTCAATTAAATTGAATGTTTAATAAGATAATACTAAAACTTTCTTCAGAGTTATAGTTTTAGCCTGTCCTTTTCATAAATGGTACCTAGTTGTGGTTTTTCTTTGTTATTGGATATTGATGTTTAGCTTCTCTTCATAACTTTGAGAGTAATAATTACAGAAGTAATTACTGAAGAGTCTTTGTCTATAACTGGAGGTGGTTTTGAGCATTAGTGATGCATTTGAATTATTCTTGTTTGGTGCTAGGAGAACATACTGCTCTAAAATGTTTGAGTCCCTGGCACCATTGTTCCTTTTGGGATTTCACTTAGCTCCTTAATTGAGTCCTTTTCATTTTAATCATACTCTTGCTTGGAGCTATGATAATACCATAGGAAGTCCTAGCATGGATCTCACTTTGGCCTTTACATAGCTGATACTCCATGTTGAAATTCAATCCATGGGTTATGTTTCCCTTCACTGACTTCCATGAAAAAGAAACATTAACAAGTACCAAATTGTTACTTGCTTACTTGCCATTTTCAGAGGAATCCAGAGGTTTAAAAAAATGGAACTACTTTCTCAACAAAGCTGGGTTGTAATATTTAACTTCCAGTTTGTTTGTGGGATCACATCCACAAGGAAAGCTTTCCCCACTGTGTGGCATTATTTAAACATGGCTGCTCTTGGTCCTGGCCTCTGCTGCAGAGGTTCTAGTCATGGCTGTGTGTAGAACAACCTTGGGAGATTTTTGAAAGTATAGATATTCAGTTCCCACCACAGCGGTACTGAATATGAGTCCCTAAGGTGAGACCTAAGCATCTGTATTTTAAAACCACCAGCATCACTAACCACCAGCTTACTGAGTAATTCTTGTACCCAGCCAGGTTTGGGAACCACTGCCTGGAGCAATGAAATGGTCCCAGCTGATCCCGAAGTGAGGAGAGCCATGCCTTTACTTAGCCAAACACTTTAGAAAGTCAGAAGTATGCTCTGGGGAACGTAAGACTCTCCTGTTAAGCTAATTTAAAAGGCCAATTCTAGGACTCTAACCTGGGCTTACTGAATCTGAATTTCAGTGTCTCAGAAGTCTCTTCTCTATGAGGTTCTCTAAGAGATTTCCATGCATGCCAAGGTTTTAGAACCTCTCTATATATGAATGAATGAACAATCAATTGCCTGGAGGGTTACTCTACTTAGAGTTCTCTGATCATATTTAATTCTATCCCTGATCTGCAGGAACCATCAGAATCATTCTAAGGAATTATTCTCAAATTTTTCTGAATAATGAGTCCCCTTTAGTGAAATCTGTGAATTCTCTCCCTAAGAAATTTCACACAGGCACATACGCACATTTACATTTTATATTTCATGAGGTTCACAGACTTAAGCCCAATTCGTATATGCCAGATTAAGAGCTGTTGCCCTGGGAAAGATAACTGAGTCAACCAACTTCAGTAAACATTTTGTCTTGATGGGTCACAGGACACAGTAGGGTTAAGGAAATCTGGAGAAGTCTGGCTTAGAGAGCTAGAGTGGGCTGAGAACTGGGGGGAGGAAGCTCATCCCTGAGTTAGGGCCCTGGTTAACGAGGAGTATAGTCTGAATGGAAGCTAGTTTTTAAGACCCCTAGACCCAAGAGTGTGCAGAAACTCTTCTTCTCTCTGGCCCAAAAGGATTGTAATAGGTAATAGAGGTTACTTCAATGCAGTACACATTTTTTTAGCCCCTATGGTATGCTAGGTACTGCCAAGAGCTGGAAGTATAAAGATAGATTAGACACATGTTCTGATTTCAAGCAGCTCACAGCTAGTGACATATTCCATATTGCTGGGGTTTTATACCCAGCTGGCCCTCTCATAAATATCACTATCATGGTCGTGAGATATCCAGCCAAAGATATTAACTGCAGTTTCAGAGAATTTCCTGACTGCTATCCTATTTTGTCTTTCAGCCCAATGCTCAGTACATTCTTCTATTGGTCCTCAGCTCCCCAGCTCCATCCCTAGTTCTCCATACCTGTATCTCCCCATTTGAGTCTGATGACTCATTTGGATTTCTTTCTCTGGCATACCAACCTCATATTTCCCCTGGACGTTTGGCTCTAAATGCTTCCATGGCTTTGATGCCCCTGGGGCTCTGGCCTTCAACATCAACAGTCCTGGCCTTCAGAACCTGCAATAGGACTGCATTTCCCAGCCTGGAGAGAAAAGCACCTTCAGTCAGCGGTATTGAGTGTGACAGGTACTATTCTAGACACTGAGAATACATCAGTGAGATAAACAGACAAAAATCCTCAGGCTCATAGAGTTTACATTTTAGTAGGAGGAAACACAATAAATACATAATAGTTATATACACAAACATGTAACTAATATGTGTGGTAAACACAGTCCATTCCCATTTTTCGAGGATTCCATATTTGCAAATCCGCCTACTTGCTAAAAATTTATTTGTAATTCCCAAGTCAGTACTTAGAGCATTTCATGGTCATCTGTAAACATGCCAGAGGAGTGAAAAACTTGAGTCACCTGACAGGCATGTTCCTAGGTGAGGTCAAACAAGACAGTACTCTGCCTTCTTGTTTCCGCTTTCATACTATCTCATACTAACAAGTGTACTTTTATTGGTCTATTTAGCACCACATTTTTCTCATTTTTGTGTTCTTAGTAGTTTCACTGTTTAAAATAGCCCCACAAACATCGTGCCAAGGTGCCGTCTATTGTTTCCTAGTGCAAGGAGGTTGTGATATCCCTTTCAGAGAAAATACATGTGTTAGATAAACTTTGTTCAGGCATAAGTTGTAAGTTCAATGTTAATGAATCTACAATATATATTAAGTAAAGTGACCATAAACAGAAGCACACATAAAACAAAGTTATGCATTAGTGGTTGAAGAAAGTATTATAACTGAGGCTCACAGTAAGAACAAGGATTCAGTGTTTGCTAATTTAGCGTCCACAGTGATGTTACTACATGAATAACAAGAATCAACTGTATATATTAGATCAGGTTTTAGTTAATGTTACGGGTAAAAAAATAAGGTTACATGTTGTACAGGAAGTGTTCAGAGTGGGGGTATGCTTTTCATTTACAGTTATATGTTCATGTGACATTTGAGCAAAGATGTAAAAGAGGTGAGGAAAAGACCTATCAGAATATCTGGGATAAAGAGCACAATAGGCAGAGAGAAGAGTAAGCACAAAGGCCATAAGGCAGGAGCATGGCTGAGGATGGGGCATGGAGAGAGGCCAGCGGAGTAAAGGGGCAGGTGGTAGAAGCTGGAGTCGAAGACTTGATGGGGAGCAGAAGAGCCTGTAAAGGCTGGCATCTTCTGTCAATGGGAAGCCAGTGGAGAGTTTTGAATGAGGTGAGTGATATGGTCTGACTTATATTTTTAACAGCGTCCTCTGTGTTGAGCCTAGAGTGAAAGAAAACGAGAGTGGAAGCAGGTGCCCATTTTGGAGGCTCATATAATAATCCAGGGAAGAAGTAATGGTGGTTTCGTCCAGGGTGGTAACAGTGGAGGTGCTAAAGAATGATTGGATTGGGGCTATATTTTGAAGGCAGAGCCAACAGGATTTGGTGCTGATAAAATGTGAAATATAAGAGATAAAGAAGAAGCAAGAATAGTGCCAAGGATTTTGGCCTAAGAAACTGGAATAATAGAGTTGCCATTTGATGAGATGGGCAAGCTTATGGGAGGGGCAGGTTTAGGGGTAGGATAGTCAGGAGTTCTGTATTGTACCCATTAGGTTTGAGATGTCTAGGAGACACTCGAGAGGAAATGTGGAATAGGCCATTAGATTATTAGTCTGGATTTCAGAGGACAGGCCCAGACTGGAGAGTCATCATCTCATTGATGGTTTTAAAGTTATAATTCTGGATACTCAAGGGTGATATATATTCAATCCTGGTTATATATGCTGGACACAGATATCCTTCTATATCCTGGTAAATAAAAAAGAGAAGGGGCTCTAGTTCCAACCCTGGAAGCTCCAGCATTATGGAAGATGAAAAAAAAAAAAAGCCAAGAAAACTGAGAAGGTACAATAGGTGAAGTAGAAGGCAAAAATAGGAAAGTAATGTTGTCCTAGAATTTCAGGGAAGATGTTTCAGTGAGGAGGGAGTGATCAACAGTGTCAAATTCTGCAGGTGGGTCAAGAAATATGAAAAGAGAATTGAGCTTTGGATTTAGTACACAGATATCATCAGTGGCCTTGACAAAGCAGTGTAGGGATGAAAGCCTGATGGTAGTGTGTTCAAGAGAGAACAGGAGGAGATAAGTCTGAGTCAGCAATCATGGGCAAGTCGTTTGAGGATTGTCCCTATAAAGAGGAGCAGAGAAATGGGGTGGTGGGTAGACAGAATATGAGGGTCAAGAAAGATGTTTTTATTAATGATGGGAGAAATTAAAGCACGCTGTTGTTGGAAGGCAAATTTCCATGTGTCTCTTGCATTTCTGTATGTATTGTGAGCAGAAATGCTGTTGCTTCTCTTCTGGACTTTCTTTTCAAGGATACTTGCATAATGAACAGCTTTTGAAGACAAAGAGGGTGTTTCCCTCTAAAACAAAGAGCAGGCATGTTTACTGTCTAGTATAATAAATAATTCAAGTTCCCTAAGCTCAGGGTTCCTCTCCTGTAATGCAGTTCACTGTGTGTGCAGGGGTTACCTGGCTCTTTTTGCACCACCCTGTGGGGATTGGGGCTCAGGGAACCAGCACAATAAAATGCTGATCCTCTGGCTACTGCTGTTGCTGTCAGTAATAAAGTCCCTTGTTTCTGACCCAGGAGTCTTGTGGCTCCTGCCAGCAGCCATGAAACTGCGGCAAGCTAATTTGTGATTTGCAAGTAGGGTAAAATCACAGAACTTTCATAGTTCTTGATATTTGTGTATTTATAAGAACAAATAAGTAGAGAAGAAAAAGCCACTGATGGAGGAGCAAGAAGGGAGAATTTTTTAAGTAATACCTTGTGTAGGTAAAAGGGCCTAGAATCTAGTGCACAAGCAGAGTCTCAGACATTTCATTCATAGTAATAGAAGAGAAGGCAGAATAACTGGGAACTGATGCAGGTAGGTGAATTAGTGTGGTTATGGGAGTGTGTGGACATTCTCTCGTCATTGCTCTTGTTTCTTCAGTGAAATCAGAAGCATCATCATTAGCTGAGAATGAAGTTGGAGAGGAGGTATTCGAGGCTAAAGAGAGAAAAAAGTTTACAGAATAGTCATCTACGTGTGTGGAGAGAGAAGGGACAAGAGAAAAATAGTTGGATTGATGAGCTTCACTATAGTCCTAGTTCTAAGAGTGAGAAGTCTTAGCAGGATACACTCCTACTTGCCCTTCATGAGTCAATCATAATAAATGAATGCTGATAAATGTTGCCCTCTGGGCCTCAGTGACCCACTGTGGTCAATAAGTCCCCTTTCTCATCCCAGGAACATCCAATGCACAGTCAAGTAAAGTGAATCCAGTTCACCATTTAGGCCCTGGAACTTTTGCCCAAATGTTCTGAGGTTTATGTCTCTGTGCAAATAAAGCTTTAGATTCATATCTTAGTAACAAGTGGCTCTCCTGTTTACACTGTGAAATTTTAATTGTGTTACTAGAAAATGCCTGCTCAATTTGTGTCTTTTATTGGCGATGTTCTGTTTTCTAGCTTACTAGACATTTACTTTACTTCCAGATAATTACTGTGGCTTAGATTTTAATGTCTTAATTAACTATCCTTATTAACTTTATGGCAAGAGCTGCAGCGTAACAATAATTTCTTACAAAGACATGCTTGATGATAAAAAAATATTATACCCCTTTCACCTGCAGGGAGAGGAAGACAGCGAAGCAGGCAGCATTCAATTGAGTTTGGTCCCACTGAACTAATTTCTTTTAAAGCCCAAGCAACATGAACCAGTTCAGTGTCATGACGAGACAGCCTCACCACAGCAGCTGTCTTGGCTGGGCAGCTTCTTCTCAATCAAAACATTCAAGCTCCAGACACTTTTTAAAACTAGCTAAGCATGCCAAGAGGAAACATAAAGATGCCTGTTTTTCTCAAACAATCTTTATTCAGTGAGGACTCTCTGATATTTTTATTTGTTGTGATGATTTAATTAGCCAACCAACAGGGACTTCTTGGTACCTCCCCTTTGTCCATGTTGCTTTGTACATTAGTCAAGATAGGCTAGGTTCTGCCGTGGTCATAAATACTGCCCTCCCACCCACCCAAATCTCAGTGGTTAATATAGTAAAAGTTTATTTCTCACTCATATAGAGTCCTACGTAGATTGAGTCAAGCTCCTTCATCTTGTATCTAATTTAGTCTGTGGGCCCCCAAGTTTGGCATGGGGTTCCCAAGGTTGCCGTGGCATGGGAAGGAGCCCCTGGAGGGTTAAGAGGACGGATTGGGCTAATATCACTTCTATCTATAGCAAACTGACCAGAATCTAGTACAAGACCCTAACCCTAAATGCCAGGGAAGCTGGAGAGCATGGGGGAGCACATGGATGGTTGGGGAGCCCCAGTGGTCTTTGTTGAATTGTTCATGTGCTGAGAAGGAGTACAAGAAAGACAAAGGCCAAGTCCTTGCCCCTGAGCAGATTTTAACTGTTAGGGTGGTGAAAGGGAAAGCAATTGACATTCACCAAGTATTTCTTCATGTCAGATAGTTTGCTAGAGGTTTTAAAATATTTTAGTTCATTTTTATATTAATGGACTTATCATTTACCAACTAATTATTGGGCACCTACTAAGGACTGAGATGTGCATGGGATTTCAAAGATGTCTCAGACTCAATACCACCTTTCAATAAGGAAAGAAGGAGATAAGCAAAAATGCCCAGTCAATATAATATAATGCAGTAAGTACCACAATGGGAGTATATTAGTTTCCCAGGGCTGTTATAACAAAGTGCTGGATGGCTTAAAAAACAAATATATTCTCTCACAGTTCTAGAGGCCAGAAGTCTGAAATCAAGGTGTCAGCAGAGCTATGTTTCCTCTGAGGCTCTGGGTAGAATCCTTCCTTGCTTCTTCCTAGCTTCTAATGGTGGCCATCAGTCCTTGGCATTCCTTAACTTGCAGGTGAATCACTCCAGTCTCTGCTTCTGTCATCACATAACATTCACTCTGTGTGTCTATGTCTTCACATGGAATACTTCTCTTCTTATAAAGACACTGATCATGGGTTGTGTTGGAACAGGGCCCACCCTAATGATCTTGTATTAACTTGATTATATCTGCAATGACCCTATTTCCAAATGAGGTCATGTTACAGGCACCAAAGGTTAACACTTCAACATATCTTTTGGGGGGATACAATTCAATCTGTAACAAGGAGTAAGCCCAGAATGTTAGAAAAATACAAAGGAGTGACGCTTGGCTCAGAGAAATTTCCTAGAAGAGATAACGTCTAAGCTAAATCCTCTAAAACCAACAGTGGACAGTCAAGCGAAAACATGAAAGAGGTATTTTAGGCAGAGGAACCAGCATGTGCAAAGGTCCAGCAGCAGTGGAGAATCTGATGTACTGTACAAGCAGTTCAGTCTGGCTGGAGATGAAATTCAAAATGGGAAAGAAGGAAGAGATGGGGCTGGAAGGCTGGAAAGGGACTTGATCATGAAAGGGCTTTGAACAGATTGGACTTTTATCCTGAGAGCTAAAAGGTTTAAGCAGGGAATTAATAGTATGAAGGACAGTGACAGTATGAGATTTTAAGAATGATCATCCTGGTTGCAGAATGGAGCAAAATTGTTAGGAAGTTCTTAAAATAATCTAGGTAAGAAGGGGTGGCAGCCCTAAGAATAGTAGCAGGAGTGGTGGTGAGAGAAGTGGGTGGGTTCTGGCAATGTTTAGGAGGGAAAATTATTCTTTATAATTGTCATTATGTGAGGGAGAGATGATGGTAAAAGATGACCCCTAGTTTTGGCTAGACGTGGCACATAATTTAGTGCGACAGGGAAAAGAGGAGGACGAGCAGCTTTGTCGGGGTGTATGGAGGGTGGGAGACTTGCAGAGCTGGGGATGCCCGTTAGACGTATCACAGGGGACCCAGGCACTTAGTGACGTCGGCTTCAATCCCTGTGCTCTTGCAACCACATCCTTTTACCTACCAAAGCCACACTAGCAAAATTCTAACTAATGGACAACAAAAACACCAGTATGTTATTTAGTACTGAGTATAACAGGAGTTCACTGAAGAGAAAGCCCTGAGATCCGAGAAGAGACAACAGTCTTAAAGAAGGAGGCACACTCTCAAGCTTGGTCTTTGAGTGACAGAATTTAGAGAACCAAAGAGAGGTTGGGAAGGCATACCAAGTGGAGCATAGCAGGAAGAAAAGTGAAGAGGGAGAACGGGCCTGGCCTCCTGGGGCGGACAGTTCAATTTGAGAAAAAGTAAGAGAAGACAGGTAGGTGAAGACAGGTGAGGGAGGCCTTGGCAGCCAAATAGCAAGCTCTCTGCAGTGTCGTCTTCCCTAAATGTCACTGCCTCTCTCTTGAGAGCATTTCCTGCTCTCTCTAGGTATGAGGAGAACTATCATTCCACAATACTTATTGAATGAATGAGTAAATGATTCAATGACTATTTCAGCCTGAGATCATCAAATCATTTAAGTTTCCTTTTGGTCCTTGAGTCAGCATATTTGTTTATATTTTTTATTTTAATGACTTTTTCAGTGAGAGGGTGAGGCTACTTGTTAAGAGGGAAAAGATTATTTTACCTTTTTAGTAGTGGGAATTTATTCTAGTCTCAGAGGAGGCACCATAGAAAGGACCCTAGGCCGGAAGCCTGGACACTTTGGTTCTCAGCCACTAATGAGCAGTACGACCTTGGTCACTAATCCTCTCCAGGCTCTGGTTTCTTCATTTGTAAAATGAAACACCAGACAAGGCCATTTCTAAGGCCTCTTCCAGCTCTGTTGTTTTATAATTCCTTCTTAGTCTTTATGAGCCATGTTTGATTTATTAGTCACCCCAAAACAGCTCCAATGATGCAAGGCATTATAAAGAGCTGAATGTTGACTGTGTTTTCAGAATATCAAAATAACTTGATTCTTTTTATTCACTTAACCAAATATTCAGGTATTTTTACAGTTGGCCTGTTCTATTCATTTCCTTAATGAAACTGCACCTGGTTAGGGGCCAATTCTGTTCAACTTTCATACCAGTTCTGTCCTATCAGATTGGTCCCAGAGTGAGTTCCTAGTTCAAGTATCTTACTTCAACAGTACCTGAAGAGGGCTGTTTAACCAGAAACTTGAGAATAGGCGTTCTTCAGCTTCCATGTGCGTAAGAATCAACCTGTGTGAGCTTATGAAAATGCAGATTCCTGGGCCCTAACCTGAGAGAGTCTGATCCTGAAGGCTGGAGGTGGCACCCAAGTCTCTGCATTTTAACAAGCTCAGGTAAGAGTCTGATGGAGGAGTTCTTTGGTGATTATATGAGAAATATTACCTTTGTTCGGGGGAAAGGTTTTGTCAAGAAACACTGTCAACACCGGCTGAATTGTGTATCAATTTTAAGCCATTATAGCTTAACTGCAGGTATTTGTGTGTGCAATTATTGGGGTTATTGGTAGCTAGGACTACAGTACGGCTCTGAAATCAGCAAATCTCTCTGAGAACAGCTTGGGGAAGCACAAAGCTCTGAGTAGCTACCAACATTTGCCTCATTCTGGCTTTACTGCGCTGCTCTGCCTGATTCACGTTGTCCGCTTCTCATCTGGGATCCTCAGTTGGCCCTGATGCTGATGCGCCCACAGAGAAGAGGCCCGTCTCTCTCTGAAGCATCCAGTCCTCCTAGTCCAGGCTCTGTGCCTCAGACAAGGAAGTGCATCAACTTCCCAGCTTGCTCTCTGCCTTCCTCACAGCGACTCCGCTGTCACGCAGGCCTGTGCAGTGATACAGCTGAGCTCAAAGATGGAAGGACTCGGGTGAGCAACTCTGCGGTGAATCTCTTTTGAGACCCCTTGAGAGAGTTTAGTGCCGCTGAGCAGGGAGAGATTTTACTCACGATTCCCGCTATTATATGAGAAGAAGATTCTCTTTGGAGCAGAGAACAGTCTGGAAAAGATTTTCCCATTTTCAAACAGGCTGAGCTGGATATTTGCCTTTTGACTCTTTCAATTTACAGTAAGTGCGCTTCTGTTTACAGAAGTTTTACAATTTACAATAATAAATTTACAAACAGTGAATTCTGTTTGTTTGATTGAACACATTTGGAACTGAATTGACCAATCTGTTTGACAGTATATAGGCACATAACCACAGTACAAATTGGAGTCATAAATCAGTGTCCTTCCCTGTATTCCCTACCCTATCTAGAACAGCCTAAATCAGATGATCCTTAACCTTTACTCATCACACTCTCGGGGGGCGGGGGTGAACTTCTAAAATTCAGATTCCTGATTCCCACTTTCAGATATTCTGATTCACTGGGTTTGGGCTGAGGCTAAAGAAGCTGAAACATTAAACAAATACCCCCAAATGATAGTAATGCTGATGACCTGGCAAAATATTAGCCAGGGATCTAACCCTTCAGGTTTACAAGTTCTTTGGACATACCACGCACTTCCATGTCTCGAGGTCTTTATTCAGTTTTCCTCTGCTGAAATGCCCTTTCCATCCTGGTCCAACCAGGAAAATTTCAGTTCAGCTTTTGAAAGCCTGCAAAAGTGTCATTTCTCCGATAGGTTTCTGTCAAACTTTCTCCTCTTCTCCACCACAGTTCTCTGCTACCTCATCTGTAATCCTATTGCAGTTTCTAAATAACTAAGCACAGTGTTCTACAGATAGTGTTTCATATACCTACCTTTCTAGCATGTGAACTTCTGGAAGGCAGGGGCCCAGTCATCTTTGTTTCCTCAGTGCCCAGCATCGTATCAGTTATGTTAGGTACTTTAAAATGCATTAATTCTAATAAACTCATACAGCTACAGGTATATGATACACCTGCACAAACAGATACAAAAGTAAAGTTTTTTCTTCTTCCAAGTATTATAAAGTATAAGTTAGACCTTTAGAGTTCTCTTAGCAACATAGAGGCACAACAGGAGATGATGAAATCTTAAAGTAATCAGGAGGCCCTATCTTTGTGTAGATCACATTTTCCACTTTGGTTGTGTTGATCAAAATTGGGTTATAGAATCAATATTTTCTCTATTGTGTGTGTTGCCTTCTGAGGGAGCGGGTGCTTCTGGGTGTGCACAGTAAAGAAGATCAGAGGCAGAAGAGGGAGATTTTAGTGACAAGACTTGAGAACTGACTTCCTCATCAGGACAGCTTCTTCTCTCCAGCCAGAAGGCCATTTTCTGCCTTGTCTTTGTCTGTTGTGAGCTTCCTTGGAAGCAGCGGCCCCATGGGAACAGGCATTGCAGTCACATGTCAGGCATTTAGGCATCTATTAAAGGGAGATGAAAAGGATATTAGATGTGGCAGGCAGAGTAGAGGCAACGGAGAAAAGTGCAGAGGACAGGATTTTGATTTGGGATAGACCTCTCGCTAGTGGGAGCAATGTGTGTGTGGCTGGAGGGGGACACAGTGGCATCTATTGTTAGTTCTCTTAAGATTCAATTATCAAAGGACCCGAAGCTGTCCCTCCTTTACTCCAGTCAGCTGCAAAGATCCCAGTGTGAGGAGCACCAAGCAGAGAGGTTTCAAAATCTGAAAGTGACACAGCACTTGAAAAACTTCAGGTTAATTCTATAGTCTGCTTCCCTCCTATATCCCTCTAAAGGTTTGAAACTCAGCTTGATTTCAGCCCAGAATCAAAATATGTCTGAATCTCTCCTCCAGTAAGTATTTTTAGAAGATATTTACATCTACTACATCCCTCTTCACAACCATGCTTAAAGGAGACAGGCACAGTAAGAAGTTTTGCAAACGAAGAATCCAAGGTTCAGTAATTTTCCTGAGGTCCCTCAATGATGGCAGAACTATGGCGGAGTGAAATCTCCCCTCCTCTAGCCATGCTTAGAAGGTGCAGGCTTGGAATGTGCAGAGGTGGAGGCCTATTATTTTCCCTCCCAGAGAGAAAGCATGAAAGAATAATAAAAGTAAGAAACTAAATGTCCAGCTCAGTCATTTCAGAGATTGTGGTCCGATACTCACTAGGCTGTTGATGGCAGATCTGTGAACACTGAAGTCAGGAAAGGGGGCTTTAATCTGAGGGTAATGACAAACCCAGTGTGGGAAGAATCAATAGATTATTATGTGAGTCATTGAGCTTTGTCATGAACAGCAGACTTTCACAGCAAGCACCCTCTTGCCACCACACAGCAAGATAAACAGGGCTTCTTATTCTCCAGATCATAGGAATTAAAGCTATTGCCATGTTAGGCAGAAATTATTTTTAAAAGGATTTGTTTATCACCTATCTCCCAGCTATTGGGTACAGAGAACAAAAGCAAGCATTCTCTTACACACGTCTAAGTGCAGACTCTCCGGCACCAGTTAGTATTTCCCCAAACCTCTGGTAGGAATTAGTATTAGACTACCCACCTCTGAGCCTTTTGGGGGTTAGATAGTGGTAGGAGTTTAAAGTGCTGAACCTCAAGAAAATGATCCCTTTTAAAAATCAGCACACATTTATCAGAGCCTGAACCATACATTGTATTGTTTCTTTTGATGGAACTGAATGGGTTCATAGGAGTACCAGACTAATGATAATCTATTTAGACTTTAGTGAAGCTCTTGACACTGTTTTGGGATGAAAGTCTGTGAAAACGAGGTAGTTACATGGGCAATATAGCTGAAAGTGACATAGTAACTAACGAATTGGTTTCTAAAAAGGCCTAGATTAACAACAGCGCTGCTGCCTATTACCTTTCTCCTTTTAAAAAAATGACTTTATTAGGCATATTTTACATATCATATAATTCACTCACATTAAGTGTACAATTCAATGATTTCTTAGTACATTTCCCATTGGGCAACCATCAGCATAAATCTATTTTAGAACATTTCTATCACCCCAGTAAGATTGCTTATGCAATTTTATGGGTTAATTCCCCTCCACCATTCACCATCCCCATCCTACCCAGACAATCACTAACCTACTTCCTGTCTCCATAGATTTGCCTTTTCTGGACATTTCCTATAAATGGGATCATACAATACGTGGTCTCTTGTGTCTGGTATCTTTCACCTACCATAATGTTTTTGAAGTTCATCAACATTATGGGATATATCGTCAGTCCGTTCCTTATTACTGCTCAATAGTATTCCACTGTGAGGATATATACATTTTGTTCATCTACTCACCAGTTGATGGGTCTGCAGGTTGTTTCCAATTTGGACCTATTATGAATAATGTTGTTAAGAAACTACCATGCAAGTCTTTGTGTGGATGTATGTTTTTGTTTCTCTCGGGTATATGCCTAGGAGTGAAATTGTTTTCTTGAGTTATCCTCACCTCCTTTACCATGGAATTCCTTTAACATGGTGAATCACTCTATGTGCCATCTGACTCCTCCTTTTGGAAGTCAAAGTGAAAAAGGGGGGTGGATCAGGTAGCCAAAAGATATTTGGGGGCAGAATTCCCCCAAGGTGCTAGAAATAAATTTTCCCTGAGGAAAAAAAAAGCCAGAAATGGGTAAAACATTTTATCATAAAGTTGAATACTGAAACAGTTCCATTGTATTATGGTAACATTTGCTGTTCCTCATGCCCTCTCATTTGTTTCTCTTGTCCAGTGTCCACACTGGGACCACTCATTTTCCTTAAACACAGTATTCCCAACATTAAAGCATAAAATGCAAACTCCTTAGCATGTTTTTCAAGGTCCTATGATGTAATTTCAACACCCAACTCAGTCAGG
Organism: Monodon monoceros; assembly: GCF_005190385.1. Taxonomy (NCBI): domain Eukaryota; kingdom Metazoa; phylum Chordata; class Mammalia; order Artiodactyla; family Monodontidae; genus Monodon; species Monodon monoceros. The sequence continues at coordinate 10,848,462 of NW_021703781.1, read as the reverse complement.
ATCTAGTCAGAAAAAGAGAGTCCTTGCGAGGTAGTTCAAACGAGGGAGACTTAATACAGGAAACTTTTTACACAGGTGTTGAAAGAACTGAAAGACCAAAAGAGGTGGTGGCTAGGCAACATAGATGTTAGCACACAGACACAGATAGAAGCTGCCACCATCCCTGGTGCTGGTGGGACAATGGGAAGAACAGTGGTATTAGAGTCAAGAGGTAACTGTGCACTTTTGTCCCCAGCTGGCTGGCTCTGGAATGAGGGAAGAGACAGCCTCTGTCTTCCTGAGACATCACCCAACACAGAGAAAGAGGATTGAAATGTTCTGGTTTACATTTTTTCCTGTCTTCCAGTCTCCTGCCAGTGCATCATTTTGGCCAAACCTAGCTGGCAGCAAGTTGGCAAGTGCATCTGAAAAACAGAGCAGGGCAGGGAAAAGATAAGATAGAAAGCAGATAAAAGTCCAGCTCTGTCTGCCTACTTGCCTGAATTCACAGTCCTCAGAATATATATACCATGAAACTTCCAGCCTCCTGAATAGAGCCAGTACAAATTTATTAAAATTTTCTGTGCCTTGAACAGAATTCTAGTGCTAGAAGGGACATTATCAACCATCCGGGCCAGTGGTTTCTGAAATCCTGTAGGGGCTGCTGAGCAGAAATCAAAGCAGAGCTGGTTTTTTTGTTTTACATGTTAAAGCTTCCAAGTAAAATTCTCATTGAATAAAGGAGTCTGTGATTGGTCCGGCTCGGCATTTTACAAATGGGAAAAATGAAGTGTGAAGAGCTTAGTGACCTTTTCAAGATCCTGCTGAGTTTCCTCCTGCAGCACAGAAATATTTGTTGAAGCAGAGCAAGGACTCAGGGGCCCTGTCCAGTCACCACTGACCTCCACGCTAAAGCAGTGGCTCTCAGCCTCTGATGTCCCTAAGAGTCACCTGAAGAATTTTAAGTACATATGTAGATACCTCCCCTTCCCACATCATAATATCCAGGGTCAGGACCAAGGAATACTTTATATTTTTCAAAGTCTACAAGCATTTAGGTACAACCCCTAAAACAACTGCTCTAAAGAGAACTGTTCACTAATCACCAAGCCTCCTCAGTCAAGAGCAAATTCAATTACAATCAGTCCACCTTACATTTTTATAGCACTTTCCCATTTATTACTTAATTTAATCGTAGCAGAACCGTAGGTGGTAGAACACAAAGGAAACTAAGTCTTGCTCAAAGTTGCACAGCAGAAAATGAGTCCCAGGATTAGAGCCCAAAATTAGAATACTAGGTTCTGATGTCCAGTCTGATGTTCTTTCTTATCACTGCAAGTTGACCTTCTTTACTCCCAATTACTATGGTAGGAACACAGCATTTTAGAATGATTTCCAACAAAGAAACGATGGACAATCCCTATTTCCTTAGGCATTATGAATCTCATGAAGACAGTGACAAAGGAGTACTTCCCCAGTTTGATGCATCTGCTATCCACAAGAAAACCACCCGCTCCAAAAATCTCCCCCAAGGATTTCAGAAAGTCCCTAGCACTTACATCTCATGTGCTAGGAAGAATGTTATCCTTTCAGCATCTCACAGGGCTCACTGTGCTCTTCCCTTCAAATTCTAGCCACAGTGGACTTTCTTCTGACTTTCTCAGTGTTCATATATGTGAATCCCCTCCCACTTCTCCATCTTGGTGAAGACTGGACAAGCAGAAGCCACCATTCTCTTTGTGCTATAGTGTGCATTTAACCAGCTCCCTCAATGTTGAAAATCAACCATATTTACTGTTTTTCATTTTTTGGTGAATAAAGCTCTTTTACCTCCTCCCTCTCCCTACTTGCCCTCCCTTCTGGCATCAGCCTATTGCCTTTGGACCAAGTTTGGGTTCTTCAACTTCTCTTCCTTAAAGATGGTCTTTCCCGGGAAGCTCATGGGCTCTGCTTGTAAATAAAAGCATGGTAGGCCTGTTCTGGAAATTTTGGAAATTTCAGAATTTATGATTAGCCACAGAAGATGGGAGCCCTCTTTGTTCAGTTAAGGATGAATTTGCCGCAAAATTAAATTTACTAGAGTTCCCAATTCTCTGAGCATTCTGGTTAATCAAGATTCTATATATATATATATTACTAGTCATCAATACTTACTGATTCTAAATCAGAAATGTATTGGTTGTGAGTCCCAAACCCATGCATTCTCATGGAGTGCATGAGATTTACCTGGGGGATATATTTAAAATGCAGATTCTTGACCTTTCCAGCCAGAAGCTCTGATTCAATAGGCCCCAGGCAGGACCTGAGAATCAGCTTTCTCTTAAGCATTCAGATGACTCTGATTGGGTTAGATCAGAACCATATCCTGAGAAACTCTGGTTTATGAGCGCAGTCCTCTGGATTGGAACTGCCTGGGAAGCTTTTCTTAAGTGCCTTCACATAGGTCCCACTCCTGAGCTATCTAGAGCCAGAATCTAGTGAGAACAGGAGGTAGGATGCTGGTAGAGTATCTCTTCAGTAGACTTAAAAGATCTTCTAAGATTAGGAACCACCATTTTTAGTTTCATTTTTCCCAAAAATTAAAAATCATTATCAACATGTGGAAATTCTTTGATTTGGGGTCCAGGCTTCCAATAAGTCTGGAAAAAAAACAGAAGGAAATAATAGGCTTTTCTTAGTGAAAATGAGAGTTTATTTAAGATATCAAGTACCCCAGTAAAATGTGGTACCCTGATGCTTTATTATTAAATGATAACATTGGATGTTTAATAATTTCCATAATTTGCTTCTCTCTGCCTCGTATCAACAGATTATTCTACTTGCTGAAAGGTTCAAATTAGGAGAAATTCGTATCATTCCCTTCAGTCCCTTTGTGCCTTCACTTTCATGCCTCTCTTTTCTTTCTTTTTTAGAAACTAGACAGAGAGATTAATTTTACATATTGTTACCATATTTCCCTGCCCAGATATCAGAACAACAATCTAACAGAAACTAGTATGTTTATGGAGACAATGGGACAGAATGTTTAAAATCAGAACTGCCCTGGAAAATGCAAAACATATGCTTTCCTCTGTCTGAACCCCTGTGATTTTCTTATCCTCAATTACATCTCTCAGTTGCTCCAAGCTGCCTCCCCTGCTGCCCTACCCCCAGCACACCAGCTGCTAGGTGTAGCTTAATTATTTAAACACAATGTTGGGGATTGCTCTGCAACTACTGCCCTGCAGTTTACAAACATGGCTCCAATACAAACTGCTTTGATGATGTAAGCTTTGGAATTATAGAACCTTCTATAAATTCTTTTCTGAAGCACTTACAAACCTGGTCAGATTTCAAGGGTTTTCCTTTTTCCCTCCCTCACCTTCCATTAATTTATTCACCTGCACATTTTACAGACATCTAGGAAGTGCCAATGACTGTGTTAGGCCCTGAATACAAAGATGAATAGAGCTCAGTGTATCCCTTGGTCTGGAGGAAGAGAGAGTAAAACACATAAACAAACGATTATGAGTCCTAAGAACTACAGTGATGTGAACAGTAAGTCATGATGGCCCACAGGATGAAGAATTGCAGGAATGTCTCTCCAAGGAAGTGACACTGGAGTGGAATCTTCAAAGTTACACAGGAGTGTGCTTAACGGATGAGACAGAGGAGTCCAGAGGGGAACAGAATGGCTTGACTGAGGAAGTGAAATTCTTTCAGAACCACAGAGGAAGGCATGAAAATACAAAGGCAGACCCAGAGGAAGACAAGCATGCTTGTGAGGAATGTTCTGTAGAGTGGGGAGCCACTGAAGGGTCTTCTGTAGGAGAGTTGCAGAGGACTTTTGGAGTCCATCCAGCACTACCCTGCTCCTGGGGAACCCCTTTAACAAGTCCTTGAAATGAGAGCAGAAGAAATGAAATCTTCTCACAAGACCTCATGACCCTGCCTCCTTGGCCCCCGTGATTGGTCTGCAGGTGGAGGACTGACCAGCAATGCACCATTCACAGGACCTCAGCTCCCCTGCCTCAGTGATTGACCAGGGGCTTGGTGCATAGTTACACAGGCAGGCTCAGAGGAGGCATTCTTTACTTGATCCTGAGAAAGCTTGGAACACAGGGTTGTGCTGCCAGAGGACATTCCCCTACCTGGTAGGGAAAGTCATTTCTGTCTAGAAGAGAATATACAGTTTGGAGCACACACAGAGAAGCAGAAACATGAGCCACTGAGAGAAAGAGAATTGTGACAGCTTTTAATGCCCTCCTTCTAGACTGGGTGGTCTCCAAAGCTGCCTTGTTTCCCCCTTCCTAAAACCTAGTTCTTCAGGGATTTTTTCTACTCTGTGTCACCTCCTCCCCCAAACCCCTTCCCCAAGTCTTCTAATTGCTTGAGCTACTTTGAGTCCATTTTTGGCAGGGGCACCCAGGCTCACTGACCAGTGATGAGGTCCTCATTCAGCCTCCTCTACTAGAAATGCCCACAGCTCCCCACCCTGCAAGGAAAGAGGGGTTTTACCTAAAGCCCCATATGTCTTAATAAATCCATGTCCAAAAGTTCCATGTCAAAAGAATACTTAGGGGGAAAATGCCGTTCTTGGACAGAACCCTAAAAACAAAAAGCAACAGCCATCGTAAGGATAGTCCTGATCGTTTCCTTAAGCTACTAAATCAGTCGCACAAGAAGCAAAAGTACAATTGTAACTCTAAAACACCAAGCAGACAGGGACACAGGGTTAAAAAATTAAAATTAAACTTAAAAATGAAGTTTGATAGGGGAAAAAAGCACCCATTCTTATTTCCAAAGAAACACTGACCAATACAGAAATAAGTATTGAGAACATATATTAAGATGTCAAATCAAAGTGCATTCGTTTTCTATGCTCAAGACCAATTGCTTGAAAAAGTGCCCTGGAACTAAACTTGGCTTCTTGTTCATTTAGAAAGAAATAGGTGATCTCTGTCAACATTAGGGGTCAGGTTGGAAAGGCCTTTGCAAGCAAAGTGCTGAATTACCCAACTGAGCTGACTGGAGCCTGGCTGTCTCGAGCCTTGGGCAGATAACACACCAAAGCACTGGCCTCAGATTCTCAAGGGCAAACCCCAAAGAGACCACATTCTTGTAACTTGGCCTGAGTGTTCCCACAGCACAGAGGGAAATGAGACTATCTCTGACTTGCCAAATCCATCTGAAAAGGCATACCCCACTGGCAGCAGCCTCTTCTCCTAAGAATTCTGGGAGAAGATCCAGACAGAAGCACTTTATGTGGGGCAACGAGGCACTACTTTAGCATCCTGTTTCCTCTCCTGGCAGGCGGACATTTTTCTTTTTGTCTGTTGTAGAAACAAGAACTGGATTATGTGCCTAGGTTACCTAAAAGATGGAAATCGGTGACTGATGGAAAAACTGCACAGGAGGTTATTGGGGGGCAGCGAGAGAGGAAGAAGGGTGAAGATGACTTTAGATCAGCAAAGCGTATCCCATGAGACAAGCTAATACTGACAAAGGACCTCTGCAAAGAGGACGAGGTGGATCTAGCTTGCTCAAGGGATTTCCACTGGCACAGGAAAGCAGGCTTTGGGAACTGTTGGCACCACGTGCCATGTTTAGGGTGAAGGTCTCCTGTTTTTCCTGAGGATGAAGTGGTTACCTTTTTGGTGGCAAGAGAGCACTGATCTACCATTGAAATGAAAACCCATTCTCGCTGGTTGGCTGTGTGAAAGCCCTTCCTCCTCAGGCTTGGACTACTCTGGGATCTCTCACACATCCCCCACATCTGACCAATAATTATCCAGCTACAAAGCTTTTATTTATTTAAAATAGCTTTGTTATTGTTTTTCTAATTATACATGCTCCATGGAGGAAAAAAATCAAGGACCTATAGAAAAGTACAATGTTAAAAGTAAAAACAACCCAAAGCCTATAAACCAATATAAACATTTTGACAAATAATTTTTCCGTTCCTTCCTCCTTCACTCCTTTTTCCTCCCTCACGTACTTATTGAATACCTACTGTGTGACAGGCACGGCAAGAGAGAATAGTGTCTCTGTCCTCGTGCCTTAGAATCTAACGGTCCTCGGGCTTCCCTGGTGGCTCAGTGGTTGAGAGTCCGCCTGCCAATGCAGGGGACGCGGGTTCGTGACCCGGTCCGGGAAGATCCCACATGCTGCGGAGCGGCTGGGCCCATGAGCCATGGCCGCTGCGTCCGAAGCCTGCGCGTCCGGAGCCTGTGCTCCGCAGCGGGAGAGGCCACAACAGTGAGAGGCCCGCGTACCGCAAGAAAAAAAAAAGAAAAAAGAATCTAACGGTCCTCGAAGATCTCCACCTCTCTGTGCATAAGCACACACATAGAGTTATATATATATATATAACGTTATATATATATAACGTTATATATATATAACGTTATATATATATATCATTTTAATAATTATACACAAATGAAATGCTTTAAAATCAGCCTATAATCTACTTATGTCCTCCATTCAGTAATAAGCCATAATCATTCCATCAATATATATCACCATCTTAATGACACCAAAATGAGATTGCTCAGTAAATGAACGTTTTATATTTTGGCACAAAGTGCTACACTGTTCTCCACAAAGGCTGTACCAGTTATAGCAGGCAACAACTATGGTTAGAGAACTTAGTGCCCCACACTCAGTTTACCATTGTCTTTCAGTCGTATTTATAATGTTTTTTCTTTTTACATTCATGTTTTTTTCACCCCCATGGAATCAAATTTATCCATCTTTTCTTTCATAGTTTCTTTTTTGTGATGTTTAGAAAGGCTTTCCATATGATCACCTTATCTTAAAAGGTATTTTAACATTCTTCTGGTTTCTTTTTTTATATTTAAACCTTTGATCCATCTGGAATTTAGTGTAATGATTTACTTAAGGCTACAGATTTATTCTTTCCTAAATATACTTAAGAATTGTTATTTCACAGGGCTTTTTTTATGTATAGAGTGCAAGCTTCATGGTGTAGTTTTGTTTTTATTTCACATGCACACTAATGCTAGAAATTCCACAATTAGAGACTAGTGTTTCAGTCTCCATTAAAATATAAACATCCTATGAAGAGGAAATACCTCAAGGTTTTAGCAACCATTTCTTTGACTTAGTGTAAACTGAAACTTTTCTAGGAGCAGAGCAGGACATATGAGATGGATTTTGAAGTGAGAAAGTGGAAGATACAGCACTTTTTGAGGGAAAGAGACACTAGGAAGAAAATTTGGCATTGGAGTGTGGAGATAGTAGTGAAAATAATGAGCAATGAGGCCAAATGGGAGGACAAAAAAGCCAGACACTGGTGGGTTTTATATGCTATTTTCAGAGGCTTAGGCTTTCTTTTAGAGGAGGTGGGGAAATGGAAATGGAAATGGTTAAACATGGCAGAAACATGGCAGATTCTGGTTTAGAGTAGATCATTCTGATAGCTTTATGGATGATTTAATTGGGGACTAAGAGAAGGGAAACAACTTAGGAGGCCGTGGAGGTAAACAAATTGAGAAGTAATGAAGCTCTGAATGAAGGTTTTGGAATTAATTGATAGCAGTGAGCTGAAGGATTTGAGAAGTATTTATGTGGTAAAATTAGCATATGAGGGTAAAGGAAGGAGAGAGTCATAGATGAGGCCCAGATTTCTAGTTCTAGCACCAATATAATGAAATAGAACTTGCAAAAATGATTAATGATTAGTCTTCAGGAAAATGCAAATTAAATGCACACCCACCAGAATGGCTGAAATGAAAAAAAAGACAAGCAATATCAAGTGTTGATGAGGATGGGAAAATTGGAACTTTCGTATGCTGCTGGTACTAGTATAAATCGGCACAATCCTTTGGAAGAGTGTTTGGAAATATCCATTCAGGTCAGACTTACACATAACCTTGAGCCAGAAATCCCACTTCTAGATATATGCCTAACAAAAATATGTAATAGGGCTTCCCTGGTGGCGCAGTGGTTGAGAGTCCACCTGCCGATGCAGGGGCCGCGGGTTCGTGCCCCGGTCTGGGGGGATCCCACGTGCCGCGGAGTGGCTGGGCCCGTGGGCCATGGCCGCTGGGCCTGCGCGTCCGGAGCCTGTGCTCCACAACAGGAGAGGCCGCAACGGTGAGAGGCCCACGTACCACACACACACAAAAAAAATATGTAATAGGTTTGCCAAAAATCATGTATGACAATTTTACAGCTTCACTAGTCATAATAGCCCCAAAGTTGAAATAACAAAAAAGTCCATCAGTAGCAGAATAGAAAAAAAATTGTGGTTTACTAATATAATAGAATATCACATAATTATGAAAATAAACATGCTACAGCTACATACAACAACATGGATGAATCTCATAAACATACTACTGAGTTACAGAAGCCAGGTACAAATGGAACATGTACTCTATGATTCCATTTATATGATATTCAAAAACAAGCAAAATTAATCTATGGCATTAGGGGTCAGGATAGCAATACTTTTAAAATGCAGAGGAGAGTGATTAGAAGTGGTCATGAGGAGGGCTACTGGCTGCTGGTGTTTATTGGCCTATTTTTTTTTTGATGTGGGTGCTGCTTACATGGGTGTGTTTACTTTCTGGAAGTTCATTGATATGTGATCCAAGCTTATGACTTGTGCTCTTTTCAGTATGTATATTTCAATAAAAAGTTTAATAGATTCCTTTCAAAAGTAAAGTAGTTCAGTACATGTGTATGAATGATTAGTTCTGTTTGGGGTATGTTGCATATTGAAGTAATGGATCAGTGGGTAGGTGTGTGTGAATCTCTGGGCAGGAAAAGCAAACAGCAGGTAAGAGGTCGTAGCAACCCTGTGGGAAGAGAGTATGAATGAGGGGAGCAGTAGGCCTTGGACATAACTCTGGAGAATATCAGCATTTAAAGTGTAGGCAGAAGAAGGACTTGTGTAGAGGATAGAAAAGAAATAGCATGTAGAATCATGAGCAGGAATTGCTACTCCTAGTAGCCAAGGTAGCAAAATTCTCAAGAAGGGAGTGATCAGTATCATCAAATGAAGGTGAGAGACTTTAAAATCACGAGTGAGAATGGAGTTAAGTTGCGGCAGGTCATAGCATACCTCAGCTAGACTGATTTCTGTGGAGCAGTAGGTTTAGTAGGGATAACAGTGGTAGAGACCAGCTGGTTTGTACTATGGCTCCAACATTACCTGCGATGATTGTTTAAAATGCAGGTTTCTGAGATCCCCCCTCCAAGATTTTGGTCCCACAGATCTTGCTTGAGGCTCTGATGATTCTGAAAGTCTATAGCACCTGGAACACACCTTGAGAAACTCCGGATTAGAAAGGGGCATGTGTCTTCCTGTAAAACCTAAAGCTTCCCTCAAAGCTGGACAAGTCAACCAATCTCTCTGAATTTTGGCTTACTCATTTTATTAAAATGAGGGTGCCAATACCTAATAGGATTATATGTGTGAGAATAAAATAACTTAATGTTCATTTCATAATGAACATTTCATAATATATAAATATATCAAATCATCATGTTGTATACCTTAAACTAATATAATGTTATATGTCAATTATATCTCAATAGAACTGGAAAAAAAATGAGTTAATGTAGGTAAGTGCCTATTATTGTGTGTTTTTCCCTCCCTCCATAAGCCCATTACATTCTCTTTCCTGAAGGGAAATGTAAAAATAAAAATGACAGTGTATACACTGCCAGAAAACAACGTCTAATGGGAACCTGGCCTGGAGACAGTTCTTGATTTTGAACAATTTACAATTGTTATTGGCAGTAATTCTTGAACTAGTATTTACTGTATCTTATAAAAGTATCTGATGAAGGAACTCTGAGATAACCCAGAATAAAGTGCTTTTAATAAGAGAAAATGGAAATTTTCTGACTAGAATAAAGAAATAATTGAGCCATGAATTGATAAATAGATTATCAGTAGGACCTTGCAGGCATAAGGTGGCATTAGGGCCATCAGTTATTGCTTGATAACTCTTGGAGGACTGAAAGAAGCCCTGGGCACTGGGAAAGGTAATATTATGCCTTAGGGTGGGTATGTCCATTAGATACCAGTTAATTTAGCTTCCTTGATAGGAAAGATACTACAAAAACAAAACAAAGACTACAATGAATCGAATACTGGTGTATAGCATATTCCCTTGTGAAACCATAAGAAATAGTCAACTACCAGAGCTTTCTATGTGCCAGGAATGGCGTTAGGTACTTTTGCCTAAATTTTACAGTTGAGAAAATTGAGGCTCATAAAGATTAAGTGAATTATTCAAGGTTGTACCCGACTCTGTTTGATCTGTTGCTTCTGCAGTGACTTTAATAAAGCTTAAGGATCTATGCTATTTGCACACTAAGGAGATATGGTACAGACTAGATTCTGAACTTGTCTTACTAAGCACAATTCTTGCTCAATGTGCCAAGCAAATAGTATAGAAAAATCACTTCCATGGCATAGAATGCCTAGGTGTTCACCAAACCTATTTCCTCTTCTTTCTGGAACTACAGCTAGACTACATTTCCAAAACTTCTTTCAGGAGGTGTGGTCATACAACTAAATTCTGGCCAATAGACAATGGCTGGACGTGATGTGTAGCATCTCCATGCCTAGCCTAATAGCAATAAGGTGAAATAAAATTAGATCTCTCGATCACTCCTCAGAGGAGAGTCAACCTGCTGCTTAGGAATAACTATTTTAGTTCTGACCGAAGTAAAAAAACAATAACAAAAAAAAAAAAACTTCTATTTTGTTAAGTCACTGAGATTTGAGAGTTTATCTGTTATGGCAATTAGAGTGACCTTGGAAGGCTTTTTCATTGGTGTCACATTAAGCAGTCCTGTGATTGATATCGACAACTATTAATTAAGATGCCATCTGGATTAACTTGACAAGGATTACCAACACTTTAAAAGACAGGAATCAAATTTACTGTAAATTGTTTTTGAAAAAAATCCTTCAAAAATAAAATGGAAATTCGATAGTTATATAGAGTACAATTAGGAGCAAACACACACATACTGAGATTTAAGATGAGAAAGTGACTAACCACTTTATTGCTGAAAAAATAATCCCACGGTCAAAATAGAACATAAATTGGATATGAATAAACAGTGATGTTGCTAGTTTAGATGTAATTTTTGGTAAGTAGACATACACACAAACACTTAAGGTATAGGAAGGAGAAAGTCACATTGGTACAGGAATTGGCAGGGGTGAGGCAGAGTGATTTTTTAAATTTGAGAGCCCACAGCTCTCACCCAAATCTAAAAATTAGTCATAAGTGTCACCAAAAAGCAACCTGAAATTAGATAGGATAACATTAGGTTTTTAGTATAATCAACCATCCTTGGCCTTTAACTCCATGTGAAGAATTGGTTATGTATGGGTACTGTGACCGTGTGTCCCAGCTTGCCCAGAACCGTCCCAGTTTATGACTGTTGTCTAGGCCAAATTATTAATAGTGCCCCCTTTCTTTCTCCAGAATGCCCCAGTTTGAATGATAGATTATAAGATCACCCTTGCTTGGGGCCAAACTTTAGGAGCTCAGTGCAGGCTTTCCTCCCTGCTCCAACAACCAATACTCACGGAGAGCTACTGATACCACTAATACAACCATGAAAGTAGGGTGATGAAGCAGAAAACATTTTCCTTCTCTTTTAACTTCACACTATTGTTGCAAACTCAGAATGAGCTTAACAGCCACTTCTTCCATAATATTTAATTATTACCACAATGAAAGGCAACAACAGATCAATCATTTTAAAATGACAATCATCATTTTAGGTAGATGTCCCTAAAATTTTGCCTAGATTATTCTAAACAACCCCATACCATAGGCACTGAGTTATATTACCAGGTATTTTGCAAACAGTGTATATTAGAGGGCACATAAGGATGTAATTCTGAGTGATGCTTGATATCTTATGGTGCTTTGCTAAGATGATTGGGGAGGGGGTTCTAAGGAAAAGCATTACAACTTCTTTGAAATATTTCCCATGCTAAAGTTATTGTAGCCAGTGCTATGGCTCTAATTCTCCATTTGGGCTTCCCGTAGTCCTAGAGAACTCAAAGTGTCATATATATGATGTACCTTTTTAGAGATTCAATTTTACTTTGGTGTTTGTAATTTTAACTTTTTTATATTTGAATAAATATATATTATAAATATATTTGAATTTGAATAAATATATATTATTAAATGGAATACAAGATATACATGAACTTTTAAAAGAAAAGATGAATTCTCCAAGAATTTCTCCCATTTCTGATAGACTATGTAGTGATTCTCCCCAGGTCTTCTGAATACTAGGGTGGGAAAAATGGGAGAAGCACTGCTCTAAGGTAGAGCATTTTGGGGTCTTGATCATCCAATCATCTGTTTGTTACCATGGTCCCAAACTCAACAGACTGGAATATAACATGGGGGTTAAAAGCACAGGTTTTGGTATTGAACAGATCTAATAACTGTCCTGTGTATCCATTTACTAGCTCTGAAACTTTGCATACGTTTGAAATAGGGATAATAATAGTTAATTCATAGAAGTATTTTGACTACTAAAGGATGTATGTAAATTGTTCAGCACAATACCTGGGACATAATAAGCACTCCACAATTGTTCATTATTATTATTTCTTGAGAGGCCTCTTGGCCTATTCATGGGAACTCCCTATGATCACCTACTCTGTATAATTTTGTTCTAGTAAGTATAAAAGGGGATGTGGAGAAACTGATCCCGAAATAAAGCAACAACAACAACAACAACGGCATTTTTAAAAGCTGGGACGCTGTAAAGAAAGATGAAAGGAGCCAGGGTGTTTTTAGCTTGGAGAGGAAGAAGCCAAAAAGTGACAATAGCATTCAAGTGTAAGGATTATTATGAGGAGGAGGCTGACAGGTTGTTTTCCATTTCTACAGGGGTTAGCAATGTAAATACTACAGCAGAATAACTTGATTTGACACAAATAAGGATGTCTTGTTAGGGAGAGTGACAACACTAGAACAGCAAGCTAGAGAGGGTATGGTTGTATCAACCTGGTGCATCTAAAAATATCCTGGCTAATTTAGGTGAAAATCTAGTTATAGCTGCCCTGGCTGCTCTTTTAAATCTGAGTCCCAGAGATCAGTTTTCAATCAGTTCAGGGACACAGTCTTTGGCAAATGTTTATATCAGACTCTATAACATATAAGGCAGAGATATATACTCTTGGAGACATATAAAAATCCATGTGATGTATAATTGGAAGAATAGTTGTATAATGATGATAATGTTAATAACAATAGTTAACATTTTTTAAGTACTTACTGTGGGAAAGATTGTATTCTAAGTATGCTGTATGTCTTACCTTTTGCTGTTCAATAATTAGTATTTGCACTTAATTCCAGGAACTATTCTAACCTTGGAACTTCTATTTTTTTTTAACACCTTTATTGGAGTATAATTGCTTTACAATGGTGTGTTAGTTTCTGCTTTATAACAAAGTGAATCAGCTATACATATACATATATCCCCATATCTCCTCCCTCTTGCGTCTCCCTCCCATCCTCCCTATCCCACCCCTCTAGGTGGTCACAAAGCACAGAGCTTATCTCCCTGTGCTATGTGGCTGCTTCCCACTAGCTATCTATTTTACATTTGGTAGTGTATATATTTCCATGCCACTCTCTTACTTCGTCCCAGCTTACCCTTCCCCCTCCCCGTGTCCTCAAGTGGACCTTCTATTTTAAATCTATCCAGGAGTGAATACCTGATGAACAACACCCCACCTAGTCAAATTCTACTCATCTTACCATGCCCAGCTTAAATTGCTCTTTCTCTGTGAGAGCTGCCTGAGTTTCTCTAGTCACTTATTTTTCTCTAAACTCACAGCTTTTATCCTCAGTATGACTATTTATGCAATATATGAGATTTAATCAGACCATTACTTTGAGGTATTTGTGCTGTTAATTTGTTTGGCTATTCAGCCCTTACCCCTTTAACTCTTCATGAGCATATGTGACATCTTCCAAGCCCAATTGTAAAATCTTCAGGGAAACCAGCTGTAGTAGTCATATGTTGGTTTTTGGCTACAGTATCCATTTTCCTACTTTAGAAACAGAAGCTTGTTTCTCTTTTGGGAAGTTATCTTTCTTCCATTGTGTGTGGTCTTCATAGGACAGTCTGTCAAAGCTTTCTGCACTTCCTCTCCCTAAGGGTAAGTAAGTGACTCAAAGGCTAGTTGGAATTCTTTCCCAGGGCTTTGAAACTTGAACAAAGTGTCACAAACATAGGGAAAAACAGTTGATTTGTTCTAGTGGCGGTGTCCTGGGGAAGTTGTCTATCTTCTGCTAACTTGGCCCCCTAGATCTACCAGATCCTGTTCTAGTCAAGCCTGCTACTCTAGCTTTTCTTTGAACAACCTGATAGCCTTGCAACAAGTTAGTCAATTTTTCTGTTGCTGGCAACCCAAACACTCTGTTACAGGGGCAAACCCTATACTTGTCTGCATGGCCCATCACACAAATCACAGTGCTTGTCACAGGGTAAGTGTTCATTAGTGACATTCTAAAGAACTTAAATGGAAAAACAAGCATTGACCAAAATAAAAAGGATCTATGGAAGCATTTCATAAATAGATAAGAGGTATAAAAATTCCACTGGAGAGCTCAGGAATGCTATATTAATGATCAAATTATTAACTAGTGAATTTACATAGTCCCAACATCCACCCTAGCTGCCTTTGCTTTGCTTATTAAAGTACTTGGGAGGGGCAAGTGGCACATTCTGCAAAATCCCACAAAGAAGCCCCAAACATACTGATTGTACATTCTTACTTGTAGAACTCTCAGCACTTCCTGACCCAGAAGGCCCTCCTTTAAGTAATGCTAAAGAAGTTGATCTGAGCCAAGATGAATGGCAGTCACTGCATCACACCAGGAATTCATCCTATTTTTATATTTTCAAATGAATGTAGTAGAGTCATACAGATGTGCACTACTCAGAGCTGGAAAGAAATGAGGACAGAGCTCAGTGAAGTCAAGCACGGGGGTCAAGCATGAGACCAAAATAGAAAGCAATACCCACAGTAGTTGTACTGTTGTTCACAGTACAGGGAGTTGGATCAGATGACCTCTATAGCCTTCTCCAACTTGGGCATTCTTTGTTTCTACTTCTTTCAGGTTTTCATTGTTGTAACTCTAGAATCAGCCCCACTGAGAGGGACTGGTAATTGTAGAAAGATCTAAGAATGTGGAAAATGATGTTTCAGCAGTTGGCTTAAAAAAAAAACTCTACTAGCCTACAAATAGAGTTTTCATTCAGTAAACATTTGTTACTAGCCTATTGTATACAAATAACTGTGCTAGGTGCTAGGAGGAAGAGCAAGCAGAGATGCAAAGAAAACTAGTTACAGCTGCTGCCTTTCAGGAGCTTATAATTTACTGAAAATGATGCTGTGCTACTTTGCACTTTTTGCACCAAGACCATTCTTTGTAAATAGTAGCCTTTCATAAATTGATCAGTGACAAAGAACTCTTCTTGCCTTCAAGGAGCTTTTATTTCTTTATTTGATCACTGATTAATTCAACAGTCTACCCTGTACTAGGCTCTGTGCTAGGTGCTGTGGACACCATCAAGAGAAAGATTTACAAGGTCTCTCCTTCAGGGAGCTCAAAGGGAAATGGGATGACCTAAGGCTCCTATTTAGTTTTACTCTGCCAGTTCCGAATCTTCTCCAAGCCTTTTCCTCCTGTAGTCATAGTGCCATTTTGGAAAATCAAATCTGATCAGGTCATATTTCCCCTGCTTCAAACTCTAATGGTTTCCCTCAGTATGTAGTTCAAACTAATGCAAATAAGGTCCTGCATCATCTGGCTCTTGGCCATTTTCAGTTGCAGGGCCTTTAAATGGCAGGGTGGTAGCCCCTTATAATCTAATTCAGCCTGGACAGATTGCAGTTGTTGGAATAAGGCTGAAGTGCTATCACCAAGCTTATCATAAATACCCGTAAGTATAAAGTAATCATCTCTACACACCGAATCCAGGGGGGATGTGGTAAAGATCTAGAATTGAAGCCCATGGAGAAGTAGATCAAAAGCAATGCAATAATCTAGCACAAATGATTTAACTTTTATTGCTCCAAGGTAAGCACTCTAGCCTCAGTGAAATAGATTCATGGGTGGAAGGAGACTTAAGAAATGAGAAAACATGATATCCTGAAAGGATAATAGTGGCAAGGATTTTTATCACCTTGCTAATCTTTGAAGCACTGTCTGAACAGTTACTTGAGATGTTCTTGGATCCTCTTAGGCTGCCATTAAAGATCACGGGCAGAATTTGTCTCTTTATCTGAGAGATGTTCTAAACAATAAAAGTGCTTCAAAGGGTCTGTGACTTCTGCTGCCATCCATACAATATTCATCACATTCCCTGAGGAATCTGTAGCTCAATAAAGGTTAAGAACCATGATAAACAAACCAAAGCTATGGACATAATTCCAATACCGAATTCAGTTCTCTTTGTTAATAAGAAGGACAAACCAGATTCTCAGGTTAGTATATGAGGCAAGTGGTCACTGAAAATTTTGAGTGTCTAAAACTCAGTTTCCTTAGCTATAATTTGGACTATTAATACTTATTTCACAGAGTTATTATAAGGATGAAATGAAATAATGTTTGTAAAGCACTAAACACAGTGCTTGAAACTTGATAGGCACTCAAATGGTTGTTCATGCTGTTATTATTTCTCTGATTCTCACGTAGTGTTAGTGCCCGTGATACTGTGAATTTTCATATTGGGGCCCTCCTATGTGCTTTCTATGCTCCTTTTGTCCCTCATGAAAAACACTCTTCTAGGTCTTCAGAGGCTATGTAAAAATATAGAATATTCAACCTGGAAAGAATTTGGAGGAAACTCTTTATTTTAAGGAAGAATATGCTAAGGCCTGAAGGCTTATCCAAGGTCACATGGCTAATTAGTGGCAAAACTAGGTCTTGACCCAATTCTCCTGACTCCTAGTCAGTGGCTTTACTGCATTATTATTATTATCTGAAAATGTGAGGGGCACCCCAAATCAATACATTAGTATGTATTTACTGAGCACCTACCTAAATGAACCTAGAACTGCTAAAAACTTTGGAAAGTATTAAATAAGTATGAGGCACATTCTTCACAATTAAATTATTATAATTTATTACACAAATGAATCAAATTGCTCCTCTCATTGCAGATGTCTTTCCTCATTAATTTTACATGAATTTTGAATTCTACTTTTTATGTTTCTATCTTCAACAATGAGAAGAAGGAAAAGCAATTGTATACATGAATCCTTGCTAAGCGATTTATGGCTGATTATTGCTATGCAGAAAACTCCATTATTAGGGTCAGGCCCACGTTCACACATCGTCCAATTAGATCTCCCAATAATCCTATTTTATAGATAAAATTAAAAAGGCATGGAGACATGAAGTAACTTGCCCAGGTCCCTCTCAGATGCCAAAGCCCATGTTTACACCATGCAGATTCCTTTGAACTTTTTAACTTCAATATTAATCCCTAGAAGCAAAATAAATAAAAAAGGACAATACGCAAGTATAATACATATAAATTGCTTAATTAGTAGAAATTTATTCCACAAACATTTGTTAGGTGCAGATTATTTCCAAGGCTACATCTTAAGAGGGTAAAATTAGCATCACAGCAACAGCCACAAATGGCATTTCCTTCACTCCATCCATACCCCCAGCACGGCAGCTCCCACCCCTGGGTCTTGCCTGTGTTTGTGAACTGGTCCTCCCAGCCACCAATTTCTCACCTGTTTCTCCTTCTGCTGTTTCATTTTCTTAGTGATCAAGTGCATTGCTCAGGCTACCGTGTTTTTGACTTGTTTAGGTTCTAGGAGTTTTCTCAAGGGGAAAAGTTTAGTTCACCCTGATTTGTAATACTAAGCTGGTTACAAAGCCATGTGGCCTTGTGCTCTGAATATCCAACAAAGGTGTAAATGAAGGTCATTTATCTTTTAATCTTAGTCTAAGCATGAGACCCACAGTCTGGACCACAGGACGTTTGAGTAGCAGATGCATTCAATGTCTCCTTCCTTACTGAGCCTGGCCTGCAGCTTCCAGTCCCTCAAACCTGGAAGAGTTCTTGCCCAGGAGCCTCCTCAGGCCTTCACGCAAATAGACAGTGGTGGACCAGCCCCTGAGACCTTCAGATGTGCTCAATCCCAAGTGTAAAGAATGTGCCGGCTCTCAAACTGTTAATTCTTTCACACTCTCCTATGTGATGCAAAAGAGAGCTTGACCCCATTTCCACCAGCAAGTAGTCCACTATTTTCCCCTGCTAAACCAGGCTCCCAGATCTCTCTTGGGTTTATCTGCATATTAAACTCTTCTTCTATCTCGACATCTGAAACAAAGATGCTGAAGAGTGTGGCTGAGAAGTCACTCCCTCCTCACCAAAACACCTTTTTTGAACTAACATTAATTAGCCTTTGCTATGTGTCAGATACTAATGGTGCATTCTTTGCATGTATCATTTAAACCTCGAAAGAGCATAATAGCAGGTATATAAAGGAGGGCTCAGAAAGGTTAAATAATTTCCCCCAGGTCACCTAGGTTCTAGGTAGTAGAACTGGCAATAAGACACAAGTCTGACCACAAAACCCCTTTCCTGACTACTAAGTTACATTGCTTTCCTATAACTGCCTTAGTTTAATACTAATTTCTAAAATGCAAAATAGATAAAACAACATAAACAAGAGGACTACAAATGCATAATTAGCATGAGTAAAGTGTGCATTATCATTTTTATGTCAAGCCCATTTCTGTGAATGTTCCATTATAAGAGCATTTTAGTTGATAAAAATTCAAAGATGCACATTTGCTAGTTGAAGCAAGAAAATGTCAATAATCCCACTTTATTTTATTAGTTTAGATATGGCTCAGGCAAGTACATCTGGTACTGCTATTCTTAGAACTGGAAGGAATGGGGTTGGGGGGGCGGAGTATTTCTGTTAACAGATAGACTCAATCAGATTCAGGAGAAGACTCCACTACTCCAAATCTCTAGTCATCTCCCATCACGCTCTGCCCCTAGCAAATCATCCACTGCAAACTGTGCCAGAGAGATGAATGTGAGAATGGAATTAATCAGAATAAGATGAGGGACCAGCAGTCTATCACAGGTGGCAGTTTGATTAATGAAAGCCAGAAAGCAGCAAGTACAATTTGGGAAATCAATGAGACCCAGCCAAAGGCAAAAACAACAGGAAAGCTCTAGCTCTCCCTAGAAAAAAAATAAAAAATCCTTGGTATTTGTTTAGATCCTTTGTCCTAAGGATGTCAAGGCATTTCACAAGCAATTTCTTTTATTCTTGTCTCTGTAATGGAGAAACCCACAAGGACATTAATGAAACTTTCCCTCTGAGCTAAGAAAGGAAATAGGAACAGAGACGAGAGAAAACGAGTCAGGGTTCTCACAACTTTCCTTTTAATTAACGCCTCCATGAATGGGCAACTAAATCTTTGTTTAGTCACTTTGATTAAGGTTGAAGTAGATATGTTTGGGGACTTCTGCCAAATTCAGAGCAGTTCTTCTCTGAGAACTACTACCTTTATTCACAGAAGTGAATCATGGCTGCCACATTTGTTCTGTGTATCTTCCTTTATCCCCCACCATGGTCATGGTTGATAGGATTATGGGTGGTCACCTGACTCAACTGGGGCCAATCAGATTCTTTTTCTAATGACTTGGAACTGGGATTCAGAGAACTACTCAATAGGTAAATCAGACACTGTGAGGTGGGCAAAAGCAAAGAGTCTGCAGGGAGATAAATGAAGCACTTGCTTAGAAAACTGAGCAGATATCCCCCTTGGTGCCTGACAGCTGTCCAGTTCCTGATTTTAGCCCCCTGTGAGGCCCAGCCACACGGTCTGCCTTTAGATTGAGTGAAACACTCCTGAATCTATTTATTAAATTCTCCTCTTCCACTTAAGTTAGCTCAAGTGGATTTCTGCTACTTGCAACTGAAAGTATCATAATAAGTACTTTATTGATGGGTGTGTTGGGTGCACATTCTCCTAGAAATGTCTGCCTTTCAATCTCTTTTAGTTCTTCTCCTACCTCTCCATCTATTTCTCAACCCCCATTAATTGTGCCTCTTTTTCTGCCCACCCCTTAAATGTAGGAATTCCCTAATGCTTTGTGCTCAACGCATCTCTTTGTCTCTCTGACCTTTACAGAGAATCTCACCTCCTCCAGTTTCAGTTAATACCTGCAAGCGCCTGAATCCCAAATTTATATCTCTAGCCCATACCTCTTGACTAGTATTGCCAAGCCACTCTGGAAAGCTTCACAGGCTGCTTAAATTCAGAAAATCTGAAATCATTCATTGCCCTGTTTCTCATCTCAAAAAATCTGCTCTTTCTCCCATATTTTCTGTTAGAAAATGTCATTATTCTATTAGCAGTCACCCAAGCTAGAAGCCATGGAGTTATTTTCAGTGGTTCCTCTCTCTTACCCCTTGTCACAGTTCAGTCTTCTTCATCTCTCAATTGGATAATTTAGTATAGTTTCCTAAGAATTTTTCCTTCTACAGTCTCATATAATCATCTCTAACCATTGACAGTCCATCCTCTCCTCTATACTCTGCCAGAGTGTAGAGAACTTTCATTTCTGTTCCATTAATCTATATGTCTCTCCTTATGCCTGTGCCATACTGGCACTGACTCCTGTAGCTTTCTAGTAAGTTTTGAAATTGGAACATATGAGAATATTTTTTAAAATGTAGATTCCTGGACCCCACCTTCAGAGATTCTGATTCAATCAGTATGAGGTAGAATATGAGTTTGATTTTTCACAATTTCCCTAAAAGTGTCTGTTGCAGAGTTCCAAGGATGCCATAGAGTAATGGTTAAGAATGACTGAATTCTGGTTCTGCTCGTACTTGCTGGGTGACACTGGGGAAGGACATATGCTTCTCCTTCAGTAAAATACGGATGATAATTATAGTACTTTTCACATGAATTAAATTCATGTGGACTAGAAGAGTGCCTGGGACTCCATAAATGTTATGTAATTATTTTTTTACTAAAAGTCATTCAGAGGATTAGACAATGGGGAAATGCAGAAAGAGAAAAGAAAATGTGTGCCTATCTGATGACATCAAAAAAATTTCCAGTGACTTGGCAGAATCTAAAAAGGCTGCTTGTGAATAGCAAGGAAAATGAATGCTCACTGATTTTGATTAACTGATCTTTTTTTGCATGTGGTAAAATATATATGGCCTAAAAGTTGTTGTATTAACCATTTTTAAGGGTACAATTCAGTGGCATGAATTACATTCACAATGCTGTGCGACCATCACCTCTATTTCCAAAACTTTCTCAGTGCCCCAAATAGAAACTCTGTAATAATTAAACAGTTAACTCCCCATTCCTCTCTGCCCTCAGCCCCTAGTAACCTTTAGTCTGCTTTTGTCTATGATTTTAACTATTCTAGATATTTCACATAAGTGGAACCATGAAATTTGTGCTCTTTTGTGGCTGGCTTATTTCACTTAAAACAAAGTTTTTGATGTTTATCCATATTGTAACGTATATTAGAACTTCATTCCTTTTTATGACTAAAAAATATTCCATTGTACATACATACCGCATTTTATTTATCCATTCATCTGTTGATGGACTTTTGTGTTGTTTCTGCATTTTAGCTATTATGAATAACGCTGCAGTGAACACTAACATACACGTATCTGTTTCAGTCCCTGTTTTCAGTTCTTTCAGGTATATATCTAAGTGTAGAATTTGAGTAACTGATCTTTTAATAGAAATAAAATTCTGCTTTGGAGTAGAGAAAGCCTTTGGCACTCTCTCTCTCACACACCCTGTCCTTAGGACATGAGACTAATCTTGTCAGTCCTCCCTTGACCCGCATGTCGGCAGCTCATTGTAGTTGCTGTCTGGGCCATAGAGCAATGAGTGCCTCTGGAGGAGGACAGGCTGGGAAAGGGGGATTTCAGACTATTGCCAGGTGACAGACATCAGTGACAAGACTTGAGGGAATGAGGGAGTCTGCCCTGTAACTCTTCTTTGCCTCCTTTTCTCTGATCCCTTTTGCTTTTGACAGGATTTCTGTTCAGCCCAAGAGACTATGAGGTTATGTAAGGACTCAGAACGGAGTGAAGAGAGACTGTATAACTGTGCACATCTCTTGACCCTGCCAGCTGCCAAGGCTATCATTCCAGCAGTGGGAGCCACTGAGGGAAAAATAAAGGACATTGGGTTGAGGCTGGTAGGGCAAGGCAGCTATGGCTTGCTAAGGACACTCCCAAGGAGGGAGGAAGTTCCTGATACAGATGTCCCTCCCAGATGAAGGCCCACCTCGGGAACTGTCCCAGTGCCACTGGTTTTATCCCTTTCCCACACCTGGCACTGCACCTTCTGGTGCTGCTGTCACTTTCCTGGCTCGTAGCAACCTTTCCCCTCAGCTTGGTAAAGATGAATGCAGATGGCAGTGGTGCTATTTATTGTATCCTGAGATAGAGAGATTGTTACTCTAAGCAATACGAAGAGAAATATATATTCTCTACATAAAAGGGCATGATTCATGTGGTTGTTCGTGATTGGAAATAATTTATGTTATATTTTTTGGTAGAATAAAATATATTAAGGAGATAGAATTAAGCAAAAAATTAGCTCATCAGTAATAAGAACATATCTCTCCCACCTATACGGGTACACAGGCTTATTAAAGAAGAAGGATTATATAGAGGACTTGAAGAGCTGTGGTAGGTTTGGGGGGAGTTTGGGCTCCATTACCGAGAGTTGATAGAGAACATTTGGGGCTGTGAATAAAAGGGTGTCCGGAGTGACACACTTGAGACCTTCTGGGTATCATGCCTGCCTATTATTTGTCCATCAGCTTAAGGAACAGCATAAGTACAGTGGTATCTGTAATTTCCTGTCCTACCTGCCACCATCATTGGATGGCAGAAACCTTGGAGTGAAAATAGGAAACTGATCCTCCTAGTGGCTCTTGGTAGATGGCTTGGGTTGCAGGCCTTCTTGGTAGCTCACTTACTTGAATGCTTGTCTTGTTCCTTGCTTGTATCAGAGAGCCGGGCCCAGCTAGAAAGGGTAGGTCAACAGAGACAAAGGGGAAAAATACAAACTGAGCATATAAAATTTTTTTAAATGTCTAAGAGATCATGGATTTTATAGAGTATAGGACCTTATTGCCAAGATTATTAAATATTGCCAAAGACATTTGGCCAACATACATTAAAAGATCCCTCTTGGGGCTTCCCTTGGTGGCGCAGTGGTTGAGAGTCCGCCTGCCGATGCAGGGGACACGGGTTCGTGCCCCGGTCCGGGAAGATCCCACATGCCGTGGAGCGGCTGGGCCCGTGAGCCATGGCACCTGAGCCTGCGCGTCTAGAGCCTGTGCTCCGCAACGGGAGAGGCCACAACAGTGAGAGGCCTGTGTACCGCAAAAAAAAAAAAAAAGTTCATACTCTTGTTGGGAGGCCTTTGAAAATTATGTTTTCTTGAAGCATATTTAATGATATGAGGAAATGAACAGAATATATTAGTGAAAGAGGAGATAAAGTATACAATATAAGTATAGTTGTCAGAAAATAATATATGTCTATACATTTATGTATGTGATACTTGTTGGCGTCATATTTGCCTTCACCTGGATATTACATGGTAGCTGTTCAGCAAGATACCTGCCTTTTATTTTCTGATTGTGGTATTTGTAAGCTAAGAAGAGAAGCAGAACTTCCTACATGGCGGAAAATACAGTGGGAGAGAGGATTTAGCTAGGAGCTAAATAGAGGAAAGGAATTTTTAAAGCAAAATGCTACATGCTCTCTGAGGCAGTTTCTACCCTTTTATCTCATCTGCTTGAAATTATCAGTAAAATAGAAATTGCTCATCATGTGTGGAATGCTACATACAAGACGAGTGTGGGGAAAGCCACAGGCTGCTGATGGGCTCCAACTATGAGAGAGAATAGTCACACACACATGCACACACACCACACACACACACATGCATTGAAAAAAGATTAGGAATAAAACAAAAATGTTAACAGTGATCGTTTCTGCATAGTGATACCTCCTATTGAATTGTACTTTGCAAGTTTAAGAATGCCTCTTGGACTTAGATTATTTCACAAGCAGAAATAATGGATCTACCATGAGACCCAGGAAAAACCAAAGCTGTCAGAGGTCAGCGTTCCCATCCCTTCGCTTCACAGGTACTTTGTGCTCTTGATGGCTTCTCAGTAGAATTGTGTTGTCTAATTTTGAATTTACAGTTTTTCAACACTCAGTCTTTCTGAACATACAGCAACATACTACTTGAACAGGAAGTCACTTTTCAGAGAGACTCGCCCAAGGCCACACATAATTCGTGGCAGAATGAACCTGGAAGCCTTGACTCCATGTTACCTCTGGGCTTCTCCTTCTTCCCTTGTTGCTTTTGGTATTGGTATGCACGAGCCTTAGAAAAAACAATGTGTGTGTGAACATGTGCATGTGTGTGTGCATGTGTATAGAAAGAGAAAATAAAGTGAGAGAAATTACGTATTTATCAATACATACATACATGAGTATATATAAATTTTTTTCCTTAAGGATGCTACAGTCTGTACTTCCATGTGCCAGAAATGTCTCAAAACATCTAAACCTCTATCAGGTTTACCCCATGATGGAGCTGGCTCTTAGGAAGCCAATCAGGAAGATGGATCAAGAAGCAATTCTTAGGACTTAATCTTTGAAATAAAGGCCTCAGACATCATGTAAACTCTTCAGGGCCCAGTCTCGGAAAGAGCCGATTTCCTCTTCAGGGATTGCCAGCAATCCGTCTCTGCTTGGTTTGGTTATTCCATCAGGCACGGGCCCTAGTGGAGTCTCAAGCAGACATTCAGTCTTATTTTCAGCCATGGATCCAGCCCCCTTCCGTGGGTAGGCCCAGCCAGTCCCTTACACGAGAATTCCCCTGTCCAAAGGGAGACTGACTGGGTTGGAGAGGCTCAGTTGCTTAGTCCAGCCCTCTTTCACTCCTGGACCAATAGCTAAATCCAGTGGTAATCTCTCCTCTTTTTGCTTCACCCACTCCAAACTTCACCTGGGTTTATATTATGATTATGTTACAAGACAAACCTCTAAGAGAAAGTTAGGGCCCTAGAAGGAAAACTAAGAAGGGTAACCACGCTCCCCAGGTGGCGCAGTGGTTGGGAGTCCGCCTGCCGATGCAGGGGACACGGGTTCGTGCCCCGGTCCGGGAAGATCCCACATGCCGCGGAGCGGCTGGGCCCGTGAGCCATGGCCGCTGAGCCTGTGTGTCCGGAGCCTGTGCTCCGCAACGGGAGAGGCCACAATGGTGAGAGGCCCGCGTACCGCAAAAAAAAAAAAAGAAGGGTAACCTATCTGCCCTTCTAAAAATAGGGACTATCCTATATTAATAATTAAAGATCAGCAAAGGATAGATGCAGGTTTAATGCTGAAAAGTCCTTAATTAGAGATCATCTAGATAGGAACTTTCAAAACTGTTTTGTGGTGCTCAAGGCCTCCTTGGATGCTTGCTAAGGATCTGTGAGTTGTTTTGCAAAAACACTTAGGCTTTTGGCATTTTTGTGAAATTACAAATCTTTAATAACTTACATATTTGTGCAAGGGCTCTTGTTCTGTTCACAGCCTCATTCTCCTCTTCAATTCCCAAATTACGCTCTGCTTTTCTTTCTTTCGCTATATTTCCAGTGTTGAAGCTGCATGGCACAGTGGAAGGAGCATAGGCTTGAAGGCAAGAAAACCAGGCTCCATTTTCCAGGCTGCCATTCATTAGCCTGGTGCTGTTAATTCTGCACCTCAGTTTCCCTGTCTGTAAAATGGTGTGTGTGTTGGGGGAGGGTATGTGAAGGATTAAGTGA
Organism: Monodon monoceros; assembly: GCF_005190385.1. Lineage (NCBI taxonomy): Eukaryota > Metazoa > Chordata > Mammalia > Artiodactyla > Monodontidae > Monodon > Monodon monoceros. The sequence goes on along the minus strand of NW_021703781.1, from coordinate 10,822,590 downwards.
GATCATTGTTTAGGAGAGTGCCTGCTCTATGGTAAGAAATGTCTGCTATTATTATTACTGTTGGCCCAAGTGTCTGAGTCAGATCACTGTACATTGCCACCTGGAAGTGGAAAATCAATGCCTAATTTGACACACCTCAGAAAAGGAATGACATGAAAAGGAAGGAGAAAAATATTACAACATCCACCCCTAACCTTATACTTAGTACTTCATTAACATTGTTATTATTATTTTTGGAGTCTCCCAACCATTTCTGCAGAATTTTTTTTTAACTCATGGATCATAGGATTCAAATTGGTATAATTCTTGCTTCATTATAATTTGCCATATGTGAGCACGTTGGCTATATTTAGCCTATGAATATAAAAATTTTACCATGTTGCCAAAGTGCCAGGATTTTAAAAAATTTGAATCTAGTCAAAAGTGTTTGGTTTGCAGAGGAATCAGCAGGCCCAGAAAATTTAAGATACTTGCCAAAATAGATTGAAGACTAGAATTTGGATTTTCTCATTCCTTAACAACTAGTTTATGGAAAACTTACATAAGACTCAAAGAGCCTCAACTATAGTAAGATACCTAAGAAACACATTTAATTGTGATGCGAGTTTGAAACAGATGTAAATTTAAATGGAAATGAATCTGTCCTTCACCCAGATGGTATCAGCTCAGTCCCACATTTTCCCTCAAGGGTTACCAGAAGAAGTAGCCTCAAGAACTAGGATCCAGTGCTCCTTTCTTAAGTCCAGGCCAGGTTTTTCTTTTCAAAATCTGGATTTAAAAATAAAAGAAAGAAAGAAAAAGGAAAATGGGGTGGGGGAAAGCCCTTTATTGTTATCTGGCTGATTTCCTCACAGTCTTTTCCTAAGAATATTCCTTGGTTAGTCACTCTTCATGGTGTTGCATTTATTTTCTCATATGATGAAAGGTTAGGAAGATCCTACATATTATAAAGATGATGTCTAAATAACCACTCCATTGAAAATCTAGTCTCCCTTTTTTAAAAAGGGCTTTTTATTTTTATTGTAATGATTGATTTGGGTGAGGGTTTTAAAATTTATTCTTATTGTTATTGTTGGTTGTTTGCTTGCAAGTAATGAGCTTATTTTTCTAAAGAATCATCTTGATAAGGTAGCTGTCGACATGTTTTAGGAATCCAAAGGAAGCTTAGGAAGGATGCTTTCTAAAAATAGCTTCATACACACTAGAAGATTGATTAACACCACAAACGTGTACACATACACACATCCCCCCCCCCCCCCCCCGTCTCCCTCTCTCTCTCTCTCTGTCTCTCTCTGTCTCTCTGTCTCTCCCTCTCGGGATTGCTAAGCCAGCAGTTTACTGTCATCAATAAACGTGACTGTATAACTTGCCTGGTGCCTTCTCCCACTGCCCTTCTCTCCTTCCTCTTAGTGCAGCACCTGATACCCAGCTGCAGCTCGGTATCCCCCAGGCTGGTCAGAGCTCTCTGGGTGACAGGGAATCATGCCATGCTTTCTTGCTAGCCCATTACTAAATTTGAGCTACAATTTAGTTGCTTGGATTCTGCCTTGTTTCTGAGTTCATTTCCACTTTGTGACACTTTTCCAGGACCCAGGCCCTTATTTTGGTCTCCTGTGCTACAGTCATTATGTCTATAACCTGTAAGATATCACAGCTTTCCAGGATGGAAATTCACTTTTATTCCTGTCAAAATCTCCTAAGAACTAGATTTTCACCACGCATCTGGGATTTTGCTTCAGTCCTCCCTAATATCAGTGACTAGCCGGTTGCCTGGATCACTGCAAATCACCTGCTCCTGGACTTAGTGCTGATAATTCTGCCCTGCAATTTCTTGAGCATCAATTATGTATCAGACACCAAAACTGGTGATTACCTCACCATAGGTAGTATACAGTCATGTGATTAAGAACACTGACTCTGCCGGGGAGGTTCAAATTGTAGCTCCATGAGTGATTAGCTATATGAGAGCAAGACACTTAATACTTCAGTGCCTTAGTTTCCTTATCTATAAACCTAAGGGGGGGGGAGGGCATTATTATTATCCTCAAAATCATTACTATCTCACATAGTTACAGTCACATAAATTTTAATACTATATTCTTTTAGAACCAGTTCTGGGCACACAGTAGGTGCTTAATAAATAGTTGCAGAATGAATAGATAATCCATTGTTGCAAAGCAGCCTTTATTTGTTTGCTTGTTTATTTATTGTGATCAAAGAAAAAACAAATCCCAACCACAGTTAGTCTCAGTAAACTACAGGAGGAGAATAGAAAATCAAAAGCAGGTGATCATATCTCAAAAAATATTATTTTAGTTTCAGAATATCTTTTTGCTTTCAGCAGATCCTCATTTATAAAAGGATAACTACTGGGGTCATAACCTTAAGATATAAGCCCCACATTATATCTGATTTACTTCCTAAATTAAATTTAGAATAGATTGGTTTTAAAAAGACATTTACAAACTGTGACCCAGTCATACTTCCTTGGTCTCCTATATTGGTTGTAGAAAGGGAGGGGATAAAGGAAAGGGGGAACAAGGACGAGTCAGGGATTACCAGCTGAAAGGCCAGGCAAAGCATCACAGTGTGACTTTGAGGGGCATAGTGGATATTTATTGTGTTTTACCTGCCTAGCTTCCATTCTTCCTTCACCTGGCATTAGTACCTCTACTTTCTATTTGAGAACTCCCCTTCCCCTAATTTTCTCATGTATTGGAAGAGGCCATCCAACCCTCCAGCTGCAGTGGAGGTCTAGGATCCAAATCTCAGGCCAACTGGAACATTCTGCTTCCCTAGCTCCAGTGATTAGTTCAAGCTTAGTCGCTTGACCCAAGTCAAGCCAATTAGATATGGGTCCAGGATTTGGGGGTAACTGTTGGAAACAGGGATTCATTTCTCACTGGAATGTCTTAGAATTTAGGACTAATTTAGATCTGTTGACAAACATTTTATCAAGACAGAAGGAAAGCCTGAATAAAAATGGAGCTAATGGAGGGTAAAGCAGAGCCTAGCAATGAAGATTGCAATATTCCTAACCAAATTATTCAAGCCTCTGGATCCAGCTTGTCTGAAGGATGTGCCACCTTGAACTTCTAAGTGAAATGAGCCCGTAAATTCCTGCTTTTGCTTAAGCAAGTTTGAGTTGTGTTTCTGTCACTTGAAAACTAAAAATTGAGGTAAGGTTCATAATAGTAAAATGTATAGATCCTGAGCATATAATTCAGTGCATTTTGACAAATGTGTATACCCATACGGCCAACACCCAAATCATGAAATAGAACATTTTCATAACTCCAGGAAGTTCACAGAGGTTCACTTTAATATCCAAAGTTTCACAGAGTCCAAACAGTATTAGTTGTATTCTCAGTATTCATTGATTGAGAAAATACATATTGACAGAAAATTGTTAGTAATTCAGTCATGTTTTTACATAATTATTTGTTTTAGTAATCATAATCATTTGGAAATATTTGAGTAATCAAAGAACTGTTCACATGTATTTGAGATCTTACTTTTTTCATGTTATGGACTGAATGTTTGTGTCCCCTCAAATTCATATGTTGAAATTCCTAACCCCCAATGTTATGGTATTAGGAGGTGGGGCCTTTGGGAGCTATAATTAGTTAATTAACGGGATTAATGCCCTTATAAAAAGAGACCCTAGAGAGCTTTCTCTGCTCACCAGCAGACTGCAGCCTCGAAGAGGGCTCTCACCAGTACGCGATTATACTGGTACGGTACCCTCATCTCCTGCCTGCAGAACAGTAAGAAATGAGTTTCTGTCATTCATAAGACACCCAGTCTATGGTACTTCGTTACAGCAGCTTGAACTGACTAAGACATTTAATGAACAGATATTTCTTAGTGTCCATTAGGGTTCAAATGCCTTCAGAAATAACCTTCTAACAACCTCCCCAGGGGTCTGCGTCTTACAGATTAACAGCTTCTGCCTTAGCTCTTCCAAAACGTGTATGATCAGGAGCATTTGGTTGAAAGGCGCATGGCAAAATACAAAAAGATTCCTAGTATCATCATGACCACTGGCATTTCACAGTGGGGTAAAAATCAAGAGCATGAATGCTAAGATCCATCTCTGCTACTTATTAATTATGTAAATATTGGCAAGAAATTAATCCTTTTACAATGTCACTTTCTTCTGTTAAACTGGAATGATGACTTAACTTACAGAGTTTTTATGAGGATCAGATAATGTGTGAGAATATTGAAAACTCTAGCTTTTATTCTTTTAATGCTACTCATTAATAAATGTAGTATTTGAAAGGATATATTTTATTGAAGTATTCCATACATGATTCTTTTACCTGGCAAATCTCATGCTGATTTATATGAGTAGAGTCCCTTAGCACAGTGCAAAAGTTTCCTTCTTTTTGAGAAAGGTTAATGGAGTTTAATCTCAATCAAAAAATCTCAGCTTGATCACATGAGACTTTCAGAATCTCAGACAAGTAATCTTAGAACTGGACTCTATTCCATGGATATGAATCTGAAATTTACAGATAAGGGGAAAAAAAGACTAAAACCTAAGTGATTTACTCAGGTCAACACAAAGCATTGTAGTAGGATCAGGGCTCAAATTCCATTCTCCCAACTTCAGTGCTTTTTACTGCTACTTGTTAATAAACTATTTAAGGGCATATGTTTTACTAAAGCATTTATCACTGTATCACCAAACACACTAAAAGTTCCCAGGATCCTCTTTGATATATGGAATCATATTCCTACTTAAGAAAATATGTGTGTGTAAAATTGCCTTTCTGACAGTTTCCACTCTCCTGGTGGTTTTGTCTCAGGAGTAATTTAGTGCCCAGGAGGCTAAAACATGCATTCTCCCTGCATCTCTATAATTCACTTGGAGGATGGAGTTTCTCCAGGGTTGATTGAGCACCTAAGAACATTAACAGTGTATCCCAACATCATAAGCTTTGCCATCACCATTCTCTACCTATGTATGAACCTTTAGAATCACAGCTGTGCTCCACTTCTGATGTCCAGAGGTTTAGTAACCACCTAACACACCATGGAGTCCACAGGGGAAATATTAAATGGAATGATTTCATAGTAATCAGAGCTGATTGCAGTTGAAGCAACATGCCTACTGAAGTCGTAAACTATACCTTCATTGGTACCCTAGGGAGCAAGAAATTTGGCTTTCTCAGTCTTCAGATCCACAGAGGTAGAAATGAGAGGGGACATAAACAGAAGCCAACTTTATATTTTCTAGTATTTGATTCAACTTTGGTCCCAAGGCTTGAAGAGCAGGCAGCAGAGTTGATAATTAAACTACAATGGAAATGAATAGTGCTGCCAAGTTGGCCCCATTGTCATTTGGTGCTGTGTAATAACTTGTAAAGTCCTGGTGTCTCCTGGTGAGGCAAATGTACTTTACATTAACCCTGGAAAGCTAAACAGTATTGCTAGTAACTCGGAAGAGATTATGTTGGACAAACTCTACTACCAGAAGTATAATCCGTAGCTGCAGTCTCAGTGTCACTCCCAGTCATTCTATTTGGAACTGCTTAAGATGACTAATGATAAAACTTATCAGACCCATTCATACAGTATATTTTCACCTGTGCTCTCTATATGGCTACAAATTATATCTATTGAAACCTACAAATTACAAATGTAATTAAGCCCTAGGTAAGAGATTAAATTCCAACTCAAATACCCTCTAAGCAAATTGTACCTAATAAAAGTAGCTTACATTTGTTGAGCACCTATATGCCAGGCAGTAAAAGAATGTATCCTGTGTAGCTCATTATTCATGAGAACTCTGCACAGTTGGTCTTATCAGTAGCATAAACCTGAGGAAACTGAGGCTCAGGGAGGCTATGTAAAGTTGCACCCAGTTACTAAGGTGGCAGATGGTAGACCAAGGATAGAACCCAGATGTGGCTGATCCCAAACTCCACCTTCTTTCAACCATGGGCGATAGCATTTGGGCATAGGTGTTATACAATTCACTCATCTTTCAAAGCCCATCTCAAGTCCCACCATTTCTATGGAGGCTTCTTCGAGTATTTCCTTAAAAAAAAAACAAAAAAAAACACAGGCCTCAGTCAGAGTCAAACAGACCTGGTTTGAGTACCCCAGCTCTGCCATTTGTTGACCATTTGGCCCTGGATGATTCATTTAACCTCTCTAAACATTACTTTCCTTACTGTAAAATGGGGGTAATAATACTACATCATGAGACTTTCCAGAGGGTAAAAGGAGATGCCTGAGAAGCATGCATGTAGTGTCTGGTACATGCTAGTGGCTAATGTTTTTTGAGGATTTTCTCTGTGCCAGATACTGTGGTAAGAGATTTCCACTCATTATTTCACTTAGTTCTCACAGCCACCCTATGATGTAGTTACTAACACCATCCCCATTTTGTAGATGAGGCAATGAGGCTTCGCAACATTGGATGTTGGGCCAATGTCACACCACCAGTAAGTGGCAGAGCGAGTGGGCAGTCTGACTCTAAAACCCACACTCCTCACTGCTATTAGGGAGTTTTTCAGAACTATGAGAGAGATATGAGATCAATTTAGTTGGTCATGACCAGCATTTTTTTTTTCATGACCAGCATTTTTTAATGAAATATAAGAGAAAGCGTAAAATAGATTAGAATAGAAATATCAGTATATCCCACACAGTAAAGGTAAATATTCTGTGAAAATTTTGTTTAAGCTGTGTGTGCATGTGTACTGGGTATTGCTGTGGAGTATATTTTTTTACTATAGGTTATGAAAAATTTTACATACACTGCATTATACTCTTTCTAAATAACAGGTACTCAGTAAATGATCATTCTCTTCCTTTCCAAGTAATATGTCACATTGTTTTACCCTTAAGGGCAAGGATAATGTTACTGTTGCTGTTGCTGTTGTTTTTAGTTTCACCTGGTCACGTATAGTTTGATAACTACTTATTGATCCATGCTAATATTCAATGACAGTGACTTAACTTGAGCTGTTTCATTATTTGTTCACTTATTCAACAACTATTTATTAAGTGCTTACTATGTTCCAGGTATTATACTAGGGACAGGGGGTTCAATGGTGAACAAAAGACACAGTTCCTGCCCTTAAAGAGTTTACAACCCCATGGGGAGACCAGACATCAAACACACAATAACAACTAAAGCAGTAAGTTCTCCATCAGCATATGTGAGGGGTCCTGTAGTATTGGGTTGGCCAAATTCATTTGGTTTTAGGTAAAAATGAAAGACATTTGTCTTTTTCATGAAGAATTTTATTGAACAACATATTTACTAGCCAAATGAACTTTTTGACCAACCCAATATATTATAACCTAGTTTTTAGGGTAAAAGTAAAAAGACAGTACAGCCAAATGTACCAAAAACAAACAAACAAAAGCAGTTGAATTAGTTCAGGAGTAACACAGAAAGCTTCATAGAGGAAAAAAAAAATATATAAACTTTATAAAGTTTATAACAACTTTAAACTCAAACTTTGTTTAATCCTATGCAAAGATCACTGAAGAAAAATTATCTTACTTGGTTGTATATTAAGCAGTGCAAGGAGACCCCCAAATCAAAACTAAGCCATGTCCAATTAAGCTAAGGAAGACAGTTTAATCTTTATCAGTGGGTTGCAATATTACTGTCCCTCTTTTTCCCTTATATACAAATATCCCCACTTGCATTTTTTTTTCCCTAGGATGGAATGGTGTATGATGAGGGTTTTCAAGTACTAGTGAGATTGAAGTATTTTCCTACATAATGTACCACAAACAGATTTAGAAATGTCGGTTTTAGATGCTATGATGCATATTCAAATTTTCCATGCAATGGATTAGAAAGTAGCATGACTAAGTTGAAGAGCCAGTGAGCTAAAATACCTCCTGTATGCTTCGTAAACTGAAATATTAATCAAGTGGAAAATCAAAATAAGGGAAATTTAGGGATTCTCATGTCCCCTTATTACAGGCTTATTTCTGTGGGTCCAATTTCAAAGAAAAGAGTTATAATGGAAAAGAACACGGGGTAAACAAGAATGAAAAAAGGAACAGAAAAAAAGAATAAAAGCAAAACTGAAGAGTCAGCATCAAAATACCCCATCTCCATAAAACAATGCTTATTATAGCCTTCCCTCTTAGTAGAATCTCCAGCTGAGCTACTGGGCTGCTCTATCAAAAATTGGCAACCTTTGTATACTGCAGTGCATCATTCACTGTTTATTGCCAATTGGAAAGAAATCTTCAGTTACATTTAAAATATTCTAGTTTGAGGTGACTTTTCCGTGACATCTGAGAGCTGAGTTTTTCAGGAGAACTACAGCGTCTCTGCTTCTCACCAGTTTTTTTGTACCCTATCAGGGCTGTGAATGCCTTGTCCCTACGAGTCAGCTGGTGAGCTAGAGGAAAAGTCTTTCTGCTCCACACTGAGAGGGTCCATAATGGAGTAAGGCTAGAGCAGTCCTGACATGACAGAGTGTAGTTTTCTTGGACTTCGAATATGGAAAACAACAGTGCAAAGAGAATGATCAATTTCATTGGAGGCTGAAGGACAACCCTGCCTCAGTCAGGTTTCTTTATGGTGCCAGTGACAATACCCTAACTCAAACATGTAAGAAACAAAGTAACCTTGATTGTCTCACATTACCCAAAAGTCAGAATCAGAATACCTGGATCAGATGTTCAAATGTAATTTTTTTGGACTCTCTCCACCTTTGGGTCAGTTGTCCCCTATGTTACTTTATTCTTGAGCAGGCTCTTCCCAGTGACGGTGAAAATGACTATAAGCAGCACTAAACTGACTTCAAAACTTCATCCAGAGGAATTCACCGCTTTCTTAGTAATTCTAGCAGTAGTTTTGAGACTAAATCTGAGCCACGCGCCAGCAGTGGGTATGGAAATTTCTCTAAAGGAAAACAGATTCTGTTACCAGAAGCAGGAGAGATTAAATTGGGGCTGTAAAAACCAACAAAACCACTTATCTGCTGTGCCCCTTGGATGATCGTTTTGATCATCAACTAAAAGCAGAAATTTCACAATCAGAGATAGCCTTTATTCTCCCTTTTGTACATTGACTCGTAATCTATGATTTTTCCACAGGAAAATGTCAAAGGCACTGTGATATACTAGGGTACCTGAGTGCCATGCCATTTTGAAGCTTAGACAGAATACCAGTAGAATTGACAAGTTCTTCCTGTGAGTTTGCTGACACAGGGTACTTTAACACCCGTGGTAAATCAAGCAGCAGGCTTCCATAGCTCCAAGGTAAAGCAAGGATGTGTCAGCCAATTTCCTGACAGGAATTCATAGCTTTGGGTAGGGACCTCCGGCTCTTTTTTACTGTGGAAATGCCTTCATATTTCTGACCTCTTTCACGTTTCTTCCCATTTTGCTGATCACACATCATTATTTAGATTAGTGATTTCCAATTGTTTTAAAAATGAGAGCTCCTTTCGAACATAAGAGTTTATAAATGTCTCATGATAGCAGTTGAATGTCTTGCCTATATTGATATATTGACTAAAAATACATAATATCAAGTAAATTTAGTAAAATTAATATTTTTAAAACAATTTGTATCACATTGATTACAACACATGTGAAAATGAATAGTATATGCATGTGCAAGATATAATATTTATTCAATCTACATAGGGATGTATAGATTTCTTATAATAATTCCATAAACCCTTTCTTTAATAGGGTCAAGAAATTGGGGACAGATGGCTTAGAATGATTCCTTTTATATCTCTGCTGTTTGTCTTAACTGTAAAGGCCCAGGCCTCCAAATGTAAGATCAGAGTCCCACATTCAGCATCCTCTAACCCTCTGTTTACATTTCCTTTAAACAACTAGCTCAAACTCTAATTTCAATTGGGAGAGAACTGACTAGCTGCCAAGGGAATTTACACTGACCATCACTGCCAAGATGATGAGTTACAACCAATTCTAGACGATGGAAATGAAAGTGACCGACTCAACATGTACTCCATGTTGAAGGCATCTGCCAAAAAGAAAAATAGGACATGTTGATTTAAGGCCTGTCTTTCGAAGAATAATGATAAATCTCATCAGAGGCATAGCATTTTACTTTCAATCAGGATTCAAAGCTAGTACAGAAACATTTATACCAAAAGGTAAATTTGTTCAAAAGGTAGAAATTTAATATAAAGATCATTTTGGAGGTTGTATACTCGACAGAGGAGCCACCAACTGCATTTGGAGTTCCTTACACGCACTCTGTGTACCATTCATCACTGTCGCGCTCTGAGGAGCTCCAAATCTGCCTCCTAAAGCCTTCCTCCAGCCTCACAGAGGAGACCCAGAGGAGAGGAGTGAGCTACTCAGAGGGAACACACTCAAGATTATAACTCCGGGCCACAGAATTTCCTCTGATCTTTCAGGAGGAAAACAGTAAATAGAATTAATTAATGAATTAATTAAAATTTTGAATTGCCTCCCCAAATCGCAAGCATTTGTATTTGGGAAGTTCTAGTGCTAATTTGTAGACAACTGTCCAACATTTGGTAACTAGTGCGCTAATGCAGATCTGGGTCCATGTTACATTCAGCTAAAAAATCGTGTAAAAAGGAAAAAAAATTTATTAAAGGATGGCATTAAATTATATTTCTTATGTAAAAACCAATGTCTTTGTGTTTAAATGATTGCTTTATTCTCAGTATAACTTCAGCCATTGGGGATGCTGATCCCTGAACTTGTGCTGGTTAAGAACAGGGACTTTGGAAGGAGACTAAGGCCAAGAAATCCTAGTTCTGCCATTAACCAGCTGTGTAACCTTGGGCAAGTCACTCTCTTGCCCCTTAAACTACAGTTTCCTTGTATTTACAGTGCTACTACAAATCTGTAAAATATTAGACTTATTATGACATAATTAATGTAAAAACATTAGCAAAATAAGTGGAACATGTTAACTACTAATAAATGTTGTCTCTTATTACAGATTGTGTTAGGGACAAGATATCTTAGAAGTAATTTCATATTCCTGGTCCCACCCCAGCTAATAAGAGAACTTTGTCTTTATCTGCTCAGATTCTTCCCTTGCCCTTGCCTTAAGCTCTAAGAGAATTTCGCCAGAGTAGTTCTAACCCTTTTGTAAGTATAAGCAGAACCACATTAAACAAAAGATAGAATTAAAAAAAAAAAAAAAACAGGGCTTCCCTGGTGGCGCAGTGGTTGAGAGTCCGCCTGCTGTTGCAGGGGACGCGGGTTCGTGCCCCGGTCCGGGAAGATCCCACATGCTGCGGAGCAGCTGGGCCCGTGAGCCATGGCCGCTGAGCCTGCGCATCCAGAGCCTGTGCTCCGCAGCAAGCAAGGCCACAACAGTGGGAGGCCCGTGTACCGGAAAAAAAAAAAAAACAAAAAAAAAAAACAGGCTGAGTAAACCTGCAGAATGAAGAGCTGAAAGGGTGGGGTTGGGGATGAAAGTCCATGTGTTACATGAGAAAAGCATTTGGGGGGTCTCAGCAATATATTTGGAGTCTGAGACACTGAGAAGGAAGCAAAGGGAGTTTTGAAAGATATTTTACTGTGGATTATAAATTGAATCTCCTTTCATGATCTTTAAGAGATGAAAGTAACAATTAGCTTTCTGTTGTAATTTGGTTTTGGGTCCATGAATTTTTTTAAAGATTTTTTTTCATGTGGACCATTTTTAAAGTCTTTATTGAATTTGTTACAATATTGCTTCCATTTTATGTTTTGGTTTTTTTGGGCACGAGGCATGTGGGATCCTAGCTCCCTGACTAGGGATTGAACCCGCACCCCCTGCATTGGAAGGCAAAGTCTTACCCACTGGACCACCAGGGAAGTCCCTGAACCATGCTTTTTAATGAAGCATCATGTGGACATTAGGCCATGGGGGGCTCCAGTTTGTACTTCATGCCATCACATTTTCTGAATTATCAAGTGGTACTTCTCTAACAGTGCTGTGACAGGTTTACCCTGACATGATTTCTCCTCCTCACAGCTTCTAATGTGTTAGGGGAACTACACCTTAAACTTAAAGAAGTGAGCCTTTAGTCTCCCACCTTCACCAACAAGATCTTTTCCACCAGCAACTCCCCATAGAATAGCACTGGCGCATCAAAGGAACAAACAATAGTCAGTGGTCCAGTTCTAGACACCCAATCTTTATTGCCACTACCCCAGATCCCAAACCTAGCTTTACCCAGGTTGGAGAAAGTGACTAGAGAAGGCACAATAATACAGCTGTTCCTCTCCGATTCCTTCTACGACAGTGAAGTGCTCAAATAATCACTGGCATCGTAGTTTTGAGTTAACTTCCGAAAGATACAGTTGATGTTTCTCTTCAGAAACACACATCAGAACTTTTTTTTATGAATCTGTTCCAGGTAATTACTATTTTGCTCAGAACAAAATATCACCTGTTAGAGAGCTTTGGGTACTACTGAACACTTTAAATTCACATAGTGACCAATATGATACCAGGAGTTACAGAAGGAAGAGATCACTTATATTTCAAATACACAACTGAATAGTCAACACAATTCAAATGTTTCAAACATTTAAATCGTTGCCACTCTGATTCATCCTTCAAATAGCAGACTCAAGACTGGTAGTTATTATATCAGCCTCTAAATCACTCTTGTGTAATCAATTAACCTCATCACATTCATATATTCAAACAGCTTCCACCAATATACAATTTTAGCATCACCAATACAATTTGTTTTCAATTACCAGCTTCACTAATGGCCTTCTGAAATTAATGCTTAGGGAAGTATTGGAAAGCTTCCTGTGTTGTCTGAGGGCTCTATACATTTTCTACACAGCAGCAAAATGATTTGATACTATTACATTTTAAGACTTGGGGATTTTATCTTCTCATATAAAAATGTGCAAGTCAAACAACCCAACCTACCCCATTCTACACAGGGAACTTCAAGTACCCACTCTATTTTCCAAACAAATCAGAAGGTCTATACAGGTTCCTAACACCAAGGACTTTGTGGTGTGCGTTGTAAATAAGTCAGTGGATAATCATAAAACGCTTCTTGGCAGTAAGTAAATCAAGGAGATCAGTGATGGCTGGCCTAAGCCAGCTATAAATTTTATGGTAATTTTTTAATGAGGCAAAGGAAAGGAGCTTATTAGCACTTTGTCTTTCAGGGTCAAAGGAAAGAGAGCAGGAGAGAGACAGAGAAAGGAATCTAGAGTACCTGGTATTTGGGAGAAGAGGGGAAAGAGTGAGTAAAATAGGAAAAGAAAATAAAGCCAAACAGAAGCCAAGTACCTAGAAGTTTATACAGCTTTTAGCTTCAGGGCAGAAAGTTTCAGTTTGATTTAGTCCTCTAGAGAAACCTGCAGAAAGATTTCTGTGCCAATGTGACCTTGGCAAACATAAAGAAGGCTCACAGCTTTGGCATTTGGGGTGAAATATAGGGGAAAAAAGAGGGAGAGAGATAAGAAATAGATTGGGAAGAAAGAGCAAATGGCGGAAGAGAAACCGTGCCTAAAAAGATAATAACCAGAACCAGGTCAGAATTATTACAACTCATAGTTCTTTGACCAATTCTAACCACTGTGGGACCTCCTCTGGAAACTGGTTTGAAAACCTCTTTGGTAATGGAAGCCCTTTGCCACCTTGATGGAGAAAGTTCGCATTTCCATTAGGGACTATGAAAATGTATTCTGATTCAATAAAAGAACAAACCAAAATAGAATTGAGGTTCACTGTTCCAAATTAAATTAGACATTTCATTAGTTCAGTTAGATGTCATTGGCTAAATATAAGCCCATTATGGTGATTTTTGAAGGAAAAGAGGTGGGAACAGGGACAAATGCCCTGAGAATCTAGCCTTCCTTTGTAGCTGCATAGGCAAAGCCAGGTGGATAGGAGCCTTGGCAAAGGGACGCAGATTAACACGGACGTGTCTTTGGTGAGTTAGCAAGTAATCCTTAAAGCAAGAAGAACTTTTGTCAATGCAGAAAGCAACCAGCCTCTACACAGCAAGAACTCTGCCTGGATTCAAGCATTAGTGTTCAGTTAGCTTAACCTTTGATGCAAAGCTGAGCTCTGTTCCTCATGACATCACCACTGGCTTTCATGTGTGTTCTCACAGTTGTTTCTCATCTCTGACTTTTGCCTTTAGTGATGCCTTTATCATTTAAGACCTTGCCTTGTCACTTTCATTGTCTTTAAAAACAAAGGAGGTCACGAAAACCTTGTCTTTTCTCAAAGAAATTTTTTAAAATCACAGACTCATCTCTGTAACCTGAGGCCCTTTTGAAATTCCCCCTGATGAGAGAATGAGAAAAAACTTAGAAAGCCTTAAAGAAAGCCCAGTTCTATTTTCTTTTTAATTAATTATAAAATAAAATAATGGAGATGGGTTTCCTACAGAAACAAAGATTCGAATAACACTTAACTGCAGGATCTTGCATAAGTCAAAGAGAAGAGTGTTCAAAGTCGTGACAAAGTTGGTTAAGGATAGGGTAACGCACATACTAAGCTACCATTTTCCCAGAGCTCTAAAGGAAAGAGAGGAGTTCAGAGCTGTTGGAAAATTATTAATGTCATAAGTAAAGCAAAACTTAGGAGAAATTTAAAAAATTAAATCATTATTTAACACCTGAGAATTTTTTACTTACAAAAAAAGAGAAAAAAGAAAGAAAGCAAAGACAGGAAAAGAAATAGCTAAATAGACAATTCAAGTAATTTATTTTAATGAACAGCAGTCAACTTCCACAAAGAAAATATCATAAAGATATAATTGGACACAGAAAATATTCAATGTAAGAATTCTAATTTCAAACTTTCCTTGCTTGAATCCAAATTCCCATGCTTCAGCACATCCTATGAAGAATTATAAATTCTTCCCTCTGAGTCAGACCCCAAGCCAGCCATACTCTTTCTGGTTCAGATTTTCTTTCTATCAGTCTGTCAAAAAATGAAGAAAATAAATCACTGGAGTAGGAACTAGAGGCCTTAGATTCTTGCCTTACATCTTGAACTAGCTATTAACAAATAAGTTTTACGTTTTGGCAAAAGTTAAACAGATGGACTTTTGAAGGGGCATTATTAAACCAATTGCTTAACTCCAGGCTGGCTTCAGAGCTGAAGTACAACCCACGAGTTGCAGAAGTGTCCCACACCTAGAAGGGACAAGCACTTGGTTCAGAGCTCTGCTGTCACAGTCTTAAAATTCTTAATTTTTAACAAGGGACGTTACATTTTCGTCTTGCACTGGGTCCCTCAAATTTTGAGGTCGATTCTTCCTTAACACTGCCTAGCCTCTGTTTGCATATCTTGTAAGTTCAGGATTGGAAGATTTCCAGCATCATTTCAACTTCACCGTGTGATGACACAAATGCCTCAAGATCATCTGGCATTGAGGGAGCACAAGACCACAATGGCTCTGAGCAGATTTTTCTGGAATTCCATTTCCAGCACATATTCTCATCCTCTAAATTGGCCACTATTCCCAAATGCTGGAAACTGCAGGATTAAACATGGGGGATTATCCTGCTCCTTCCTTCTCTCCTCAGTGAGCGACCTCTCATTACAGCACCACTGACTAGTTACGTATTGCCACAGACAAACTACCCCAAAGCCGAGGGGCTTAGAACAATATCCATTATTATTGCTCACAATCCACAGTTGGCTGGCTGCTTCTGCTGATCTTGGTCAGGCCTGGCTGGGCATTTGTCTGGTTACAGAGAGGGGAAGAATTGGAGCCACTTTTGCAATAAATCTGCCACACTCACTTGAACCAGGAGTTCTACTTGCTCTAAAAACTCTACCCTAACAACATATCATTGTGTGACCCTAAGCAAATCACTTGGGGTCTCCCTCCACCGCCTCATCTGTATGAATGAGGGTGTCCAGCCCTATTACCTCGGAAGCCCCTTCTGCTCTTACATCCTCATAATCACCCCATTTCAGCCAGAGTTTCCAACCTCCTCTTCCTCCTCTGGACCAGGCACTCATCTCTATATCCTACAGGGCATTGAATCACAGATGGAGCAAATTGATCAATTTTTAACCTATTTTGATCATTATAGTTTTGTCAGGCCCTGAAAACATAATTCCAAAAACAAGAGTTCAGAATTCTCAGGGGAAAAGTGTAAGTTCTCAGCCATGCCAGAAATCTTCTTGCTACGTCAGGAAGGGCAGCAAACTGTGAATCCTCCAGGTCCAATGTCTATGGCTCTGTGGCTCCTTTGTCTCTACAGAGCAGAATCCTTTCTCATTTGAATGCTCTCTGTGCCACTCCACCCTCCCACCAGACTGCATCAAGCACTCGTGGCCCAAACAGAACGCTCTGGCACGGCTCACTGGAGGCCTTTGTGCAGGGGCAGCGTTCTCTCACATAAGTGAGAGGGACAGTGTGTTCTCTGTGAAGCCTGCAGGTCCTGTCATCTTTCTGCTGGCCAGTACACATGGCTTTTAAAAGACAAAAAACCATGAAACGTCACTCCAGAATTAACTCTGGACAGTCAGATCTTTGCCCAGGCTGGACAATATTCATTTATCAAAGTGACTAACCAATAGTTTAATTTTGTTGGGATCCCCTTTGCTCTTCATAACTCACAATACAGCTCTTACTCTCAGTAAACTCTCTGATAGGACTCTGTAGGGATCAAGATCTTGTTTTATTTTTCTGTAAAAAATCATTATAGCACAGGAACAGTTCCTACCAATATCTGCAGTCCAAATGTACAGGGCCAGCAAATGCACCCCAGAGATGGATCGGCATGCTGGATGTGGCTTGCTGGGCACGTGCAGTGGCTGCTTTTTCAGCTGGTTCAGGGAATGGGAGCTAAATTTGGTTTGTGTCATTGTGTTTTAAACTGCAAACTGCTTCTTATGCTGCCAGATATGCCTCTTGTTTGTGCATTCATTTGTGTTTCACTGTCTCCAAAATAAACCTGTCTCTTCAAATCAGGAAATCTTCCACTAAGCCAAAAAAAAAAAAAAAAAATGAGGGATGATGATAGAAGGCCAGCTAGTCTGTCTTTCACACGATGGCATGCCTGTTTTCTCTTCAGTGGCTTTTGTCATTTTGCTGAAAATGCCCATGTTGGCATTAGGTTGGAGCAACACAGTGGGTTCTTTGGTTGGCCCTCAAGTTGTCTTTTGAAGGTCACTGATGTTTGGTCATTGACCTTGCATACCCTTCAGTCAGTGTTGCTTCTTTTTCATGTGCGGTCTAATGCTTTGTTTCTCCAATAATTAAACAAGAAAATAGGATTTCCAAAGCTCCTGGATCAGGGCCTATTAGGATGGATGGGTAGGAAGGGCAGGGGGTGGGGTGGCAGTTTGCCCTAGCCTTACGTTTACAAGAGTCCTCATATTTTCACTTGTTGTCTGTAAATTGGGTTATATATACAAACACGGAGATACAGAATTGAGAGCAGGCATTAATCTTATGCCCCATTCTGCTTCTAATGTACTTCAATGTTTATAAAACTATAATTATCTCTAAAATAGCATACACTTGTAGTCTACTTGTTATGGTAAATGTTTTAATTATTCAAGGGAATATTTAAAATATACTATAAACTTGTCACCTTATTTTGACTCTTTTTTTTTTTTTTAATAAATCAGAAAACTCCAACATTGGAAGTTGCTGGAGCTTCTCTTAACCTCTGAGAGGCCCTACTCTGGGCATTACATCCTCTTTTAAAGAAAATCATTGCAGCAGCAGAGCTTTCCATGTTTGGGTGGGGCTGGGGAGTGGGCACCAACTCAGATAGAATAAACAAGGGCTGAAGTCCTAAAGAGGAGTCGTCATGGTCATCTGCAAGTGAGAGGACAAGGTGGAGGACACACCACTTAGTTAGGGGACCTCTGAGCTGTTTCTGGATTCCCCTCCCCCCCTCACCTTAGCTTTCAGGATATTATGCTTAGCACACAAGGCCCTCTGGACCTGGCCCCTGACCACTGTGCAGCTCTTTTTCCCTCCACGCTTCTACCCACAGCCTGTGCTTTGACCAAATCCAAGACTTAAAACAACGTTTAGGATGCTGTTGAACACTTCCAGACCTTCACACATACTGTTTCTCCTGCCTGAATTGCCCCATCCCTTCACTCTCCACAACAACTTATTTATCAAGGAAACTCTTATCCATCCCTCATAAATCAGCGTGCATTCTATACCTCTAGGCTCAGAAAGAAGCTTGAGAATAGTTCTATCAATCATGAAGTTATAAATCTTTGTTTTACCTGCCCTCTTCTTGAAGGATAGGCTGTATTTTAGTCATTATTTTATCCCCAGTGTATAGCACAATGCATGGTGTGTGGCAGATTCAATAATGAACAAATGCATGAATAAACGAACTGGACCAGAAGCTTGTTAGAAATGCAGAATCTTGGGTTCCACCCCAGACCTACCAAATCAGAATCTGCATTCTAACAAATGCTAGGGAGATTGGATTGCGCATTAAAGTTTGAGTAACACTAATCCACCTTACCCTGATTTCTCACTTGCGTAAACATCTGAAGCATTGACTGTCCAAGGCTCTGGGTTTGGTAACCATGAATGTACCTGCCCTGCACCGTGCTGATACATGTGCCTGTGTGTTTGTGTATACTCACACATTTCCATTCTTGCCTCCTCTCCCAGGAGACCATAAGGGGACTCTTGGCATTCTCTCACTATTCTTTATGGCACCCAGCACTAGGCTATGCCCAGAGTAGGTGCTAGGTACAAATTTATGCAAAAAGCCAAGGGCCACTGAAAAAAATAGGTTTTATAAAACTGTATCATTCATGTCTCTACCACAGAACAGACAATGTCAAATTAAATCTGATGCTGTTGGGAAGGAGACTGAGGTAAATTACCTTGCCTCTAGAAAGCATCAAGTAAAATATAAATTCTTAGTAGACAATACTGGTAGCTCTCACCAACTTGGTCCCCAGCTTCCACTGCTGTCCTTGAAGGGACATATGGCAATCCATTAGCATCACATTTCCTGTTTCACATTCTATATTTAACTTTCCTTAATCCTGTCATGACTAAAGATTTAGTGCTGTTCAACAACCCATATTTTTCCTTGGGACCCTCAGGAAATGCTTGTCTACTTCATTTCATCCCACATTCCTTGAGTCCATACTTTGCAATCTAATGGCCTCAAGAGTTAATGCTGAATAAAGGTAACTGTTAGTTTATTACTCATTGCACTAGGTAGACCGCAACACATATGCACACCGGCTAACTAATGAGGAGCAAGAGAAGCAAGCTCAGTTAACTGGGCAATACTTTTTTACCTCGTGGAAAATTTTTCCATAGGAAGATAAAATCTGATACCAAAGCAGTGGGGAAAGGAATTGCTGGAGGAAAGTGATAGAAGTGGGAAAAGAACACTAGCTTTTATTGAGATTCTTCTGGTGGGAAGTACTATACTTGGCACTTTATGTACATTATTTCATTTTACCTAATCAATCTAATGAGGTTAGAATCCCAACCCTGATTTTAACAATGAAGGAAACAAGGCTTCTAGGCATTCTCAGATTCACACAGTTAGTCATGGAGCTAGGTTTTGAATGACTTTTTCTTCTTTTTTAAATTTTTTAATTATGGTAAAAAAAAACCCACATAACATCAAATTTACCATTTTAACTATTTTTAAGTATCTAGCTCAGTAGTGTTAAGTATATTCACTGCAAAAGCTCTCTAAAACTTTTTTATCTTGCAAAACTGAAACCCTATACCCATTGAACACCACCTACTACCCATCCTTAACCCCAATTTCTTTGTCAACTAATCAAAGGCAGTATTTTTGCTCATCTTTTTCTCTTTCCTTACATTTCTTCCACTTTCTCCACCTTCTCATGGTATCATATACTTTTGCAGCTCTGATATATCTCAACAATGAGGAAAGTGGCCTAAAGATTCTAAAGTCGCAGGGTGTTACATTCCCTATGGCGTCTGTGAAGCAAGCAACAAAGAATGGATTGCCAGTGGAAGAAAATCAAGAGAAGACTATTTGGATCTTGTAATTCTGGAAATCTACCTGCACATTCTGCCTGTGTTAAGGGAAGCTCTCTCCATTGACCATTATTGCATTGAGAAATCAGTTTTTCCTGTCCAAAAGTCTCAATTTGCCACTCCACACACCTGCAGCCAGGATTTCAGCACTGCAGCCTCAGTAACAGCACCATTCCAAATCTCCATGAGACTAACATACACATGCTCTGCCTTGTGGCCATGGCCCTGGAGTGATGCTGACTGTCCTTGGCATCAGACATGCATTCCATGAAGATGAGACAGTGAGAAAGCATTTTAGCCTGAAGTGCAGGTTGACACAACTTTGAATCTGGGAAATTTGTAACTTTGTCTTATACAATCTTTGCATAGTTCTGTTTAAATGAGTTTATTGAATATTCAAAGAACGGGAAACATATACATTGATGTATTAGAAAGCAATCACCAACAAACCAGCTTTACAACAAATGCTAAAGGAACTTCTCTAGGCAGGAAACACAAGAGCATGAAAAGAGCTACAAAAACAAACCCCAAACAATTAAGGAAATGGTAATAGGAACATACATATCGATAATTACCTTAAATGTAAATGGATTAAATGCTCCAACCAAAAGACACAGACTGGCTGAATGGATACAAAAACAAAACCCATATATATGCTGTCTACAAGAGACCCATTTCAGATCTAGGGACACATACAGACTGAAAGTGAGGGGATGGAAAAAGATATTCCATGCAAATGGAAATCAAAAGAGAGCTGGAATAGCAAGTCTTATATCACACAAAATAGACTTTAAAACAAAGACTATTATAAGAGACAAGGAAGGACACTACATAATGATCAAGGGATCAATCCAAGAAGAAGATATAACAGTTGTAAATACTTATGCACCCAACATAGGAGCACCTCAATACATAAGGCAAATGACAAAAGCCATAAAAGGGGAAATCAACAGTAACCAACAATAGTAGGGGACTTTAACACCCCATTTTCACCAATGGACAGATCATCCAAAATGAAAATAAATAAGGAAACACAAACATTAAATGACACATTAAACAAGATGGAGTTAATTGATATTCATAGGACATTCCATCCAAAAACAACAGAATACACTTCCTTCTCAATTGCTCATGGAATATTCTCCAGGACAGATCATATCTTGGGTCACAAATCAAGCCTTGGTAAATTTAAGAAAATTGAAATCATATCAAGTATCTTTTCCTACCACAACACTATGAGAATAGATATCAATTGCAGGAAAAAAACTAAAAAATACAAACACATGGAGGCTAAACAATATGCTACTAAATAACCAAGAGATCACTGAAGAAATCAAAGAGGAAATAAAAAAAATACCTAGAGGGCTTCCCTGGTGGCGCAGTGCTTGAGAGTCTGCCTGCCAATGCAGGGATGCGGGTTCATGCCCCGGGCCGAGAAGATCCCACATGCTGCAGAGCAGCTGGGCCTGTGAGCCATGGCCACTGAGCCTGCGCATCCAGAGCCTGTGCTCCGCAACGGGAGAGACCACAACAGTGAGAGGCCCGCGTACTGCAATAAAGAAAAACAAAACCTAGAAACAAATGACAATGAAAACACGATGACCCAAAACCTATGGGGTGCAGTAAAAGCAGTACTAAGGGGGAAGTTTATAACAATACAATCCTACCTTAAGAAACAAGAAACATCTCAAATAAACAACCTAACGTTATACCTAAAGCAATTAGAGAAAGAACAACAAAAAAACTCCAAAGTTAGCAGAAGGAAAGAAATCATAATGATCAGATCAGAAATAATTGAAAAAGAAATGAAGGAAACAATAGCAAAGATCAGTAAAACTAAAAGCTGGTTCTTTGAGAAGATAAACAAAATTGATAAACCATTAGCCAGACTCATCAAGAAAAAAAGGGAGAAGACTCAAATCAATAGAATTAGAAATGAAAAAGGAGAAGTAACAACTGATACGGCAGAAATACAAAGGATCAAGAGAGATTACTACAAGCAACTATATGCCAATAAAATGGAAAACCTGGAAGAAATGGACAAATTCTCAGAAAAGCACAACCTTCCGAGACTGAACCAGGAAGAAATAACAGTTGTAAATACTTATGCACCCAACATAGGAGCACCTCAATACATAAGGCAAATGACAAAAGCCATAAAAGGGGATATCAACAGTCACAAGCACAGACCAGTCACAAGCACTGAAATTGAAACTGTGATTAAAAATCTTCCAACAAAAGCCCAGGACCAGATGGCTTCACAGGCGAATTCTAGCAAACATTTAGAGAAGAGCTAACACCTATCTTCCTTAAACTCTTCCAAAATAGAGCAGAGGGAGGAAACTCCCAAACTCATCCTATGAGGCCACCATCACCCTGATACCAAAACCAGACAAAGGTGTCACAAAGAAAGAAAACTACAAGCCAATATCACTGATGAACATAGATGCAAAAATCCTCAACAAAATACTAGCAAACAGAATCCAACAGCACATTAAAAGGATCATACACCATGATCAAGTGGGGTTTATCCCAGGAGTGCAAGGATTCTTCAATATACGCAAATCAATCAATGTGATACAACATATTAACAAACTGTACAATAAAAACCATATGATCATCTCAATAGATGCAAAGAAAGCTTTCCACAAAATTCAACACCCACTTATGATAAAAACCCTCCAGAATGTAGGCATAGAGGGAACTTACTTCAACATTATAAAGGCCATATATGACAAACCCACAGCCAGCATTGTCGTCAATGGTGAAAAACTGAAAGCATTTCCACTAATATCTGGAACAAGACAAGGTTGCCCACTCTCACCACTGTTATTCAACATTGTTTTGTAAGTGTTAGCCACAGCAATAAGAGAAGAAAAATAAATAAAAGGAGTCCAAGTCAGAAAAGAAGAAGTAAAGCTGTCACTGCTTGCAGTTGACATGATACTATACATAGAGAATCCTAAAGCTGCTACCAGAAAACTACTAGCGCTAATCAACGAATTTGATAAAGTAGCAGGATACAAAATTAATGCACAGAAATCTCTTGCAATCCTGTACACTAATGATGAAAAACCTGAAAGTGAAATTAAGAAAACACTCCCATTTACCATTGCAACAAAAAGAATAAAATACCTAGAAATAAACCTACCTAAGGAGACAGAAGACCTGTATGCAGAAAACTATAAGACACTGATGAAAGAAATGAAAGATGATACAAATAGATGGAGAGATATACCATGTTCTTGGATTGCAAGAAAAAACATTGTGAAAATGACTCTACTACCCAAAGCAATCTACACATTCAATGCAATCCCTATCAAACTACCACTGTCATTTTTCACAGAACTAGGGCAAAAGATTTCACAATTTGTATGGAAACATATAAGACCCCGAATAGCCAAAGCAATCTTGAGAAAGAAAAATGGAGCTGGAGGAATCAGGCTCCCAGACTTCAGACTATAGTACAAAGCTACAGTAATCAAGACAGTATGGTACTGGCACAAAAAGAAATATAGACCAATGGAACAGGGTAGAAAGTCCAGAGATAAACCCACGCACATATGGTCACCTTATCTTTGATAAAGGAGGCAGGAATGTACAGTGGAGAAAGGACAGCCTCTTCAGTAATTTGTGCTGGAAAAACTGGACAGCTACATGAAAAGAATGAAATTAGAACACTCCCTAACACCATACACAAATAAACTCAAAATGGATTAAAGACCTAAATGTAAGGCCAGACACTATAAAACTCTTAGAGGAAAACATAAGCAGAACACTCTATGATATAAATCACAGCAAGATCCTTTTTGACCCACCACCGAGAAATGGAAATAAAAATAGAGAAATGGTACCTAATGAAACTTAAAAGCTTTTTCACAGCAAAGGAAACCATAAACAATACCATAAACAAAACCATAAACAATACGAAAAGACAACCCTCAGAATGGGAGAAAATATTTGCCAGTGAAGCAACTGACAAAGGATTAATCTCCATAATTTACAAGCAGCTCATGCAGCTCAATATCAAAAAAACAAACAACCCAATCCAAAAATGGGCAGAAGACCTAAATAGACATTTCTCCAAAGAAGTTATGCAGATTGCCAACAAACACATGAAAGAATGCTCAACATTGTTAATCATTAGAGAAATGCAAATCAAAACTACAATGAAATATCATCTCACACCAGTCAGAATGGCCATCATCAAAAAATCTACAAACAATAAATGCTGGAGAGGGTCTGGAGAAAAGGGAACCCTCTTGCACTGTTGGTGGGAATGTAAATGGATACAGCCACTATGGAGAACAGTATGGAGGTTCCTTAAAAAACTAAAAATAGAACTACCATATGACCCAGCAATCCCACTACTGGGCATATACCCTGAGAAAACCATAATTCAACAAGACACATGCACCACAATGTTCATTGCAGCTCTATTTACAATAGCCAGGACGTGGAAGCAACCTAAGTGTCCATCATCGGATGGATGGATAAAGAAGATGTGGCACATATATACAATGGAATACTACTCAGCCATAAACAGAAACGAAATTGAGTTATTTGTAGTGAGGTGGATGCACCCAGAGTCTGTCATACAGAGTGAAGTAAGTCAGAAAGAGAAAAACAAATACTGTATGCTAACACATATGTATGGGAAAAAAAAAAAAAAAGAAAGGTCGTGAAGAACCTAGGGGCAAGACGGGAATAAAGACACAGACCTACTAGAGAATGGACTTGAGGACACAGGGAGGGCGGAGGGTAAGCTGGGAGAAAGTGAGAGAGTGGCATGGACATATATACACTACCAAATGTAAAAGAGATAGCTAGTGGGAAGCAGCCGCGTAGCACAGGGAGAGCAGCTCGGTGCTTTGTGACCACCTAGAGGGGTGGGATAGGGAGGGTGGGAGGGAGGGAGACGCAAGAGGGAAGAGAAATGGGGATATATGTATATGTGTAGCTGATTCACTTTGTTATAAAGCAGAAACTAACACACCATTGTAAAGCAATTATACTCCAATAAAGATGTTAAAAAATAAATAAATAAAATAAAAAAGAGAGAAAGCAATTAGAGCCCAGAGAGAATAGTTAATAGATCCCAGGAGAAGCAGCAGGCATCCACCAAAGCCTGCTCTCTCCAGGGTCCTGTGTCACCCTTGGACACATTATGCAGCCGTGGGCTCATGCTAGGCAGCCAGCATCCACATGCTCCAGCCTATGGGAACACAAGGCATCATTTCTCCCTGAGTTTCATGTCACCGAAGATGATGGACTCTCTTCTTTCAGATTCTACAGCACAGTTTTTTGAGCTTGGTGAGAGAAGGAGCTTCCTACCATAGTTCCAAAGCGTTGAGGGCTTGCTGAAGTAGGCAGACTTGGTTTAAACCCAGCTCTGCTACTAACAGCTCAATGACCTTGAATGAATGGGGTAACTTTTCTGTGTATAGGTTTATTAAATGAGATAAATTAGATGAAGCACATGTGTTTCCTGAATTGCATAATAAATGTGCTGTTGTTGTTTTTATTGACTTACTATTTCCATTTCTCATAATATAGCCTGGACAATGGCAGAATTGAGGAGCTGTATGATGGAGATCATATGGCCCGCAAAACCCTACATATTTACTCTCTGGCCCTTCACAGAAAGATTGCTGACATGTAAAGGATAAAAGATTTTCTAGAATAAGATCAACATAGGAGCAGAAGTAAATTTTAAGGACAGGGATTTGATATTATGAGGACTTAGAAATTGCCTAGACTTAGGAATGAAAAGATAGGATTCAAGTTTCACCTTTTCTCTCCTTAGCTGGATAACATTGGACAAATGATTGCAATCTGCACTTAAAGTTCTTTCTCTGTAAAGTGAGATAATAACATATACATTGCATATTGGTAGTGAGAATTAAATTAAACAACTTACATTCAAGTCCTGTATAAATATTCAAGTCCTGTGAGAATTCATTCATTCATTCATCCATTCATTCATGTGACAGACACCAAACCTGATACAGTAAAAAAACACTTTCTCTGACCTTATAGTACTTATTTTCTGGCTGAGAAGACAGGGTGCTTGATGTAAGGTGTATTTCCTAGGTAAGCAATCTTTTTGTAGTAACTTTTAAAGATATCCAGTTTAAATTGTGAAGTCATACACTACAGAAAAATGCTTATATTTTATAATTCTGCCTTTGACACAGCGTAGGTCAGAAATATTAAGTTGTACATCTTTCAGTATAAAGATGATTCTTTGCTTTTATTCACAGAATGGCTCAGCTGAATCCCTCAGAAGAAACACATTCACAGAGTTAGACAAGTTGTCTGGTGAATGTGACACATGCAGAGATGCCCACAGGATGATTTAAGCCTTTGTGCATTTACAGAACAAAGTTCAACCAAGCAAAATGGTGCTCTGTAGCAGAAACCCACAGACCACATACAAATACACATCCATCTGGCTCAGACTCATAGAACTCAACTATGAAAAGAAAATAGATGTCATCAGATGTTTTTCTGTGGATGTTTTTAGTTTTTTCATTTAGATAGCATCACTTTTTTGAAAATTACAAAGAATAAGGAGGCAAAATATAACTGATTTTAAATGTTCACCTCTAAATCACGTTTCAGATGAATGATAAAGAACTGCTTATTTGTTCTAACGCTAGGCCAATGTCCTATGATGCTTCTTTTTTTGGGGGGGTGTTGGGTCTTCACTGCTGCACTCGAGCTTTCTCTAGTTGCGGCGAGCGGGGGCTACTCTTCGTTGCGGTGCGAAGTCTTCTCATTGTGGTGGCTTCTGTTGCAGGTCACGGGCTCTAGGCGCGCGGGCTTCAGTAGTTGTGGCATGTGGGCTCAGTAGTTGTGGCACGTGGGCTCAGCAGTTGTGACTTGGGGGCTCTAGAGCGCAGGCTCAGTAGTTGTGGCGCACGGGCTTAGTTGCTCTACGGCATGTGGGATCTTCCCAGACCAGTGCTCGAATCCGTGTCCCCTGCATTGGCAGGCAGATTCTTAACCACTGTGCCACCAGGGAAGCCCCTCTGACGCTTTTGTAGGTCAATTTATCTAGAGTAAATATGCATTAAGAACACATCACTCCTCACTAATTTTATTAAAAAGTTTCTTCTCATTGAATTTTCACTGCAATGTGGAAAGACTAATGTTGAAGATTTATAGTCTAGTATAAGATCTACCAATTTCCCTATGTAAAGGGTATCACTTTCTTCAAAAGAAAAAAGAAGGCTCTCAAATGCTGGTCAGTCTACAGGCGTGTCTCCCAATTCAGTCATCTGACCATGGTTTTTACACCCTCTGCACAAAAGGGATATTTAGTATGAAAGCAGTAAATGAAAAGTAGAGGCTGTTGTCAAATTGTCAGCTATTATGCTCATATTAATAACCACTGCAGCTGTCTGAGGCTCAAATTAGCATATCTGAAACAAGTTATACACTTCTAGCACTATTTAGAGCCATTTCAAAGAGAACAAAAGTTTATGTTGAAATTTTTTGCTAGATGGCCTTTAAAATAAAAATATCTTCAGAAACCTAAATTACCCTTTTTTTAAGATGCTACTATGAAATTACCTGATAAATCCTCACTTCCAATTAACTAAATATTCCAAAATCTGGACTCATAGGCACATTAATTAATGCACATATGATCACATGAACTCATGTAAATTCTTGTAATTTTAAGATAGACGAGAACTTCCCCTAGGACAGGCACACTTCTCACTTACCAGATACCCCAATAGAGCAGTATTATTCCTGGCTGCTTACCCTGGCATTGGAAGAGAATAACCATTTCTAGCAAAGACAGCGATTCAGGTTAGAGCCAAGTGAGTGTGCCTCCCTGGATCTCCTGGATTGAGGAAGAGGACTAGCTTCCCTTCAAAAGAACTGTTCCAAATGCACAATAACTGCACAAAAAAATGAGTCCCTATTGGGAATTGAGAAAACCTGTGACTTGATACAGATGGGCTGGCAATGAGTAAGTCAGTCACTGTGTCAACTGCCCCAGAGGAGCACTGACTTCAAGCTATACTGCTTGATTTTTCATATGGCCTCTTGGGACTTATACAGGGGAAACTTGCTGTGCTAAGCTCCTGAAATGAGCTTCCCAAATTGGACAGTGGTAAGACATAGCCCGATACCTGGGAGCGAATGAATTTATTTACCAAATAAGGAGAGACAGCTGAATATTTTATTCAAATGGCCAGTCCATTTACCCTCTGTCTCAATCTAACTTTTAAATTTTCTAAGTAATTAAGTAGATGGATGTGCTATCCCATTATTCCCATTACATTTACACTATTGGGAAACACCAGATGTACTCCTGGGAAGTCAGAAGTCCTGGTTTCTAATCTTGGTCCTGCCCTCATTACCCTGCCTATCTCATTGGAGACTTAGAAGAATAGTGGATAATATATATAAAAGCCTTTTGAAAAATGTAAAGTAATGATTATTTATTAGATAAATATTTGTTAGCTCCCTACTATGTTCCAGGCATAGCTATACGTGTGTCATCTCATCCTTAGAACAATGCTGTGAGATACATATTTTACAGATGAAGAAAACGAGCATCAAAAAAGTTACGTAACTTGCCCCAGGTCATTACAGCCACGACATGAAAAGCTGAGGTTTAAAATCAGGCCTTTTCAGTCCAAGTCTATACCCACTTGCTTCTATGTCAAGTCGCTTCTAAATTTACACTAATATATTAAAGATTGCTAAGCTTTAAATGTTTTATATGAAGTTATCTGGTGATTTAAATGCATTAACTCAAGGAGCCCTTTCTTGTGTAGAAGTTTCTATTCATTTTCTTAAAACCTGGAGGGATGGTGCTCACAGGAGCTGGGCGATAGAACAAGTGAGAGGGCAGTGCTGTCCTGCACGGCACTCCCTGAGATTTCCAACCAGGGAAGACAGAACAGCAGTGAAGATGGTGATGGCAACTGGCTTGGAGAGCTACCATTTAGGCTGCAAGTTTATCGGTAGCTTTACATCTCTTAATTGGGGATCCCTGACTTTCTGCAAGGAAATGCAGGCTGTGAGAATTTTGTGGAGCCCTAGTGGAAAAAGTTTTGCAGGGACCTTTTCTTAGGACGTCTTAAATTTCAGTATGTAGGAAACTCCCAATTCTTAATAAGTAATGCCAACATAGTTGCAACCTAAAACTTTTGAGTATATTCATCCCATATGAGTCATATAGTCATATGGGCATGAGAGTATAGTTGTGTATTTTTTCCTTTTCCCATACAGCTCAATAACCTTTCTTCTGATTTTCATATGTGTTGCTCCTGACCTCCCTTTCTCTTTATTATTTCTACTTCTCCTCTACTCTATACATCTTTATCTCTTTGATCCTGATCCTAGATCCTGGCAACCTCTCTTCATTGAGAGCTTGGAATTAGAGTTGTCAGCTTAAAATGTATCATGCCTACAAATCCCAGTGGAAATAAAAGCTCTTTGAGTAAGAACTCAGTCTATTCCTAGTCAATGACCAAATAGCAAAGATGTTTCTTTGTTTTGAGTATTTACATGGACTTAAAAGCAGTTGGGTTAGAACTAGATTTAGGAAATTTTCTAACAATTCTTTTAACAGAAAAAATAATAATAATAATAACCAGATCAAAATGTTCCCAAGGAATCCCAAGGGGCCACTTAACCTGCTTCTCTGGAATTCTGTGCCTTCTCACATTCACATTCAGGTACTGAGGACAGAACAAAACTGATGACTGTGTGGCTCTGTGAAGCCAAATAACGTCGTGTGGTCAAATAAGTATTCCAATGTGTGGGCAGGAAAAAGAGCTCTAAAATGAGCTGTCTTTACATGTACTTTGATTGCTACTCTTTTTTCCCTACAAACTGACCATGTGCTCCCAGGGCATCTGTCTTGTCAGTGTAATTTAATGCCTGTCAGTCTGGTGATGGAGAAAGTGATGAGGTGTCACCATCCCTTGTTACTCAGCTATTCTTTTACCAAGTAAAAGTACAACTCTAGAAAGAATAATTTATAGGTCTGTAAATGAAGAGGTAGGAAAAACGGATCTCAAAAGTGTGGCCACTGCTGGTCTCATGGGTAAAATAGCTTTAAGCAAAATGGAAGACAGGTTTGCACAAGATATCTGTAGAGCGTTGAATTGTGTCCCCCGAAAAAGATATGTTGGAGTCTTAACCCTGGTACCTGTGAATGTGACCTTATCTGGAAAGAGGGTCCTTGCTGATGCAATAAAATTAAGATGAAGGGCTTCCCTGGTGGTGCAGTGGTTGGGAGTCCGCCTGCCGATGCAGGGGACATGGGCTCGTGCCCCGGTCCGGGCTGATCCCGCGTGCCGCGGGGCGGCTGGGCCCGTGAGCCGTGGCCCCTGGGCCTGCGTGTCCGGAGCCTGTGCTCCGCAGCGGAGGAGGCCGCAGCGGTGAGAGGCCCGCGTACCGCAAAAAAAAAAAATTAAGATGAAATCATAGTGGATTAGAATGGGCCCTAAATCCAATGACTTGTGTGCCTGACTCAGCTAGGTTTACCACTGAAAAACATGTCGTTAGGCTTCGATTTTCACATGAAGCCCCGCAATTTCATGGGGTTGTTGAGGCACAATACAAGAAGCCTACACAAGTTCCTCTGCTTAGTCCACGTTTCCTTGATGATGGAATCCTCTGTTCCATCGCCCTTCACCAGTTAGCACATGATCCCTATCTGCTCTCTCACTGATTTTACTTTAAATGGATATCCTAATGGATCTGAGCTTTCAAACTTAACGTGTGCATAAAAATCAACTCAGAAGTTTATAATCTTCTGAAGATTTTTAGGTTCTGTGCTCAAAGATTCTGGAGTGAGTTTGGAGTGAAGAACTGAACATTTCCCCTTCACTCCCTTTTTCTTTTAAATTTCTCTGTCCAATTGTTCTTTTCAATTATTCTTTCCCTTTTTCTGTTTGCCTCTTTCTCGTAAGCCTGATGAGAGACCCAAATGAGTTTGGGGAATAATAGAAATGAAACTCACAAACATTAAACATTTCTATACACAAAGATTATTGAGCATAGAAGAAAAAGATATAAGAGCACAGTCCCAAGATTCTCAGACCTTGTAGAGTCACCTGAGGAACACCCAGTTCACAATAGAATCATCTGGGGAACATTTAACAAATACCAACACCTGGCATCACCCCCGACCACTTAAATCAGAACCACTTGTGGGGGAACCTAGTCAGTGGTAAATTTTTATTAGGTGATTCCCCAGGTAAGGAGGAGGCAGGGTTGAGACTGAGAACCCTTGCAGTAATCAGAGGTTATGTCTGCATAAATGTGGGTCCACAGTGTCCTCCTGTTCCCCACAGGGATGCTCCCAGCATAGTGACATTGGACAGCTGCTGAGGGGTAAGGCTGAGAAGCTCTCTGCAAAGGAATCTCAGACTTTTACCCCTTGCCCCTCCTCCCATCCACATCAGCACCTGGAAATATCTTAGGCTACCAGGAAGGCAAGCACTGTGCTTCCAGCAAGCCGTAGCCCCTAGGCCTAACCTCTGGAGTCCTGGCCATGACAGTTTGCTATGCCATATTGAGGCCACCTCTCTTCTTTTTGTGTTGCAGGTTATACAACCTCTTATACAATTGGACCTAGGGATTTTCCATTTATGTCTCCTTAGGGATTTTCCAGGAACATTCCTGACTATGACATACATCTTTTTCATCCTCTCCTTGTCACTCACAGGGATGTACATTAAAGGGCAGCCACAATCTATGCATTCTGCCTGTCTAAAATTTAATGAATTGTCCTTCTAATGAATTATTCTTTATTATAACAAATTTAACTGGAGAGAGAAGTTACCACTCATAGTCCCTCCCATCTTCCTGATAACTTTTTGAGATTTTGACAAAAAGAAAAGAGACCTTGGAGCTGTGCAGTGGTCAAAACACAGCTAATATTTAAAATTCATTAATTTTAATAAATTTTAATAGCTGCACATTATATGCATCCACCAAGTTTAATTAACCAGCACCATACTGCCAGACATGTAGGTTGTTTCAATCTCTATTATAAACCATCATGGAATGAATATGTTTCTACATATTCTACCTATGTATGTGCTGGTATATCTGTAGGACAAATTCTTAGAAGTGGAATTCTGAGGCAAAGGGAATGTGCATTTATAATTTTGAAAGATATTACAGATTACTTTTCCACAGAATTGTACCAGTAACTGTCCCACCACTGATGTCTGATGTGGACTACTCCTCATATCTTCGTTAATGCAATGCAATAGCAGGCTATATCATTGCCATTCTGATGGGGGAAGAAGAAATATCACTGTAGTTTTGATTTGCATTTCTCTTGTGATCAGTGAGACTGGACATCTTTCTAAATGTTTAAGAATGATTTTCCTATGAGCTATTTTTTCATCTTTTCCAATTTTTCTATTGAATTTTTAGTTTTTTCTCACATTGACTTATATTTAATAAATTAGGAAAATGAGTCTATGATATGATACAAATACTTTTTCTTGGATGGCCATTTAACATTATCGTGCTGTTTTTTTTTCTTGCAGATCAAAGATTTATTTCAGTAAATATATTCGTAGTTTTTACGATTTCTGGATTTTTGTTTCATACCTAACAAAGCCTACCCCTCTCTGCAAATATATAGTAATATATATTATATATAATAACTTACATAGAGACTATATTTTACACATTTTATATATGTTTCTATATATATACTGTTATCTTCTAGTACTTCTATTTTTAATTGAAATATAGTTGATTTACAATGTGTTAATTTCTGCTGTACAGCAAAGTGATTCAGTTACACATATATATACATTCTTTTTTTATATTCTTTTCCATTATGGTTTATCATAGGATACTAAATATAGTTATCTGTGCTATACAGTAGGACCTTGTTGCTTATCTGTTCCATATGTAATAGCTTACATCTGCTGACCCCAACCTCCCATCCCATCCCTCCCCCAACCCCCTCCCATTTTTCATATTCTTTTCCATTATGGTTTATCACAGGATATTGATACTGGGCTATACTTTAAGACCTTGTTTATCCATTCTATAAATAATATTGATAGTTTGCATCTGCCAGTCCCAAACTTCCAACCCATCTCTCCCCCCGCACCCCTTGGCAACCACAGGTCTGTTTTCTGTGTCCGTGAGTCTGTTTCTGTTTCATAGATAGGTTCATTTGTGTCATATTTTAGATTCCACATATAAGTGATATCATCTGGTATTTGTCTTTCTCTTTGTGACTTACTTCCCTTAGTATGATAATCTCTAGTTGCATACATGTTGCTGCAAATGGCATTATTTCATTCTTTTTTATGGCTGAGTAGTATTCCATTGTATATATGTACCACATCTTTATCCATTCACCTGTCAATGGACATTTACGTTGTTTCAATATCTTGGCTACTGTGAATACTTCTGCTATGAACATAGGGGTGCCTGTATCTTTTTGGATGAGGGTTTTGCCTGGATATATGCCCAGGAGTGGGATTTCTGGATCATATGGTAATTCTATTTTTAGTTTTCTGAGGAACCTCCATACTGTTTTCCATAGTGGTGGTATGAACTTACATTCCCACCAACAGTGTAAGAAGGTTCCCTTTTCTCTACATCCTCCCCAACATTTGTTATTTGTAGAGTTTTTAATTATGGCCATTCTGACCAGTGTGAAGTGGTACCTCATTGTAGTTTTGATTTGCATTTCTCTAATAATTAGTAATGTTGAACTTTCTTCTAGTACTTCTGATTTCTTTTTCTACTCTTCAGTGTTTACTGAAAAATCCCTTTTTCTTACTGATAAGCAATGCCACTTTTATCATATACTACATATGTATTGGGGTCTATTTCTGGACTATAGTTTAGTCCATTAATTGTTCTATTTTAATTATTGTCTTTTTATAATTTACATCTGATAGGACTAGGCCTAACTCATTACTATTCTATTTCATAATTTATCCTGGCCATTATTGCTTTCTAGTTTTTCCATATGAATTTAGAGTCAGCTTATCTAGTTCTTTAAAAAAGTCCTGAGAATATTTTGATCATGAATTACATTAAATGTATACATTAAGTTAAAAGAAATTGATATATTTATGATGAGTCTTTCCAAAAGCAAGGTATATATGTATTTTCATTTGTTCAAGTCATATTTTGTATCCCTCTTTAACATTTAAAAATGTTCTTCACATAAATCTTACACATATCTTGTTTAAGCCTAGTTTTTAGTTATTTCATGGATTTGGGTTCTTTACCTTCTTTGATATTTTGAAAGAGATAATTTCTTCCCTTATAAAATTTAACTTGC
Organism: Monodon monoceros; assembly: GCF_005190385.1. Classification (NCBI taxonomy): domain Eukaryota; kingdom Metazoa; phylum Chordata; class Mammalia; order Artiodactyla; family Monodontidae; genus Monodon; species Monodon monoceros. The sequence continues at coordinate 10,788,321 of NW_021703781.1, read as the reverse complement.
TGGAATTTGTATATACAAACCTTATTGATTTTCATATATTAAATTTTACTCAGTATTCTTATTTTCCAGAAAAAACAATAGCCCCAAGATATAGCAACATAAGTCACTAGGGGAGTAAGAGGAAAAGATAGACACGTTTGCCAACTAAAGAACATCAGATTTCTCCTTTCTACATTTCTTAAAAGGTATTATTATTTGCTGCAAATGGCATCATTTCATTCTTTTTATGGCTGAGTAGTATTCCATTGTATGTATCTACAATGGAATACTACTTGGTAAGGCAAGGCAATTTAGACAGTGACCATATTTGACAAACTGAAAATATAAATCGATTTCAAAAGGGTTTAGATAAAATCATAGATTATAGCTCAAATAATCAAAACAAATAATGCCTCATGCTTGGCCTTGCATTCAGAACTTTCCCTGCAGGATAGCTTCCTTGTCCACTCATCTCCTGATACTCCTCAGCATCCCTATGTGATCTCCCATATAGTCACGGCAGGCTCCATGCTGTGGCTGATACCCACCACCACCACTTGCCATGCCCACAAAGTTGAACTTCCATACCACTGCCCACGTTACCTTGCCTAGAATGCCATCCTGCTGGGCCTTGTCAATTCCAAATCTTATCCTCTCTTTGAAGACTGGCTTCTCCTCTGTGAAGAATTCATGTGCCAACATCGTCTATAGTCTTCTCCCTGATATTACTTCTTAATGGTAGCATTTGTTTCTAAATAATCACCAGATTTTGGAGTTGGGTATCTCAGTCTTCAAGTTCCAGCTATACCACTTACTGATTTTGCCATCGTAGATAAATTCATTAACCTCTCATTCATTAACCAAGAGCCTTGGTTTTCTCCTGTATACAATGAGGGTAATACTGTGTTAACCCACTTCTCACCCATGGTCATTATTAGGGTTAAGTGCACTTTAAAATATTATATAAACTGTGAAGTGGTATCCAAATATCAGATATAAGGAATCATCTACAGACTAAAAAGTCACTCTACAAAGAGAAAGAAACAGAGTCCTTTCCTCTTGCTTTAAGAGGGATTCAGGAAGGGTACAGAAGAATAGCAGCTGTTCTCCTTTTGAGATTCAACTGATCAGGTCAGTCAGGCAGTGGGCTGCACTATTCTGCTGGAATAGCAGATATCACACGTGCCACCACTAACAGGCTATGAATGGCTGCCCAAATGCTGCATTCAGGAATCTGAGGACCCATCTGGGTAAAGAGAGGAGATAGCTGTTGTTACTTAGTAATGACTATATGCGCAGGAAGAGAAATGGCAGAACAAATGGCAGACGTCCACTTTTCTTTGCTCAGCTTTGGAATCCCATCATGCGAAAGCAAGGAGCTGACTCCTACCACTATTGACCCTGTGATGTTTCTCCAGCATCTCTATTGCCATTAGCCTGATTGTGTCTTAAATCTGATTTGAGTTCCACTTGTTTCTTCAGTGTCTAACTAGAAAATTTAGGCAACCCCCTTAGGGAACTCATCTCAAGGACACACTTCAGTCACATCAACAATTAACTGTTGTTCTTACACTATGTAGGACACTCTGTGTTGGGGGCATGGGAAAACCAATAGCATTTATTGAATACTTCCTATGTGCCAAGCCCTGTATCAAGGTACTCTCTGACCTTTTTCTTATCATCCTCAATAGACTCTGTCCATTTTACAGATGAGGAAACTGAAATAATTGAGGTCAAACATAATGTCCTTGAACCTGCAGAACTCTTTTCACTACAGTATAATGTCCCACCCTCAAGGGGCCTCTGAGTGTGCTATATCCATTCATCCACTGCAAACTGAAAGAAATTTATTGACTGTTGGGTCAGCTGACATACAATTCTTCTACCTGCTAATAATAGGGCTGAAACTCTTCAGATCTTCCAATTATGAGACAGTAATTTTTCTGTTGTCTTCACACAGAGAGAGAGAAGGTCAAACCAGAACAAACCTTGGGACATTTGCAAGATTACCTGATGATCTAAATTTATCTTGCAGGAACTGCTAATGGTTATTTTATTTACATCACTCTGGATCGCAATCTCCTTAGTTTCATTACTCCCAATTAAGCTTATGTGTGCTCACAAAGCATCATTACATGGTTTAATGACAGAGTATTTTGAATTAATTATATGCAGACATTTTATAACATATTCTATAACATTCCCCTCAATTTAGCCAAATGGCTTTTTCAACAAATATTCTTACAAGACAAAACTCATCAAATATGATACTAAACTTAGATGCTGCAAAATTGTACACCTTCTCAATTTCATTCTAGTATGGTACAGAATATAAAATTATCCAATTAACAAAGGGATCAGCTCTTCGAAGGAAAGTCACTACAAATCTAGATACTTCCAAATGACATTTAACCACACCTTCTGCCACTGTCCACAGCCAATCATCATCATCTAGCAAACATCTCAAGACAGTCTTTAAAAGTATTTTCAAATAGAGTCAGAAACTCAGTACTTAATTTTTCTTTTTTTAAATATATACTTTCTTTTTTAAATTTTATTGATAATGAAAGGATTTATTGAAAATTTAAAAAACATAAACAAAAAATTAAATCACTATATAGTTGTAAGTTTACACCATATAATAAAATCACTAAAATTGGACCTGTTTTTTTATAGATGTACAAATGAGGGTGGCTATGTTACTGAAGTTCCATTTCTGAGAATTATCCCCTACTTAAGGTAAAATGTACATGCCTCTATATGTATGTTTTTAGAATTTCATGATTTAACACATAGCTGTTTACTCTCAGTAAATACTTAACTAGAAAGAGAAGCCTGCCCAGGCCGAATAAATTAAAGCATATTCAGACATTTATTAATTACTGTCCTTATCCTTTTGCTGGTTATTGATGATGGATGAGGTGATGTGGAATGTGGCATCATTCCACAGTGGCTACAACAACATTTGAGGCAGGAAGGTTATTAAGGCTCTCAAAAACACAGAGGGGGACTTCCCTGGTGGCACAGTGGTTAAGAATCTGCCTGCCAGGGCAGGGGACATGGGTTCAAGCCCTGGTCCAGGAAGATCCCACATGCCGTGGAGCAACTAAGCCCATGTGCCACAACTACTGAGCCTGCGCTCTAGAGCCCACAAGCCACAACTACTGAGCCCATGAGCCACAGCTACTGAAGCCCATGCGCCTAGAGCCCGTGCTCCGCAACAAGAGAAGCCACTGCAATGAGAAGCCCGCGTACCGCAAAGCAGAGTAGCCCCCGCTCACGGCAACTAGAGAAAGCCTGTGCACAGCAATGAAGACCCAACGCAGCCAAAAATAATAAATAAATAAATTTATTTTTTAAAAAATCACCCGTCCTATATCTTATTCTTTCAGGGTTCTCCTCTCTAGCAGAAAATGTGATCAACAAGTTAATGCTAGGTACAGATAACTCATGATAGATCAATGTTTATATTTCAACAAGTGATTTTATTTTTTTAACATAGCTATTGCAGTATAATTGCTTTACAATGGTGTGTAAGTTTCTGCTTTATAACAAAGTGAATCAGCTATACATATACATATATCCCCATATCCCCTCCCTCTTGCATCTCCCTCCCACACTCCCTATCCCACGCCTCTAGATGGACACAAAGCACAGAGCTGATCTCCCTGTGCTATTGGCTGCTTCCCACTAGCTATCTGTTTTACATTTGGTAGTGTATATATTCCATGCCACTCTCTCACTTCGTCCCAGCTTACCCTTTCCCCTCCCCGTGTCCTCAAGTCCACTCTCGACGTCTGCATCTTTATTCCTGTCCTGCCCCTAGGTTCTTCCGAACCATTTTCTTTTTTTAGGTTCCATATATATGTGTTAGCATGCACTATTTGTCTTTCTCTTTCTGACTTACTTCACTCTGTATGACAGACTCTAAGTCCACCCACCTCACTACAAATAACTCAATTTCGTTTCTTTTTATGGCTGAGTAATATTCCATTGTATATATGTGCCACATCTTTATCCATTCATCTGTTGAAGGACACTTAGTTTGCTTCCATGTCCTGGCTATTGTAAATAGAGCTGCAATGAACATTGTGATACATGACTCTTTCTGAATTTTGGTTTTCTCAGGGTATATGCCCAGTAGTGGGGTTGCTGGGTCGTATCATAGTTCTATTTGTAGTATTTTAAGGAACCTCCATACTGTTCTCCATAGTGGCTGTATCAATTTACATTCCCACCAACAGCGTAGGAGGGTTCCCTTTTCTCCACACCCTCTCCAGCATTTATTGTTTGTAGATTTTTTGATGATGGCCATTCTGACCAGTGTGAGGTGATACCTCATTGTAGATTTAATTTGTATTTCTCTAATGATTAGTGATGTTGAGCTTTCTTTCATGTGTTTGTTGGCAATCTGTATATCTTCTTTGGAGAAATGTCTATTTAGGTCTTCTGCCCATTTTTGCATTGTTTGCTTTTTTGATATTGAGCTGCATGAGCTGCTTGTAAATTTTGGAGATTAATCCTTTGTTAGTTGCTTCGTTTGCAAATATTTTCTCCCATTTGGAGGGTTGTCTTTTCGTCTTGTTTATGGTATCCTTTGCTGTGCAAAAGCTTTTAAGTTTCATTAGGTCCTGTTTGTTTATTTTTGTTTTTATTTCCATTGCTCTAGGAGGTGGGTCAAAAAGGATCTTGCTGTGATTTATGTCATAGAGTATAGAGTGTTCTGCTTATGTTTTCCTCTAAGAGTTTGATAGTGTCTGGTCTTACATTTAGATCTTTAATCCATTTTGAGTTTATTTTTGTGTGTGGTATTAGGAAGTGTTCTAATTTCATTCTTTAACATGTAGCTCTCCAGCCTTCCCAGCACCACTTATGGAAGAGGCTGTCTTTTCTCCATTGTATATTCTCGCCTCCTTTATCAAAGATAAGGTGACCATATGTACATTGGTTTATCTCTGGGCTTTCTATCCTGTTGCATTGATCTATATTTCTGTTTTTGTGCCAGTACCATATTGTCTTGATGACTGTAGCTTTGTAGTATAGTCTGAAGTCAGGGAGCCTGATTCCTCCAGCTCCATTTTTCTTTCTCAAGATTGCTTTGGCTATTTGGGGTCTTTTGTGTTTCCATACAAATTGTGAAAATTTTTTTGTAGTTCTGTGAAAAATGCCATTGGTAGTTTGATAGGGATTGCATTGAATCTGTAGATTGCTTTGGGTAGTACAGTCATTTTCACAATGTTGATTCTTGCAATCCAAGAACATGGTATATCCCTTCATATCTTTGTATCATCTTTAATTTCTTTCATCAGTGTCTTACAGTTTTCTGCATACAGGTCTTTTGTCTACTTAGGTAGGTTTATTTCTCGGTATTTTATTCTTTTTGTTGCAGTGATGAATGGGAGTGTTTCCTTAATTTCTCTTTCAGATTTTCATCATTAGTGTATCGGTGAATGCAAGAGATTTCTGTGCATTAATTTTGTATCCTGCTACTTTACCAAATTCATTGATTAGCTCTAACAAATAATCTTAAATAAAAAAACACATACACTGATTGACTATGTAAAACACATTACATGTGATGGAGAAAAGCAAAGATAAGTAAGAAGTCATCTTGTCCTTCATCTCTCTTATTTTTTTTAGTACAAATAACAAAAATGACATCATGTAATATGACCATCCACTCAGTCTTGACTTCAAATGAACTTGACTCTCCAAAACTAAATCTACTTAGAAAGAACAATGGTCTGCTACCAGTGGAGTTATTTAAAGGAATATGCCACCAATTCTGAAGTTAAATTTCAAAAGAGATAGTTTCTTTAGTTGAAAGAGCACAGACTTTGGCATATCTGGACAGATATCAGCTCAAATTTAAGCTTGCTAAATGGCTAAGTTTAGGTAACTCAGCAAATATTTCCAAGGCTCAGATTCCCCATCTGCATAAAGAGTATAAAATTTCCTACCTCATAGATTAAATAGACAAAAATTAAATGGTAGGTAGAATATTTTAAGCACAGGCAGCATCTTAAATATGTGAAAAGTTTCCCAAGGGTCAACCTTCTTTTTTACAATTACTTTCTTGTATGTTCATTTATACAACAAAAAAGTTGATATTCTTTATAGTTATGCTTACTACAAGTGACCAAAGACCCATATGTTGGCAATCTGCTACTTAACTGCACATTCAAAAAATCATTAACTCCTCCGAAAACTCCCCACAGAGCAGAACAGCTGGTCTTCTTGTGAAATTCTTTGAGCCCACAAATATTGGCACTGGAGGGTAGCGACAGAATGTCATCTTGTAGCAATAGAATGCCTACATTCTAGCTCTCCCCTGGGTGGATATAGAAATTGGCAGTTCTGTGCTTTCAAGTAGGATCCATACTCTTTTTAAAGATGGCTCAACACCTACTGTAATCTATGCTTGTGCTGAGTGAAGATTTTCAGTTTGGGGCTTTTGGATACATTCTCAATGACCATATGAGGGCTAATGGCTTTTCAAGGCTTTATGTGGGATGGAAGGTTGCTGCTGCTTTCCAAGGCATTCCAGGGCATAGTGCTGCTGTGTCGTGGTACCATCAGGAGGAGAGCCTACCAGGGATCAGTGGAATCTGTTTAAATTCCATTTCAGCCCCTTACTATTTGGGGGCAAGTTGTTGGAAATTCTAAAGGCTCATTGTCCACATTGGGAGAGTAATAATCACAACATAGGCTGTTATGAAAAATGACAGAGTGATTAGGTACTTAGAGGACAAAATGACCGGGGTCAAAGTGAGTATAGCCCCTGGCACATAATAAGAACTCGGCAAACTGGTTTCCTTCTTTCATCTAGCCCTAATCTCAGATTCAAGATCAGTCTTACCCTTAGCCAAGTAAATTTGCATCTATTGATATAATTTTAGAGGTAACAGGAAATTCCCAGAAAAATAAATATTCTAACAAAACATGACTGATTTGCTGATCCTTTCCAACAGAGTCTTACTTGACTCACTCCCTTATTTCACGCAAAGCTCTGTGCATATGTCCACTCCTTAGAGATACCTTCCCTGACCATCTTATCTACAATAATCCTCCTCTATATCACTCATTATCTCTTTACCTTGCTTATTTTTCCTCATAGCACTTAGTAGTACCTGAAATTATATTATACATGAATTTGTTTACTTCCTGCCTTCCCCCACTAATATGTAGGCTCAGTAATGGCAGAGTTTGTCCATCTTGTTCATAGCTGTTCTCCCAGCCTAGCCCTTAGAACAGGGTGTGGAAGTATTTGACGGGTGCTCAATAAGAACTTGTTGAATAAATAAATAATGATGTTTTAAATTCCACAGTTAGTCTTAATTTCTTTCCCTTAAAGCTTTATTTATAGCAAGAACCATCATTTATTAGGCATTCACTTGATCCCTTGACACTTTATATGGATAATATAATTTAATCTTTTGAACATCCTGTATGAGATAGAAAATATGGATAAGAAAATTAAAGTTTAAGGAGGTTAAGTATCTTGCCCAAAGGCAAGAGTGCAGATGGGATTCATTCTAGGTTATTGGACTATAGAACCATCTGTATTTTCAATTCCTCCCATCCCTTACTACTTCTACACTTAAATTCTACTGTATTTTTAACTGCCTTTCTGTTGCATGTCAAAATGCAAATACCTGTGGGGATAGGTAACATTAAACTGTTGTTAGTCATTTACACTCTTTGGTGCATTGACATGCTAGGAAATACAGTTGGGGAGAAGGAGACAGAGGCTGGAAATCTGAGCACCTGAGATGGGAAATCTTAGAATACTAGCATATAAGAATATTGAGATCTTGCAGCATTTTTCCAAAGGTTACTGCACCTTATAATCATTCCACATCCAGAGTGCTCTTCTTCCTTAACACTAAGCTGTTTTCCCTTTTCAATTTAGCATCTCCAAGACAGCACGGCTCTGAGGGATTGCTAGTTTGACAATACCTCCCTTGGGTGTAAAAGAAGCCAATCAGACACAAGATGAGAAATTGCCAGAGGTTGTTTTATTTTGTTTTAACTCCAGTGTCAATTCTTTCTGTATTAGTGAGAGTCCAGGAAAAGGTACTAGCTAATTGGATTTGAATATCACCTGTACAGTCACAGCACTCAGTACCTCTCCATAGGATAGACCACAGCCAGCCTGTCACTGTTATCACAGCACATAGGACATAGTTGTTTAGCAAAAGGAAAGAACCAGAATAACAGGTACCAGGTTGGCTATACATGTAGGTAGGAAGGAAGACTGCTTCCATGTGGTAATTTGAGAGGTACCACAGGCTACCTGTTTCAAAATATCAGTCTTAACTTTTAGTTTGAGATTCCCCCATTAGTGTCATTTCACTTCCAGGAAGAGATGTCTCCAGAAGTCTCCCTTGCCTGAGAAGGCAGGAAGGGCACATTAAGCTCAGATTAGCTAGCTGTTACCTTAGCAACTAGAAGCATGGCCCTGGGGGGAGGGGGATGAAACTTACCCTGGGCTGGTAAGTTTTAATGAGGAGGAAAAGGGACAGAATGAGAGGGTAGATGAGGTGGCACTGTAATTGGTAGCCCTGGGCAGCTATGCAACATTCATCTGTAAAACAAAAAGTTACTACTCATTTTAGTCAGGTACAGTCTTAAAGTTCTCCATCAGGAAGTTAGCTATGGTTCACCTTGAAATGGTTACTGCTCACTCTTTTTTTTTTTTTTTTTTGCCATACGCGGGCCTCTCACTGTTGTGGCCTCTCCCGTTGTGGAGCACAGGCTCCGGACGCGCAGGCTCAGCGGCCATGGCTCACAGGCCCAGCCGCTCCGCGGCATGTGGGATCTTCACGGACTGGGGCACGAACCTGCGTCCCCTGCATCGGCAGGCAGACTCTCAACCACTGCGCCACCAGGGAAGCCCCCGCTCACTCTCTTGAACAATACATGGGTTTTTTTAATTCTTAGCCCTCCTCACTGTTTAGTCCATTTCCAAGACAAATACAATTTAATTTTCCCAAGCAACAACAACAAAAATTAGATTCTACCTCTAGCCTTGTACATGAGATCCAAAGACAATTGACCATATACCAGCATCTTTCTTATTATGTTCTCAGATTCATCTAGGACAATTGATTGGAGTAGGAAATAGATTGTAGTTCATTTTTTTAAAAAGTGAATTTTACAGAAGTATCTTTCAAAAGAAGGTTTCCAATGAAAAAACACATAACATCTTAGAGCAGGGAGGAATCTTAAATGTTTTCCAAATTCCATCCCCTTCTCTTACAGAGAAGAGTGCTGAGAGTCAGAGAGGTTAATTATGTCCTCATAATTTATTCTCCTTACACATTTATTCTCTTACAGTTCTGGAGGTCAGAAGTCTAAAATGGGTCTGCAGGACTGTGTTCCTTCTGGAGGGGCTAGGAAAGAATCTGTTTTTACCTTTTCCGGCTTCTAGAGGCTCCCCACATTCTTTGGCTCACAGCCCAGGTCACTCTGACCTCTGCTTCCATTATCACATCTCCTTCACTGACAGCGGTCTTCATGTCTCCCTCTTATTAAGGACCTTGTGATTACAGTGGGTCCATTCAGATAATCCAGGATAATTTTACCATCTCAAGAAACTTAATCATACCTGCAGAGTCCCTTTTACCATGTACAGGGGCCAGGGATTAGGCACTGGATGTCTCTGGGGGGTCATTATTTGGCCTACCACAGGCTATAATGACAAGCTTGAGTATCTCACATTTTTGTCGAGGTGGGGCTGTCTGCAGTAAGGATTTGAGTCCCTCCCACATACTTTTCTCTCTCTTCTCTCCACAGTCCCTCTCCTGTCCTTCTACTCAGCTCTGTCTGGATTCAAATACTGAGTCATCCTTTCTGGGTTTCTCCTTCCTCCCGCCTGCAGCAAGACATTGGTAACAGAGTTCTGTTCCAGCTACTCTTCCTTATTTATTTCACCGTGACCATTATTATTGCTTGAGAAGCCCAAGGACACACTGAGTAATTGGATTTGTGCTCAAAACTACCTACATAAGACTCTTGAAAGGAGACTTAGTCACTGAACATTTATTTTAGCCATATAATTGCAAATTTCTGGTTGCTTAATTTTGGGAAGATGAGCCTAAGTATGGAGATCCGTTTAATTTTCAGAGGACGAACCTACCAACAAAGGTGTGTTATCTCTGGCAAAAGGTCTGCAGACATTTTGGTAACTGAGGCAAGCCAGTGGAAGAGCATTTCAATGCCACATGAATCATACACTGGCCAGTTCCTTAAAGGACCTAGAAAAAATACCACTGCTGACTTCCATTTTAGATTGAAAGCTCCTTAGCAGAAGCGTCTAAAGCAAAGATCATTACCTCGAGATTATTACATTAATGTCCGTGGTGGTGGTGCCCCTACAGAAGGAAAAGCATCCCAAAGCAGAGGTGACAAATGGGAAGCCCATGCACTGCCTTTATCATCCAACACCAAAGACAGACATCAGTAATCAGTCAAGCACTATTCCTCCACAGAGCCTGGATCTGCCTTTAAAACCATTCCTGACTGAATATTCCAGCCAGCCACTGCCATTCAACTGGCATTAGCAAGTAAATGGAGCTCTATCTGACGTCCCTACGTTAGAGAGCCAATGCCCTCTTGTTTCCAGACATTCAGGAAAATTCCTTCTACAGCAATCTAGCAATAAAACACTCTGGTGCCTAGAGCACCACTTGAACTCAATTTCTGGAGCTGGCCAAATCCTGAGAGAGACTGATTTCAAAGTGAAGCGGATGCTTCCCCTTCCCGGCTCCCTGTTTTCTGTTTGGAGACCTTAGGTGGGGATCCTATCTCAATGTCTCCAGCTCCTCCTCCAGGGATACTGGGTAATGGAGCTTTGGTCACTGTCCCCTCCATGGAACTTCTGTGCTTTGAATTCCTGCATTAAATGTGCAGCCCTGCCCCCAATTTCTGCTTTTTCTTCCTTAATTATGTGGCTCTTCTCCTCTTTCCTCAAACCAGAAGCCTGCTAGGTCCCCAAGAGTACCCACCCCAAGGAGTACTCAGCAGTATTGTCAAACTCTTCAAATGCAAGGAGGGGAGAGGAGCACAAGCTCATCCATCCCTGTCACCTTTTTCACCTGTGGTTTTCACTCACAATAAGCAGCCTTAGAGGTTATCAGACACCCCACTGTGCTTTGACAGCTATTCATCCATTAAAGCCTCTGATTGCCTGACATAATTGCAACTGTACTCCAGCTCCGTGAACATGGTCCGTCAACTGTTCTCGGGCACAGGCTTCCTTTTACACCAGAGCTGGCTAGGAAAGAGGAAAAACCCTTTCCTAGCAGTGGGAAAAACCATTCAAACAGCTCAGTGACAGGTGAGCCAGCCACATCAGACGTGGGAGGGGAGTAAAACCACGTGCTACCGTGTGCTTGCTTTTAATTAAGAGAAAATTATTTATGCAGCTCACTCTCCCAAACTTCAGCTTAGGATCATAGGGAGATCTTTGCTTTGCACCAGAGCCATCAAGAGTCAGCAAAATCCTGGAAACTCGAATCAAAAGAGCAGATCTCTTCAGTCTCCCGATTTCAACGCCTTTCTCAGCCCCAGTCAATAATGCAGCTGCACGCTCTGCCAGGAAGCACGTTCATCCAGCTTTGTATCTGAATCGCTGCCTTCAGAGGGGGCTTTTCAGCGTAGATACAAGCCGCCTGATTGCCTTCCTTGCGGCGTTCCCGCTTGCGAACGACCACCTGAGCGCCGGCTCTGCGAGGCAACTGCTGCAGCCTGGCCACGGTGTCCAGGAGCCGAGCTGCCCAGAAGGATGCACCGGGCTGGGGCTCCGAGCGTACCACCGCTGCCGCACACCCCGTGCTGGACAGGCACCAAGAGGGAGAAAGTAGCCGCCCCTGCGTCAGGGAGGCTGTAACGTCTGTCAGAGGAGGCAGTTAAGGGGATGCTGAGATGGCGCGCTTAGAAGGGATTTCCCCGCAGCACCACCTGTGACTCAGCAGAGGTCAATGGCAGAGCCCTCTGGTGGGAGTCCAGAGGCCCAGGCCCTGCCCCTGACACGGTTATCACGTCAGGTACTCTTCAGGGCCTCATACTTCTCATTGAGAAAAACCTAGGTGCTAGATCTTTATTTTAAAAAATAGAAAAGTACAAAAGAATATAATTATGTACATACCTTCTAGCCAAAAGAGAACATTGGTAACATTTTGTAATGTTTGTTTCAAGACCTGTTCTTAAAATAGAAATGAAGTACAGCAGGAAGATGGACACCCCTTCTAGCCTATTATCCTCCCTCCTTAGCCCTTTCTTCTCCCTCAGAGAAAACCACCTGAAAGGAATTAAAGCACTTCCATCTTATCCACTTGCAGATTTTGTTTTTTACCTATACAAAAAAAGAATATATAATATTGGGGGCACATTTTATAATTTGTCTCTTTCTGTACTTCCTCAACTTGCTTTTTTCCACTCTGTACTGTAATGTTTTGTTCTGTGTAGAGAACTCATGTTCACCACTGTATGGCATTGGGTCAGGTCATTTCTAAGCCCCTACCTGGTCTTAACACCCAGCCAGTGGTTCTCTAGCTGCATATTAAAGTCACCAGGGGAACTTTAAAAATGCAGGTGCCCAGGCCCTGTTCTTAGAGATTCTGAATTTGTTGGTATAGGCATTTGCCTTGGGATTCTGTGATTCCAGGGAGGAGAATTATGTATGTCCACTATGTCTCTCCTAGTAGATTAGAAGCAATTTTACATCTTCCAACAGAATTATACCAACCAAAATGAATTTGCTAGGGATACTCCCTGAAACCTGCTGATAGCTGTGTCTGAGGGATGGCAAGTGTCTCTCTCCCTATATCTTGCTGCTAGAAAAAATGATGTTTATGGTCCCTAGCAATCGACACATCACCACCTCTGTTCCCTGGCAGAAATGGAGATGTTCCTATTGAGAGAACGATCAGGGAGATGACCCCATCAGGTAAGGGAGAAAACCTCAGAGAGTGGAGTGTGAAAGGAATCTGAATCACTCTTTCTTTTCATCGTGTTGCAGCATAAGAGGGAAGAAACTACTGCCATGTTGCGCAGAAAATCTATCTGACAACTGCCCCTCCCCCTTCCCCAATTTTTATTATTACCAGACTCAGCCTCCTCACAGAAAGACACTTGTTCAACTACCATTTGTAGTTCTCTCAACTGTTCTGCTTGAGAGAGGAATTATGGAAATCTGAGCCCTGCCCTCTAAGGGCCAGTCTTTGGAACAGAGTTCAGGCACCAAGGTGACCGTGATGGTATTTTATAACCTGTTCTTTCTCTTCATTCTTTATGCTAGCCACAGAGGAAACTACCTGGGAGGAATGACACAATAATGTGCACTTAACTTTCTATCCTTATGTAATACATTCTACAAATATGTGTTGAGTGCTTATTAGGGCCTGCCACTGAGCTGCTAGGTCATGGGGATCCCAAGGGCCCAACAATACAGACTTTTCCCTCCATGGGATTACAGGGCAACGACCAGACAACTAAATAGTATGTATAAAATGTGCGACAGCAGAGGGAAGCACAGAATGCTCTGGAAAAAAGCAGAGGAGGCTGGAAAGAGAGAGAAATCAACTTAATCTTGGGGTTGCAGAAATATTTCCTAGAGGAGCAGTTCTCAAAGATGAGCGTGCGTAGGATGACCTGGAGGGCTCGTTAAAACACAGACTGCTGGTCCTCACCCCAGAGTTTCTGATTCAGTAGTTCTGGGGCAAAACATGAGAATTTGCATTTCGAATACATTTCCAAGCAGTACTGATGCTGTTGGTCTAGAGATGACACTCTGAGAACCACAGTCCTAAAGAAACCAAAGCCTCGACCTGCACTACTCAAAGCATGGTCTGCAGACCAGCAGCCTCACAACATGGGCTTCACCTGGAAACCTGTTAGAAATGTGGAAATTCAAGTCTCACCCCAGATCTACTGAGTCAGAGTCTGCATCAAGACCCCGGGTGATACCTCTGCACACTAAAGTATGGAAACCACTGGTTCTCCAACTTGACTGCACACTGGAATCACCTAGGCAGGTTAAAAAACTAGTGATGCCAGGCTTCCACCCCTAGCAAGTCTGGTTTAATTGGTATAGGGTGTGAAAAGTTCCCCCAGATGATTCTAATATTCAGCAAATTTTGAGAACTACTGACCTAAGGTAAATGCAGCCTGAGTAGGAGTTAGCCCCATAAAGAAAGGCAGGAAGATTGTTATAGAAAGCAGACTATGCAAAGGCTCACTGGCAGAGAGAGCAAAGTGGGTTTGGTGACTGGAAAGGGGTTTGGTGAGCTCAGAGCGGAGTGTTAGAAATAGAGGAGAAGTGATGAGTTTTGAGGCTAGAAGGTCACAGAGGCCAATAGTTGAAAAGCCCAGAACCTTTCCAAGGACTTTGGGTTTTCCCTGAGGGCTGGACAGACTCAGATTTGCATTTTAAAAGTGATCACTCTGTTGGCTGTATGGGAACAATATGCCTGGTATTAGGCTGGGATTTCTTTGATTATAATGAAACATATATTATTGCTCTAGCTGAAAAACTCTGCTGTTTAAAAATGGGGGCAAAAGGATGGGGGTGGGGACAAAGAAAAACAGTACTGAAGGATAGCAGAATATGTTACCCCGATATATGCCACTTCAGAATGAGAATTGTTTTGAGAGGAAGCAATTGAGAAGAAGCAGATACAAGAAAAGCTCTCTTCCCTCTCCTTTTTTGCCTAAAAGCAGGGTATAAGTTTGTAAAAGAGCTCCCATAACCAAGAAGGACAGAAGTTAATCAATAGAGACAACTCTAGACCATTATCAGCCCAGAGACAGCACCAGAGGAATCCACATAACAAACCTTACTAAAACTAGCACTCATCTGCCGTTAGCTTCCCCATGTATTTGTCTTCTCACAGTTTGCCTCCGCTGGAAACAGTTTTATTCCTTTGTCTTGTCCTTTCTCTAAAATGTATTGTTCTTTAGTCAAGATGATATATAAGCTCAAGTTCTAACCACTCCTTTGAGTTACTCATCTCTGAGTATTCCGCGTGTATGCGTGATGCACATGTTAATAAACTTGTGTTTGTTTTTCTCTTGTTAATCTCTTTTGTCAGTCTGATTTACAGGGCTCCAGCCAGAAAAGCTAAAATAGGTAGAGGAAAAAGATTTCTTTTCCCTCCCCTAGAGTCCCAACCAATGTATAAGACTTTATTTTGGCACTTTGGCTTAAATCATTTTGTTTAACTAACATTTACTGAGCACTGTGTACCAAGCCCAGTGCTGGCACTGTGGGGCAGAGCCCTGATCCCTGATGCTCTCTCTTGCAGAGCTGCAAGGTGGGGAACTCAGACAAGCTAGTGATTTTTCCAAAGAGCATTAGTTTGAGGCTGGTTGAAGATTTGACAATGCTGTTAAATGGGAGGATTCTGTGCCATCCAACCCCACTTAAGCCCTCAGCTAAACCATCCAATGGCCCCATTCATCCTGCAGCTGCAGGATTCCTGAGGTCATGCCAGTGGGTGCCGGGAATGCAAACGAGGGCTCAATCTTAGCTTCTAACACCCTGTGAGCTTTGAGGAAGAACAAGTAGGCATTTGTTAGGGAAGGACCCACAAAGGCACCACAGGAGAGGGGATTGAATGCCCCATGGGATCCCAGGCCAAATGCAAAAAGCTGGTGTAATCTCTGCCACCACAGCTTGTGTGACCTCACTGGCTCACTGGCTGTGGAGGCAGGTGATGGCCCAGCAACCGAAGCAGGGTCCCTAAGCAGAGTGAGGATGGCAGCTGTTCAAGAATGGAGTTGGTGCTTTGTAATGCACACGGTGAGGACTGTTAGGCCAAGCCAGGTTAAGGAAACAAAGGCTCTGCAAGGCCAGGGGAAGATAAAGACATCTTTTGCTGGGGTCCCTGGACCATTCCTCTTCACATGTACCCAAGAGGGAGACAGTGAAGAAAGAATACAGGTGGCGGGGTAGAATTCCCTTAAAAAGCCTATAGAGAGAAGCAAAAATTCAAACTCTTTCAAGATCATTTTTCGTGGAACTCAATTCCCCCAGTAACTCAGATTGTTAATTTGCTCCTAAAATTTGATTCTGCTACCATTATTAGTGATACAGTTGCTTATGTTACTCAAAGGCCATGTCCAGGCATCACTTAATCAACTGCCCATTACCCTCTGGGTATTAGCACTTTTATATATTGTAGTGTGATTTAGACCATGCGTATAGAGCAGGATTACTCAATCAGCACTACTGATGTTTTGGACCACATGATTTTTTGTCATAGGGGGCTGTCCTGTGCATAGTAGTATGTTCAAGTAGCATCACGGCCTCTACACATTCGATGCCAATGGCATCTCCTAGTCATGTTGCTGAAAATATCTCCAGGCATTGCCACATGTCTCCTGGGGGTAAAATTCCCCCCTCCCAACGTCCGCCCCGCTGTTGAGAAATACTGGCATAGAGTAAAGGTAGAAGAAGGTTTTGATAGGAAATTTTCTAAGAAAACACAAGAGGGATCAATAGTCTTTGTTGCTTAGAATTAGCAGTTTCCATACAGGAAAGATGTCTCAAGTGACCATAGTCCTGAGAAGGATTTTAACCTTCAACATAAAATAAAAGACCTATGTAATACTAAAACAGCAAGCCACGTATCCAGTCAGTCAATTCAGTCACATCAAGGCTTTATTAAATTACATTCAGTAGGTATCATCTGTGCTTTGACTATGTGCTTAGTATTGTCTAGGTCCTCATGCAGCCCACACACTACTGGAATGAGGTGATTAAACAGTAATGCCCCAAACGGCTGCCTATGGGAGAGATTTAATGGTGCTATACAGAAAGTATCATGAAGCTGCAGAACACAGAAGTTAGTTCCAGCTGAACTCTGAGATGGAAATGACTTTTTCCATGTCCAAAATGTTAAAAAGACTTCTCTCGTTGTCATAGTTCACACACACACACACAAAAAAAAATGACTGATCCGGGACTTCCCCGGTGGCGCAGTGGATAAGAATCTGCCTGCCAGTGCAGGGGACACAGGTTTGATCACTGGTCTGGGAAGATCCCACATGCCTCAGAGAAACTAAGCCCGTGTGACCCAACTACTGAGCCTGCACTCCAGAGCTCACGTGCCACAACTACTGAGCCCACGTGCTGCAACTACTGAAGCCCGCATGCCTAGAGCCCGTGCTCCGCAACAAGAGAAGCCACTGCAATCAGAAGCCAGCACACTGCAACAAAGAGTAGCCCCTGCTTACCACAACTAGAGAAAGCCTGCACACAGCAACAAAGACCCAATGCAGACAAAAATAAAAATTAATTTAAAAAATGTTCAAAAAAAACCCTCAGGAGATGAAAGAGATACAAACAGAGACAGAAAGAGAGACTCTCTGTCAGTAAGCCATCTTAATTAAGAAAGAAGCAAACAGCCTGCATTTTTTTTAACATCTTTATTGGAGTATAATTGCTTTACAATGGTGTGTGAGTTTCTGCTTTATAACAAAGTGAATCAGTTATACATATACATATGTCCCCATATGTCTTCCATCTTACATCTCCCTCCCTCCCACCCTCCCTATCCCACCCATCTAGGTGGTCACAAAGCACCGAGCTGATCTCCCTGTGCTATGTGGCTGCTTCCCACTAGCTATCTGTTTTACGTTTGGTAGTGTATATATGTCCATGCCACTCTCGCACTTTGTCCCACCTTACCCTTCCCCCTCCCCGTGTCCTCAAGTCCATTCTCTAGTAGGTCTGTGTCTTTATTGCCATCTTGCCCCTAGGTTCTTCATAACCATTTGTTTTTTAGATTCCATATATATGTGTTAGCATACGGTATTTGTCTTTCTCTTTCTGACTTACTTCACTCTGTACGACAGACTCTTGGTCCATCCACCTCACTACAAATCACTCAATTTCGTTTCTTTTCATGGCTGAGTAATATTCCATGGTATATGTGTGCCACATTTTCTTTATCCATTCATCTGTTAATGGACACTTAGGTTGCTTCCATGTCCTGGCTATTGTAAATAGAGCTGCAATGCACACTTTGGTACATGACTCTTTTTGAATTAATGGTTTTCTCAGGGTATATGCCCAGTAGTGGGATTGATGGGTCATATGGTAGTTCTATTTTTAGATTTTTAAGGAACCTCCATACTGTTCTCCATAGTGGCTGTATCAATGTACATTCCCCCCAACAGTGCAAGAGGGTTCCCTTTTCTCCACACCCTCTCCAGCATTCATTGTTTGTAGACTTTTTGATGATGGCCATTCTGACTGGTGTGAGATGATATCTCATTGTAGTTTTGATTTGCATTTCTCTAATGATTAATGATGTTGAGCATTCTGTCATGTGTTTGTTGGCAACCTGTATACCTTCTTTGGAGAAATGTCTATTTAGGTCTTCTGCCCATTTTTGGCTTGAGTTGTTTGTTTTTTTGATATTGAGCTCCATGGGGTGCTTGTAAATTTTGGAAATTAATCCTTGTCAGCTGCTTCATTGGCAAATATTTTCTCTCATTCTGAAGGTTGTCTTTTCGTCTTGTTTATGGTATCCTTTGCTATGCAAAAGCTTTTAAGTTTCATTAGGTCCTGTTTGTTTATTTTTGTTTTTATTTCCATTGCTCTAGGAGGTGGGTCAAAAAGGATCTTGCTGTGATTTATGTCATAGAGTATAGAGTGTTCTGCTTATGTTTTCCTCTAAGAGTCTGACAGTGTCTGGCCTTACATTTAGGTCTTTAATCCATTTTGAGTTTATTTTTGTGTATGGTATTGGGGAGTGTTCTACTTTCATTCTTTTCCATGTAGCTGTCCAGTTTTCCCAGCACCACTTATTGAAGAGGCTGTCTTTTCTCCATTGTATATTCTTACCTCCTTTATCAAAGATAAGGTGACCATATGTGTATGGGTTTATCTCTGGGCTTTCTCTCCTGTTGCATTGATCTATATTTCTGTTTCTGTGCCAGTACCATACTGTCTTGATTACTGTAGCTTTGTAGTATAGTCTGAAGTCAGAAAGCCTGATTCCTCCAGCTCTGTTCTTCGTTCTCAAGATTGCTTTGGCTATTCATGGTCTTTTGCGTTTCCATACAAATTGTGAAATTTTTTATTCTAGTTCTGTGAAAAATGCCATTGGTAGTTTGATAGGGATTGCATTGAATCTGTAGATTGCTTTGGGTAGTAGAGTCATTTTCACAGTGTTGATTCTTCCAATCCAAGAACATGGTATATCTCTCCATCCATTTGTATCATCTTTAATTTCTTGCATTAGTGTCTTACAGTTTTCTGCATACAGGTCTTTTGTCTCCTTAGGTAGGTTTATTCCTAGATATTTTATTCTTTTTGTTGCAATGGTAAGTGGGAGTGTTTCCTTCATTTCTCTTTCAGGTTTTTGATCATTAGTGTATAGGAACGCAAGAGATTTCTGTGCATTAATTTTGTATCCTGCTACTTTACCAAATTCATTGATTAGTGCTAGTAGTTTTCTGGTAGCAGCTTTAGGATCCTCTATGTATAGTATCATGTCATCTGCAAACAGTGACAGCTTTACTTCTTCTTTTCCGATTTGGATTCCTTTTATTTATTTTTCTTCTGTAATGGCTGTGGCTAAAACTTCCAAAACTATGTTGAATAATAGTGGTTAGAGGGGGCAACCTTATCTTTTTCCTGATCTTAGAGGAAATAGTTTCAGTTTTTCACCATTGAGGACGAAGTTGGCTGTGGTTTTGTCATATATGACCTTTATCATGTTGAGCAAGTTTCCCTCTATGCCTACTTTCCAGAGGGTTTTTATCATAAATAGGTGTTGAATTTTGTGGAAAGCTTTCTCTGCATCTATTGAGATGACCGTATGGTTTTTCTCCTTCAATTTGTTAATATGGTGTGTCACATTGATTTGCATATATTAAAGAATGCTTGCATTCCTGGGATAAACCCCACTTGATCATGGTGTATGATCCTTCTAATGTGCTGCTGGATTCTGTTTGCAAGTATTTTGTTGAGGATTTTTGCATCTATGTTCATCAGTCACATTGGCACGTAACTTTTCTTTCTTTGTGACATCATTATCTGGTTTTCGTATCAGGGTGATGGTGGCCTCATTGAATGAGTTTGGCAGTGTTCCTCCCTCTGCAATATTTTGGAAGAGTTTAAGAAGGATAGGTGTTAGGTCTTCTCTAAATGTTTGCTAGAGTTCACCTGTGAAGCCATCTCGTCCTGGGGTTTTGTTTGTTGCAAGATTTTTAATCACAGTTTCAGTTTCAGTGCTTGTGATTGGTCTGTTTATATTTTCTATTTCTTCCTGGTTCAGTCTCGGAAGGTTGTGCTTTTCTGAGAGTTTGTCCATTTCTTCCAGGTTGTCCATTTTATTGGCATATAGTTGCTTGTAGTAATCTCTCATGATCCTTTGTATTTCTGCCATATCAGTTGTTACTTTTCCTTTTTCATTTCTAATTCTATTGATTTGAGTCTTCTCCCTTTTTTTCTTGATGAGTCTGGCTAATGGTTTGTCAATTTTGTTTATCTTCGCAAAGAACCAGCTTTTAGTTTTATTGATCTTTGCTATTGTTTCTTCCATTTTTTTTCATTTATTTCTGATCTGATCTTTATGATTTCTTTCCTTCTGCTAACTTTGAGGTTTTCTTGTTCTTCTTTTGCTAATTGCTTTAGGTGTAAGGTTAGGTTGTTTATTTGAGATGTTTCTTGTTTCTTAAGGTAGGATTGTATTGCTGTAAACTTCTCTCTTAAAACTGCTTTTGCTGCATCCCATAGGTTTTGGGTCGTCCTGTTTTCATTGTCTATTGTTTCTAGGTATTTTTTGATTTTCTCTTTGATTTCTTCATTGATCTCTTGGTTATTAAGTAGTGTATTGTTTAGCCTCCATATGTTTGTATTTTTTACAGATTTTTTCCTGTAATTGATATCTAGTCTCATAGTGTTGTGTTCGGAAAAGATACTTGACATGATTTCAATTTTCTTAAATTTACCAAGGCTTGATTTGTGACCCAAGATATGATCTATCCTGGAGGATGTTCCATGAGCACTTGAGAAGAAAGTGTATTCTGTTGTTTTCGGATCGAATGTCTTATAAATATCAATTAAGTCCATCTTGTTTAATGTATCATTTAAAGCTTGTGTTTCCTTATTTATTTTCATTTTGGATGATCTGTCCATTGGTGAAAGTGGGGTGTTAAGGTCCCCTACTATGATTGTGTTACTGTCAATTTCCCCTTTTATGGCTGTTAGTATTTCCCTTATGTATTGAGGTGCTCCTATGTTGGGTGCATAAATATTTACAATTGTTATATCTTCTTCTTGGATTGATCCCTTGATCATTATGTAGTGTCCTTCTTTGTCTCTTGTAATAGTCTTTTTTTTAAAGTCTATTTTGTCTGATATGACAATTGCTACTCCAGCTTTCTTTTCCTTTCCATTTGCATGGAATATCTTTTTCCATCCCCTCACTTTCAGTCTATATGTGTCCCTAGGTCTAAAGTGGGTCTCTTGTAGACAGCATATATACAGGTGTTGTTTTTGTATCCATTCAACCAGTCTATGTCTTTTGATTTGAGCATTTAAGCCATTTACATTTAAGGTAATTATCGATAAGTATGTTCCTATTACCATTTTCTTAATTATTTTTTGTTTGTTATTGTAGGTATTTTCCTTCTCTTGTGTTTTCTGCTTAGAGAAGTTCCTTTAGCATTTGTGTAAAGCTGGTTTGGTGGTGCTGAATTCTCTTAGCTCTTGCTTGTCTGTAAAGGTTTTAATTTCTCTGTCAAATCTGAATGAGATCCTTGCTGGGTAGAGTAATCTTGGTTGTAGGTTTTTCTCCTTCCTCACTTTAAATATGCCCTGCCACTCCCTTCTGGCTTGCAGAGTTTCTGCTGAAAGGTCAGCTCTTAACCTTATGGGGATGCCCTTGTGTGTTATTTGTTGGTTTGTTTTTCCTTTGCTGCTTTTAATATTTTTTCTTTGTATTGAATTTTTGATAGTTTGATTAATATGTGTCTTGGCGTGTTTCTCCTTGGATTTATCCTATATGGGACTCTCTGTGCTTCCTGGAGTTGACTATTTCTTTTCCCATATTAGGGAAGTTTTCAACTATAATCTCTTCAAATATTTTCTCAGTCCCTTTCTTTTTCTCTTCTTCTTCTGGGACCCCTATAATTCGAATGTTGGTGCGTTTAATGTTGTCCCAGAGGTCTCTGCGACCATCCTCAATTTTTTTCATTCTTTTTTCTTTATTCTACACTGCAGTAGTTATTTCCACTATTTTATCTTCCAGGTCACTTATCCGTTCTTCTCCCTCAGTTATTCTGCTATTGATCCCTTCTAGAGAATTTTTAATTTCATTTATTGTGTTGTTCATCACTGTTTGTTTGCTCTTTTGTTCTTCTAGAGCCTTGTTCAACGTTTCTTGTATTTTCTCCATTCTATTTCCAAAATTTTGGATCATCTTTACTATCATTATTCTGAATTCTTCTTCCAGTAGACTGCCTATTTCCTCTTCATTTGTTAGGTCTGGTGGGTTTTTGCCTTTCTCCTTCATGTGCTGTGAGTTTCTCTGTCTTCTCATTTTGCTTAACTTACTGTGTTTGGGGTCTCCTTTTCGCAGGCTGCAGGTTTGTAGTTCCCATTGTTTTTGGTGTCTGTCCCCAGTGGCTAAGGTAGGTTCAGTGGGTTGTGTAGGCTTCCTGGTGGAGGGGACTGGTGCCTGTGTTCTGGTGGATGAGGCTGGATCTTGTTTTTCTGGTGGGCAGGTCTACGTCTGGTGGTGTGTTTTGGGGTGTCTGTGGCCTTATTATGATTTTAGGCAGCCTCTGTGCTAATGGATGGGGTTGTGTTCCTTTCTTGCTAGTTGTTTGGCATAGGGTGTCCAGCACTGTAGCTTGCTAGTCATTGAGTGGAGCTGGGTCTTGGCGTTGAGATGGAGATATCTGGGAGATTTTTGCTGTTTGATATTACATGGAGCTGGGAGGTCTCTTCTGGACCAGTGTCCTGAACTTGGCTCTCCCACCTCAGAGGTACAGCACTGATTCCTGGCTGGAGCATCAAGAGCCTGTCATCCACACGGCTCAGAATAAAAGGGAGAAAAAAAAAAAAAGAGAGAAAGAGAGAAAGAAGAAAGGAAGGAAGGAAGGAAAGAAAGAAAGAAAGAAAGAAAGGATGAAAGGAAGAAAGAAGATAAAATAAAATAAAGTTATTAAAATAAAAAATAATTATTAAAAGAAATTTTTTTAAGTAAAAGAAAAAGAAAGAAGACAGCCACCAAACCAAAAAACAAATCCACCAATGATAAGTGCTAAAAACTATATTAAGAAAAAGGAAAAAAAAAAGAAAATGGACAGACAGAACCTTAGGACAAGTGGTAAAAGCAAAGCTATACAGACAAAATCACACACAGAAGCATACAAATACACACTCACAAAAAGAGGAAAAGGGAAAAAAAAATATATCATTGCTCCCAAAGTCCACCTCCTCAATTTGGGATGATTCATTGTCTATTCAGGTATTCCAGAGATGCAGGGTACATCAAGTTGATTGTGGAGATTTAATCCACTGCTCTTGAGGCTGCTGGGAGAAATTTCCCTTTCTCTTCTTTGTTCTCACAACTCCCAGGGTTCAGCTTTGGATTTGGATCCGCCTCTGTGTGTAGGTCGCCTGAGGGCATCTGTTCTTCGCTCAGACAGGACGGGGTTAAAGGAGCAGCTGATTTGGGGGCTCTGGCTCACTCAGGCTGGGGGGGGTGGACAGGGAGGGGTACAGAGTGTGGGGTGTGCCTGCGGCGGCAGAGGCCAACATGACGTTGCACCAGCCTGAGGCACGCCGTGGTTCTCCCGGGGAAGTTGTCCCAGAATCACGGGACCCTGGCAGTGGTGGGTTGCACAGGCTCCCGGGAGGGGAGTTGTGGAGAGTGACCTGTGCTTGCACACAGGCTTCTTGGTGGCTGCAGCAGCAGCCTTGGCATCTCATGCCCGTCTCTGGGGTCTGCGCTGATAGCCGCAGCTCGCGCCCGTCTCTGGAGCTCCTTTAAGCGGCACTCTTAATCCCCCCTCCTCGCGCACCACGAAACAAGGAAGCAAGAAAAAGTCTCTTGCCTCTTCGGCAGCTCCAGACTTTTCCCCAGACTCCCTCCTGGCTAGCTGTGGCGCACTAACCCCCTTCATGATGTGTTCACGCAGGCAACCCCAGTTCTCTCCAAACAGGCTGCATTTTATTTATTTATTTATTTTTGGCTGCATTGGGTCTCCGTTGCTGCGTGTGGGCTTTCTCTAGTTGTGGCGAGCAGGGGCTACTGTTCTTTGCTGTGCGTGGGCTTCTTATTGCAGTAGCTTCTGTTGTTGCAGAGCACGGGCTCTAGGCATGCAGGCTTCAGTAGTTGTGGCACAGGGCTCAGTAGTTGTGGCTTGCGGGCTCTAGAGCGCAGGCTCAGTAGTTGTGGCGCACAGGCTTAGTTGCTTTGCGGCATGTGGGATCTTCCCGGACCAGGGCTCGAACCCATGTTCCCTGCATTGGAAGGCGGATTCTTAACCACTGCACCACCAGGGAAGCCCAGGTTGCATTTGAAAAAGCAGAACACAAAATCTCTACAGAAGCAGAAGATGAAGCCTTGGTCTTTTGAACAACGTGAAAAACTATGTAAGCAAAATGTGAGAACGTTCTCACTAGAATGTAAATTCTATAACATAAGGGATTGTTTTTCCTTCTTTCTTCACATTTTTGTCTAGGCCTGTATTCCAGTACCTACAACAATGCTTAGTGCTTATAGGTACCCAATAAATATTTATTTAAAGGAATTTTTCAATTATTAATAAGGGATCTGAAGCAAGAAACAGAAATAAATCCCAGTGCTGAATAGATATCTGTGGGATCCACAGAGCAGACCTAGGCTGAACCAGCATTAAGATTATTCCCTCAGAATGCTCAAAGATCATTGTGGGTATTTCCAAATGACACAGGAGATATTTCTTAAAAGCAGGATTGTTCTCAGTTAAAGGACACTAAAGAGAAACAGCCAAATGTAATGTGTGATCCTTGATTTGATCCTTGAATGAGGAAAAAAAAAAAGCCATGGAGGACATTTGGGGGACAGTTGGGATAATTTGAATATAGACTATGTATTAGGCAATATTGTATCAATGTCCATGAAACTTTGTACAAGAATGTTCATTAAAAAAGAAAAAAGAATGTTCATAATAGCCTAAGAACTCAAAACAGTCCAGATGAGATAGATAATAAACTGAGCTATATAGATAATATAATACTAATCAACAATATAAAGGAATGAACCACTGATACGCCATAAAACATGAATGAATCTCAGAAATATTATGAGATGAAAAACTAAACTAAAAAAAATGAGCTAAACTAAAATATGTATACTGTATGACTCCATTTATATGAAGTTCTAGATGAGGTGAAATGAATTTATGGCGATAGAAATCAGATCAGTGGTTGCTTCTAGGGGTGAAGAGGATTGACTGGAAAAGGGCATGAGGGAATTTTCTAGGGTGATGGAAATGCCCTTTATCTTGATAGAGGTATATCTTGATAGGGGCATGGATTATATGCATTTGTAAAAACCAACTGAACTGTACACATATTTATATATTTCTCTCTCTATAAGTTTTATCACAATAAAAATTTATTGAAAAATATATCAGTGTTAAATGACATAGATATAACAATGATATTGAGGTTAGGAGAAATACCCTAAAGTATTTGTGGGTAAAGCAGCATCACGATGTCTGTTTTCAATCATTCTGAGGAAAAGGGGGAAATAAAAAGGGAGAGATCAAGCAAATGTGGCAAAATTTAACAATTAGTAAATTTGGGTGAACAATAGACAGTAATTCATTTTACTTTTTATAAACTTTTCTGTATGTCTGAAAATTTTCAAAATGAAAATTTGAGGTAAAAATCATTCAAAACAATAAAAAAATTCCCTTAGCCATCATTTCCTCAGTAAGAGGAATGAAAAACTAAAATCGACTACCACTACACATTCTCTCTAATTTACTGTATGTAGGAATGTTTAATCCATCTATATGTTCTTATTATGGAATGTTGTTTAGCTATTCAGCCCATCCTTCTTTTGTTGTTTCTAACATCTTTATTGGAGTATAATTGCTTTACAATGGTGTGTTAGTTTCTGCTTTATAACAAAGTGAATCAGTTATACATATACATATGTCCCCATATGTCTTCCATCTTACGTCTCCCTCCCTCCCACCCTCCCTATCCCACCCCCTAGGTGGTCACAAAGCACCGAGCTGATCTCCTTGTGCTATGCGGCTGCTTCCCACTATCTATCTATTTTACGTTTGGTAGTGTATATATGTCCATGCCACTCTCTCACTTTGTCACAGCTTACCCTTCCCCCTCCCCATATCCTCAAGTCCATTCTCTAGTAGGTCTGTGTCTTTATTCCTGTCTTAACAGCCCATCCTTTTGACAGGGCAAAAAAATTTAAAAATCATAGTCTCGGAGGAACCCTGATCAAAGGTAGTAGGAGATATGGGATGCTTTCTAGAAATTTTCTGGGCAACTACCTGATCTTAAACAGGTCCCCTCTAACATTTACTGGATACACATTTACCTAAACTTTTAATAGTTTTCAAATCCTTTCCTCTCCCTGGAAATGTCTATTTCCCAAGGGTTCCACACGACTGAGTTCAGATGATCTGCCAAGTGATCAACACTTGATCTGATTTGTATTCCAAGATTTTCCAGCATAAACTGGATCTGGAAGGAGGTAAACATGATTAGTTGAGCTCTTTCCATAAATGTCACAGGTAAGAAAGGGGCAGGTGCATGGCCTATGTTTCAGATGGCATCCCATGGAGGGTAAAGGCAGAGCAGATTTAATTCACTATGTAAATTACACCATCTGTCAGAATTTCAGATGGGTGAGAAAACAAAGATGTGAGTTTATAGGGTAAATGTGTGAAAAGAAACGGATATGCCAGATTCAAGAGAGATTTACTACAAAAATTTGTTTCAGAGGAAATTTGTTCAGAGAATACAGACACCAAAGTTTGGTAGTCTTGGCTCAAAAGGCAATGAGAAAAAACATTTTTCTTCACTGTACACATGACAGGTGAGAAGTGGAGATAGTAGATGAAGTTTCTGTCAAAGAATTAGCAAGATAGTCAAGGAGGACACAGGAAAGTTTTTAGGCATCAGACAAACATCTTCTGGAAAAATAACTGTAAAGACAACCCACATGGTTTCCTGATAGTGAGGAAAAGTTGGTTCTTTCCTGAATCACCTCTGCTTCTGGGTTAGTAGCAGCAGTGGGAAGAGGTGATCTCCATGTATTAGGGATGGTGTAATATTTTGTATCTCCACAAAGATGGTGATTCTCTTAGTCAGAAAACTTAGAAGCACAGCTGACTCTGTGTGCAGGTTGAGCAGGGAGTCACCACGGCCTGGATCTTAAGAATACTTAGGAGTTCTCCACAACTGGCTTCAGATTCCTACCACGGCATGACTCCTAAGAGCTACTAATAATGCATTGAATCTACAAGGTGCTTTAAGTTTACCAAAGCACTTTCACATATCTCTCCACATTGGGACCCCACCACTCTGTAACGCATGGCAAGTGGGGGGTTTTAATCTGTGTTTTATAGATGAGAACATTAAAACTCAAAGACATTGAGTCTTGCCAAAGGTCTAGCTAAGACTCAAGTTCTATCTTCCAATTCCTTTTTCCGTTCTGCTGCTGGACATATAGGCACGGCATGAAAGCCAGGTAGTGAAGGATGGCTCTAGGAATGCCTTTTAGACCCCCTCAGCATGGTGACTTGAACAGGATTAACAGCCTACATAGCTAGAGACTTGCTGGGCAAAAGACATCTGGTCTTGAAGGATAAAATTGAAAAGATGTTATGTTTCAGATGGAAGCAACTATTTGTTTTGGCCAAATGAAGGAAGAGATCAGGCATAGGTGGGGAATTCCAACAGACACATGGGGTCCAGGATGGTGTGAGTATGAACAGGCGGACAAAGAGAACTGGTCCCAGGCCAGGGGCTAACTTAGGAGAGCACTGTAACCAACAGCTCACACCAAAGGTTTCGTGTCCATTATGTCATTTAGCCAAGGGTAATCTGAGCATTGCATTTTACTGTTTCTTCCGAAAGCATCCATTTCAGCAAGCTAAGGAAATCCTGGGCATGCCACTAAACTGTGGTTTCTTTATTCTCCTTGCTTCTCCTGCTTGCTTTAATATGCAGTGTGAAGGAAATTGGACCTCACTGGTAGTTAAGAGAAGCTGGTTCAAGCCACAGACCTAGCAGCTCTGTGTCACAACCCCTGTGTGACCATCAGTCTCTCTGGATTTGGTTCAATTATCTGGAGAGTGAGGGAGACTTCTTAAAATAAGTCCCCCCTAGCTCTAATGTTCTGTCAGCCTTGGTGAAACAAGATGTAGAAAATAGCTCTCCTTGGTCCCTCCTGTATCCAACCTTTCAAAGTCATCTGGTCACTACATGTGCCCCCATTTTGTCCAGCCAGGGACACCTGGACATATGCAGAGAAAACTCCAGTCTTGATGATCACAGTTCTGTTGGGAAATTTCTCTGACCTTCATTTCTGATTTTTAAGAAGCTATCCAGTGCTGCTTCTGTCCCTGCCCCCTCAGCATTCTAGTGACAGTAACTGCTACGAAGTTATTCATTATTCTTCAGATAGTCAGTGAAGCCCTTTAGGCTCCTTTCTGGAATCTTATCTCGGTCTTGAAGACCCTGACCTGGCATCAATAACATGGGATATATTAGAGATTATTATTCTTTACTACTACTCCTTTATGTATGAGCTTGCTAACAGTTCACTTTTTATGTAAATGAGAGTGAACACAATTATATTTTTTGAGTGGGAAAGAAAGAAAGTGGTGTTTAATTAACGCACTGAGAAGTGTGCATAACTTTAGATAACCCATAGTTGTGTGTAATACAAGGGAAGGTCATCCCTCATGTCTCCTCCAGTGGAAAAACAGTCTCTTAACTGATGGTACTGTCCATGATTGTCTCTAAAGGTGATTTCAGGCCAGGAAGAAGAGTGATATGGGGAGAGGAGGGCGTTTTGATCCACCAGTGGGTCAGGCTGACCCTAAGCACTATGGTTCTATTAAAAATGGGTTCTATTTGAAGCATTGTGGCCAACATACTGATAGGTCTTCATTTTTATCATCTCTAATATATTTTTCTGCCTAGGAGTGGGGGCATGGTTGAGTTAATAAAATTAGTAGCCTGTGAATTTTATGTGCATATATACAAAACTATAATAATACGATCATATCTGGAACATAAACATTTATGAATACTAATAAAACTGTCTAAGACTCTGGGCTTACATCCCCAAGTGATCCTCATTATATTTATAGTAACCTGCAGTTAAATGTATGGTTAGATCAAGCAAGGAGATGGGCAAAAATAAATGGCTGCCCACTGTATTCTGCCAAACTGCAGCCAGGCCCTGAAAATAAATAGTTCTTGATTTTTTGCTGCATGGCCTAAGAATGTCACTACAAGCTAAATGAAAATTTTCCAGCAGCCCCAAAGCATCTCTGATTTCTCACACACAGAATTGTGTTATGTAAATGTGCTTAGTTCCACATAAAAGCAGTGGAGAAAGATTCATTGACTTTGGATTTTGCATGCCTTCAAGCAAATGTCTAGGTACACAATACTCACTATTCTGGGCATTTAAACAGACCTGGGGGAGGAGCAGTGAATGGACTAGTCATTTGAGTTCACAGACATAACTTTGTCTACCTTCAGCTTTGTGGCCATTCCAAGACTCATAGCAGATTACAAACCTAACTTGGCTTTTAAAACTAAGTGATCGCCTGTCTGCAGCCTGTAATTCTTTAAAATCTAATACCTGTCTTGGTTTTACGGCCAGAAAATCTATACCGACATGTTGTTTGTTCCCTCTACTGCGTAGAAACATTTCAGGAGCTAATTCACAGTGTCATTTGCTAAGCAACCATGCTATTAAGAACTGAGATTTACAGAGAAAAACAGTTGCTTAATTGATACTGAGTTATGATGAGTGAGGGGATCGTGGGCAAATGAGGGGTGACACAGGCCTCTTCAGCCAACCTCTGTGGTTCCACAGTACTGCAAATTCTTGCATTGCAAGGGTCAATCCCAGTGTCTGGCACACAGGTAGCTATGATTAGTGTTAAGGAGAATAGAGCCAAGAGTACACAGACATTATACAGTTGGTTGTGTCACTTTGACAGGCTAACTGCTACCATCTTGGGTGCTGGCCAGCAAGGGATAGATTAATGAATCCCAGAAATACAGTCAATATTCTTTTGATATAAACTGATACAAGCCAGTTTTGATTCTCAGATCTCCACGTTCCTCTCTTGTAATTCCCAGTCAAAATGAACCTGTTCTCTCTCTTACTGTCATTGGACCAGGCTTCTCTACCCACCAAGATGCCAGCTAACTAGTCTGACAAAAGCACCCTTGCCGATGGAGTCATGGGGAAGTGAAGAATTCTGTGAAACCAGTTTTCTTCTTTTCATCAATATACCACCCTCTGCCTGGTTCTATGCCACAAGCGTTCTGGCTTCTTTTGCTCCTGGAACGCTTCTCACCCTCTCTTGCCTATGAATCTTGGCACATGCTGTTCTTCTGTCTGGACCACTTCTTTCCCCAACTAATTTTTTTGTTCATTAAATCAGACTTTTCTTGCTCTCAAATATCCAGTACTTCACCAAGGAAGTTATCCTCAACACTCTTTACCTCTCAGCATCCATGTTACATAATCTACCCGTAGACTTGTCTGTAGACTTTTACCTCAATAAGTGCTTGTTCAATGGTATAACTCTCCGGAGGATGAGCTTCCTGAGTGCTGATATTATATTGTCTTTGTTTATCTCTGTGTCCTCAGGATTATCCCAGGACCTGGAACATACTGGACTTGACAAATAGTCGTTGAATTAATTAATAAATGAGAGTGAGTAAGAGAAGAAATACATAATTTGCTCCAGTGGGTATATTGCCTTTCAAAATATAGTTTGAAAAGATGCCAATTGTCTAAGTGTGGAGTCCCCATCGGGTTTAATGGTAACCAAGGATCTTTGCCTAGGGGTCCATGAATCTGCTGGTTAAGAACAACCTTTTATTTATTTATTAGTCGTTATACTGTACCTACCTTGATAAGCTTCATCACCATTAGGATTACCGGTATCACGTCACAGTATCCATTTCAGATTACAATGAGACTCTGCCATCTACTGGTGATATGGGGTAGCACTGTGAAACCTGTGACAAGGTATTTTCATTTTCTCCGGAATCTTCTGGGTCCAAAAGCTATGAGAGGCTTAGATTCCAACATACCCAACCATTTCATTTTACCAAAGGGGAAGCCATTTCCCATAAAGAGTATATGATCACCCAGGGCCGTACAGCTTAGTCAGTGGAAGGGCTAGAACTCTAATCTAGGCTTCCTGACAAAATCAGGCTCCTTTTTGTTCCAGATGCTCACAGCAGTACATCTGGTCAACAGTGCTGACTTCTTCCAAAAAGAAATAAAACAATTAAAACTTGGTCCAGGTTACATGCCAGGAATCTCTTACCCCCTTGTATAAAGCTCCTCACATTCCAAAAAGCAGAGTATCTGATTTTCTGCTTTCTGTCCATAGATTTCTGGATCTGAGGACAGCTGTATGGGATGATGTGGGAAAGACTAGACTCACAAAACTTGGAATTCCACATCAAAAAGTTAGGCAAAGGTATGGAGCGGGTGTGTTGCATGCCATTGGATTGCCTGCCATCAGCAAGACTTGGAGGGATTAGAAACACACCAGAAGTTTGTGTTCTGAGAAGCTGTGATCTTTAATGGAAAAACTGACAATCTATAACTGAAAAAGCTAGGAACTGCCACTCTAATCAGAATAGAGAGGATTGGTGTAAAAACCTTCCAGAAAGCCCCCCTCTGTGAACCTGGCAGAATTGGCTACAGAAGCATTCGTTTTTCCAACATATACATTTTTTTAGCTACCCCATGGGACTGGATCTAACCATAGTCATCTTTTTATTAAAGTGTGGTTTGCATGAAAACATGCCTCTTAACATTCCTGGGATCAATGCAGGGTCAAAACAAACCAGACATCTCAGTACCTGCCAGAAAGAGTTTCATCTTTTCCTAACGATTCTTAGAACCGAGCACTTCAGGGCTTATAAAACAAAGGAAAAAAGATGTGGCTATCTGGAGTTCTCACTGGGTACTTCAGAAAAAGTTCCCTGGAATTCTTTGGCTCTGAATGTATTTTTAAAAATCTTCTTTACTTAAGATAGTACCACCAGCTCATGAGCATGTTCAGGCTGATCATTTCATTCCGTAAATTGGAAAAGTAACTCTTTTACTTCATATTCCTGGGACAAGCCTGGTGAGGAAAATAGTACCGGGTCCTGAAGGGTTAAGGATCAGAGTTGAGGTACCATTTTAGTCGCTCAGTGATGGGACAAAAAAAATTTTCCCCTTGAAAAAGAAAAAAATGCTAAGGAAAATGTCAATACTCAATTAATTCTTTCCTATGATCATCTCTCCTCCAGTCTCAACCACTAGTGTGGGGAGTAATGCTCACCACTACACCATCCCTAGACGTGATCTAGAACGTCCTTAGTTTGAATGTGAATCCTTGTGCACCCTTTCCATCTCCCCACAGTGCCCATGGCTGAGGGCACACTCCTGATGGCAGAATTCTAGAGCACAGCATTGAGGTACTGGAGACTTTTCTCCTGAGAGAAGGAAAGAATGAGAACATTTACCCAGAATTTCAGTGTGGTGGTTATAGGACTAGGAGGTCCAAATGAGCGCTCAAGACCAGGTGAAAGTTCTTGTGACTTGATCATGAATTACCACTGCCAACTTTTTCCGCTTAGGGATAAGCTCAGAGTTCTTGGAATTCCTGGACTATAAATAAATTACGCTTGGATATCCCCAGTAGCCTAGAGACACTGCTCAATGCAAGTGACAATTCTCCCCTTACAAGATCCATGAGGGATGGGACAGCACCTCCCCTTTCTCTGATCCACGTTAAGGAGATGCAGGCAACTAGAACCCCTGGTTCTTCCTTTCTAGCCCTCCCATCATTCCACACTGCCAGAATAGTTCCTTTTATTCCCACCTACTCCAACTATCAGCTACATTTACTCCAAGTTCATTTTCATCTCTTCCCTGACTTCATCTCTTCCCTGACTTCCCTGTTATTTCAGAGTCATCATTCATGATCAAACAGTCCAAAATAGCTTTGCAGACTTGCCTTGAGGCACAAAGCTCAAAAAAATTAACTGGCTTTAATCCCCCTTCCTGGCCCTATAAATAGGGTATGATGGTAGTGTGATTTTCATACTGAA
Organism: Monodon monoceros; assembly: GCF_005190385.1. Classification (NCBI taxonomy): domain Eukaryota; kingdom Metazoa; phylum Chordata; class Mammalia; order Artiodactyla; family Monodontidae; genus Monodon; species Monodon monoceros. Next base: position 10,754,978 of record NW_021703781.1, on the reverse strand, counting down.
AATAACATAAAGACTACAATTTTGAGAATTTTTATATTTACCCCCAAATTTTGCCTAACTTAATTTAGGCTTAGTTTAAATGATTTCAAAAGAAATTCCTTTCTTGAGTTCATTCATATGTAACAACATGATAAAGCTGTTTTCAAAACAAATAGTTTATACTAGTGTTTAAAAGTGTGGCCTCTGACCTCAGACTGCTGGGGTTCACATTTGATACCTCTGAGCTGGGAGACCTGTGCAAGTTACTTAACCCCTCTGAAACCCAGCTTCTTCATTTTTAGAATACAGATAATAATAGTGTTTGCCTATCCAACTATTAGGATTAAATGAGATAATGCACAAAATGTACTTAGCATAGTATCATGTGCATTGTAAATTGTATTTTTTAATAAATAAAACCATTATTTTATATGACAGGCATTTCCACATACACTATTGCATTTAACCCTGGTAACTCCATAATGTAGGTACAGCCCTCCCTCGGTTTCTGCAGGAATTAGTGCCAAGACCCCCATGGATACCAAAATCCCTGGATGCTTAAGTCAGTTATATAAGATGGTGAAGTATAGTGGGCAGGCCCTCCAAAATCCACACAATTTCACATCCCAGTATTCAACTAACCGTGGATCAATCCATGGTTGGTTGGCCCTGTGAATAGAGAGGGCCGACTGTATTTTGTTTCCATTTTGTAGAGTGCTGGCTCACTCCTGAAGATATAACTTTCTACAGAGCTTTTCCAAGGAGAATTTGCTCAACCGCATATCCTAGAGTCTGGAGGGGCCTCCTTGTTCCACGTAGACACTTCCACACTACTGTTCTTGCACCCTCTTGTAAAAACCCCTGCTCCATTAAGACTCTTGCTTTTGGCTCTACCATCCCTCTACTCCTCTTTGCCACTATTATCCACCAAATCTTGGTCTCTATACCCAGATTCTAACGTCAGCATCTCGTGTGACTTCATTTATGTTAATACCCAGTATCCTGGCTGCTGGATTCCTTGAACTCTTCGTCTCCAGTCACCTTCACTTCACTCCCAACTTTGGTCATGTGTTTTTATGGCCACTCTCTGGACTTTGTTATCACCCAGAACAGTTCTACCTTCAAAATCAACAACTCAGACACCTTACAACTCTTGTCCTTCCAGGTGGCTCATTCAGTTATTTCTGTTAAACCAGCTTCTTGAATTCATTGGACTACCCTCACAATTTCTCACTTACCAGGGTCCTGCTTTCTTCAGTTCCTTCCCTATCCTACTTATATTCAATGTTCTGTTACTTTGACCACTCTCACTAATTTCCTCAATTCCCTTGCCCCATTGTCCTTTCAACACACCTACTTGGCCTTTCTCAGTGAATCCAACTATTGACCAAGGTTGCTGAGCATCGTTGCAGAAAAAGCAGCAGGGCAGAGTGTTGTCATTATGTGTTCATGGTCAGCATATTCAACAGGACATGATGCACTGCCAAGAAATTCTATTTGCTTTTTAAAAATATCTTTAGTTGAAGTATAGTTGATTTAAAAAGTTGTGTTTCAGATGTACAGCAAAGTGATTCAGTTTTATATATATATTCTTTTTCAGATTCTTTTCCATTATAGGTTATTACAAGATATTGAATATAGTTCCCTGTTCTGTACAGTCCTTGTTGTTTATCTGTTTTATATATAGTAGTGCTTATATGTTCATCCCAAACTCCCAGTTTATCCTTCCCCTTTGGTAACCTTAACTTTGTATGCTATGTCTGTGAATCTGTTTCTGTTTTGTAAATATGTTCATTTGTATCATTTTTTAGATTCTACATATAAGTGATATCATGGTATTTGTCTTTTTCTGACTGACTTGCTTCACTTACTATGATAATCTCTAGGTCCATCCATGTTGCAGCAAATGGCATTATTTCATTCTTTTATATTGCTGAGTAATATTCCACTATATATATATATATATATATATATATACACACACACACACACACACATATATATATATATATATATATATATATATATATATATCCATTCACCTGTCAATGGACATTTAAGTTGTTTCCATGTCTTGGAAATAGTGCTGCTGTGAACACTGGAGTGCATGTATCTTTTTGAATTATGGTTTTCTCTGGATATATGCCCAAGAGTAGGATTGTAGGATCTTATGGTAACTCTATTTTTAGTTTTTTAAGGAATCTGCATGCTATTCTTCACAATGGCTGCATCAGTTTCCATTCCCACTAACAATGTAGGAGGATTCCCTTTTCTCCACACCCTCTCCAAGATTTATTATTTGTAGACTTTGTGATGATGGCCATTCTAACCAGTGTAAAGTGATACCTCATTGTAGTTTTGATTTGCATTTCTCTTTTATTGAGTTTTTATCAGTTCTTTCTCCTCTTCTCTACAGTGAGGATTTCTCCATTGTCCTTAATCCTCCAATTTCCTCACATCCCTCCATACTCAAAGCAGGTGGCATCAACTCCTACCTCATGGAGAAGATAGAGACCCTCAGAGGGGACATTCTTCAACTTCCCACCATCACATTTACAAACCCATGTGCTTATGCAGCTGTTCTTCCCCCTTGTCTCCTGACGCTATATAAGAAGCACCCTTCATTTCTAATTAGGGTTTAACTGTCCACCAGTCCCCTACCATGCTTTATCCAGGATGGACCATGCTTTATAAATTATCCCCTCTCTCTTCTATCTTAAACCTTTTGCTCTATACTGAATCTTTCTCATCAGCTTTTAAATATGTCCAAGACTTGTTTTTATCACTTAAACCTGAAAACAATCATGAAATGCATATTGCCTTTCTCGATTTCACAGATGAGAAAATGGAGGCTCATGGAGATTAATGAGGAAAAGATAGAGTAGGGTCCAGACCCAGGACATTACAGCCATATACAATGCCTTTCATTATGTGTCATGCCATGTTCTGTAGCAGCTGGTCCTGCCTAAGCTCTCATCTGTGGGCTGTGTAGATCTCTCTCTTTTAGGTATATTCATTACAGGATTGGATTGGCTTCTTGGCAAGCCAATCTGCTGATCAATGCTCCAGCATTATGGCTTCCCTTAAGGCCCCTAAAGGGAAATAGTTGGGTAGACCCAATCTGTACTTGGGTTGCTCCATCAGTAAAGTGTAACTGATAATATACCTTCTTCCCACCTTCTAGAAGCATTCTTCTTCTATTTCCTGCCTCCATTTCCCATCTGCAACTTAATAAAGATGGCTAATCCCTCTCCCATGGAAGGTTTTCAATAGCTGAGGGGGAAGGTGCTACATAAATGCTCGATATAGCCATCTTTTGGGGGAAGTTAACTCCTTGCCTGAGCTGACAGAAACCTGTGATGTGGATGGGGCTGGGTACATTTTCTTTAGAAGAGAAAAAATAGAGCAAGGAGGAGGAAAATTAGGTAAGCATCTGGAGGAAAGACTCAGAGAAGACCCAAGTAAGAACATGGTCAAGCAACTAAATCAACATCCACTGCTGCAGCTATTTGTATCTGCCCTTTGTTAGTCTTAGACCCAGGGGGAAGTGAGGAGGCATGTAGAGTGTGGAATATTATTAAAGAGAGAGAACTAGAAGTGAAGAGGAAGTGAGGAGAATGTGAGTCTTACAAGGAAGATAAAAAGAACAGATAAAAAAAGAAACATGGGCCAACAAAGCTAATCTCTCCTCGTAAAAAGAGGTGATGTGTGTAGAAAGAGACTACGTGTCAGTGTTTGGTCCTTGAATGTTACTTTTCCAGCAAAGATAGTAAAGCCTCTAAAATATAGGACTAAGCCAAAAAAACAAAAAACCCAAGAAACTTAAATGAAAAATTATTTTGCTTTAAACAAAGGAATAATTAAAATCCTGAGATGAAATTAAATTTGGATCTAAATTGATGTGGAGTCTAAAGCTTGAAAGTGTAGATAGAAGTAGTATTGGGGTCAAATCCTGGATTTTGAGCTAAGTAGCTATGTGATATTGGTCAAGTTGCACTTAACCTATCTGAGTATCAGTTTCCTAGTTCATAAAATTATGGAGATTGACTAGATCCACTATTCTCAAGCTGTGATTCCATTAAGAAGCACTTATTTTAATGAGAGATGTTACTGAGGAAGATTGACTGAGCATGGGACCAATGTGTAAAGAGGACAGAAATTTGAGAAATACTGGACTGTCTCAAAGATTTCTTCTATGTGATAGAGAATAAGATAATTTAAAGAACTGGTTTGGGACCAATTTCACCTTTAGAAATTCATATAATTAAGTCAGTTAAAGGGGATATATATAGAATCTATCATATGTTTTTATGTGCAATTAACTGAAAAGCAAATATAAGGAAAGTATGGCAGTAGCTGGCAGAAACAAAGGCTTCGCAGAATCTGAAGGAAGTCAAAGTCCCTTTTATCTTGCTGTGTGTCTTCAGATAAGCAGTAAAAAGGAGATTAATTGCTTTTTTTTTAACATCTTTATTGGAGTATAATTGCTTTACAATGGTGTGTTAGTTTCTGCTTTATAACAAAGTGAATCAGTTACACATATACGTATGTCCCCATATCTCTTCCCTCTTGCATGTCCCTCCCTCCCACACTCCCTATCCCACCCTTCTAGGTGGTCACAAAGCACCGAGCTGATCTCCCTGAGCTATGCAGCTGCCTCCCACTAGCTATCTCTTTTACGTTTGGTAGTGTATATATGTCCATGCCACTCTCTCACTTTGTCCAAGCTTACCCTTCCCCCTGCCCATTTCCTCAAGTCCGTTCTCTAGTAGGTCTGAATCTTTATTCACGTCTTGCCCCTAGGTTCTTCATGACCTTTTTTTTTTTTAGATTCCATATATAGGTGTTAGCATATGGTATTTGTTTTTCTCTTTCTGACTTACTTCACTCTGAATAACAGTCTCTAGGTCCATCCGCGTCACTACAAATAACACAGTTTCGTTCTTTTTTATGGCTGAGTAATATTCCATTGTATATATGTGCCACATCTTCTTTATCCATTCATCTGTTGATGGACACTTAGGTTGCTTCCATGTCCTGGCTATTGTAAACAGAGCTGCAGTGAATATTGTGGTACATGACTCTTTTTGAATTATGGTTTTCTCAGGGTATATGCCCAGTAGTGAGATTGCTGGGTCGTATGGTAGTTCTATTTTTAGTTTTTTAAGGAACCTCCATACTGTTCTCTATAGTGGCTGTACCAATTTACATTCCCATCAACAGTGCAAGAGGGTTCCCTTTTCCCCACACTCTCTCCAGCATTTATTGTTTGTACATTTTTTTATTTTGGTCATTCTGACCTGTGTGAGATGATACCTCATTGTAGTTTTGATTTGCATTTCTCTAATTATTAATGATGTTGAGCATTCTTTCATGTGTTTGTTGGCAATCTGTATATATTCCTTGGAGACATGTCTATTTAGGTCTTCTGCCCATTTCTGGACTGGGTTGTTTGTTTTTTTGATATTGAGCTGCATGGGCTGCTTGTAAATTTTGGAGATTAATCCTTTGTCAGCTGCTTCATTGGCAAATATTTTCTCCCATTCTGAGGGTTGTCTTTTCTTCTTGTTTATGGTTTTCTTTGCTGTGCAAAAGCTTTTAAGTTTCATTAGGTCCCATTTGTTTATTTTTGTTTTTATTTCCATTTCTCTAGGAGGTGGGTCAAAAAGGATCTTGCTGTGATTTATGTCATAGAGTGTTCTGCCTATGTTTTCCTCTAAGAGTTTTATAGTGTCTGACCTTACATTTAGGTCTTTAATCCATTTTGAGTTTATTTTTGTGTATGGTGTTAGGAAGTGTCCTAATTTCATTCTTTTCCATGTAGCTGTCCAGTTTTCCCAGCACCACTTATTAAAGAGGATGTCTTTTCTCCATTGTATATTCTTGCCTCCATTATCAAAGATAAGGTGACCATATGTGCATTGGTTTATCTCTGGGCTTTCTCTCCTGTTCCATTAATCTATATTTCTGTTTCTGTGTCAGTACCATACTGTCTTGATTACTGTAGCTTTGTAGTATAGGCTGAAGTCCAGGAGCCTGATCCTCCAGCTCTGTTTTTCTTTCTCAAGATTGCTTTGGCTATTCAGGGTCTTTTGTGTTTCCATACAAATTGCGAAATTTTTTGTTCTAGTTCTGTGAAAAATGCCAGTGGTAGTTTGATAAGGATTGCATTGAATCTGTAGATTGCTTTGGGTAGTAGATTCATTTTCACAGTGTTGATTCTTCCAATCCAAGAACATGGTATATCTCTCCATCTCTTTGTGTCATCTTTAATTTCTTTCATCAGTGTCTTATAATTTTCTGCATACAGGTCTTTTCTCTCCTTAGGTAGGTTTATTCCTAGATATTTTATTCTTTTCATTGCAATGGTAAATGGGAGTGTTTTCTTAGTTTCACTTTCAGATTTTTCATCATTAGTGTATACGAGTGCAGGAGATTTCTGTGCATTAATTTTGTATTGTGCTACTTTACCAAATTCATTGATTAGCTCTGGTAGTTTTCTGCTAGCATCTTTAGGATTCTCTACTTACAGTATCATGTCATCTGCAAACAGTGACAGCTTTCCTTCTTCCTTTCCAATTTGGATTCCTTTTATTTCTTTTTCTTCTCTGATTGCTGTGGCTAAACCTTCCAAAACTATGTTGAATAATAGTGGTGATAGTGGGCAACCTTGTCTTGTTCCTGATCTTAGTGGAAATGCTTTCAGTCTTTCACCACTGAGGACAATGTTGGCTGTGGGTTTGTCATATATGGCCTTTATTATGTTGAGGAAAGTTCCCTCTATGCCTCCTTTCTGGAGGGTTTTTATCATAAAGTGGTGTTGAATTTTGTCAAAAGCTTTCTCTGCATCTATTGAGATGACCATATGGTTTTTCTCCTTCAATTAGTTAATATGGTGTATCACATTGATTGATTTGCATATATTGAAGAATCCTTGCATTCCTGGAATAAACCCCACTTGATCATGGTGTATGATCCTCTTAATGTGCTGTTGGATTCCGTTTGCTAGTATTTTGTTGAGGATTTTTGCATCTGTTCATCAGTCATATTGGCATGTAACTTTACTTTCTTTGTGACATCGTTGTCTGGTTTTGGTATCAGGGTGATGGTGGCCTCGCAGAATGAGTTTGGGGTGCTCCTACCTCTGCTATATTTTGGAAGACTTTGAGAAGGATAGGTGTTAGCTCTTCTCTAAATATTTGATAGAATTCGCCTGTGAAGCCATCTGGTCCTGGGCTTTTGTTTGTTGGAAGATTCTTAATCACAGTTTCAATTTCAGTGCTTGTGATTGGTCTGTTCATATTTTCTATTTCTTCCTGGTTCACTCTCGGAAGGGTGTGCATTTCTAAGAATTTTTCTATTTCTTCCAGGTTGTCCATTTTATTGGCATATAATCTCTCGTGATCCTTTGTATTTCTGCTGTGCCAGTTGTTACTTCTCCTTTTTGTTTCTAATTCTGTTGATCTGAGGCTTCTCCCCTTATTTCTTGATGAGTCTGGCTAATGGTTTGTCAATTTTGTTTATCTTCTCAAAGAACCAGCTTTTAGTTTTATTGACCTTTGCTATTGTTTCCTTCATTTCTTTTTCATTTATTTCTAATCTGATCTTTATGATTTCTTTCCTTCTGCTAACTTTGGGTATTTTTGTTCTTCTTTCGCTAATTGCTTTAGGTGTAAGGTTAGGTTGTTTATTTGAGATGTTTCTTGTTGCTTAAGGTAGGATTGTATTGCTATAAACTTCCCTCTTAGAACTGCTTTTGCTGCATCCCATAGGTTTTGGGTCGTCATATCTCCATTGTCATTTGTTTCTAGGTATTTTTTGCTTTCCTCTTTGATTTCTTCAGTGATCTCTTAGTTATTAAGCAGTGTGATGTTTAGCCTCCATGTGTTTGTATTTCTTACAGATTTTTTTCCTGTAATTGATATCTAGTCTCATAACGTTGTGGTCAGAAAAGATACCTGATACGATTTCAATTTTCTTACATTTACCAAGGCTTGATTTGTGACCCAAGATATGATCTGTCCTGGAGAATGTTCCATGAGCACTTGAGAAGAATGTGTATTCTGTTATTTTTGTATGGAATGTCCTATAAATATCAGTAAAGTCCATGTTGTTTAATGTATCATTTAAAGCTTGTGTTTCCTTATTTATTTTCATTTTGGATGATCTGTCCATTGGTGAAAGTGGGGTGTTAAAATCCCCTACTATGATTTTGTTACTGTTGATTTCCCCTTTTTGGCTGTTAGTATTTGCCTTATGTATTGAGGTGCTCCTATGTTGGGTGCATAAATATTTACAATTGTTATATCTTCTTCTTGGATTGATCCCTTTATTATGTAGTGTCCTTCCTTGTCTCTTATAATAGTCTTTTTTTTAAAGTCTATTTTGTCTAATATGACAATTGCTACTCCAGCTTTCTTTTGATTTCCATTTGCATGGAATATCTTTTTCCATCCGCTCACTTTCAGTCTGTATGTGTCCCTAGGTCTAAAGTGGATCTCTTGTAGGCAGCATATATACGGGTCTTATTTTTGTATCCATTCAGCCAGTCTATGTCTTTTGTTTGGAGCATTTAATCCATTTACATTTAAGGTAATTATCGATATACATGTTCCTTTTACTGTTTTCTTAATTGTTTTGGGTTTATTATTGTAGGTCTTTTCCTTCACTTGTGTTTCCTGCCTAGAGAAGTTCCTTTAGCATTGTTGTAAAGCTGGTTTGGTGGTGCTGAATTCTCTTAACTTTTGCTTCTCTGTAAAGGTTTTAATTTCTCCGTCAAATCTGAATGAGGTCCTTGCTGAGTAGAGTAATCTTGGTTGTAGTTTTTTCTCCTTCATCACTTTGAATATGTCCTGCCACTCCCTTCTGGCTTGCAGAGTTTCTGTTGAAAGATCAGCTGTGAACCGTATGGGGATTCCCTTATGTGTTATTTGTTGTTTTTCCCTTGCAGCTTTTAATACTGTTTCTCTGTATTTAATTTTTGATAGTTTGATTAATATGTGTCTTGGCATGTTTCTCCTTGCGTTTATCCTGTATGGGACTCTCTGTGCATCCTGGACTTGATTAACTATTTCCTTTCCCATATTAGGGAAGTTTTCAACTATAATCTCTTTAAGTATTTTTTCAGTCCCTTTCTTTTTCTCTTCTTCTTCTGGGACCCCTATAATTTGAATGTTGGTGCATTTAATGTTGTCCCAGAGGTCTCTGAGACCATCCTCAATTCTTTTCTTTCTTTATTCTGTTCTGCAGTAGTTTTTTCCAATATTTTATATTCCAGGTCACTTATCCATTCTTCTGCCTCAGTTATTCTGCTATAGATCCCTCTAGAGAATTTTTAATTTCATTTATTGTATTGTTCATCAGTGTTTGTTTGCTCTTTAGTTCTTCTAGGTCCTTGTTAAACATTTCTTGTATTTTCTCCATTCTATTTCCAAGATTTTGGATCATCTTTACTATCATTATTCTGAATTCTTTTTCAGGTAGACTGCCTATTTCCTCTTCATTTGTTAGGTCTGGTGGGTTATTACCTTGCTCTTTCATGTGCTGTGTGTTGCTTTGTCTTCTTATTTTGATTATCTTACTGTGTTTGGGGTCTCCTTTTTGTAGGCTGCAGGTTCGTAGTTTCCGTTGTTTTTGGTGTCTGTCCCCAGTGGCTAAGGTAGGTTCAGTGGGTTGTGTAGGCTTCCTGGTGGAGAGGACTGTTGCTTGTATTCTGGTGGATGAGGCTGGATCTTGTTTTTCTGGTGGGCAGGTCTACGTCTGGTGGTGTGTTTTGGGGTGTCTGTGGCCTTATTATGATTTTAGGCAGCCTCTGTGCCTACAGATGGGGTTTTCTTCCTGTCTTTCTAGTTGTGTGGCATAGGGTGTCCAGCACTGTAGCTTGCTAGTCGTTGAGTGGAGCTGGGTCTTGGTGCTGAGATGGAGATCCCTGGGAGATTTTCGCCGTTTGATATTACATGGAGCTGGGAGGTCTCCTATGGACCAGTGTCCTGAACTTGGCTCTCCCACCTCAATTGCACAGCCCTGATGCCTGGCTGGAGCACCAAGAGCCTGTCCTCCACACAGCTTTTGCCCCGCCATGGTCTGGAAGCTCTAATTGCTTTTTAATTAATGTCATACAGGGGTTAAATTGCCTGGGGTCAGGGGCACCATTGAGGGTAATGAAACGCAATCAGTCCTCAATCACTCACTTTATCAATGAGCCACAGAGACCAGAGACCAGCTTCAGCCCCCAAGTAGCAGAGTACTGGCAAGGGAGTCAATCCAAACTGGGAAAGAAAACCAGAGCCTTGTTTGAACATGTGGCAGCCACACAGGGCCTTCCATCCATGATGTGGTCCTTGCATACCTCATCAGAGTCATCCCTGCCTGTGGTAGGCAGAATAATGACCCACACCCCTCCAACCCACCCAAAGACGCCCACACCCTAATCCCCAGAACCTGTTACCTTGCATGGAAATAGGGATTTTTCAGATATGATTAAGGTTACAGACATTGAAATAAGTATATTATCCTGGATTATCCAGTATATTATCCTGGATGATTAAGGTTACAGACATTGAAATAAGTATATTATCCTGGATTATTTCTAATCACATGAATCATTAAAAGTGGGGAACCTTTCCAAGCTTTGGTCAGAGAAAGATATGTACCAAAAGCAGGGTCACATGGTGCTACATTGCTGGCTTTGAAGATCAAAGAAGGGGGCCACAAGCCAAGAAATATGGGTGAACTCTAGAAGCTGAATAAGACTTAACTCAAGGGCTTCCCTGGTGGCACAGTGGTTGAGAATCCACCTGCCGATGCAGGGAACACGGGTTCGTGCCCCAGTCCAGGAAGATCCCACATGCCGCGGAGCGGCTAGGCCCGTGAGCCATGGCTGCTGAGCCTGTGCGTCCGGAGCCTGTGCTCCACAATGGGAGAGGCCACAACAGTGAGAGAGCCACAACAGTGAGAGGCCCATGTACCGCAATTAAAAAAAAAAAAAAAAAAAAGACTTAACTCAAGCATTCCCTCTCTAGAGAGCCATGTCTAAAAACCCGAAACAATCTCTTTCTTCCCCAAACCCAGGGTGGACTCCATCACTCCCATCTATTTGCTCCCACCACACAAAGCGCAAATGCCTATCACAAGACTGTATTCAAAGTGTCTATTTATAGTCTGTCTCTACTTCTTGAAGTGGATATCCTTCCAGGACTGGCATCCTAGCAGACTGCCCATCAGCAGGCCCATGATGAAAGATGAATGAGAACCAAGCTTTGGGGAATCACATGTCTTTAATTATATCCTCAAACCAAATGGGGATTATCAGATATTAAATACTCCCACTTTACTAGAAATACTGCATTTTATTAGTTGAGTGGGTTTTTGTTATTTTGTTTTGTTTACATTTTTGAAACACTTCCTTAGTACAGATCTGTTTGGCTTTGAACTCTGTTAGAAGACAAGATACCACCACCCTCCATGCCTGGAGGTACATGATCATTCACAGAAACAGCATAGTCTTATCAGCAGATCTATTTCTAGAGTTTATGTTTAAGATCAAAGTTGAAAAAGAACTAAACTGAGCCACTTTTGTTTCCAGAGTAATTTCTTCACTCTCTCACAATTTTGAGAGCTACCAGTGTTCTTCTTTTCAGCTCAGACTGTCTTCTCCATTCAATGTGTCCCATGCTCCCAGACCATACTTACAAGATACTTACCAGACCATTTGACCCACACCCCCTAGTATTTTAATGATTTCCTTCACTCTTGGAATAACTAGCCTGATTGTGTACTTGGCACAATTCTCTGGTCTTCTACACACCCCCTGAACATTCTTCATATTTGGGACAGATTCCTGGCTGCACAGCCACCAAATTGGGAATCTGTCTCCAAAATCATCTCCATCATATTTGTTGGTCAGCTTGATGAGGCTCGGTCATACATCATGAAGGAGATGGTAAAGCCAAAACTCTTTTTAACATAGGTTGTAGGCATCAATAATCAATTAAGAGTGGAGTCAAGATTGCAGACTAGGAGAATGTGGAATTCCTGTCTCCGCACAACTAGAGTACTTACCAGGCACCGGTGGGGGACCATGGACACCTAAGGGGATGGGAGGAACCCCCAGTGACCAGCTTGCAGGATCTTGGTTCCCAGGCCGGGGGTCGGCCCGAGCTCCTGTGGTGGGAGCTCCGAGTCCAAACCTCTGGACTAACAGGGAACCACAGACCCCAGAGAATATTAATTGGACTGAGCCCCCTGGAGGTCCTAATCTCAGCACCAACTATATCCAACTGCCTGCAAACTCCAGTGTTGGACACCTCAGGCCAAACAACCAGTAAGACAGGAATCCAGCCCCACCCATCAAAAAAAAAAGGAAAGGAAAAGAAACAACAAAAAAAAATGTTACAGATGAAAGAGCAAGGTAAAAACCTACAAGACCAAATAAATGAAGATGAAATAGGCAACGTACCTGAAAAAGAATTCAGAGTAATGATAGTAAAGATGATCCAAAATCTCAGAAACAGAATGGAGAAAATACAAGAAACATTTACTAAGGATCTAGAAAACTAAAGAGCAAACAAACAGTGATGAACAACACAATTACTGAAATTAAAAATACTCTAAAAGGAATCAATAACAGAACAACTGAGGCAAAAGAACACATAAGTGAGCTGGAAGATAAAATGGTGGAAATAACTGCCAGGGAGCAGAATAAAGAAAAAAGATTGAAAAGAACTCAGGACAGTCTCAGAGACCTCTGGGACAACATTAAACACACCAACACTCGAATTATAGGGCTCCCAGAAGAAGAGAAAAAGAAAGAGTTTGAGAAAATACTTGAAGAGATTATAGTCGAAAACTTCCTTAACATGGGAAAGGAAATAGGCAATCAATTCCAAGAAGCACAGAGAGTCCCATACAGGATAAACCTAAAGAGAAACACGCCGAGACACATATTAATCAAACTATCAAAAATTAAATGCAAAGAAAAAATATTAAAAGCAGCAAGGGAAAAGCAACTAATAAAATACAAGGGAATCTCCAAAAGGTTAACAGCTGATTTTTCAGCAGAAATTCTGCAAGCCAGAAGGGAGAGGCAGGACATATTTAAAGTGATGAAGGAGAAAAACCTACAAGCAAGATTACTCTACCCAGCAAGGATCTTATTCAGATTGGACAGAGAAATTAAAACCTTTACAGAGAACCAAAAGTTAAGAGAATTCAGCACCACCAAACCAGCTTTACAACAGATGCTAAAGGAACTTCTCTAGGCAGGAAACACAAGAGAAGGAAAAGACCTACAAAAACAAACCCAAAACAATTAAGAAAATGGTAATAGGAATATACACATCGATAATTACCTTAAATGTAAATAGAGTAAATGCTCCAACCGAAAGACATAGACTGGCTGAATGGTTACAAAAACAGGACCCATACATATACTGTCTACAAGAGACCCACTTTAGACCTAGGGACACATACAGACTGAAAGTGAGGGGATGGAAAAAGATATTCCATGCAAATGGAAATCAAAAGAAAGCTGGAGTAGCAATTCTCATACCAGACAAAATAGACTTTAAAACAAAGACTATTACAAGAGACAAAGAAGGACACTACATAATGATCAAGGGATCAATCCAAGAAGAAGATATAACAATTGTAAGTATTTATGCACCCAACATAGGAGCACCTCAATACATAAGGCAAATGCTAACAGCCACAAAAGGGGAAATGAACAGTAACCAATAATAGTAGGGGACTTTAATACCCCACTTTCACAAATGGACAGATCATCCAAAATGAAAATAAATAAGGAAACACAAAATTTAAATGACATATTAAACAAGATGGACTTAATTGATATTTATAGGACATTCCATCCAAAAACAAAAGACTACACTTTCTTCTCAACTGCTCATGGAACATTCTCCAGGACAGATCATATCTTGGGTCACAAATCAAGCCTTGGTAAATTTAAGAAAAGTGAAATCATATCAAATATCTTTTCCAACCACAACACTATGAGACTAGATATCAATTACAGGAAAAAAAAAACTGTAAAAAATACAAACACATGGAGGCTAAACAATACACTACTAAATAACCAAGAGATCACTGAAGAAATCAAAGAGGAAATCAAAAAATACCTAGAAATAAATAACAATGAAAACACAATGATGCAAAAGCTATGGGATGCAGCAAAAGCAGTTCTAAGAGGGAAGTTTATAGCAATACAATCCTACCTCAAGAAACAAGAAAAATCTCAAACAGAAAAAAATCTATTCTTACCCCTAAAGCAATTAGAGAAAGAAGAATAAAAAAAATACCCAAGTTAGCAGAAGGAAAGAAATCATAAAGATCAGATCAGAAATAAATGAAAAAAAATGGAAGAAACAATAGCAAAGATCAATAAAACTAAAAGCTGGTTCTTTGAGAAGATAAACAAAATTGACAAACCATTAGCAAGACTCATCAAGAAAAAAAGGGAGAAGACTCAAATCAACAGAATTAGAAATGAAAAAGGAGAAGTAACAACTGACACTGCAGAAATACAAAGGATCATGAAAGATTACTACAAGCAGCTATATGCCAATAAAATGGACAACCTGGAAGAAATGGACCAATTCTTAGAAAAGAACAACCGGCTGAAACTGAACCAGGAAGAAATAGAAAATGTAAACAGACCATTCACAAGCACTGAAATTGAAACTGTGATTAAAAATCTTCCAACAAACAAAAGCCCAGGACCCGATGGCTTCACAGGCGAATTCTATCAAACATTTAGAGCAGAGCTACCACCTGTCCTCAAACTCTTCCAAAAAGGTAGCAGAGGGAGGAGTACTCCCAAACTCATTCTCTGAGGCCATCATCACCCTGATACCAAAACCAGACAAAGATGTCACAAAAAAAGAAAACAACAGGCCAGTATCTCTGATGAACATAGATGCAAAACTCCTCAACATAATACTAGCAAACAGAATCCAACAGCACATTAAAGGGTCATATCCAGTGGGGTTTATCCCAGGAATGCAGGGATTCTTCAATATATGCAAATCAATCAATGTGATACACCATATTAACAAATTGAAGAATAAAAACCATACGATCATCTCAATAGATGCAGAAAAAGCTTTCAACAAAATTCAACACCACTTTATGATAAAAACCCTCCAGAAAGGAGGCATAGAGGGAACTTTCCTCAACATAATAAAGGCTATATATGACAAACCCACAGCCAACATCATTCTCAATGGTGAAAAACTGAAACCATTTCCACTAAGATCAGGAACAAGACAAGGTTGCCCACTCCCACCACTATTATTCAAGATTGTTTTAGAAGTTTTAGCAACAACAATCAGAGAAGAAAAAGAAATAAAAGGAATCCAAATCGGAAAAGAAAAAGGAAAACTGTCACTGTTTGCAGATGACATGAAACTATACATAGAGAATCCTAAAGATGTTACCAGAAAACTACTAGAGCTAATCAGTGACTTCGGTAGAGTAGCACGATACAAAATTAATGCACAGAAATCTCTTGCATTCCTATATACTAATGATTAAAAATTTGAAAGAGAAATTAGGGAAACACTCCCATTTACCATTGCAACAAAAAGAATAAAATACCTAGGAATAAACCTACCTAAGGAGACAAAAAACTTGTATGCAGAAAACTATAAGACACTGATGAAAGAAATTAAAGATGATACAAACAGATGGAGAGATATACCATGTTCTTGGATTGGAAGAATCAACGTTGTGAAAATGACTATACTATCCAAAGCAATCTACACATTCAGTGCAATCCCTATCAAACTACCAATGGTATTTTTCACAGAACTACAGCAAAAAATTTCACAATTTGTATGGAAACACAAAAGACCCCGAATAACCAAAGTAATCTTGAGAAAGAAAAACGGAGCTGGAGGAATCAGGCTCCCTGACTTCAGACTATACTACAAAACTACAGGAATCATGGCAATATGGTACTGGCACAAAAACAGAAATATAGATCAACGGAACAGGATAGAAAGCCCAGAGATAAACCAATGCACATATGGTCACCTTATCTTTGATAAAGGAGGCAAGAGTATACAATAGAGAAGAGACAGCCTCTTTAATAAGTGATACTGGGAAAACTGGACAGCTACATGTTAAAGAATGAAATTAGAACACTTCCTAACACCATACACAAAAATAAACTCAAAATGGATTAAAGACCTAAATGTTAGGCCAGACACTATCAAACTCTTAGAGGAAAACATAAGCAGAACACTCTATGACATAAATCACAGCAAGATCCTTTTTGACCCACCTCCTAGAGAAATGGAAATAAAAACAAAAATAAACAAATGGGACCTAATGAAACTTAAAAGCTTTTGCACAGCAAAGGAAACCATAAACAAGACGAAAAGACAACCCTCCGAATGGGAGAAAATATTTGCCAATGAAGCAGCTGACAAAGGATTAATCTCCAAAATTTATAAGCATCTCATGCAGCTCAGTATCAAAAAAATAACCCAATCCAAAAATGGGCAGAATACCTAAACAGACATTTCTGCAAAGAAGATATACAGATTGCCAACAAACACATGAAAGGATACTAAACATCACTAATCATTAGAGAAATGCAAATCAAAACTACAATGAGGTATCACCTCACACCAGTCAGAAAGGCCATCATCAAAAAATCTACAAACAATAAATTCTGGAGAGGGTGTGGAGAAAAGGGAACCCTCTTGAACTGTTCGTGGGAATGTAAATTGATACAGCCACTATGGAGAACAGTATGGAGGTTCCTTAAACAACTAAGCATAGAACTACCATATGACCCAGCAATCCCACTACTGGGCATATACCCTGAGTAAACCATAATTCAAAAAGAGTTGTGTACCACAATGTTCATTGCAGCTCTGTTTACAATAGCTAGGACGTGGAAGCAACCTAAGTGTCCATCGACAGATGAATGGATAAAGAAGATGTGGCATATATATACAATGCAATATTCAGCCATAAAAAGAAATGAAATTGAGTCATTTGTAGTGAGGTGGATGGACCGAGAGTCTGTCATACAGAGTGAAGTAAGTCAGAAAGGGAGAAACAAATACCGTATGCTGACACGTATATATGGAATCTAAGAAAAAAAGAAAACGGTTCTGAAGAATCTAGGGCTAGGACAGGAATAAAGACGCAGACATAAAGAATGGACTTGAGGACACGGGGAGGGGGAAGTTTAAGCTGGGACGAAGTGAGAGAGTGACATTGACATATATACATATATATACGTTTACCAAACGTAAAATAGATAGCTAGTGGGAAGCAGCCGCATAGCACAGGGAGATCAGCTCGGTGCTTTGTGACCGCCTAGAGGGGTGGGAGAGAGAGGGTGGGAGAGGGACACAAGAGAGAGGGGATATGGGGATATGTGTATACATATAGCTGATTCACTTTGTTATACAGCAGAAACTAACACAACGTTGTAAAGCAATTATACTCCAATATAGATGTTAAAAAAAAGAAAGAAAGAAGGAAAGAAACTGGCAGAAAGAGAAGGAGGAGTATGGCTAACAATAAGATAGTTCAAGAAAAAGGAACTACTGCCTTTCTGGGCCCAAAGCTCAAGTAAGGTAAAAGAGATTAAAACAAGGAGACAAGGAGAAAAAAGTGAGAGAGAAAAAATAATTTAGCTAAATGTTTGTATGGATCTTTTTTCCCACTAGCACATATTTTAATAAAATTTCTTTATAGCAACCATTTTCTGTTGGGTACCTATCTAATATGCGATGAATCATGAAGGCTCATCAATCGCCATTCCCCAGAAAATACAGGGCTAGTTTGGGGGTAGGAGGCAGAGGAGGCTAATTCAGTCCTCTTTTCCCAGAATTTCCTAGTAGCCCATGACATTTAATGGATGTTCCAAAATAAGGGGCCCCATGATCAGAAATAGGTTAAGAAAAGAAAATACTGGGTTAATCAAAGAAAAATTAAGCAGGTTTCTTTGCTGCAAGACAAATCTGAATCTTCACTATTCTAATATGCTCTATGACTCAAAGAGGAGAGTTTATGTTGCAAACTCATTTGGCCAGAAACCGTTTTATCAATGGAACATCTGTTAACATCTTGATATTCAGTTTGGAAAACACTGTCTTAAATATTCCCACAAAGTACATTATACCTGAAATATAATAGGGTCTCAGTAAACACTTGACCAGTGAATGAGAGCCAGAATTCCCAAAATGATCAACCAAAATCTTTTACCACAGCATTTCTCTATTAGAAAATGCAAATGGGCTTCATGAATCTACTTTTCTCAGGTCAACAAACTTTTCTCAGGTTAAACAAAATGTTTGCAGGCAGCTAAACTGAATACTTTGGTCCAGAGCTAGTGAGAACTAGTTAGAAGGAGACCAACCATTTCCTAATGTCAATTACACACAATATTCTTAACATTTACAGGTGCCTTGTTGAATTCATCTTTAAGAGGAAGTGAAAATAATGTCAAACAGAAGCCATTTAAGGAGATCCTAGTAAGAACCCAGCAGCATCTAACTACAAAGCCTTGATATGTGACAAGTGAAATGTCATACAAAACAACCCCAGACAAAAACACAACAAAAGTCTGGCCAAGGCCAGTTAATCAAGGGTAAAATCATAGAGAATCTAAGGTCTTTGGCGCTTCTTCCAGGCTTACTTCTGGGACTTTCAAACCATCTGTTTGAAACTAACCCCTTTGAATGACTGTTGAACCAATTCCAATTTTCTGAAAACAAGAGATTCTTTAAGGCTTTGCCAAGCTCAGTCAAATAACAAAATAGATTAAACACCAGACTTGATGTTTTCTTTTAACATTGCATCAACTACTTTGATTGGTTGTTTTAGTTTCCTATCAATATAGCCTCAGTGACATGAATAGCCAATATTTTTCCCCTCCCAGTATTTTCTCCAGGGTTTTCTACCTTTGTTTCTTTATGGAAACAAAGTGTTTATGTTCTGTTCTCTCCTGGGTGGTCATGATGAAAAATATCACCCATTTGAGGACTCCCCTGACTTCAGAAGGCATTATTGTTCTCCTTTGTGATTTTGCTCCACATGACTGGAAGCTTATATTGACAATATAATGGCTTAATTATCTGCTACCTTGTTTTGTCCTCTGTCGGTTATTGGTCTGATCTCCCTAGCACATCCGATTGTCCTGCTGTGACTTCAGGATAAAGTGAAGATGGGCTATTCTAGTTTTGGGGCCCTGATGTTGTCATGGCAGTGATTCATCCTATAGCAAGTCAATTTCAGCCCTGACCCTTACAAATTGTGCTTTAGTTCTTAGAAGATTGGGCATGAAAATATCAAGAGTCAGTAGGAAGAAGAAAAGTGGAAGCCAAGTTGCAAGAACGTTGGACATATAGGAATGGAGATAGCTGGGACTGGATCAATACCTGAGTGCAATTGTCATTGCTGGCACAGTGACATATCTAGGACAGTGGCAAATACTAGCTGTCTTTCCTCTCCCTACTTCCTAGAATCCTTCCATGCTCATCCCACACATTTCCCTTTATTGCTCCCTACACCCCTGCCTCCAGCCAAGGTAATTTAAATTCTGCTTTCTTCAAACTGGCGAAGACAGAAAAGCAGTGAACTCAACTATAGGAGTCTAGAGAGTCAAAGTGAAAGAAGCAAGACGGAGGGTGGCTCACTGTTGCAACCTAACATTAGACACCCAACTCAACTATACCTTCTTTGGAAAGCTGTACAAATACCTCCAAAACAAATAAATTGCATGCAGTCAAAACACTATCCTTATGCCTCTGCTGTGTGCACTGTCCTAGCATTTACCAGAGTACTGGGCATTAGTAGAAGAGTTTGGATAACAATTGTGGTAATTTTCTTCAATGTTTGGTAGAATTTGCCTGTGAAACCATCTGGCTCTGGAATTTCCTTTTTTTTTTTTTTTTTTTTTTTTGCAGTATGCAGGTCTCTCACTGTTGTGGCCTCTCCCATTGCAGAGCACAGGCTCTGGACGCGCAGGTTCAGTGGCCATGGCTCACGGGCCCAGCCGCTCCACGGCATGTGGGATCTTCCCAGACCGGGGCACGAACCCGTGTCCCCTGCATTGGCAGGCAGACTCTCAACCGCTGCGCCACCAGGGAAGCCCGGAATTTCCTTTTTTAGTTATAGCAGTGTCCAGATTTTCTATTTCTTTTGATCAGAATATTTGTATATTTTTATCAGAATATTTGTATATTTGTGAAATGTATTAGCACAAAGTTACCATAATATTCTTTGATTATTTTTGAAAGTAGGATCTTTCAAAAGATCCTACTTTAAAAAGGGTGGGGGCTTCCCTGGTGGCACAGTGGTTGAGAGTCCGCCTGCCGATGCAGGGGACATGGGTTCGTGCCCCGGTCCAGGGAGATCTCACATGCCGTGGAGCGGCTGGGCCTGTGAGCCATGGCTGCTGAGCCTGTGCGTCCGGAGCCTGTGCTCTGCAACGGGACAGGCCAAAACAGTGAGAGGCCTGTGTACCGCAAAAAAAAAAAAAAAAAAAAGGGGTGAAATTATCAATATCAGAAATTGATAATGATAAACAGAAATTATCAATATCAGACACCAAAAGGGTGTCCCTCTTCGTATCTGATATTGATAATTTCTGTTTTCTCTTGATCAATATTGGGTTTTTAGAAGTATATTACTTAATTTCCTAAATTTGGGGACTTTTTTTTGCTATTTCTCTGTTTCAGATTTCAGCTTAATTCCACTGTTGTTGGAGTACATAGTATTAAATTTTCATCCTTTTGAAATTCATTAAGACTTCCTTTATGACTGAACATTGTCTGTTTTGACAAATATCCCATGTGTGCTTGCAATGAATACTTTTTTCTTTTTTTTAGTTTTATGGTGTATTATTATATGTAGGTCAATTATTTCAAGTCCATTAATATGTTGTCCAGATTGTCTATACCTTTATTGGTTGTTCCATTTTTTTCTTTTTCTTTTTTTTTGCCTGCTTGTTCTATTTATCACTGAGACTACTGAGTTAAAGGAAGTCTTGCATGATTTTGGATTTGACAATTTCTTCTTTTATTTTTTGATTTTTTTCTTTATATAAAGTATACCTGATCCACCAGAGGGCAGACAACAGAAGCAAGAAGAACAAAAACCACATTCACAGAAAGATAGACAAGATGAAAAGGCAGAGAGCTATGTACCAGATGAAGGAACAAGATAAAACCCCAGAAAAACAACTAAAAGAAGTGGAAATAGGCAACATTCCAGAAAAAGAATTCAGAATAATGATAGTGAAGATGATCCAGGACCTCGGAAAAAGAATGGAGGCAAAGACTGAGAAGATGCAAGAAATATTTAACAAAGGCCTAGAAGAATTAAAGAACAAACAAACAGAGATGAACAATACAATAACTGAAATGAAAAATACACTAGAAGGAATCAATAGCAGAATAACTGAGGCAGAAGAATGGATAAGTGACCTGGAAGACAGAATGGTGAAATTCGTGCTGTGGAACAGAATAAAGAAAAAAGAATGAAAAGAAACGAAGACAGCCTAAGAGACCTCTGGGACAACATTAAATGCAACAACTTTTGCATTATAAGGGTCCCAGAAGGAGAAGAGAGAGAGAAAGGACCTGAAAAAATATTTGAAGAGATTAGAGTCGAAAAGTTCCCTAAGATGGGAAAGGTTATAGCCACCCAAGTCCAGGAAGTGCAGAGAGTCCCATAAAGGATAAACCCAAGGAGAAACAGGCCGAGACACATAGTGATCAAATTGGCAAAAATTAAAGACAAAGAAAAATTATTGAAAGCAGCAAGGGAAAAACGACAAATAACATACAAGGGAAATCCCATAAGGTTAACAGCTGATTTCTCAGCAGAAACTCCACAAGCCAGAAGGGCGTGGCATGATATACTTAGAGTGATGAAAGGGAAGAAACTACAACCAAGATTACTCTACCCAACAAGGATCTCATTCAGATTCGATGGAGAAATCAAGAGCTTTACAGACAAGCAAAAGCTAAGAGAATTCAGCACCACCAAACCAGCTTTACAACAAATGCTAAAGGAACTTCTCTAAGTAGGAAACACAAGAGAAGAAAAGGACCTACAAAAACAAACCCAAAACAATTAAGAAAATGGTAGGAACATACATATCAGTAATTACCTTAAACATGAATGGATTAAATGCTCCAACCAAAAGACATAGACTTGGCTGAATGGATACAAAAACAAGACCTGTATATATGCTGCCTACAAGAGATCCACTTCAGACCTAGGGACACATACAGACTGAAAGTGAGGGGATGGAAAAAGATATTCCATGCAAATGGAAATCAAAAGAAAGCTGGAGTAGCAATTCTCATACCAGACAAAATAGACTTTAAAACAAAGACTATTACAAGAGACAAAGAAGGACACTACATAATGATCAACGGATCAATCCAAGAAGAAGATATAACAATTATAAATATATATGCACCCAACATAGGAGCACCTCAATACATAAGGCAACTGCTAACAGCTGTAAAAGAGGAAATCGACAGTAACACAGTAATAGTGGCGGACTTTAACACCTCACTTACACCAATGGGCAGATCATCCAGACAGAAAATTAATAAGGAAACAGAAGCTTTAAATGACACAATAGACCAGATAGATTTAATTGATATTTATAGGACATTCCATCCAAAAATAGCAGATTACACTTTCTTCTCAAGTGTGCATGGAACATTCTCCAGGATAGATCACATCTTGGGTTACAAATCAAGCCTCAGTAAATTTAAGAAAATTGAAATCATATCAAGCATCTTTTCTGACCACAACGCTATGAGATTAGAAATGAATTACAGGGGAAAAATGTAAAAACGCAAACACATGGAGGCCAAACAATACGTTACTAAATAACCAAGAGATCACTGAAGAAATCAAACAGGAAATCAAAAAATACCTAGAGCCAAATGACAATGAAAACACGAGGATCCAAAACCTATGGGATGCAGTAAAAGCAGTTCTAAGAGGGAACTTTATAGCTATACAAGCCTACCTCAAGAAACAAGAAAAATCTGAAATAAACAACCTAACCTTACACCTAAAGGAACTATAGAAAGAAGAACAAACAAAACCCAGAGTTAGCAGAAGGAAAGAAATCATAAAGATCAGAGCAGAAATAAATGAAATAGAAACAAAGAAAACAATAGCAAAGATCAATAAAACTAAAAGCTGGTTCTTTGAGAAGATAAACAAAATTGGTAAACCATTAGCCAGACTCATCAAGAAAAAGAGGGAGAGGACTCAAATCAATAAAACTAGAAATGAAAAAGGAGACGTTACAACAGACACTGCAGAAATACAAAGCATCCTAGGAGACTACTACAAGCACCTCTATGCCATTAAAGTGGACAATCTGGAAGAAATGGACCAATTCTTAGAAAGGTATAACCTTCCAAGACTGAACCAGGAAGAAATAGAAAATATGAACAGACCAATCACAAGTAATGAAATTGAAACTGTGATTAAAAATCTTGCAACACACAAAAGTCCAGGACCAGATGGCTTCACAGGTGAATTCTATCAAACATTTAGAGAAGAGCTAACACCCATACTTCTCAAACTCTTCCAAAAAATTGCAGAGGAAGGAACACTCCCAAACTCATTGTATGAGGCCCCTATCACCCTGATACCAAAACCAGACAAAGATACTACAAAAAAAGAAAATTACAGACCAATATCAGTGATGAATATAGATGCAAAAATCCTCAACAAAATACTAGCAAACAGAATCCAACAGCACATTAAAAGGATCATACACCACGATCAAGTGGGACTTATCCCAGGGATGCAACAATTCTTCAATATACGCAAATCAATCAATGTGATACTCCATATTAACAAATTGAAGAATAAAAAACATATGATCATCTCAATAGATGCAGAAAAAGCTTTTGACAAAAATTCAACACCCATTTATGATAAAAACTCTCCAGAAAGTGGGCATAGAGGGAACCTACCTCAACATAATAAAGGCCATATATGAAAAAATAAATAAAGTATACCTATCGTGATAAAATATCTCTTAAAATATCTCTTTATCTCTAGTAATGCTATTGCCTTACAATTTACTTTGTCTCATATTGGAATAGTCATATAAGCTTTCTTTTGGTTAGTGTTGCATGACATACTTTTTCCATATTTTTACCTGTGCTTTACATTTAACATTTGTATCATGTAAGGAGCATATATATGGATTTTGTTTTGTTTTATACACTCTGGCAATCTCTGTGTCTTCATTGGAGTATTTACCTCACATTTAATGTAATTACTAATAAATTTAGGTATAAATCTACTATATGATATTTCTTTTCTCTTCATTGCATCTACTTTTGTTGTTTTTATCCTTTCTTGCCTTTTTTTGAATCAAATATCTTTAAAACCATTTTTCTATTTTCTTCCTTAATAGTGGCTTTAGATGTTATCTTAGACATTTCAAGGTGCATTCTTAAGTCATGATAGTCTTCCTAACATTAGTTCTTTTACTACCTCCCAGTCAGGGCAGCCTTTTTTTTTTCTATTATGACAGGGCAGTCTTATATCACTTCAACTCTCTTTATCATTCCCCATTGCTGTCTGTGCTGTTGTTCTCCTGCATTATAAGACTCTATATATTTAAAAACATAAACCATTTTATAATTATTTTTGTCACTCATCAATATTTATTTAGATTTCTCTACTCTCTCCCCACCCACAGTGATCTTCATTTCTTCTTGCATTATTTTGTTTCCATATGAGGTCATATTTTTCTTTTTCTGCATAAAATAAAAATTTTTTAGTAGTTCTTTTAGTGCAGGTCTTCTGAAGACAATTTCTCTCATTTTTGTTTGTCTAAGTCTGTATTTATGAGGACATCTTTACTATACATAACATTTTAAATTGACTTATCATCTTCAAGCTCTTTAAAGATATCAGTCATTTTATTGAATTCTGGCATTCAACATTTCTGTTGAAAAGTCAACTGTCAATCTTGTTGTTTTGAAGGAGAATGTCTTTTTTGATTACTTTAAAGATTTTTCTCTTTGTATTTTGTTTTTATCAGTTTGAATATATTGTCTCTAGAAATGGTCTTCTTTGTGTTAATCCCGCTTGGGGTTTATAGCACTTCTTGACGCTGTAAACTTAATGTTTTCCAACTTATGGAAAATTTCTGGCCAGTATTTTTTCAAATGAATTGTTTTTGTTTTCTTCCATCTTTTCTTCTCCTGGAACTCCAACTATATATGGTAGTCATCTTAACCATCTACCACATATTTCTTACATTCATTCTGTATTTTCAATTCTTTTCTTATCTGTTTGATATTTTCTTAGATCTGGATATTTTCTACTAGTCTATATTTTAGTTTAATGATCTATTTTTATTCCATGTTTGAATTCATAGTATCTGATACTGTATTTTTAATTTTTCGAATTTCTACTTGACTTTATTCTTTTTTATAGATACCAGTTTTCTGGAAAAACTATCTTTTAAAAAATCTTGATCATATTAATCATAGTTATTTTAAATTTCTTATATTATAGTTGTTTTAAATTTCCTATATCATGGTTATTTTAAATTTCCTGTATTATAACTCCAACATCTGGACCCGTTTCTATTGTTTGCTTTTTATTTTGATGTTTAGTCTGTTTCTATTTCTTGGCATTTCTAGTAATTTTTCTTTTTTTTTGTATAATAATTTATTGGTAAATCAACTTACAATTTTCTTCAAACTAAAGACTAGTGTCCAAAGGAGGAAGAGATTTCTCAAATGCTATCTTTCTGATTGACTCTGGTACATACACTCTTTTTTTTTTTTTAACATCTTTATTGGGGTATAATTGCTTTACAATGGTGTGTTAGTTTCTGCTTTATAACAAAGTGAATCAGCTATACATATACATATATCCCCATATCTCTTCCCTCTTGCGTCTCCCTCCCTCCCTCCCACACTCCCTATCCCACCCCTCCAGGCGGTCACAAAGCACGGAGCTGATCTCTGGGTGGAGTAATCTTTCTCCTTGGAGGATTTAATTTTGTCTGACAGGCAAGTGAGTATGTGAAGATCAACTTCAGTCAAGGCTGGGCTCAAAGCTTTGTAAGAGCTAGTCTGTGGCATAATAAAGATGGCCTCAAATTCTTTGACACTCCTCTCACTGAATTGACACTCCCCTCACTGAATTGACACTCCCCTCACTCTCTCCTTCCCTTACAACTGGGCAGGTCTGGGGACTGCTTTGACCAATATAATATTGCAGAAGTGATGCTGTGCCGTTTTAAGGCCCAGGTCTTAGAAGACCTCCAGCTCTGCTTCCTGTCTCTTAAAATGCCCACTCTGATATAAGCCAGTCACCACATAAGAAGTCCAACTACACTGAGACTTCCAAGTGTGAGGAAGCCCAAACTAGTCACACGGAGAGGACACCTATAGAGATGAATGGTCAACCACTCCCCACCTATTCCATATTTCCCAGCCCAGGCTCCAGACACCTGAGTGAAGATGCTTTCAAATGAGTCCAGCTTCAGACACTATCTGGCTGCACATGAAGGACATGAAACAAGAAACACACCACTGAATCTCTCAACCTCTAGAACTATGAGAGATAATTAGTTATTGTCTTAAGTTTCTTGGTTCTGAGAAGGTTTGCAAAACAGTAATAGGTAATGGGAACATTGTCTACTTCAGGATTACCTTTAATGCTATTGTTTAGTCCTAGCCCTTAGGGAAGTTACTCCCCAGTATCTTCAAGCTATTGTTTTATCTAGCTTTTATAATTTGTCCTGGCAGGAGAGTTAGTTTGATACAAGTCATTCTATAATGCCAGAAACAGAAGTTCTAATGATCACACAACCTTCCTGACCCACTGCTTATAACTAGTAGACACTCAAATACTCTTAGTAGCCTTAGATACTCTTTGTTTCAATCACATACGGACTGAACTTCTGACACTGCCTACTTACTTCTACAACCCTCCAACATATTCAAAACTTTCAGAGCACAGAGACTCACAACTGGATGCTAGTTTGGGTGAAATTCCAACCATGATGAGGTTGAAAAGAGAGAATTGCTTATCATATTTCACTTCTCCTCCTTTTGCTGGTGGATCCCATGATGCCTTCTGCCTTGCTAATCACCACACCACACTGGTAAACTATTCTGAATCCAAATAGCATATCTTTCATCCATTTTGTGCAGTGGGAAACAGTTTTCCAGGAATTATTCAGAAAAGTAATTAGCATCACCATCACCACCACCACCACCATCATCGTCATCATCATTATCACCATCTGCTCACTGAAAAT
Source organism: Monodon monoceros (assembly GCF_005190385.1). Classification (NCBI taxonomy): domain Eukaryota; kingdom Metazoa; phylum Chordata; class Mammalia; order Artiodactyla; family Monodontidae; genus Monodon; species Monodon monoceros. The sequence goes on along the minus strand of NW_021703781.1, from coordinate 10,727,680 downwards.
ATGTGGAGACTGCAAATAGCTTTTTCTAGAAGTGACTCAAAAGGAAGTCTCCATTTGACCTCGTCGAACCAGGAAGGAGCTTGGCCTGCTCTAGAAATGGAAACAGAATATTGCAACATATGATTTTTTTGATTCTGGCATTTTCAGTTTTGGCAAACACAAACATCCCCACCCTGTGACTTGTAGAAAGCAGAAGTCCAAAACGCAAGGCTTCAAACTCTGCCCAAATCCACAAGTAGTTAAAAAAACAAAAGTTGTCTGGGGCTTCCCTGGTGGCGCAGTGGTTGAGAGTCCGCCTGCCAATGCAGGGGACATGGGTTCGTGCCCCGGTCCGGGGAAGATCCCACATGCCGCGGAGCGGCTGGGCCCGTGAGCCATGGCCGCTGAGCCTGCGCGTCCGGAGCCTGTGCTCCGCAACGGAGGAGGCCACAACAGTGAGAGGTCCGCGTACGGCAAAAAAAAAAAAAAAAAAGTAGTCGGAAGCTCTCTTGCTTACCAAAAAATAAAAAAGAAAGAAATCCACAGTGTTCTATTTAAGGGAATTTCAACTGACACCTAGGACTTGATAAACTGATTTGCCTTTAGTTTCCAATTTAAAAAGTGATAGCCTACCACAATAATAAATTGGTATTAAGTTATACTTCCTTCTTTAAAGGTATACAATTTTTAATACATTCATCAGGTATTATCATAATTAATTTTAAAACTCATCTTGCAGTCTGTCACATAAAAAAGGATGGTTTGGGAAATGTTACAAAGTTATTATATTTAACTTGCTACGTTGCCTTCATTGAGAGGGAAGTAGTAAGCAGAAAGAAATATAGAGAGCAAGTGAGGGAGAAGGAGAAAAGGGTGACAATTATAGAGAGAAAAGAAGTTGGCAGGTTTAGAAATAAGAGCGTGTGCAAATTTTAAAGATATCTCAGAGCTTTCTAGATTCCTTGCTATATTAATTTCTCACTACTAACCAACTATGTTTTTTCTTTAGTTGATCAAAATAGGTTTGCCTTAAATTCTATAAATTGCTTTCCTGTTTCCATGTTCATCTTTGCCCCAAGACCATGTCTTTCTGATACACCCTGTATTTGATCTTTGTCTGGCTTGAGAGGCTAGAGATGAGAAACATTTTTGTTTTCTGTTCTTCACATTTTGCAACCTGACCAGTTGTTGTGGTTGTTGTGTTGTTGTTTTAAGCTCATCTTCTTTTTCTGTACCTTATCTTTTCCATCAGGCAGCAACTAACTGATACCTTAAACATTGTGCCTAGAGATCTTCTTAGCCAAATCCAAAAGGTCGTTAGGGACACGTTCTATATTCCAAGTTTGCTAGTCATTTCATTGCTATATAACACGAGTTGCTATTTTTCCAGACTCCCCTAAAAATCTCCTCATCATTTTTCCAACCAGAGTTTACAGTTACCCATCATTTTTCTAGCCACCACTCGCCACTCAGACACAAAGCCAATGCCACATATTTTAGGATGCTGTTACAGGCATCAATTTCTGTATCCTTTAGTAATTGCTGTGCAATATCTCATCCGTAAACTTAGCAGCTTAAAACAATAACCATTTTTTATTTCTTGTGACTCCAGGTTGACTAGGCAGACTTGACTTGTTGATCTGGGCCAGACTTGATAGTTCTCTTCTGGGCTCCTTCCTACATCTGTGATCAACTGGTGAGTTAGCCAAGAGCTCTATTTCTGGGGGTTGGCTCAGCTCTCCTCCATGTGCTTCCTCGCCCTCTAACAGGGCATCCCAGCCTGTACACGTGGAAAAGGCAGGGCTCTAAGACACTAGGAGTCACAAGATCTCTAGATGTCCAGGCTGAAATTGGCCCATAATCAGTCAAACCACTATCTACTGGATAGAGCAAGTCACAAGGCCAGCCCATGCTCAAAGGTCAGGGGGAATAGAGCCCATCTCCTGATAGGGCTGCAAAGGTACGTGGCAAAGTGCAGGAATACGGAGAGAGGTGGATGATTGGCAGACAATCAGTCTGCCATGAGCTATGTCAGAAGTCAGCACAGGGTGAGCAGAGAGCAATAAACCAAGAGCATCACATGCAAGGAAGTCTTCAAAACAAGATAGTATCCAAGCTAAGTTTTATAAGATGAACAGAAATCAGTCAAATGAATAAAAAGGAGAAAGCATTCCAAGTACAGAAACTAGCATGTGCAAAAACATTAAGCTGAGACATTGGGTTCTTGGAGCTTGGGTACAGAGTATTTTCTTGATTTGGAATGCCTCCTCCCATCCAGTCATCAGGCTTATGTCCTCCACTGCTTAAAGAAATTACAAACCTTCCTCCAGGAAACCTTTCTTAATCCACTCCTTTTCTTTTCTGATCTATCAGTGCAGCCTCAAGTGGCCTTAGTACTGGCATCAGAATGGCTGGATTTGAATCCTGTTTCTTCCACCTACCATCTGAATAGCCTCTCTGTAACTTAACATCTGTAAATGGCGCTAACAACTTATAGGGATATTATAAGAATTAATTAAAATAATGCGTATAAGTGCTTAGAGCAATACCTGGCACTTAGTAAGCTCCTATAACTATTATTGGTTTTTAATGTTGTTATTAATATTGTTAATATTATGGCAAAATGCCAGTTAGCAATTCTGAGTAGAACTTGTTCTGTATGTTACTTGGTATGTGTTCCTTTCTCCCTGGACAAACAAGGCCACAGAGAAGGCAGAGGTTATAGGAGCCTGGGACTGCCAGTGAATGCAGAGTAAAGGCCAAAGGCAGATCCAGGGGGCCATCCTGTGGGATGAATCAGGACTGAGATCAAAGTGTTACTATGAAGAGTCTTACTTTTGATGCATCAAAGCAGGAATTGCTGCCTCTGAGGCAAAGGGTTTGGGAGGAAAGATAGCAGGCAAGGTCTGAAGAGATCCCCTCCTTTGTTATAGGGCAGTCTCAAGGACTGTTTGTAGGATGAAGCTTAACTGACTTAAGCTGCTTTCTCAATTAAAATAAAATTCCTTTGAAGGGTGGAAATAGGGACTGGAGACTGAGTTCAGTCCCCCAATGACCAATTATTTAATCAATCGTTCCTACATAATTAGACCTCCATAAAAATGACTAAATGACAGGTGGTCTGGAGAACTTCCAAGCTGATGAACACATTAAAGTGTTAGGAGGGTGGCATACTCCAGTTCCATGGAGATAAAGGCTCCTACACTCAGGACCCTTTTGGTGCTCACCCTCTGTACCTCTTAATCTGACTGTTTATTTTTATCTTTTATAATAAACTGTAATAGTAAGTACAGTAGTGCCCCCTTACCCATGGGGTGTAAGTTCTAAGACTCCCAGTGGATGCTTGAAACCGTGGATAGTACCAAACCCTATACATACTATGGTTTTCCCAGCATCACTACTCTTGTACTTTGGGGCCATTTTTAAGTAAAGTATGAGTTACTTAAACACAAGCCCTGTGATACTGCAAAAGTCAATCTGATAACCAAGATGGCTACTAACTTGACTAAGAGACAGGTAACATATACAGTGTGGATTCATTGGACAAAGGGACGATTCATCACACTACTCAGAACAGCATGCAATTTTTTTAAAATTTAAACTTATGAATTGTTTATTTCTGGAATTTTCCATTTAATATTTTTGGATTGAGGTTGAACACAGGTAACTAAAACTACAGGAAATGAAACTGTGGATAAGGGGGGACTACTGTATAGAATTTTCCTAAGTTCTGTGGCTCATTCCAGCCAAGCTAGACAGAAGTGCAGGTATCCTGGGCACCCCATTGCAACTGGCATCTGAGGTAGGGGGCAGTCTTGTGAGACTGAACCCTTAACCTGTGGGGTGTGATGCTAAATCTGGGAGTCAGTATCAGAATTGAATTGAAATGTTGGACACCCAGTTTGTGTCAGAGAATTGGGAAATAAGAGATATGCATTTATACATGATGCTCAACACTTTACTCAGGCTTTCAGTTTGGGACTCTGAGTCCTCCTCCCCTTTCCAAAATTAGCCTTTAATATGGCCAGCCAAAATCTGTAGTAGTGTTAGATATCAAACTTGTATCTGGTAAAAACTTGACTTTGTCACTTCTCTCCCCAAAGTATGTCTATGTCAAATGCTACTCACTTCGCAGACTTCCGTGTTTCTCACCATAGTCCATTGCTCCCTTTCTCTACCTAATAAGAGAAGTTGATGAGGTTGGAGTTCCTCAATACCCAGCTCAGAGACTACAATGAATTTCCACAACTTTGCAGATTTGGAACTATAATCCATCTTCCCTAACTTTTCTCCTCCCCTCCCTGCAAAAAAGACTGGAACTACTGCTTTAATCCACTGACTTCAAACATGGAAGCAGCTCTGGAAATAATTAAACCCAAATATAACAAAAAGACATTCCCCAAATAACCAGTCCTTAAGGCCTACAGTCCTATTCAACATTTTATATCTTCTCAAGAGGTGAGTTAGTTGATATAAACAGGGAGATCCAGAATCCACCATCTGCCATTTAATTTGCTTGTTGGAAATATGAGCTCTTCCACAAATATTTTAAGCCTTCTGTGATGAATCAAGATTATCAGAATATTTATTATAGATAAACTTAATGTCCAATTATAAAAGAATGATTAATTAAAATATAGTGCATAAATAAAGGTAGCATTATGTAAACATTAAATTTATGTATTGAAGATATTTTAATAGCATTGGGAAATGCTTATAATCTAAGAGTGGGTGAAAAAAGGCATTTTACAAAGGAATTATAAAATATGTCAAAAAACATATACATGTACACATAGAAAACTGGCTGGAAGCATACACATTAAAATGTTAATAATAATATTATTTTTCTTTTATAATTTTGTGTATTTTCCAAGTTTTTCTATGTTAACATCTGCTCACCTCCTCATGTGATTTATTTTTTTTTCTTTAGGAACCACCAGGCAAATTGCACATGCCAATAAGTTGGCTTCAACAGTTCATAAATTGGCTAATTAAATTGCTCCCTATCAGAATAATAGCAAGCAGTCTATACTTTTCATAATGAGTTATTTCATTTTTCTCTAAGATGGGCACAATCTAAAATTTATCTTAATCAATTTCCTCAAATTAAGCTGCAGCAAGACCTACTTTCCTCTGGCTTGTTACAAGTGTTATCTCTAATGAAAAATACAATTTAACAAATGCAAAGGATGGGACGCCTGAGCAGTGGTGAGCGTGCGACTTGCTTGGGCTCCCAAAATTCAAAATAAGATTTTCTAGAATCACACTGCCATGCCCTCCATTAGAAGTCAGCCAATAGGCTCACATGTGACAATGGGCCTCACCCTCCTAGAAAAGGCACCAGACAGCTTTTCAACACATTTAATTTTTCTTCTGTTATCTGAGACCATAATGCCATTCCCAGTTGTACTTAGCAAAAGCTAAATGGCAAATGAAGTAAAAAAGAAAATGCATTTGATGGGGTAAGTATTTGGGGGTGGATATGATGACAGTGTATCCCAAGGTTCCTCACTAAAGAAAAGGCTAAAATCTGAGGAAAAAGCAGAAGACAATACAGTATAGTGGTGATAACCAAATTGAGCTCACATTTTCCCTTGCTGGTTTCATAATAATTGTTATTTACATGTGAGAAACTAAATTGTTTTTTACATCAACCTTCTAAACATTTCACATTTTCTAAATATTTTCACATTCAGTCAGGACCCCACTAAATATAACTCAGTAGTCTAAAGAAAATGCAGTGGGGGAAGGATGAAAACTGAAACAGCTCCACTGCAGGGCCACAAGTTGAGGTTTCTATCCAGTGCTTCAAGAGAGAGATCCACGTGGCTGCCCAGGGCTCCATTGCCACTTCTAAGCTGCAGAATGCAATTACATTAGGTGCTTCAAGCTTCGAAGAGCTTGGCGTTTACCAAATGAATTGCATTTGTGGCCAGAATATGAATGACTATTACCATACTTGGCCCATAATAACTCTCCAGTGAATCATTTCACAAAACTTGTCATTTACATAAAAGAAAAAAAAAGGAGTCAGTGAAAGGGAGAGTCATTTTCAAAGCTAGATTTTCTCCCGTTCTATTCTAGCAAGCTCTCTTTTGCCTCACAGTGTCTGCATTGGTGAAGTTCAATGTCTTTGCTAGTTTTCAGTTACAGGACATGCATAAACACAAAATTCTCAGGGATGATCTTCTTACCAGGATTTTTAAGCGGGTCTTCTATGGTCCTGGCTACATTAGAATCATGGAAAGGTACTTATTTAAAAATATAGATTTGGGGGACTCACCCCAACGTTAACTACATACAATCTCTGGTGGTGGGAGGTCAAGGATCTACATTTTAATAACTTCTTCCCTAGGTGATTTTTATGCCCACTAAAATCTGAATATCATCACTCTAATAGATTTCCTTAGAAACAAACTGATGAGCAAATCATAAACTAAATATTAGAAGAATTAACTTACCACAACTTATCCACCTTTAGTGGGTTTGCCTGAAGGTCTATCCTGAATGAGGAGGCATGTCCAAGTGCCTCTTGCTCCTGGAGCAGTGCTCAAAGGTGTATTAACTTCATCAATGTAGAATTTATAAAGACAAGTCGAGATGTGTTTTCATTTAATGATCTTTTAAAGCAAATTTTTACATTCCATATTTTGTCTTTCAAGAGATGTGCGTGCTTGATAAGCCAAATCTAAATCTATAGGTGCCAAGAAAGAATAGAATAAACAGAAGTAACAAAGGAACAGAAGTGAAATATCCAGCTGCCTGTAGGCTGCCAATACACACACCAGAAAGCCACCATAAATTCAAAGGAATGTGAGTGAGCCTGGGGTTTAGATTTATATTTCATAGCCAACTCTAATCTAAGACAGAAGGGTAGTTTTGATTCTCAGATAAGTGAGAGAGGAGGCCATTGAAGAGAGGTTTCCAAACTTGGTTGTATGTTTGAATCACCTACAGAGCTAAAAAATCAGTTGTTGGTTGTCTTATTATTGAATTTTGTGAACTGTTTATATTTTATAGATACAGGCCTTTGTCAGAAATGTGATTTGCAAATATTTTCTTCCAGTCTTGAGCTTAACTTTTTATGCATTTAACAGTGTCTTTCACAGATCAGAAGTTTTCAAATTGGATAATATCCAACTTACAGTTTTTTTCTTTTATGGGTCATGTTTTGGGTATAATATTTTAAAATTCCTTGCCTCACCTGAGGTCACAAATATTTTCTCCTAAGTTTTCTTCTAGAGGTTTTATAGTTTTATGTTTTATATTTATGTCTATAAAACATTTTTTTTAATTTTTTAAATTTTTTTTAGTTTTTTGCCATACGCGGGCCTCTCACTGTTGTGGCCTCTCCCCTTGCGGAGCACAGGCTTCGGACGCGCAGGCTCAGCGGCCATAGCTCACGGGCCCAGCCACTCCGCGGCATGTAGGATCTTCCCGGACTGAGGCACAAACCCGCGTCCCCTGCATCGGCAGGCGGACTCTCAACCACTGCGCCACCAGGGAAGCCCTATAAAACATTTTGAGTTAGCTTTTGGATAAGATATGAGATATGGTTCCGAGTAGTTTTTTTGTTTTCGCCTATGGATGTACAGTTGCATGTAATGTGTCTCTTTTAACTTTAAAATTTTTCTTGTCTTTTGTTTTCAACTCTTTAATTATGATATGCTTAGGTGTGTGCTGTTGTTTGGTTAGTATTTATCCTGTTTGGTGTTCTCTGAACTTCTTGAATCTGTGGTTTGGTATCTGCCATTAATTTTTGAAAATTGTCAGCGATTATTTCTTCAAATATTTCTTCTGTCCATTTTTCTCTTTTCTCCTTCTGGCATTCCAATAATACATATAGACAATTTGATATTACCCCAGAGTTCTTGGATGCCTGGGGTTTTTTCCTGCACTTATTCCTCTTTTGTTTCAGATTGGGTAATTTCTATTGACATATCTTCAGGTTTACTGATTCTTTCCTTGGCTGTGTCCAGTCTACTGATCCGTCCATACAAAGCAGTCCAGATCTTTGTTATTATGTTTTTCGTTTATCTCATTTCCATTTTGATTCTTTCTTATAGTTTTCATGTCTTGGTTGAAATTACTCATATAATCTAACCCATTGTCCAGCTTTGCCACTGAGCCTTTTCCTTATTAATCACAGTTATTCTAAATTCTCTATTAGACAATTCCAGCATCTCTATAATAGCCACATCTGGTTCTGTTGACTCTTCTGCTTCTTGGGAGTGTGTGTGTGTGTGTGTGTGTGTGTGTGTGTGTGTGTGTTTGACTTGTGTAGGACAATAGAGACTGAGATAAGTAGGCTTTGAGCTTGGAAATGGGCACAGCTTTCCTTCTGCTAGGCCTTTAGTATTTAGGCTTTAGATTTGTGTTAATCAGAGTCAACTTGAATTTGAGGTTTGTTGTTGCTTGTTTACTCTCAATGCATGCAAGGTTTCTCTAATGATAACTTGTGTTTAGATTGAGGGCTGGTTGCCAAGGTGTTGTTTATCATGATCTGTTCTACCCTCAGCTTTAGGTCTTTTATACTCTACTGTATAGAGGACCTGAATGTTACAGCTCTCCTGGCAGTAGTCCACTGTTTCTATTACTCAGTGGTTTTTAGCATTGTGAAGGCAGGGCAGTAGGGGTGGTGTGCTCTGATATCTTGATTAAACCTTAGTCTTAGATAGGTACTGTTTACCTGAGTTCGGGAAACGTAGCCTTTAAAATCCTCTTGCCTATCCTCCAACTGTAGTTCTGGACCCAGCGTATATTCAAGCTCCTCCCTCAGGGTAGAAGGCACTTTTCTTATTTCCTTCTTCCAGCTACAAGGAGTTTTTACCATTACTCTAGGGGCAACAATTTTTGTTGCCCTCCTCCCCCTACTCTGTATAGTAAGGCTTTGTTCCATAGAGGAAATAGGGGAAATAGAAGAGAAAGATCTAGGCAGAGTTTTGTGCCCCTTCCACAGCAGCTGCTCTTCTCCTCTCCTGACCTACACCGTGAAGGAATCTTTCTCAGGATTCTCCTTAGCCTTCCTGGTGAGTAGTTGTGATTTGTAGAGAAAAAACTTGCAAGAGGATGTAAATTCCTCCCCTCTCCCATATCTGTGGACCTCAGGGTCTTCCAACTATCTCTCTAGCCCACACTCACTTTTGCCAATTTATCAACTATTGTAGCTGAATTCTTCTTACTGGCGTCTGGCTGCATCTGCCCAGGTAAGCAAGCTCTCGTGTCCCATCTCTGTCCATATTTCAGCTTTAGTTTTTCACCATGCAGTGTTAGCATTCTGTTGGGTTCAAGGAAAGTCGTGAACTTGAAAATTGCCCTGCTTTTTTCTTTTTTTAATATTTATTTATTTATTTGGGTCTTAGTTGCGGCACATGGGATTTTTAGTTGCGGCACACGGGATCTTAATTTGCAGCATGCGGGATCTTTAGTTGCAGCATGTGGGATCTTTTAGTTGTGGCATGTGGAATCTAGTTCCCTGACCAGGGATCGAACCCAGGCCCCCTGCATTGACAGGCAGATTCTTAACCACTGTGCCACCGGGGAAGTCCTGAAAATTGCCTAGCTTTTTATGTTATTATTGTAAGTGTGGGAGTAGCACTCTTTGTAATCTCAAGATCCCCAAGCCCATCCTTTCATTTTTGACTTTTCTGTAATGTTATTTAAAATTAAAATGTTTTACTCATAAGAAGCATATAGTTGGGTTTTGTGTTTTTAATCTAATTAATCTTCATTATTTAAATGAAATGTTAATCCATTTACATTTAATTACTGATATAACTGATTTTTTAGCTATAATTTTTCCATTTGTTTCGTTTCCCATCTGTTTTATATTTCCTTTTTTCTTCTTTCTATCGTTTTGGATCAATCCCTTTTCTATTATTTCAGCTTTCCTCTTTTAAACAGTAAATATGTACTAAAACATTATTTTTTATTCCTTTAATGACTACTTTAGAGATTGCAATATGCATTTTTTTTTATTTATTTGTTTTATTTATTTATTTTTTGTTGCATTGGGTCTTCGTTTTTGTGCACGGGCTTTCTCTAGTTGCAGCGAGTGGGGGCTACTCTTTGTTGTGATGTGCAGGCTTCTCATTGCAGTGGCCCCTCCCATTGCAGAGCACAGGCTCCAGGCATGCAGGCTCAGTAGTGTGTCTCACAGGCTCTAGAATGCAGGCTCAGTAGTTGTGGTGCACAGGCGTAGTTGCGTCGTGGCATGTGGTATCTTCCTGGACCAGGGCTCGAACCCGTGTCCCCTGCATTGGCAGGTGGATTCTTAACCACTGTGCCACCAGGGAAGCCCCCTTTTTTATTTTTTTTCATTTTTGATTTATTATAGCTAGCTCAAATAATTATCACTTCCCAAATTCTACTTTAGAACATTTTCACTCCTTTAATCCCCCTTTATCAAATTTTTTATTGTTGTTCTCATGCATTTAGTTCTAATTATATTTTAAACTATATAAACATTACAATTATTTTATAATATTCAATATTTATTTCTATTTCTTGGATATTTACTCTTTGATATTCTTCATTTTCTCCTACATATCCATGTTTTTGTCTGTGTTTATTTTCCTTCTGCTGGAAAACATCCTTTTCTTATTTTTTAATACAGTCATAATAACAGTAATTTCCCTCAGTACTTGTCTAAAAAGGTCTTCCCTTTCATTTTGGAAGGATATTTTTGCTATGTACGGAATTCCAGGTTGGCACTTAATTTTCTTTCAGCACTTTAAAGGTATTTTCCTATTTTCTTCTGGCTTCCATTGCTTCTGTTCAGAAATCAGCTTTTCAGCTTGTCAGTCCTTGAAATTAATTTGTCTTTTAAGTTCTGACAACTTTTAAATTCATTTCTTTACCTTTGTTTTTCAGTATTTTGACTGAGATATGTCTAGGTTTTTTGGTGGTTTTTTTTTTGTTTTGTTTTTTGTTTTTTTGTTTTTTAATCCTGCTTGACATTTGCTAAACTTCTTAAATCTGTGAGTTGATTTTTATCAGTTTAGGGAAATTCTTGGATAAAACACCTAAGACTATTGCTACTATTCCCCTCCCTTTTCTTTACTCTGATACTGCAATTACATGTACATTAGACCATTTGGGTGTGTCTCACCTGTCTTTTATGTCACATCTGAGTTTTTCCCTATTTTTTTTCTCTCTTTCAGTCTGTTTGGATATTTCCTACTTACCTATTTTATTCACTGATCCTGGGTTCTTCATTGTCCAATCTGCTGTTAAATCCATCCATTCAGTTCTCAATTTCAATTATATTTTATAGTTCTGAAATATCCGTTAGATTCCTTTTTAAAATTACAGTAGCCTGGTGAAATTCTTCATCCTTTCATCTATTTTATCTATCTTTTCTCTCTTTTTTTCTTGCACATATTTGTCAAGCTCATTTATATTCTCATCTGCTAACTCTAATATCTGATCTTTTTTTATTGTAGTATAATTGCTTTACGATGTTGTGTTAGTTTCTGCTGTACAGTGAAGTGAATCACCTATACGTATACATATATGCCCTCCCTCTTGGACCGCCCAACCTCCACCCCCCCATCCCACCCATCTAGGTCATCACAGAGCACCGAGCTGAGCTCCCTGTGCTCTACAGCAGGTTCCCACTAGCTATCTGTTTTACACATGGTAGTGTATTTATGTCAAACCTAATCTCCCAGTTCATCCCACCCTCACCTTCCCCACCCTGTGTCCACACATCTGTTCTCTAGGTCTGCATTTCTATTCCTGCCCAATATCTGGTCTTCTATTGTCTGGGTTTTTTTTTTTTTTTCGATGATCTATTGTATGGTATTACCTCTTCACATGTTTCATACTTTTTCTTGTTACAAAGTGTGTATGAAAGAACCGGAAAGTCCCCAGCTGATGTTATGTCTCACCACAAAGGTGTTTTCCTTTGTTAGATAGGGTAAGGGACTACTCACCTGAATCCATTCAGGAATTGAGATGCGTCCTCTTTGGACTTCAGTTTTTCTAAAGTTCAGTCTACCTCGTATTTGCCAGTATTTCTAGGATGTGGTCCACTAGGATTTTTATTTTAAAGCTGCTGAGTCTTTGTCTTCTTGGCTCTATAAAACTCCAGTAGTTCTACTCTTCCGAGTTTTTCAGTTTAGCTTATTATCCTCCTGATATAGCTTCAAATACATCAGATGTTTGAGGGGGTGACCAGCAATGTGTCTGAGGCTTCTCTACTCACTAGCCCCTACATAAACAACAAAATCTATGCTAATCTCCCCCAACAGCAGCCTCTTGCCAGGGCCAAACCTAGGTTTTCAGCCTCTACCTGTGTCCTCCCTCCCACTCTCCACAGAGGTGTCCCCTGGTAAAAAGAGTATATAGATCCTCAATGTCAATTCACTACTTCCTCTAGGGATTTCATCTCTTGCCTATTTTAATTTCAAGATTGCCCTGGTTGATCTTTGTTTCTTAAGCACTGCAAGAGATTTCACTCTGCCTGTCGGATTTTTTTCCCTTATCTCTTAACACCCTATGCCACTTCAGATTACTGCAAATATCTTTTGCAGAAAACTGACCAAGTAGTTGGGGCCTCTAAAATCTCCAGTTTTAAAAGATTTAATGATTTCTCTATCAGCCTTATATATGGGTCAAGCTCCATTTATCAGCCTACACCTAAAATTGACAAGGGCCCCAGGGAAAAACTGGTAGCTAATTGTCTACTCACCTCTAAATGATTCTCCCACTCTGGAATTTTAGTCCAAGTAGTTCCTTAGATTTCCACATCTCTCTGATTTTTTAAATATGACTTTTATTATTCATCTGGATTTTTCTAGTTGTTGTCTATTGGAGCATAACTTACTACATCCTGACATGACCTATCATGAACTACTTAACTACATCCTGTTTGGAAATGGAAGACACCTGACTCATTCTTTGGAACATAATCGTAATTGGCCATTTAGAAATGCTCTGGTAAATGAGAATCTCCACAGGATTCACCTTTATCTAGACATTTACTTTCTTTACCTTTCAACAACCTATCTTTATGTGCAAACCACTTAAGTATATTTACCCAATATTCATCTGAATATAATTTTTACATGAGCATGCTAACCAATAAATATGAAAGGATCCACTAACCACTTGAAAATCACATGGGTTAATTAAGAAATGATGATACTGCTACTGACAGGTGAAGGTAGTCAGTGGCCACTTATGAGAACTCATTTCTGAACATTTTTTTGCTCAGTTCTTCTATTGGGTTGTTTGTCTTCTTACTATTTCATTATAAAAATTATTTATTCTTAGTAAGTCCTTTATCTGCTGTTATGTTTTGCAAATATCTTTTTCAAGTATGTGGCTTGTCTTTTCATTGCCCTAATTTTATCTTTGAAAAGCAGAAGTTTAGAATTTTGATGTGGTACAATTTACCAATTTTTTTGGATCATACTTCTAATATATATCTATGAAATGTTTGCCTAACCCAAGTTTGCAAATTTTTCTACAATGTTTCCTTGTAGAAGTTTTATAGTTTGAGCTCTTACATTTAGGTCTCTCATCATTTTCAGTTAATTTTTGTGTTTGGTACAAATTATGAGTGAAAGTTTTTGTATATATTATATGGATATCCAATATTCCTGCACTACTTGTTGAAAAGACTCTCCTTTCTCCACTGCATTGCCTTGGCACCTTTGTTGAATATCATATTGATTTGTTTCTGGACTCTTTATTCTCTTCTATTGATCTATATTTCTATGCTTATGCCAGTACCCCATTGTATTAATGCTTAATATTTTTGAAGTGAAGGTTAAAATGTCTATAAATTAATGTATTTCACATACTTTGACATCAGTAGTTTGTTGGGTTACAAACTTTAAGGCTTAAAGATTTAAATGACTCAAGTAACAATTTAGAAGTCATTAAATTTAAAACTCTAATAACCCATAAACAGATGCTAGCAAAACATAGAAAAGAGTCTTTTAAGATTAAAAAAATAATAAAGCTCTATGATCATACAGAACTGCAGAGAACTCTAGAAAAAAAAAGTTATTGAAATTGTGGAAAAGGGAGAATTTATGGAAGACTTACCAGAGTTGTCCACATTAGTTACACAGGAGACCATTAGATTTTTAAAGTATCAATACCTGATCTGCAACCCCAAAGATATGGATTATTTTGGAACAGAGCTAGTTTGAGAATCATAACAACCAAACAGATAGTACAGATACCAATAAATAAAACACATTTTATCATTTTGGAAGGAGCATAAGGAAATAAATATGCAATACAGAAATGAGGACTACAATGTAAGATATTTGAGAATGAGCTAAATATCAGAGAAATACACTATTACTTTTAATAATTATTAACACATTTTTGACTGCAGACGTATTATGGCCATAGGCATTAGTTTCTGCAAAAATCCCCCTGGTCAATAATGTGTTAAGTTCTGTAGAATAGCCCACATTTACACAAGTACAGTTATTTTATATTAAAAGGTCTGAATTCTACCTAGTAGACTAGAAGAAGTCATTACATAGTAATAGCTACCATTTTTAAAATCTTAGTTGAGTTCCCCCAGAAGCAGATCCTAAGACAATAATTCAATGCAATTATTTTATTGGGAAACAACAGGAGAAGTGAAGAAATGATAAAAGAAAGAGAAAGCAGTCAATAAAGGATGTGTGGTCAAGCCAGCTCTCACTGTGACTGGCTAGAGCTTAATCTTGTAGAGAAACACTAGGAAGCTTCAGAGTTATCCCAGGTGTCTAGGGAATTGGAGTATTTATGCACCAACACCCAGGAGTCACAATTTGAGGGCTTCTGGGGTGAGAATGTTATTTCCCAGTCACTTCTGTCCTTCCAAGTCTTCAGAAATAGTCCTCAGACACGGAGCAGCATACGTTGGTAGTTGGAAGTCCACCAGAGTACATATAATTGGTAAAGTCTGAAGGAAAAGGACGAGCACAGACAGATCTGCTGCAATGAACTAAAGGACTTTGAAATTCCATTTAATACATTATTCATAATCTTTACAAACACTACAAGGAGGTTTCTTCTGTCTTCACTTTAAAGAGAAAGAAACCAAGACACATCTGATAATTATTGCATGCCTTTTACGTACTAGACACTGTTCTAGACATTTGGGATAGAGTGATGAACAAAACAGACTAGAAATATGCCCATGTGGAGTTTATATTGTAGTTGGGGAAACTGGCAACCATATAAACTAAAGCACCTACAGACAGAGATAAGAGCTGAGAAGAAAAATAAAGCAAAGTAAGGTAATCGAGAATGACAAGAAGTCCTTTTTATAGATAAATAATTTTGGGAAGCCTGATATTAAGAGATGAAATTGAGAAGAGAACCAAATGCAGTGAAGGAGCCAGCCGAGTAAAAATTGCAGGCAGAGGAAACAGCAAGTCCACAGCCCCAAGGTGGATCTGGGCTTGGTGTGTGTAAAGAACAAGGAAGCCAGTGTGGCCAGAGCAGAGGGAGAAGGGGGACTAATTAGAAGTAAGGTGAGAGAGGCCAATCCTCATGGGACATAGAAAGTACTTCATATTTAACTTTACTTAATAAGTGTGACAGTTAAGGGTAGAAGAAGGAAAACAAGTTAGGAGTCGATTGTGCTAATTCAGGAACAGTGATGGTATTAAATGACTCTCCCAAGAAGATAGAATTATTAATTGTTCAATCGTCAGTTCAGACACAAGTCTTCCTTCCAAGCTGATGATCTTTGCACTATATTACACTGCCTCTCCTTTACAGCATGACATTTTTATTTCTCTAGAACTCTTTATGAATGTGTGCACTTGGTGATGTCTGTTTGGCAAATCAAAACAAGGGAAATACCCCCAGATTGATAAATTTTTAAAAATTCCATTGATAGCCCAAATTTAATAAGCTATGACTGCTTACGTTTTCAAATCCTGGGAAGTATGAACATTTTAAATTTGCAGCACCAACACTTCACTAGTACCTAGACTGCCATCCCCCCACACAAGCACTGTCTTGTGAGACTCCTAGACTCACTGAATTCTCAAATTGCTGCTTTTCTGTCTGCTGTGTGCTGTGAGTTGAAAAGAACCCAGAGTCATTTGTTTCCTCCAGAAGTCTGAGGTATTTCATGAATCCACATTTCAGGGACGCTTTCTTTCCCTTGTGGGAGACTTTTAAGTCTCAAAGGTCAGCAGAAGGCCTTGGAATACGAAGCCTTTTTCATCTTGCTAACAGCAGGGAAAGAGTAGAAACAAAGAATCTAACAGTAAGAGGACACAAAGAACAAAAGGAATGGCATCGTAATTTCATTCATGTTTTTCAGTCAAAGAAAGAAAACAAGAATAGCCCTAGCAGTAATAATTACCTGGTTAGCATTCTGGAACCTTGCTGGGTTTTTTATGCCACAGAAATATTGATGGTCCTGACTCTGGGGCAGTTTGGTCCAACTAATGACAGGGTCATGGCTCCTCTTCACAAACTGCAGATTGGCTTTTACAGACTTCTGAGTCAGTCCTCACCAACGCTAGGCCTCCTGAATCTCCATTGAGGTTTTGGAACTAGGGAGGTGACCATTTCTCCTTCTCCTCTTTCTTCTCTCAGAGAAGCAAACATCGTCTTTTGTTTCCTACATCAATAATAAATCCATCTGCCATTACCAAACACTTGAAGAACACTGGTGGAGGGTCCCGGATAATAATTCACAAGGTAAATACATGGTTTGTCCTTGAGAATCATGGGTTAGACAAAAATAAAAGGGGCAGTAGAGTCAGACTGCCTGGGTTAGAATCCCAGCGCCTCCACTTACTAGTTATGTGGGCAAATTGCTCAGCCTTCAATGCCTCAGTTTACTGGTTTAAAAATGGGAGAATAATAATAGTATTTACCTTGGGATTTTTGTGAGTTAATATAGAAAATAATTCCTGGAATAACTCTCCACATGATAATAATGCACATTCGCACATAACCTGATTCACTCCCATCCTCTGTCCAGCCCATGTCCCCAGAATTCTACTGGCCACATATCCCAGGATTGAGCTAAAGAAATGGGTGTCACCTAATTAAGACATTCCTGGAATCATTCATGCTGTCTTGGAAGTCTCAGCAAGGATTTCAGGACCCAAAATCATAGCTCCCAGATGGCATCAATCCATAGCCAGAAATAAGAATAGATTATAATTGTCCCAGGGAATTCCTAGCCAACTAACAATAAACTTTCAATCATGCTTCTCTGGCATATTGAATTATTTGGCCCCCACTAACTGCATTAGAAAAGGATTTTGGAATATAAATAAAGCACTTAGAACGCAAAGTAGAACTACATATATAACTGTTCGTTACTACCATTGCTGTGCATCCTCTGGGAAAAAGAGACGATGTTGAGGCTAATACTCACAACTTCTATATGTCCATCTCATTGCAACAACAAAAGAAAAGCAGTCAAATAAACTATTGTGTAACATTAAGACTGAAAAAAGCATTCTTGATCTATAAAACGAGAGAGCAAGAGATGACCACGTAAATTTTCACATTTTAACTAGTTGTGTGGTATGAAGAAGGGAGAAGTAATTGGAATTTGGAAGAGAATTTGTATAAAGTTCATATCTTAACTGAAATGTACGTCTTGTAAAAAAATGAATTTTTAAAATGATAGTCCTTGCATCTTATTCGCCTCCTCTGGGCTCAGTAAGATAACTAGGACATCTCTGAGGCTATCAGTAGAGTTGTCCTTTTTTCTTAGCTACATTTATTTTTATCACATTTTTGTGGCCAAGCTTTTTAGCATTAAGTATTAAGAAGTTAGCAGGATGATGGTGGGGTGAGAGGGGTGAGTATCACAAAGGGAGTGCCTGCCAGTTTCCCAAGCAGTTTTTCTGCTTCTTGAGTGAAGGAAGTTCATCTCTTCAACCTGAGTGTCCTCGTATATAAATAAGAGCGCTCTGACCTGCCCATGGAGTTACTGTGAGTTAAATATCTTACTGTTTGGTACTCAAAACAAATCACTTGCTGCCCCTCTCAGATCTGTAAATCAAACTTAGAAAATGAAGTATCACTGGCACAAATAGACTGGAGCCCCCCCTTATATTTATAGCGACCTGTAATCCCAGCAGGGTCAGGCAAGTGGGATCAAAGCCTCCTAAATCCAAAGAGAAGATGGATTGCCATGAGTGTAGGAAGCACTTAACACACTCAGTGAGGCCTAAGTGACATGAACTGTATGGTTTCTTCTTATAAAGGGTATCTTTCTCCATTAGAACTCAGGTCTCTTACTTTGTACTGGTTTAGGGTAAATAATTAGTCTTTTCTGGCGTTCGTTGGATGATTGGCCTTTTAAATCAAAACGATGTTTTTCATTTTTTAATCCTCATTACCATAAACCAGTATCAAGTAATTTTTCATCCTGACTTTTCCTGTCATTCATGGTAGCAACTTTTTCATTACTTATATATCACCAACCACATACACATTTGCTTATGCATTCACATATTTTTAAGCATATACTTGCTTTATATATTCACATCCAATCCAATAGCCTCGGGTATGCATTCCAAATCTCAAAAAATAGAAGTTCAGCTTGATAATTCAGATATTTATGAAAACAGAAAAGTAGCTCATTAGTGGGCAGAAGAGAAGGCAGCAGAAAAAGTAAAGAGCTTTGTTTTCCAGTGAGGGCTTTAACACTTAGCCTAAACTACTAAATTTATGAAAGTTTAAATCTGTACTTCTGAATATTTGGAGATTCAGCCCCAAAAGCAGAACACAGATTTTAGTTTTATTTATATAAATAAGTTTTTATATAATTTAATTATATATAATTTTAATTATATATATAAATCAGAACTTAAAATTAAAATATTTTCTGAAAAGTTTTCTAAGAAGAAAACTATTTTATTAATTTTATTTTAATAATAAAACATATTTGTTAATAACATATAATATAGAGGAAGATACTATTAACAGTCTTCCACCAAGGTACCTTGGGTATATGTGCATGTAAGAATGCCAGAAATATACAGAGTTTAAGAGTGTGAGTTTTAGAGGCAGGACCTGTGTTTCAATTTTAGTTCTGCTAGTTACTTAACTTGGGTAAGTTACTTACCTTCTTTGTTCCTCAGTCTCCTCATTGATGAAATGAATAAAATAGTGTACCTACTGCACAGCATTGTTACAAAGACTAAATTCAACAAATGCGGAAAAATTCCTGGCATAAAACAAGTACTCAGTAAACATCACCTATTGATGTAAAAGGCATATCAATGAAAAGTTCTCCTACTTTCAGTTAATTTAATAGACTCAAAGAATGCATTCACCATCCTACTTATTTCAGTTCAATAAAATCAATTTTAGACACAGCTGGTACTTAAGTTGCTCTAAGTTGCTTTCTAGTTAGAGTTAACCCAAAACATATATGAAAAGATTTTCAACCTTACCAATATTTGAGCAAATTGAAATATAAAAATTCCTTCTTTACCTTAGCAAAGGTAAGGTAAAGAAGGAATTTTTATATTAGCAAAGGTAAAAGGGATTGTAAATCTCATTGTTGGTATGGGGTACGCTGTGAGGAAAGGGTCTTCTTCTACTGTTTCTAGGAGTCTAAATAGGCACAGACTTCCTGGAAGGCAATTTGGCAGTATACATCCAAATCCATAAAATTTATATTCTTTTGATCCAGAAATTCAACATAGAGAAATTAACCCTAAGAAAGTGTTAGACAAAGGGGCAAAGATGAATAAACAGGACAGTCACTGCAGTGTTATTTATAACAGCTTCAAATTAGAAGCTACTTAAAAAGGGGTACAAGTTATTGATATTGGATCAGGTCCGTAAAGTAGAATTCAATGGAATCATTCATGAAGATAATAGATTTTATGTAGAAAAGATGATCAAGAGAAAACAGCATTATTACAGTATGTTTCAATTTTTTTGTAATGTGCATACATGTGCGTGCATAGAAAACATTAGAAAGGCTATACACCAAAGTATTACCAGTTGTTGTCTCTGAAAGATAGAATAAGTGATTTATTTTATGCTTTCCAGTAAACTATGGGCATTTTACAAAAAATATATATATCTTTCATAATCATAGAAACACCTGTGAAACTGGTTAATAAAAACTTAAATCAAGTGAAACTCCTAAATCCACAGAAAAACATCATGGTGTTAAACTACTGGACAAATGAGGCATTCAAAAATATAGCTTTAAAAAAAAAATATATATATATATATATATAGCTTTATATGTACTTTAGTTTTTTTTAATTCCCCTAGCCAAGTGGCCTTCAGTATGGGCAGAACAACTGGAATAGAATTGTGGCTTTTTGTTTTGTCTCCCTCATACTACCCATACCCTCAGGGCAGTTTATTTCAGTTAATGCTCCTCCAGTCTGGCTGCTAGGTATAATTTGGAATTCATTGAATTGTTGACATGGTTGACTTGGGCCAGTGTGACTCAAGGTTAACAGGACTAAAAGTCAAAATGAAAAAGAAGTTCTATGGTATACAAGAAAGGCAATCATAGAAGGGCTATTCCAGAACAATGGAGTTAATGAAAAGCTATCTGTCTTCTGACAGTAACACCAAAATTCCAAAGATCCATGTATTTAACCAGCCCTAAATAATGGTTAAAATTGATATGGAAGTTTTACAAAAAGAGATTGACAGTCAAAATCAATGGTCCAAATTTTATGCTTGGTAAGGAAGGGGCATCAGGGGTAGGCAAGTGTTTAAATAAAAGAGAATTTTAGTTTGGGTAACCTGCAAAGTATTAAACTTCTGAAGATTAGTTCATATAGGATCCTAAAATTTTTAAAAAGTTATCTGAAGGCATCAGAATCAAACAGCACTTTAAGAGTTTTCTGTGATTAGACTATTGTAAAAAAAAAAGCCACATATAAACTCATATATTTTGTATATTATTTATAAATATTGTGTATTTAAATTATGGTCGACAGGGAGGCCCTTTTCAGAAAATATTCCAAATAGAAATTTATCTCAGCCACTGATATTTGATAAGGCCAAGTTAGAATGTGCCAAGATGAATGTTTTAACAGAATCATCCCTGTGGTGATGTCTACGTGTGAGGGGGGAAGCAAATGAGAGTGAGTTGAAGAGAGAAACATTTAGTAAGTAGAGGAGAAGATAAAGACAGGAAAGATAAATTAACCCAGGAGTTAAGAACTCTTGAGTTCTTCTCCCATCTCTGTGGATCAATCTGCAGATCTTAGTCTCTCGTTTATCATTATAAATAAAAGTTGTGAACTATAGATGTCTAAAGGTCTTCATCACTCCAGTCTGTCCTTATTTTCTGCTTCTGTAGACTGCCATTTTATTTGAGATAACAAACTACAAAATGTCAGATTTCAGTCAGAGTTTGAATAAGTCATTCATGAAAATGCATTTCTTTTCATCAGACCACTAGGATCCCCACGCTAACATGATACAAATAGGGTCCAAAAACTAAGAGATTTAAGTAAACAAATGAAATGCAAGTGACCAAGCGGCTGGACAGAACTCAGGCACCCACCCATTGAAGAAAACCTGTTCCAGAGAGTAATAACCATGAAAAAGGTTTAGAGGTTTATAGCTCAGATTACAGAGACTACCACTTTTAGATGATCAATAATTTTAAATGGTTGAGATTAGAGAATATTCCAATCCATGGTTCCAAATGGCATTTCTTTAAGTCATGTTCCATCTTTTCTCAGTTTAATCAGTATTCAAACAATAAAAGGCTATATTTTAATTTTTTTTAAAGATATGCTTGAACGCAGAAGTGTATACTTTGGTGGCTGTCAGTTACCCTCCATGCCTGGAATAATTTGAAAAGGGGAACTTATTCTACCCTAAAAAGACAGAATCTTCCACCAGATGTGTTTCAACCAAATTCCATGAATATTGCCTAAGCAAAACTAACACTAAAAGATAAATCTGCTAATGCAGCCTTAATATATAATGACCAACACACAACCATACGTGAGGCAAAATAGCAGGGGCTTGATAGATTCCATGTCAAACATGACTTTTCTTTACCTCTTTTTCTCTCCCTCCCTCCCTATCTCTTTTCCTCTTCCTTCCCTCTCTTCCTTCCTCCCTTCCTCCCTTCCTTCAAGCAAAAGCTGCTATTAAATTTCAGGACATTTTTAAAGTAATATTTTTATTCACAAATTATATATTCTACAGAATATGCAAGCCTGGGAAATTAATATAATAGGGTGCATATTTTTAACATATGATAAACAACCAGTTTGGTTGATGAGGTAATTTCTAAGTATTGTTTTAGACATTGACCATTCTAAATTTCAATAGCCTTTTAATGCTTTACCCCAGAAAAGTTTAGTGAAAATGCACAGAAAGAAAGAATAATAATTAGATAAAAAAGAGCTCACTGCAATTGCAGAGTAATGATCATTATAAATAGAAATATACCCAGCCAGTGAGAAAGATCTGATGAAGCAGGTCAAAGATAGATGCTAAGTGCCATTTTCATCACATCTTTATAGATGAGCTGCAAGATACAGAAGAAATAGAGAAAATACATTAATTTTATCCTCAAATGATGTAGGACTAGGCTTCATCATAAAAGCTGCACACATAAAGGAAAAATACAAGGAAATCTTAAAATGCACTGAATGATTTATCTTAATGAGTGGAGGTGCCTTCGAAATATTGTGTAGGGGCAGGGGTAAAATGATGGAGCTAGAAATAGCACATGACTACCTCCAATGCATGAAACTTTTCAGTGACTCCTCGTTTCTTACCATAGCAAATCATCCACTGCTCTTCAACATACACTCTACCAGAGTTTCTGGTGGAATCTGTTTCCTCTCTGTCCATAAGCTCACCAGACTCAACATTGTCTCTAGGCCTTCAATCCACTTGACATTCTGCACCCCACCTCTTCTCTACAACCACCCCAACTTCACCCATTCTTCCCAGTGTCCTCTCTTGTCATTTAAACACACCCCAAATCCATCCTACTTCCTCCTGGAAGCCTTCATGGCGATTTCAACCTGCATTTTCTTCAAAGCCTCTGATCTACAGAACACTATATATGCTCTTGTCTTGCTCTCTTTTGTTCTCCTACTGTCTTTGCTGTGACTCTAGTTTCTCCAATTATAGTCTCCAATCTCTTCAAGGGTAGAGATTAAAAATCACGTGTTAATTTTTGATTGAATTGACTCTACAATGGTAAGCATGTGGACTAATTGTTGCCAAGGTACTTTTAATATTAAATATAAGTATTTTAACTCATGTCATCCACATATCTGAGTTTTTTGGCATATTAATCAATTTTCACAATCATTTAATCAACAAACCTTTATTAAGTCCCTTGTACATTCTAGGCACTGTGCTATTTGACTAAGATACAGAGTTAAATATGGCTCAGTCTCATAACTTAATAACAATCCTAGACAATTTATATGAATAGCATTTATAGTTTATGAAACAATTTGACATTTTATGTAACTTAATACTTACAGTAACTCTTTATTACTGACATTGAATGGAATCTAGGAATGTACTAATCACTCTCGGAAATCACTCTTCTATCAACTTCATTGCCATCAAGGGGCCCAGTTCTACATAACATCTCTTACTGTCAGCTTGACCTACAGAGGAAGATCGTAACTAAGCATTTCATCAGTGCTATTCCCCATTTACTGGTGCATTCTTTATGACATTGATAAGTGGGGTACCTTCTGGGCTCTACCGCAGAACATATTGGGCTGGTGGGTTTTCCTAAATGATATACTATGATACATCCACTCAGGCATGAACAGTTCACTTAGTGTTTTGATATCTTTTCTATTTTTTGCCATGGTAGGTGTG
This sequence comes from Monodon monoceros, assembly GCF_005190385.1. Taxonomy (NCBI): domain Eukaryota; kingdom Metazoa; phylum Chordata; class Mammalia; order Artiodactyla; family Monodontidae; genus Monodon; species Monodon monoceros. The sequence continues at coordinate 10,703,902 of NW_021703781.1, read as the reverse complement.
GCATTTTTTACTTGGTGTTGTCTTCCTCCAAGCTTCTAAGAGCCATCCTCCAAGACAGCATCAACATCATCTCCTAAGGGACCTTCCAGGGTGCTAAATCCTGTATTACTCAAAAGTGCTCCTACATAAACTCTCTCTTCTCTGCCTTTATGTTCTCCCCTGCTTGATCCAGCAACCTCAGCATGAAGTTCCATATATGTTCTCCCAATTCCTGGGGCACGTGTTGGGCTGGAACCCACAGCTCCTCACAGTATAGCCCCTTTCCTTTCTCATCAGTCCCCGCACTTCCACAGCAGGACTGAGTGGTGACTCAGTGCCAGTTACTCACCCAGTGGCCAAGGATGAAAGTGAAAGAAAGGCAGAGGACTTCAGCAAGTGGAGAGAACTGAACTTTAACAGAGCAGTTTGGGCCACTTTTCAGGCCCAAAGGGTTAAGGAGAATATGGGGAGTCAAGATTTTTTAGAGTATCAACCCAGATTTCCCTGTGCCATGTCTCAGGGTCTTACATCTCCAAATATAGCCCTGCCATTGGCATAGAAAACATGCCAAATTTGAGAACTCTGTCTCTATAGTTCTCCTACTTTTATAATTAAGGTTTGGGACGCAATCCTCAGCTTTCTGGAGATAAGAGCCTCTTTATATGCTGCCACCAAGAACCTCTGGCTTTCATACTCACTTTTTAATTTGGTGATTAAACGTGTCAATTTTCATTGTCTTTTCCAATGTACTGATTGCCTCCAGTACAACTGGATGCTATAGTCATCCAGTTCCACAGTTATTATAACTATTCTTTCTCTCTTGCTCAGGTTATCTAATACTGTGTTAAAAAACACCCCCAAAATTACTGGTGTAAACAACAACGATTTTAGTATATTTACAGATTCTGCAGGATGAGAATTTGGAGATGGCACGATAGGGAGGAATTGCTTTTCTCTGTTTCATGATGTCTGGGATATATACTGGGAAGGCTCGCATATCTTAAAGTTACTCAAAGGCCTGAGAGCTGAATTTATTTGAAGGAGTGGTTCCTAACTGGGGGTAGTTTTGTCCCCATGGAATACAGCAATGTCAGAAACATTTTTGTTTGTCACAGCTGCAGGAAAGGGAGTACTACTGGTAGTAGTAGATAGAGGTCAGAGATACTGCTAACCATCCTACAATGTACAGGATAGTCCTGTACACTGATGCAACTTCCCACAATGAAGAATTGTCTGGCTTCAAATGTGAATAGTACTGAGGTTGAGAAATCCTAATCTGGAGGCTTCTTCCACCATATACTGGGCACTTGGGCGAGGACAACTAAAAAGTTGGGCTATTCTGGGACCTCTCCAGATGACGGGCTCCCTCATAGCACGGCAACCTCAGGGCAGCTGAATTTTTACGTAGCGGCACAAAGTTTCGAGAATAAACAAGGTTGTCACTGAACCATACACTTTAAACGATTAAAATGGTAAAATTAAATAAACAAGTAAATAAAAATCTATTGTTTGAAAAAAGAGTAAACAAGTCTAGTAAAAGCTAAATGGCCTTTTGTGATAGATTCTCATAAATCACATAGGATCACTTCTACCATAATCTGTTGATCAAAGCAGTCAAAGTTTCATTGAAATTCAGGGATAGAAGACATAGTTCCTACTTATTAATGGAAGGAGTATAAAAAAATTTCCAGCCATGTTCTAAAGACACCATAACCCATATCTCTTATAAATCTGAGAAACACCTCTCAGTGCATTTTATTCTATCAGTATCATATCCCAGTTCCGTACCAATTAATCATTAACAATTGCATTCCTATAGGATGTCAGGCACTACTCATCCTCCACCTACCACCAGTGATGGAGTTCTCTCTGCTACTCAACTAGGGGATCATCCAGCTCCCAAATCTCAAAATCTCTTAGGATAACTTCTGGTTCCAATTGTCACAGATCAGGTTCCCAGGAAATAAATACTGAAATTCTGACATCCGCATGTGAGAGAGTTTTTGAGGGATGATTTCAGGACCAGCACCTCTGAGGACATAAGGTAAAAAGAACTGGGCAGAGGGAGAAGTTGAACTGTGTTGCAATTACAGTAACTTCGTGGATCCTACAGGTTGCTCCGAAGATGGGATGATCCTTTAGAGATGCTTGTACCAGAGGTAAAAGTTTCAGTCTTTTGTTCCCCTGCTTCAGCCGGTTATTGAATGCAGGCTGCTCCCTTGGAAGGGGCATAACCTTGGGCTAAGCAGTGTAAGTAAACAGAGGGCAATTCCCCCCAATAGGGACATAGTCATGAGCCTTCAGCAGCTAACACTCTTGACGGCTGGAGGAATGAATTCCTAAAGGGGGATCTGGTTGGTGCATTCACTACAGGTCTTATTATTTTTTTTTTACCAAAGTAAGTTTTTATGATCCACATTTAATTTACTAGGGAAGAAAATTGCCACTTACCCTTAGTGCTTGCTCTATAATTGCCATTTGGTTTACTTTCAAGTCCAGTATGTTTGAGATGTGCCACTTGATGTATTATATAATGACTCATGTCTGTAGGAATACAACAGATACTGGTAACAGCTTATATAACCTGATGCAAATAATTCTAGTTGCACACCGCACGATTCAAATTTGAAGCAATCCATTGGGGGGAAAAATTTCCTTGTTTTTCTGTTCTGTGAAAAATAGTTGACCCTCCACCCGTAAGATATTTCATTCTTCACCTCGGAAAGAGAGTTCAGGTTCGTACAGTTCACTGAAGCTCAGCTCAGAAAATAACTACATGGGCTGTTTTTTATAATCCTTTCAATACAGAAAGGAACAAAATTGATGACAAAATTTCCAAACTATTTTTGTTAATTAACATTTATCAAGGTGAAACAAAACCTGTGGTTGATCTTTTTTTTTTTTTTTTTTCTTTAGGATTCATTTAGGAAGACTTACTAAATGCTACCTCTCCATAGAAAATGCAACTCTATGGTCAGGTTTTTGGAACTCCTATGGATTTTTGTCTTTGAAATACCAGTATTAGTGGTAGACACACCATTAAAACTCAAGTAATAGACGGTAAAAGGAAGTCAAAACAGAAGAAACTGCCTCTCAATAGCAGGGCAAGGACTAGGGTGAGGCAAATGAAGTGCCTCGGGTACAAAATGTAAGGAGGCATTCACTCTTAGCCATTGACTCTGCCCTTGCAGGTCCCTGAAAATGAATGCCTTCTAAAATTCTTCACCCAGGCCTCTCTTGCCTTATCCTAATCCAGCCCTGCTCAGTAGGACATCTGAATAGTAATCAGGTATGAAGTTGGTGGAATGGGCATGTGTCTACATGGAGTGTGTATTTAACAGTTCATACTGAGTGCCTGTCATTCTTCTAATCCCCTTTTTGGTGGTTCTTTGACCAAAAGTCACCCCCACTTTGTACCATGGGTTCCAGCTAGCTTAATCGTACCCAGTTTGACCAGGAGTTAACATCTGAGCTAGAGACAGTTGTCTGTGGTCTGTGCCCTTTGATGTGATCTGTCTTGAGACCTCTGCCCAGCAGGGGCATTTTATACCAGATGGTAACAGTTCAAATCAATCTGATCATGTTTTGGAGAATTTGAATGGAATTTACAGTGAGAGTAAGCAGAGACCAAAGTAGTACCAAGTAGGAACTCTCAGAAAGAGAAGGTCACAAGTAGAAGTAGAGAGAGTCAACAAAGAGGTAGCTGGCAGCAGAACCAGAAGAAGCAGCCCATGGAGAGTAACAGGTTGAAGAGTTAACTCTAGAGCATCAAGCACTATTTGAGTCGTGTTCAGACCACTGGCTTCACACTCCTGTGTCTACTCTTCTATCTTAAATTGTGATGATGACACCCTTGCTTTCACTGAAGCCTGACTACTCAATACTAAAATGTTTCTCATCTTTCTTATCTTTTTCCTTCTAATAAACCACTATTAATAGAAATAAACTGTGCATTTTCCTGTACATTTCAGGGCTACGATTCCAGAGGCTCGCAATAAAAGTGTTTTGTCCTAAAATATCTTCCCCAGCTGCTGACCATAGTTTCTAAAATTCCATAGTAGGTGATTCATTTGTTTGGGTCCTGAATGTATTTCAAGCTTGATGAATTCCCTGTTAAAAGGCAAGTACACCTGGAAGGGGGACATTTGAACTGCTGCCAAACAACCTCTGTTTTATTTGCTAGTGACACTCATGAGAATGAGATGGAAAAAAATCCTCCTAATGGGAGGATTAACTGAGGGGGGAAGGGAAGGAGGACTTTCCTAGGTCAGCTCCATCCTATAAACTTTGGCCTCAGCAAACACCAGGGCTGGGTCCATCCGCAGGTCATATTTTCACCTAGCTTGCATGATTTGGCTTAAAATACATTTTTCTCTTCTAAGAGCTGACAGCTTACAAAATAAGGTGTTTAAGTGACCGTTGACCAAACCAGAACTGAGTTGCCACCCTGGTCCTTGCATATGCAAAGAGCACAGGAGTCGGAGCCAGACTTGAGTTCAAATCTTGGTTCTGCTCTTTAGGCACTAGGTAACCTTTAGATGATAAGGTAATTTTGCTTCCTGAGGTATGTCCTCATTTGTCAAATTTTGATAAGAAGATTTTGTAGGGTTATTTTGAGGGTTATAAATAACTTAGGTATCTGATCATAGCTATTATATAGGAATATTTTCAATAACCTGATGAGTAATACAAAACTTCTGCTTTAAGTTGAAACTTCAATACCAAATACTGAAGAGCCAATAAATCTTTGTTCTTCACTATTTCCCATCACAATCAAGTTGTCTTTGTTCTATCACTTCCACACACACTAGGCTCTGTTTAGCCTCTCTGCCTTCATTGGGACAATGAATGATGATAACATCATCACATCATTTATTATATAGTATTCTATAGTTTACAGAGGAATTTTCGTGTATTATCTCATTTGATCCAGTGAAACAGGTTTTATAATCCCTAGTTTTCAGATGAGGAAACTGAGGGCCAGAAAGTTTAAATAACTTTCTAAGGTTACATAGTGTTGAGCTGCACTCTGAAGCCTAGGAGCCTTGTAATTGCCCAGCCACAAAAGTGAAGAAAGAACCCAGAGACAGTGACAGCGACATTCACTATTCATTGCATAAGGAATCTTACAAGTCAGAAGCAAAAGGTCCCAGAGCGATACCCCACCACCTAAGGCAGAGGGCGGGCAGGCGGGTGGGCAGGACACGACAACAGTCTTCACTGCTTGGAGGAGAGGGAGGCTACCATTTATAGGGGGAATTGACCTCAGATTGGCTCGTCAGTTATCTGGGAAACCAGCGGCTGGGGCAGGTGGCAAGCTTGTAGGTAGTTACTGATTAAGCTCTACAATTAAGAGGATTGGATATTCATGTGAGAGTAGGGTGTAGGGGAAGCAGGGAGTGGTCGAGCAGGGGATGTACAGAGAGCAAGAGAACCACCATCTTGAGTGACCTGATCATACACATAGTGAGTAAGCAGTAGGGTTAGGCCTAAATTTCTTTTTTTTTCTTTTTTTATTTTTATTTTATATTGGAGTATAGTTGATTAGCAATGTTGTGTTAGTTTCAGGTGTACAGCAACGTGATTCAGTCATACATATACATGTATCTATTCTTTTCCAAATTCTTTTCCCACTTAGGTTATTATAGAGTACTGAGCAGTGTTCCCTGTGCTATACAGTAGGTCCTTGGTGGTTATCTAGTTTTAATATAGCAGTGTGTACATGTCAATCCCAAACTCCCCATCTATCCTCTCTGCCACCCTTCCCCCCTGGTAACCATAAGTTTGTTCTCTAAGTCTATGAGTCTGTTTCTGTTTTGTAAATAAGTTCATTTGTATCATTTTTTTTAGATTCCACATATAAGCGATATCATAATTGTCTTTCTCTGTCTGACTTACTTCACTTAGTTTGATAATCTCCAGAGCCATACATGTTGCTGCAAATGGCATTATTTCATTCTTTTTAACGGCTGAGTAATATTCCATTGTATATATGTACCACATCTCCTTTATCCATTCATCTGTCGATGGACATTTAGGTTGCTTCCATGTCTTGGCTATTGTAAACAGTGCTGCAGTGAACATTGGGGTGCATGTATCCTTTCGAACCATGTTTTTCTCCAGATATATGCCCAGGAGTGGGATTGCTGGATCATATAGTAGCTCTACTTTTAGTGTCTTAAGAAACCTCCATACTGTTCTCCATTACATTCCCACCAATAGTGTAGGAGGGTTCCCTTTTCTCCACACCATCTCCAGCATTTATCGTTTGTAGATTTTTTGATGATGGCCATTCTGACTGGTGTGAAGTGATATCTCATTGTAGTTTTGATGTGCATTTCTCTAATAATTAGCAATGTTGAGCATCTTTTCATGTGCCTCTTGGCCATCTGTATGTCTTCTTTGGAGAAATGTCTATTTAGGTCTTCTGCCCATTTTCTGATTGGGTTCTTTGTTTTTTTGATATTTAGCCACAAGAAAGTTTGGAGATTAATCCCTTGTCAGCCGCATCCTTTGCAAATATTTTCTCACGTTCTGTGGGTTGTCTTTTCATTTTGTTTAAGGCTTCAAACTTTCTGATTTCAAAGCCCATGAGGTTTCCACAGTGGTTCTCAGCCCTGGCTATTTATTAGAATCACCTGGGTGCTGTAAACTATCCATGTCAGGGCTCCACCGCAGACCAATTAAATGAGAATGGCACTGGCCTGAGCCTTGGGAATTTTTTAAGCTTGCCAGGACATTCTTAGACTGATTTAAACCAGTTCCAGTGAGAGTCCTGACTCTGCTACGAAACTTTCCTCAACAAAGTTAAGCCGTCTTATCTCTCTAATGAATCTCTTATTGTGTTCATTAAAAATTCTACATAATTAGTACTTTATCTTAGAAGTCAGATAATGTAAATTCTGGAAGGAACTTCATATCCTTAATTAGTCTGGTTCCAAAACTTGGGTCTGAGGACTGGTCAGCAGAAAAGTAAGGACAACATAGCAGATGCAAGCTGATTTTCTTTTGGAAGAATTGATCATTATTTTAAAATTTGTTTGTGTTAAATGTCCATTCTTTTCAGAAATAATGGTTTGTTTTGCTCATATCGTCGTTTAGAAACATAAAACTTTGACAACCCTTTAATGCATACCAAATTATTTTTGGAAATTTTACTGGCTTGTAAAATCCAACAATTTCTGGAAAACACTGATCTTTCCCAGTCCCCTCACTTTGCAGATAAGGAAACTGAGGCCCAGAGAGAAGTTCCAGTACTCAAGTTCTGCTCTATGTAATGCCTCAATGATTTAAAACTTATTTTTAAAAGTAAAGTTTAATTGTGCCTTTTAATCTACATGTCATTCTGATGAATGCAGAGAAAGGAAACATGATTGGAAAAGAGAAAATAGAAGGGTAAAAAAAAAGCTGTAACTCAAGGACTCTGGAATTGTGACATAACAGATTTGAAAATAAGCCAAAGAGAAATTCTACAACTGTAAAATACAATAACCCAAATTAAGAATTCAATGGACAATAATAACAACAAATTGGTCACAGCTGAAGAAATAATCAGACAACTGGGAGGTAGACCACAGAAAATAACACAACAGTAGACAAAAGTTATAAAATACAGAAGAAAGAGTGAAAGATGTAGGGCATAGAGTGAGAAGGTCCCTGAAAGAAATAAGATAATGGGGCTTCCCTGGTGGCACAGTGGTTGAGAGTCCACCTGCCGATGCAGGGGACACGGGTTCGTGCCCTGGTCTGGGAGGATCCCACGTGCCGCGGAGTGGCTGGGCCCATGAGCCATGGCCGCTGAGCCTGCGTGTCCGAAGCCTGTGCTCTGCAATGGGAGAGGCCACAACAGTGAGAGGCCCATGTACCGCAAAAAAAAAAGAAATAAGATAATGGAGTGGAGGCAAAATTTGAAGAGAATTTTCAAAGAATTCTTCCAAAACTATTGAAAGACATCAAGCCATAGCTTCAAGAAGCCAAACAAATCAAAAAAGAGAAAAAAACACATCTAAATCCAATTCACTGAAAATGAAAAACGAAAGAACTTAATAGTAGTTTTAAAAAGGAGCATATCTTCAGTCGTGAAAATTAGATTAGCAGTGACTTCTCAGTAGCAATCATGAAAGCCAAAACACAGTGGTTAGATATATTCCATATGCTGAAAGAAATAATAGCCAACTTAGAGTTTAATATCCAGCAAAAAAAAGAATTTCCAAAAACAAAGGCAAGAGAAAAACATTTTCAGACAAATGAAACTGCAAAAAAGTCTCTCAGAGTTCTTAACCTTTTCTTGTTTCATGGCCCCTTTGGCACTCTGGTGAGACCTGTGACTACTTTCTCAGAATAAGGTCCTTAAAAACATAAAATAAAATATGTAAAATCACAAAGGAAACCAATTTTAATCAAATACAAAATATCTAAAAAATCAAATTCATGATATAGTGATATGTTTATCAATGTGCTGAATAACAAGACCTACATATAGCTCTAAACAAGAAGATCTAAATAACAAGTGTGTATGGTAATTTCTTAGTTAATTACAGTAATTTCCAAGTAGGATAAGTTTGTAAAAAGTTTATCTCCTAGAGTTTAGTCAGAAAGCTAACTGCTCGAAGTTCTCTCATGCAGCAAGGAAGTGGAACAAAGCAATCAGCAGGAAAGCTGATACCTCCGTAAGGCATATCCAAGAGGCAAGGGCTGGGGTCACGCACATTACAAAGTGGTTGGTACAGATCTTTAATAAAGAGAATAATAAACAAATTAATAAATAATAATAAACAGTCAATCAATGCTTCTGCATAAAAAGAATGTGTAGGTTACACGGGTGTGTACCATTTCTATTAAAAAAATATCCTGACAAAGAAATGTCATCTTTCTTTTTTTATTGAAGTATAGTTGATTTACAGTGTTGTGTTAATTACTGCTATACAGCAAAGTGATTCAGTTATACACATATATATATATGTTCTTTTTTTAGTATTTTTCATTATGGTTTATCATAGGATATTGTGCTATAGGACCTTGTTATTTATCCATTCTATTTATAAAAGCTTACATCTGCTAACCTCAACCTCCCACTCTATCCCTCCCCCATCCCCTCCCTCTTGGTAACCACCAGTCTGTCCTCTATGTCTGTGAGTCTGTTTCATAGATAGGTTCATTTGTATCATATTTTAGATTCCACATATAAGAGATATTATATTATAGTTGTCTTTCTCTTTCTGACTTACTTCCCTTAGTATGATAATCTCTAGTTGCATCCATGTTGCTGCAAATGGCATTATTTCATTCTTTTTTATGGCTGAGTAGTATTCCATTGTATATATGTACCACACCTTCATCCATTCATCTGTCAGTGGACATTCAGGTTGTTTCCATGTCTTGGCTGTTGTGAATAGTGCTGCTATGAACATAGGGGTGCATGTATCTTTTTGAATTAGAGTTTTGTTTGGATATATGCCCAGAAGTGGTATTGCTGGATCATATGGTAATTCTATTTTTAGTTTTCTGAGGAAACTCCATACTGTTTTCTACAGTTGCTGCACCAACTTACATTCCCACCAACAGCGTAGGAGGGTTTCCTTTTCTCCACACCCTCTCTAGCATTTGTTATTTGTAGAGAAATGTCATCTTTCAACATTTTCTCTTTGAAAGTATATATGCAATAAAGTCAAGCTTTAAATAAATACTCACTGCTTCCTTCCATCTTATTTAAAGAAAATAAGAATTCTGCCTTTGATTTCCAAATGTTTTTGTTTGCTTTGGGTAGGAATGAATCTTCTCAAAGCAGTTAGTGTCTCCATATAAGAATTTCATCTTTAGGCTGTTATTAATGCTATTTCTGAGAAAGCAGGTTGTTGGTATTCTTGTTCAGATTATAGGGGGAAAAGATATATTGTATCAATGCAAAGAGACACTAGTTATTTAAATTATTCCCTTAAACAGAGCATCCTTAATGTACTGTGATAATCGCCAATCTGTGGGCTTCATTTAGCCATGAAGTACTTCTTCCTATTGGCATAAACATTAATAGGAAGAATAGGTGTTTGGGTGAATACTTGAAGATGATAAATAATTTGAAAAGCTTTTAAAGCTCTGAAGTGTTGAGTTTATTATTTTGCCAAGAATAAAAACTGGTCTTCCATCTGCTTGTGCTCATAGCTGGAGCTTCTGCTCTTGCTCAGACGACATGACCAACGTGATCATCACCTGCGGGTGCATGTTACACATCTGGCATTCTCCCCAGTGGTTTTCAACTAGCTCATCTTCTTCTTCCCCTGTGAAACCACATGGAACGAAATAATTGACTTCCCAATTTTGCTGGCCCAAATCTACACTGTGCATCATTTCCCCCTCGTGAAAGCTCTATCCAGGTGGCAGAAAATCAACTTTAGAATCAGAAATAAGGGTCTTTGTTTCCTTGCTTCCTTTATTTCCTCAATCCAACTCTCGAAACATTTTAAGATTCCTGTAAAGCCAGTATTGAAATGTCCACATTAGAGCTTCCAAAGTACCTTTGTGCCAGAGGCAGAATAAAAATCAAATTGGCTCTAAATGCTTCGAGAAGGAGGCCCAGCTATAATACTGTTACTCATCGTGGGTTCTGATAGCTCTGGATTATCAGGCTGTCCACAGCCCTCATGGTAAGTGGGCAGTCTTCTTCCCGGGACTTCATTAACCCAGTGAAGCCTGCCAGATGAGGAAGAGGGAGTTAATTTCACACCCAGACTTCCAAAGAAATTCTGAGTTGTTTCAGATCAAGCTACCAAATCCATACAATGGGAGTAACAATCTCCTTTCTTAAATGTTACCTGTATTACTTGTGAGATTTGGATTTATTATAAAGGTTTGAGCAAGCAGAACCATGTTCATAGATTCTATTAATGATTTATTTTCCATTTCACTTTATCTTGGAATAATGCATAACTAATATCTGGGGGTATATACCCACAGAGATTTACAAAGAAATTAATGCTAAAATGCTCAGATGAATTTCAGAATGTCCTCTTCCCTTTTGTGAGAAGAAAGATATTTTTAAATGATTTTGTTCACCCGCCCACCTTGTTCTCCCTAGGATGTCCTTCTATTCAGCATTAGAAGGCCATTAGACAGGACCAGGGTGGCAGTGATGCAGGTTATCTACATTGAGGCTGACCAAACTTAGTGGAAGATATAAAAGGTTCTGCTACACTGAGCGGTTGCTGAACAGGAACCTTGTTCCTGTTGCCCTTGTTATTCACAATGAGTCCTTTTTCTCCTGTCCTCATCCTATCCCTGCCACACAAGGTAGTGCCCCCAAGGTAGTGCTAGCTAGGTCACCTGTTGCTCCACTGCTAACTACCACTTACTTCATTTGCATGTGTAGTAAGTTGCCTGTAACCAAGGCAACCAGGGATGGCACTTGTGCAGTCAGTCAAGCATTTCTCCCATCTGCAATAGCATTCTTACTCACCTCACTCTTGTGGCAGCAAGAAATACACGTTCAGCAGAATTCTTCTCCATATGTCATCAGGAAGGACTCAGGAACTATACAGTTTTCTCTAGGTTTATTAATTAACTTATTTCTTCTAACGAATCTTGGTATTTTTTTCCTCCTCCAGTAGATTACACTTCCAATAAGTTGGTACACTCAACATATTTCAAAATCAGAAGAAAAAATGTACAAACATACAGACTCACAGACAACACACACCTGTTCTTGGATCACCACCAGTGAATGTGTGTGCTCTGTGGAAATTAAAAAAAAAACCTTCAACGGGATGTTTATTCTCTGGGCATTTTCCCTTAAAGCAAGGACAGACTGCTATGCCAGTGAGACTTTTACAGTAACGGGACATAATCCATGAAAACTCTTGGGTGGATTAGACTACTATCCATGAACCTCCTCTCCTTTTAAGCTACACTCTTACTCTTTTGGAAATTTCATTCGTTCTCCCATATTTAAATACTATATATAATGAGGATTCTTATATTTGTATCTGCAATCTGGAACAGTCCCCTGAATTCCAGATCCATAAATTCACCTGCCTACTTGACATCTATATCTGGACAGCCATTAGGAATCCCAGTGTGACTATATCCAAAGAAACTGAGCTCCTGATCTTGTTCTTATTGCAAATTTGTTCTACCCTCAGCCATTCCCTTTTCAGTTAGTGGCAACTCCTTTCTTCCAGTTTATTATGCCAAAATCTTGGATTCACCCTTTACCTCTCTTTCCCTCATAATCCCACATCAAATTGATTATCAGATCCTGTGGGCTCCCCTCTCAAAATACATCCAGAATCCAAACAATTCTTTAATCTCTTTAACTGCTAGTAACTTGGTCCAAGTCACCATTATCCCTTTCCTAGGTTATTTCAGTTGGCTCCCACCCTTGTACCTTTCTTTGATCTTTGTTGGTCATAATATTATTCTCAACATACCTGCTAGTGTGGGTGAGCTTTTAAAGATAAAGATTAAACCTGATCAACATCCTCCAGGGGCTTTCCATCTCAGTCAGAGTGAAAAACCAAAGCCCCTTCATAGCTTATAAAGGTCTAGTTGCTTTCTGACTTCATCTTTTCTACCCTCTTGTTCTTGTTCAACCTATGCCAGCCATGCTCCTTTTCAAGGATTTGAACTTGCTGTTTCCTCTTCTGGAAAGTTTTCTTACCAGATATTTATCCCTATGGTTGGCTCTCTTATCTCCTTTAGGTCTTTACCAGATAAAGGAGAAAGGAGAGAAAACTAATGTAAGAAAGGGGAAGTGAGCAAAACATTGTATATGTGTTTATTTAATACAATAAAACAGGCAGCTATATCGTTGTGTAGGAGATATACCATTGCTAAGAGATATATCATTGTCTAAGTGATAGGCAAAAATCAGAGAAATGAATGAGTATCTAGAGGAATAAAAATGAAAGTAGAATGAAATCTAGGAGAGTGAATAAAAATAAAATGCAAAGACTTTATCTCCAAGGCCATGAGGGGTCCAGATGACATAACCTCAGAAGTTCCCTTCTTGTCCTGATGAGCAGTAAATTGGAGAACTCCACATAGGTAGCCATTTCCGTTGTTTCTACTATGTTCATTCTGGATAAACCTTTTACTAGACTGGAACTCTGACAATCAAACAGAAAAACATAATCCCAAAGGTAAGCCAGAAAGTAGTGATTCAAAAGGTTAGGCTAAGAATTGAAATATTAAAAAGACCCAGGAGGATTTAAAATATTTTTCCAAAGAATCATTTAAAAGACAAGAAAGTCCTTTTTTAAGTATAAAAGTAGTGGCGGTAGAAATATTTGCTGGTTCACCGAATTGTGTTGGCTTGTAAGAAAGTTATTCCAGAGTGAAATCCAAGTGCTTATTCTCTTCCTCCTCATAGATCCTAACTCAGAATATTCTGGAAATGAAGCAGGATGAAGAATACCACTTTTATCCAAATATTTACCTTAGTAGACTATCCTTAACCAAAATTATTCAAATGTGCCTTAAAATTGTTTGAAACTGGACAACCTCTCAAGGTCTTATTTGATTGTATTTATTAATTTATTTTTGTAAGGAAGATGCCAATGGAGGATGAAAATTTAAAACATCAAATGACAATTTGAGTGCAGATTTTTTATTCTGTAGCAAAATTTCTGTAACAGAATTTGTCTTTGGGAATGGCCATTTGGGCAGGGTTTTTTACTTACGCAGATATAACACAGGTACTCACCCATTTCTCTTCTAGAACACTGCTTCTGACCAGCAATTAGTAATATAAACTAGATGTATGATTGTACCTTTACAGATTAAGACTTTTTTTTTTTTAATCTAGACATCCCTGTCTACAAAGAAGTACTGTGTTGTTCTTATGAGGGGTATGTGTGTATGTGTCTGTGTGTGTGTTTAAGAAAGAAATTAGAAGCTAAGACTCGTTGATGGCAGGAAAGATGAGATAGCAATTCTGGCATGTCTTCACCTCATGCTGGTGGTTGGATCGTTAAGAATGGATGTCCCTGCCAAAGTGAGAGAGTGGCATGGATATATATATACCACCAAACATAAAATAGCTACCTAGTGGGAAGCAGGCGCATAGCACAGGGAGACCAGCTCGGTGCTTTGTGACCACCTAGAGGGGTGGGATAGGGAGGGTGGGAGGGAGGGAGATGCAAGAGGGAAGAGATATGGGGACATATGTATATGTATAACTGATTCACTTTGTTATAAAGCAGAAACTGACACACCATTGTAAAGCAATTGTACTCTAATACAGATGTTAAAAAAAAAGAGGAAAGAAAAAAAGAATGGATGTCCATTCTAATCTTCTAAAACCCCCAAAAGTGACATACTTCCAACTGTAACAACTTTTGTCAAATATTTTACTTGCTCTATTCCATGACTTGGGAGCTAAACCAAATCTTATAAACAAGGGCGGGGCATTCCCCTAAAGAAAAATATGTCTCCTCTGTCAAATCACCTGAAGGAGAAAAGGGGGAAGGCTTTAGTCTGGAGGAGGAAATGGGCTGTGAGCTGATGAGCCTAAATTGGGAACTTCTGATAAAAGGCATTTTTCTGAGAGGGGTAGGCTTAGTTTTGGAACCTGGTGGCTGGACAATGTCAAGTAAAGAACCTTGTGGAAGGGCATTTCCAACAGGTCTAGAAAGAGTGATGTCTATATCCAGTTCCAAGCTTTTTTTCCTGCATTGTAGTTCTCTTCTCAGGTGACAAACAACCAGAATATTTAATTGTTCCTTGGAAATTCCCAGGAAATACTTGGAAAGTATGGATTCCATTCTGAAAAAATAAATGGATTTCTCAGGGCTCACCAGATGCGAGATGAGAATGTTGGTTTGGGGAAAGGATTCCTTCTGAAGGCTGGAGAACCCATGGAAATCTGGGGCATGCTTAATTATGTGAAGGTTGCCAAGTTTAGAGTCCTCAAGTCCTTCAGCCTCCATATATTAGAAGAGGGGCAATACCCAGCAATAAGTCTTATCTCTGACACAGAATACCACCTCAGGGCCATGCTCACTGGACAGATTCAGTCTCTAGCCTCAGTGATCAAATGCAAAGTCAGGAGTCACTTTGTGCCAGAGCAGTAGTTTAACTGTGTAACCTAAATTCTTTAAGTCATAACAGCATCATTAAAAGAATAACAAAACAGGATTTCTTTGGTTCTGCCCTCACTGGTATTTTTGCGATGCCAGCCTGTCCCACTTCTGACTGCCTCTGCAAACTTCCTTACAGAATGCATCACATGCTCCTTAGCCTAAACTCTGGGCTGCTGTCTAACTTCTGTCCTCTCTCTGCTCCTGTTCAAGCTATTGCAGTCAGCTGTCTCTTCTTGTGTGGTAGCTGCCCCAAGGTTTAAGTCCAAGGCTTCTGTCTCCAGTCCAGATGTAAGCCGAACTGCTCCATGTGCCAAAGGCCTCCAGAAGGCAAGAAGGTTCCCTTCATCCCCACTTGCACATTTGCACACACTCTGCTACACAGCAATGTCTTCTGCTCTCCCAGTCTTACTGAGGTTTTATTAGAGTTGTTTTCTTTTTCCCTTAAACTGCCTCTGTATTGAAATAGTCTCTTTCCAGAAACAATCCATGACTGTGCAAGAGAGGATCCAGAGGACATATTAAGAGGTAGACACTACACTGGACTCAAAGTTACCTCTGACCTCTGACTCCAACCTATTTTTCTTGGCTTGAATTTGTGAACCCGACTCCCCCTTCCAGTTGGATGAGTCTTTCCTATTCAGCGCCCTGGAGATCAGCCCTCCAGGCCCTCTGGACAGGCCCAGACTCTAAGCAAAGTGAGGCTCTGTTGGTGCTGGGAGTGAGAGCACTTTGGGTTGGGAGCAAAAGCACATAAAACAGCCACCACCCTTTGACTGCATGTCTCACTATCTAACCATTAATGTTTTATTGCATATTTCATGTAGTTTCCTCTAGAGCTTTTTTGATGGTTATCTTAAAAATCATTAAAAGATGATGATTTGGGGGAAAGTTTTTCAGAAATGCAATCGCTGTCCTTCTCCCTCCCAAGCTGCCTCCCTCTGACTCAAAATCTTCTGTATCCTTAGGCACACTGATCTGGAAACCCTGCCATAGGAAATATGAAAGTCTCTTCCCAATTAAACTTCTTTCTTCCATTGGATTGTTCACTAAGGGAAGGTGGTAGATGGCACATATACCCTTTAACTCCCTGAATCCAGTCTTTTGGAAGAGTTAAACCCTCAGGTTACATGGCAGATTCTTCAAACCTTGAGCGCACTGGCCTTCAAATGAGCTAAGAAAGCATGAGAAGCAAAAAGGCCTGAGGCATATGGATAGACTTCAACATTTTACTGGCCATTGAAAAGAAATTGTGCACAGCACTATTTAGAAATTCACCCACTATTACATTTTGTAAATGGATATGCCTACATTTATAGATGTACAAATAATTTATGCTAAGTAAAGTTATGTTTGTTTTATGGGCAGGGACACTCACTAGGTCCTAGGAAATCCACAGAACAAGCTGTAACAATAATTTCAAAGACTCTTTTGCTGGACCTTGGAACAGAATTATCTGATGGTGGTAGCAGTTGTAGCATTTTGCCAGTGAGATCAGAAGTTCACAGAAGCATAGGGCTTCATTCCCTGTTAATTTCCTGCAAAACTACATCTGAACCATGTTTTTGGTTCTAATTAGAAAAGTAGCTCATGATCAGAATAAAACACTTTGAAAACACATAAAAGTATGAAGAAAACAAAAATAACGTACAATTCCAAAATCTACTGATAAGTACTCTTAATATTTTGGTGTATTCTATTCTATTATTTTCTATACTCTTTTACTGATACACATTTTTTTTCACATTTTAATATCTTTGAAACAGATGCATCTTATAATTGGTGACTTGTTAAAATAATTATTGAAAGAGTTTTTGTCTTTCTTAAATGTAGGTATATGAAATGATGATGCATCTTAAAATCAATAACCACAGATTAGGTAATCATTTCAGACATGAAATACAGAATATATATGTATGCAATTGTGAAGCTCTAATTATATTTAGGAGGATTTATCATGGTTCTCTCTTATTACCATTTTGTATTCAAAGGAAAACACTCTAGTAATCAAAACTAATCAAAATTTTCATTCCATTCTCTCAGAGGACATCAATATATAACCCCAGTTTACTTCTTAAAATTCTCTTTCCCAATTCCGTGCTTCCAAAGCTTGTTCTCAACCCTTCCCTATTCTCCCTTTTTCCCCAGTCTTTTTCATTTCTCCTTTCTTTAACCTCCATCATTTTCCCTGAAATTATACTCTTGAGAGTGAAACTGACCATATCTGATGCAGTTCCTTTCTGCATTACAAAGACCCAGAAACTCAGCACTCAAAGAGAATTTTCATTAGAGGCTAATAAGTGAGAGAAAGAGAGACGGGGGCAGGGGGGAGAGAGAGCGATGGAATATTAACATTAATTATTATTATCCCTGAGAAAACAAATACACAGATACAGAGATATATGTAATAATATCCTTCTTCTAGTTGTAAAAAAATATTCAGCTTGATGGAGCTTATTGATTTGAAGTAGTAAAAACAATACAAAACGAAAGAAACAAAACCTTTAGTTTGTACATAAGGTTTACATTTCCTTTAATTCTTGCTCTTACACTTGGCTTGTAATAACGAAATATAAGTTAGTAAACATGTATCCTTTTCTTGTTTTTTCTTTTTCTTGCGGTACGAGGGCCTCTCACTGTTGTGGCCTCTCCCCTTGCGGAGCACAGGCTCCGGACGCGCAGGCTCAGCGGCCATGGCTCATGGGCCCAGCTGCTCCGCGGTATGTGGGATCTTCCCGGACAGGGGCACAAACCCGTGTCCCCTGCATTGGCAGGCGGACTCTCAACCACTGCGCCACCAGGGAAGCCCAGTATCTTTTTCTTAATATGTAATTCTTTTATATAAAAAACACTTCTGAGAATATGTTATAACCTTGCTTTTCTCACCTATCCACCTGAACAGAACCTACCCACTGCTCCCTTGGTACCTTTGATATATCCCACTTTAGCAGACACAGGGGCTTGGAGGAGTTAACCAACTTTCATCAGACTTGACTTGTACCTCTTATCTTTTACTAAATACTTTCTCAGAGTATTGTCCTTTGACACAAAATGAGTAATGAAGTTCAAAATTCCAGCAAATGCTAACACAAAGACTTCCATTCACTTCCATTCCATGCCTGATATCAGTTCCTTCCAAGGGGGAGGTCTTGGTGAAGACAAGAGTACCTTGGAGGAGAAAGGGAGCATAGAAAGGGAAAACCAGGAGGAAGCAAACAGCCAAACCTACTACTTCATCCTCTGGACTTTGGTCACCCCTAGACCTAGATTACGGAGAGTTCACCAAAAAATGTGACTGGTTACACCAGGACTTTATTCTTTAAATATCGAAATTACATGGGTTCCAAACTGTTTATACACAGGCCTAAATTTTAGATTCTTCAGAAAGCAGGGGAATCTTCCCCCACATCTGTTCCTCAAATTATAGTAATCATACAGAAAAGTCTCCAGACAACGTTCCTCCCCATTACCATTCTTCACCTCTGTTTTCTTCAGATATTTTATTTACAAAAGAAACAAGAGTGAGAAGGAGAGAAAGAAAGAGAGAGGCTTAATGTAGATAAACATCAGACAAATCAGAGCTGAGACTTAATCCAAGCAAAAAGGGAGTCAGAAGGGTGTAGCATAAATTGCTTTGTACACAACAGTACATTCACAAATAATGAACTTTAAACATTCTTTAATGTCAAACAACATTCTCCCCAGGCTTCTTTATCCTGCTGAGCACCAAGAGGTTGGCATCAAGCCCCAGGTGACACCACCTCTAAGGCTAAAAAAGAAATGCAAGACAAAGAAGAAAGAAAATACCAAAGTCAATGTTTGTGCTAGATACATTTCACCAGCAAAGCCAACAGTATCTGTAATCAATTGGGCTGGGAAACAGCTTTTCTTATAATATTGTTGTAAGTATCTGTAATAGCTACCAAAACTTAATAGGATTTTAATTATACATGGGTTTGCATACAAGAAAAGAAAATAGGGCACTGTCAATTCAAAGAGATAGTGTAAATCTCCCTTTTCTCACTGATGTCTGGGTAAGCTGAGAAAAGCACCCGAACAAGGACTGTGAAGAACTGGCAGAAAGATTCATTGAGAAAGGCACATTTGTCAGCTCCTGGCTGATGTGGATAAGCAGACAGAGTTAAATGAACCTTGGATAAGTTAAGAAAAAGTCTCATTTAGGCTCACCTGACCTACAGATTTCAGTCTGTTCCTCATGTGACGAAAGGACAAAGGCTTTGTCAGAGTTCATTGCAAGATGCGACAGACCCAAGAATAATGTGTAGGTAAAGTCTAACAAACCTGAATAAAACAATGAAATAATATAACACTGATAAACAAAAAGAAGGAAATAAAACTGTCCATAATCTCCACCCCACAGTTATAAACACTACAGACTTTTAACAGTTGGATCCATCCACTTATCCACCCACAACTTACTATGGAGTTTTGTGTCCTATTTTTGTAGTAAACCTCTCATTTATGACTGACCACCTGACCTGAAGAGTCACCTCCTTCTCTGCTTGTCACCCCAAATGCATCTCTTTTTTAATGTCACGCTGATAATGTCTCCTTGTCTTCACATTTCCCTCCCTTCCTCAGCTATTCTTATTCATTGATCCCACAAATATCTATAGAGTACATATTGCTGGTGTAAGGCAGACACTCTTCCCTCCAAAGAGCCAGACCACTACCCCTGTTGATGAACTTAACCCCTGAAGCTGAAGACACACAAGGTCCCTACAGAAGAGCTGCCTGCCCACCCCCATCACCCAGACTCTGCCTGTGCACCAGCAAAAGACCCTCAAATGAATGTTTCTACCTCCTTGCAATCTTACCTGACCCTTAGCATCCTAACCAGACTCCACCCTTAAGGGCTCTGTCAGGTTCACCTTGTCCCCCAAATTCCCTGCTCACATTTTCACAGCTACACCTGGAACAGTGTCACACTATATCATGTTGGACTAACCCAGTTGAATATTGTCATGTAGCAACCTCAACATGTACAATTATGAAGTGGAACCTTAGACCAGAATCTCTCAGACAGATTTCAGAAAGGGTGTCCTACTGCACATCATCACAGAAAAAGCCAAGGGCATTTAATGGTATTTTAGCCTCTGAATTTGGTGAGATACAGCTAGGGTGAAAAGAAGTCAAAAAACAGAAGGCTAATGAGTCAGGTGTGTTTACTTTTTTGAGACTCTGGTATCAGCAGGGGTTTTATATGCCTGGAAGGCATGTGTGTTCCATTTGCCTAGTTTTTATTTAGAAAAACAAAAAAAGAAGGGCTTTTGTGGGCAGCAAGACTGACCTTGGGAGTCTGAACATGGGAGACAACATAGAATGGTATTGAGAGCATCAGGGATCAAGGCCAGCAGTCTGACCTTGGGCAAGTGATGAAACTTGACTAAACCTCCAAGTCCTCAGCTGTAAAGCAAGGAGATAATAATAATAATAGTTACAGTGAGCATTAAATACCAGACTTTAACACATAGTCAGTATTCAAACAATGTTAGGTGATATTAGTATTAATGTTAATTAATGGAAATAACACTCTAAGCAAAAACTGCATAATCCCTTATCTGAAATGCTTTGTGCCTCTTAAACAGAGTAGGATTAGAAAACTTTACATCCCTTTCAATTCTATGGCTCTCTGATTCCCTATGACATTCTTAGTGTAAGAACAATCACAATAACCAAATTCGTGATGCTTAATGGAGCCTTGGTGAGTCAGGCAGTGGACTAGATCCTTTACACATGTCATTTTTTATTCAAGCCCAAACCCTATGAAGTATGAATTATCAATATTATCTTCACTTTACAGATGAGAAAACTAAAGCTCAGGAGAGCAACTAAAGTGCTAGAGGCCATACTCCTGGGAAGTGGCAGAGGTTTAATCTTAACCTGAGTCCTTCAAAGCTCAAAACCTGCGCTCTTTCCAATATGTTGCACTTCTGTATGGAAACAGGAAATGAGTCATTTGTCCTCAGATGGTTTTCCAGGGGAGGAGTGTCTTTCCTCTCATTGGTCTACAATCATTTGTTGAGCTCCTTTTGTGACCAATAGTAATATAAAAGTAGCACCCACCTTCAAATTGATTGACTGGGCTGGGGCTGCCAGCTAAGGCTGAGGATCACATCTGACTAGACACTCATCTAATGCACTTAGTAGTCTTAGGGAAATCTACGACAGATACTTAGATGGTAAAAAATGTCAATTACCATTTCAATACAGTGGGTTTGACATGAACGAATAACTTTAAAACTTCTGTAAAACTGCAGGAATACGTATCTTCAGTGTTTTCACCTTTGAATAGGGAAAAAGTGACATTTGAACTCGTATTTAATGCTGGCTCTGCTATCTATGGAGCCACTACTTCCTAGACCTTAGAAGCTGTGGGGAGATAGTGAAGATCTCCCCACAGCTTGGGGTAACAATAACAATGGAAAATATCTTTGACCAAGTCTCCAACCAATTATAGTCACTAGGAACTAGAGTATCCTCCCTTCCTTTAGCATGATCCCAAATGTCTCAGTGTACCTCTTGAGAGCCCGTTACCTTTATTTACTGTCAACATCAAGGTCATGTTTCACCAAACTGCCTGCTAGCCTGACTGGTGAGCCACTAGTTCTGCCCGTAATGGTCCTTCAGTGTCACAGCTGTGGCTCCTACTGCCATACGACTGCAACTCTCAGAGGCTAGGACTCCCAGCCTAGGGTTTATGTATATTTATATTGGGCTCTCCAAAGTGTGGTTGCCTGTTTTCTTTTAATCCACTCTTGAGGCAAATAGACAAGTTTACTTAGGAATGAGTTGGATGACACTTGAGTGGCACAGCCCAGATCACAACCAAAACCGTACTGCCAAGCTGACCATAAGAAAGTATCCTAGGAGAGAACTCTGCTAAAGAGCAGGTGTCTGGTCCAATCAGAATATTCCTTTTGGAGCATGATTCTTGATGCGTGTCTGTCTGTCTTCTGGTGAGATGAGCAGAGTTCTTCTGAGGAGCCAAGACCTGATCACCTGTTTCTGTTGGAAGAATGATGAAAAACTCAATGTACATCTTTATGTAAATCTAATTGCTCCTTACCAGTAAAATGACTGACTAATGTATTAAAAGTTTGATGTAGAAACTACCTAGTGGTTTATATTTCCTCTAGAACAGAATCATCAGCAAAATAAGAAAAAGGCAATTTTCTTCATGCTCCTCACAGAAATGGTCTTTGTGTGGCCTGTTCTGGGATTCCTGGATTTACAGTGGCCAACAGACTTTTTGAGTTTCAGGATTTGTATAGAGTTATGCTGACCTGACATCAGTCCCTTCCTGGGCTTGGCTTGGTTAGGAAAGGTGCCCCAGACTCAAATGTTTTCTGGGGTTTTGATAAATGAGTGCAGTGTTTAAGACATAATGAGGAGGATGGTATCTGTGGTAACCCGGAGTAGACAGTTAGATGTGTCCTTTTTAAAAGAAATCTGCAGCTGCCACCAAGCTTTAGCCAATTATTGCCGTCTAGGAATACAGGTCCAATATTGTCAGGTCATCAAATTAAAATAGAAATCTGTAAATAATGATGATATAGGAAACTTTTAAGTGTTGATAAGTAATGTACTTTTCTTAAACATTTAGTGAGCCAGTACTTTCTGGACCAAATAAAATACATCTGGGAGCTAGACATGGCTTATACAATTTGGGACTCAGTCCTAGTCGTTGTTTCCCAAGGTATGGTCCAAGAAGCACCTGCATCAATGTCATTTTTTTTTTTTTGCGGTACGCGGGCCTCTCACTGCTGTGGCCTCTCCCGTTGCGGAGCACAGGCTCCGGACGCGCAGGCTCAGCTGCCATGGCTCACGGGCCCAGCTGCTCCGCGGCATGTGGGATCCTCCCAGACCGGGGCACAAACCCATGTCCCCTGCATCAGCAGGCGGACTCTCAACCACTGCGCCACCAGGGAAGCCCCCATCGATGTCATTTTTTAAATGAAGATTTAGAGGCCTACCCCAAACCTACTGAATCAGAATCTCCAGAATTAAGACCCAGTGATCAGCATTTTAAGTAAACATTCTTGGTGAAAATGATAGGGGAGATTGGCCCAACATTCAGGTATTGGATTTTCTAAGACTGGGAGATCTGAGAGATGGACATGTTCCTATATCACAAATAACACATTAGGACCCTACCTCTATTTTAATTATTCCTCCTCTTCCTCGTCATCATCATCTTGATCATTTGACCATTTAACAGATATTTATTGAGCTCCTATTAAGTGCCAGGTTCTGTTCTAGGCACTGGGGGATGCAGCACTGAACGAAAGATGCTAAAACCCCTGCTCTCACACAGCCTGATTCTAGTGGGGAGAGACAGAGGGTAAAGAAGTTAATAAGTAAAATCTAGTAGGTGAGATGGTGATAAGTGCTAAGGAGAAAAATAAAGCAAAGAAGGAGGACAGGAATTCTGTGTGGGGAGGGTAACAGGAGAAGGAAGTTGACATTTTAGACAGAATTTTCAGAGAAGGCCTCACTGCCTTGAGCTGAGATCTTTAGCAGAGAAGGGGAGTGCCATGTGGAAATCTGGGGAAGGTATTCCAGGCAGAGAGAATACCAAGTGGAATGGCCCTCAGACATTTGTGATGCAGTGACTTTGAGGAACAACATGGAGGACAGATTGGCCAAGAATAATGACCAAGAAGAGGGTAGTAGGAGGAGAGGCCAGAGGAAAGGGGCTATACTGTGTAGGGCCTTGTGGGCCAGGTAAGGACTTCAGCCTTTTCACTTTCAGAGATATCCTGGAGGGTTTTGAACAGAGGATGGCAGGATCTCTCTGGCTTCTGAGAAGGGGATGAGGAAAGACCATTTCGAAAGGTATTCCAATAATCCAGGTGGTATGGGCCATGAGGATAGTGGTGGAGATGGTGAATTCTAGATATGTTTTGAACATAGAGCTAAGAGGCCTTGACAGTGAATCAGATGTATGATGTGAGACAAAGAACAGTCCAGAATGACATCAGGTTTGGGACTCAAACAATTATAAGAACGGAGTTGATACTTACTGGAATAGTAAAGACTGCAAGAAGAGTAGGGTTTGGAGGGGAGGTTATCTGAAGCTCGCTTTAGGATATATTAAACTAGAAATGCCTATTAGATATCCAAGTGGAGATTTCAAGTAGGCGGTTGGGGGTTCAGGTAACCCATCTGTGTCAGTCACAGTTCTCCAGAGAAACAGAACCAACTGCGTGTGTGTGTGTGTGTGTGTGTGTGTGTGTGTGTGTGTGTGTGGAGAGAGAGAGAAATTTATTTTAAGGAATTGGTTCACACTATTGTGGAGGGCTTGATGAGTCCAAAACTGATGGGTAGGCCAGCATGCCGGAGACTCAGGGAAGAGTTGAAGTTCAAGCCAAAGATTGCCTGCTGGCAGAATTCCCTTTTGCTCAGGGAAGGTCAGTCTTTGTTCTCTTAAGATCTTCAACTGATTGGATGAGGCCCACCCACATTATGGAGGGTAATCTGCTTTACTCAAATCCACCAATTGAAATGTTAATCTCATCCAAAAAATACCTTTGCAAAAATCATCCAGTATAACATTTGACTAAATATCTGGGCATTGTAGCCTAACCAAGCTGACACATAAAACTAACCATCATATCATCATCACCATAATAATCATAGTTACAGTTTTCTGGGTGTCTACTTGGTTGCCAGGTCTGATGCAGGTGCCTTATGTTATTTATCATTAAACTACCCTCCCAGAGCACCACAAGTAGATATTACTATTCCCATATTATAGATGATAAAACTGAGGCTCTCCGAGATTAAGCAATTTGTCCGTGGTCATATGTCCAGGATCCAATTCCATTTCCAACTCCAGGGACTATAATCTTCCCCGCTACACCACACTGCCTCCCAATCCACAAGCTCCTTATTTCCCCAACGTGCTATTCCATGTGTTTATGTCTTGTCACATTCTGTTCCTTGTGCCTGAAAAACACTCTCTCCTTCATCTGAATAAGTTTTACCCCTTCATCAAGACTCAGCTAAATGGTCACCTTCTCTAGGAAGCCTTCCTTGGTTCCTTCTCCTACCTGGATTTTACAACCTTTTCCTCTGTGCTCTCATTAGCAGTAGACTTCACACACATCTACAAAAGGAATCATCAAGCAACAATTGCTGATCTGCTGACCTTTCTTCTACTTTAGACTGTAAACTTCTTGATGGAGGAGGAGCACACCTTGTTCATCATTGTATCTGCAGATCCTCAGCCTCTAGCCTGGAACTTGATAAGTGCCCCGTAAATGTTTGTTTCATGAATGAATGAACAAATGTTGTGGAAAGGAAGGGAAGACAGCAGGGGACCCGAGAAAGAGCATTAACAGAGATAAGGGGCAACAAGAGAGGACAGAATCACAACAGGCTGGGCACAGAGGTCTGGTGAATGATGCTAAATGATGCAGAGATATTGATAAGACTGGAAACTAAAAGAGGCTATTAGATTCACTGGGGAAAAACTCAGTGAATGCCATAGAGTATAAGTGGCTTGGTGGTTTGGAAAAAAGTTTTATATGTAGAAATTTTATTGATGCTGGCTGTACTAGCTGAGACAGCATCACAAAGAACTTGCAATCTGATCTGGGACTTATAGAAGGTAGAATCTGAATAGGTGTGTGCTGGGTGGCTGAGGGCGGGGGGTGAGGGCAGCTGTGATGAAATGGCAGGCAAAGAAGGACTACATCTTTAAAGTAAGTAGGGAGGCTGTCAAAGACATTGGAAAGTAATTGGGTAGCCCAGGTATGGAAGAAAACAATACAACTTGAAACAAAACATTATTCCCCTCATTCCCTGGCAGGGTTCTTTGCCTCCTTGACAGCTCACTGCCCATCAGCAAATAGGGAAGAGTGGATCTCGGCTCTCTAATATTCAGATCACTGTGGTATATAATTTGTGTATATAATTCCTCTGATGAAAAGTGCAGTAAGAACAGTAATGAGTTTAGACGTATTCCAAATGATGAAAATACCAAATCTGGTAACAACTCATCTGTTTTGCTTCTGTGATTTCCTAGCCAATTCAAACATGACCTAGACACTAAACATTTTTTTCCTCTGCTTACCTTTGGAGCCTCAGAATAAATTTGCAATGGATAACAAATGATAGTCTCTCACTGAGAAATAAAATAAATGGCATGCTACCAATTGAGGCTGGTTAACCATTTCACATTCCTAAACTTACACTAGAAATGAAACATCACTTGATATTATAATTCTAAAAAAATGTGCTGCCTTAAATACATGCTTTAGCTTTTAGCTCAACCACTGCATTTCTTTAATACTCTCTAACACAAGCTCTTTGAGCCAACTGCATTTCGTAAGAAAGAACAGTGAGAGAGATGGGAGGCCTTTGAGACTTCTGCCAAATTACAGGGCAGAGATCAATCAATTCACTGTGTTAAGTGGGGTCATTTTTGTAGTACTAGTGGAAATTATGCTCTTTTGGGATCCTGGCATTTCCATAGCAACTGCACAAGATCCCAACAACACACAGATCATAGCAAATACTGGAGTAGGATTCGTTTACTTCTTACACAGAGGCAGTAGAAATTATTTTGTTTGAGGGTTTTGTCTTCTACACATAATGCCTTCCGTGCTACAAATGTTTCATGCAAAACTAGAGTTCAGTATGCAAAATAGTGTCTAAGTATAATCTGCTAGATGTTGTGGGTTTAACATCCAGAGCCCAGCTGACCTTTGAAAAGAGAGCTGGTTTCCTTTGTTTTCAACTTTTTCAGCCTCTGTTGGTCACTTAGGAAAAGAGAACTTTATACTGAGCTTCCTCTGTGGCTAAATGGGCTGCAAAGGCTCACAGAGGAATTCTTCCCGTCCACAGTTGACCTAATGAGAATTAGCACTTCTGCCGGAGCACCCTTGTTTTCTGGGGTATCTCTCCAGCCTGTTATGAAATATAGCTGGTGCCTGGTTTGCTAAACTTACAGATGGACAGCTCTGGGCAAAATTGTTTTCTTCAGTCTTGATGAGAAAATTTAAATGCAATTTACATTTCATATTCAACTATGACATGACAAATATTTAAAAGTCTCTTCTAATACACCAGTGACTTACAAAATACATGATTTACAATGACCTCCTTTGCCCTGAACGCTTATAAACCTAAAAGTGATGGAAAACAATGCAGCTGCTTCTCATTATTTCCACTGTGTCTTCAGTTGAGGGCTTGAGAGCCCAGAGCCTCATGCTTTGGGAGTTCAAAGTCATTAGATTTTTTGGCTTTTACTCTAGCTCCCACACCTGTGCTCCCAGCACCCAATGGGCAAAATACTGTCCAAGTAGCCTCAGCAACAGCAAGAAACACAGGTGGCCCTTGCTGACATGAAATTAGCAGTGGATATGCAGAATTTGGTTACCAAGGGCTAAAAGTTTAAAAATACCCATTACTTATGGCCCCTTCTGCCAAATAAATCAAGTTCCAATTTAACCACATCTTAACCTGAATACTGAAGAGAGGGAAAGATGTGGATTTGAATTAGTAGAAAGTCTTGAGTTCAGACTCTCATTCCTTCACTCATTGAGTTGATATTGAATTTTTTTTGAATTTTTACATTAAATATTATACTGAATTTACATTGGATTTTTATATTGCTGAGGCTTTTTTCACATCTTTAAAATCCCTTTCCCACTAGGGTGTTGGGAGGATTGAATGACATAATGTATTAGAGGCACCTGGAATGTGCCTCCCAAGTCAGACGCTTAATAAACAACTAGGCCCATCTGAACCTCTAAAGGAGATTGGGTGTCCACACTCGCTTATTAAGAAAGAAGAAACCGTAGTTCCATGGCAACATCCAATCAAGGCTTTTATAGAATCTCAGAGTTGGAAAGCAGTACAGATGTGTTTTAGTCCTTCCTGATGAATGATTTGTCTCTACATCATCTGTCAGTAATTACTCATTCCAGCCCCTCAGGTGTGAATATTTCCAAATACAGAATTGCCGCTTCATCAATCAGCCATTTAATGGCGAAAAATCAACCATTTTGAGGATCAACTGTACACCCAGCACTAGACTGATATTATACTTAGTCATATGACTACTCTGGAAGGTAGGTATTATCCCAGTTTTACAGACTAGGAAACTGAGGCTCAGAGGATAAATAATTTCACAAGCTCCCACAGCTTTATTTAAAACAGCAGTGATCACACATATATATGGAATTTGAAAAAAAAAAAAGGTTCTGAAGAACCTAGGGGCAGGACAGGAATAAAGACACAGACGTAGAGAATGGACTTGAGGACACGGGGAGGGGGAAGGGTAAGCTGGGATGAAGTGGGAGAGTGGCATGGACATATATACACTACCAAATGTAAAATAGCTAGCTAGTGGGAAGCAGCCGCATAGCACAGGGAGGTCAGCTCGGTGCTTTGTGACCACCTAGAGGGGTGGGATAGGGAGGGTGAGAGGGAGATGCAAGAGGGAGAGGATATGGGGATACAAATATACGTATAGCTGACTCAGTTTGTTATAGAGCAGAAACTAACACAACAATGTAAAGCAATTATACTCCAATAAAGATGTTAAAAAAAAAAGCAATGATCTCCAAAGGTGATATACTCACTCCAAAATGTAAGAGACCAGTCAAGTTTAGTAGAACTGTTCTTAACCATTTGCACAATTCCAACATGTCTGTGTTCTTAATGGAGATGGATAGAGGCATATGTTTCATCTTTTTATAACTCAGACCTTCTCTCCAAGTATAACATTTATGATTACGTCAGAATCCCAGACACGCACTACCAGAAATTTGGAGCTATACTTTCTACAGATTCTGAAATGAGAGCTAAATCCATGTCATTCTAAAAGATTCTGTTGCTATTTGGGAGATAACTACAAGTTAGGAAAGCAGAGATGATGTTCTTTCTTGTTTGCCCTAGTATCCCCTGTGCCTCATACAGTGCCTGAGACATAGTGGATATTCAGCAAATAATTATTGATTAATAAAGTCTAGTATTGAAGCTCCAATGTGATTTAATATAATCTTTTACTGAATTTTTAAGCATGCCAAATTGCCTTCAGAAAAAGGGAGATTGGATACTTTGAACCAAGGAATTGAGCTTTTAGTTTAATTAAAAAAAAAAAATTACCTTCTTGCAGTTTGTCCTGAAAGAAGACACTGACTCATATCCATTGGATTCTCATATTGTTATTCAGACTTCACCAGTGATTCCATACACTTGACAGTCATTTAGCCCTCAGCCCTCCATTTAACTCACTTACCTGACCTATAAAGAACCACTGAGTATTTTTAAAATTTCTAAGAGGATAAATTTGTTCTGTGTTCTTATTACAAAATAATAAAAGAGGGCAGAAGGAAATTTTGGAGGTTATGGATAGGTTTGTGGCATGGATTGTGGTGATGGTTTCATGGAAGTATACTTATCTCCAAACTTGTCAAATTGTATACATTTATTATACACAGCTTTTTGTATGTCAAAAAAAAATGCCAGTAGTGAAAAAAAGGAACCATTTATTAGATCTCATTTCTGATAGTGAAAGATTTTTCCATTATGGTCAAGATCTGGGAAAACAAATTCTACAGTGCTTAGTTTGAGGTTGATAAATACACCCATTGTTCCCTCCTTTCATCCTTGGGTTACATTTTCCATCCCTCCAGCTTCCCACATTTGCCCTGTGTGCTCAATGTGCTCGGGAATTTGGGGAGTGGGCACCTGATGAGCACTTCTATTTGTGGTGAACCTACCTTGCCTCAATCCTCTTTTTCTCAGCTCAAAATACAAAAGGCTGGGCTTCCCTGGTGGTGCAGTGGTTGAGAGTCCTTCTGCCGATGCAGGGGACACGGGTTCGTGCCCCGGTCTGGGAAGATCCCACATGCCGCGGAGCGGCTGGACCCGTGAGCCATGGCCGCTGAGCCTGTGCGTCCGGAGCCTGTGCTCCGCAACGGGAGAGGCCACAGCAGTGAGAGGCCCGCGTACCGAAAAAACAAAAAAAAACAAAAAAAAACAAAAAAAAACCAAACAAAATTCTCTGGGGGAATGACAAATCCCAGATATCTTTTTCCTTGTTTAACTTTTATAAAATATTTTCCTTGGAGAGGTCCTGGACCAAATCTTCTCAAGGCATGTTCCTTGCCCCTTGTCCTTTCCACACCTCCTCTGAGGCCAGGACCAGTTTCCCTGATGAAAGACTGACTCTTAATTCTCCTTTGGAACCGTCTGGTTCTTCCTGCTTCACAGCTCACCACTCATTCCTAAATCACTCTCCCTCCTCTTTCTTCTTTCCTCTCTCTGATGTATTTTCATCTTGTTTCTCCCCAAGAAAACATAAACCATGTTATCATCTGCCAAGATGGGTTTGGCCTTTGGAATAAAGTTTTTAAGTGTCCTACCACATTTCCTAGGGGATGGCAAGAATTCTTAAGCTCTAAGAAAGTGTATTTTTCACTGATATGTAAAGAGGGAGGGTTGTGCTTTCTGAAAATACCTCTGTACCTCAGGAAGTGAAATTAAATAAATCCTTGGGGGGGGGCGGAAAGGAGCTTTTCCTCATCTTAAGAGCATTTCTTCTTTTTCCCTCATAAAACAGTACATAATTACAAAGGTTGGCTGAAGTAGTATAAACAGGACATTATTATACATTTCTAACTTGCCAGACTGTACATCTTTTTAAAGTGCATGCTGCCATTTTATCTCATGAGTAATGTCTTTGTGATTCAAGTTCAGGAAATCTTTTTTTTTTCTAATCTCTTGCACTGACCACTGGAAGACGTTAAGCCATTTGTTCAGTAAATGTGCATTAAATACTCTCTATGTGCCATGACAAGAAAACTTTAACCACTGGACACACACAGAGCATGCTCCTTCATTCTGTTTCTCTGGAACCTGCTTAAATTGCTGAAATGGGTATCTCCTTACTATCAATACTGTTTCCCACTGCAAGCCAGTGCTGATTTAATTCTGAGTTCTCCTATGTTTTCCTAAATATGCCTGAAGAGCCTATCAGGTAAAAATAAGAAAAATTAAATGTCTACAACCCTCAATGTTCCTCCACAACCCTGATATAGATTGATGGCCTGTGTAGTAAGTAGTTCAAGGACCTTATATTCACTTCGCCAAGCCTCCTCCTCTTTCCACTTCAACAGGGAGAAATGTTTGGTCAAAATCAGAGATCAATCATTTGGTCACATGCTCTAGTGACAGAACTTTCAAAGGGGTTGAAACAGGGATTCTCAAATTTAGTTGCTATTTGAATCATGTGGGGTGTTTGCTTTTCCCACATTATCAGAACTTTCTTAAGATCATTGTGCACATCTCTACTTACTCTGCTGGCATGGGCATTTTTTGGTCAATACTTAATCTGCTTTGTTTTGTTGTCATTTGTGTTGTTGGTGTTTAAATAGAATTTTATTTTGGGATAATTTTAGATTTCCAGAAAAGTAGCAGACATAATGCAGAAAGTTCTCCTATACCCCTGACCCCCTTTCAGTTTCCTCTCATGTTATCATCTTAGATTATTGTGGTACATTTGTCAAAATTAGGAAACTAACATTGGTAAATTACTATTAACTATAATCCACACTTCACTCAGATTTCACCAGGTTTTACTTTATCTCTTCTAGGATCCAATCCACTGCATTGAGATATTATGTCTCCCAATCTCCTCAAGGAAAGTTTCTCTCCTTGCTTTCCTTGAAAGTCTTGAGGAGTACTAGTAGGTCATCTAGTACTAGTTCTAATACTAGTAGAACATCCTTCAATTTGGGTATGTCTGATATTTTTCTCACAATTAGACTAGAAGTATAGTTTATGAAAAGGGTACCACAGGGGTGAAATGCCCTTCTCATTACATCAGAGGATCCTTGAAAGCCACGTGACATCACAGGCAATGTTAACCTTCATCACTTAGTGTTTTCTGGGTTCCTCCGCTTAAATAGTTATTATTTTTCCCTTTCCCTATTTTATTCTTTGGAAACAAGTCACGAAGTCTAGCACACCCTCAGCAGGTGAGAGATGAATTCAATCTCCACCTCCTGCAAGGGGTAGTATCTAAATAAATTACTTGGAACTATTCTGTAAGAAAGATTTGTCTTTTTCTCCTCACTTATTAATTCATTTGTTTAATTGTATCAGTATGGACTCATGTGTGTTCATTTCACACTTTGAGTCATAATCTAACACTGTTATTTATTTTGTTTCTTAAATATTTCCAGCTTTGGCCATTGGGAGTACTTTCAGGTTGGTTCGTATGTCCCTTTAGCATGACCCCATCCTTTTATTTTTTGAACACTACCTGCCTTTGTGGTAGTACAAAATGCCCTAGGTTTATTTTGTATTTTCCCTACCATTTCTTTAAAGTGACGTAGTTGCTTTTATAGGGGGAATGATAATTAGAAATCAAGATCTAGGAACTGGGAATGCTCATTGCCCTCAGCGAACAGAACTAATACGTATTTGTATATTAGTCTATGTATAAACGCGTATCTGTAATTCTGTACTGTTCACCTGTCTCTCTGTGTGTGTGCTGTGTGTAGCTAAACATGACTTCATAGTGACGTCTCCAACTCCAGCCCACAAGATTCATTCTAGCCTTCCCTTCTTACTTATCTATAACTTTCGTCTCTGACTGAGAAAAGTGACAGCCACCATCCACCAAACATTTACTTATTTTTTTGACTCCAGTATACAGAAAAAAGCAGTTTCAGAATTGTCAATCCGTACCCCACCTGGGGAAATTTTAACACGCCTAATGTCCAAGGCACCTGAGAACAATTAAATCAACTTCTGGGATATAGCCCAGACCTTAGCTTAAAGTTTCCCAGGTGATTACTATGTATAGCCAGGCTGAGAACCATTGGGTGAAACAGTTGCAACACGTGAGTGGGATCTTTCTTGCCTTTCTCCTCCTGCTGTTTGCTTCCACGTGACTGAAACTGGAAGGGCTAGAAGCCGCTTCAAAGTGGAGGAGGTAGAGGCAGCTCGCTCTCCCAGGTAAGCTTCACCTCCCTACATCAGTTTGGCAGGAGGGGAATTATTTTTCTCTTGGGCTCTTGACTCTGAGGCTTCCAATTCTCTGGTGATGGCAAGTGGGCTTGGGATTAAACTTCTGTCGCATCAGCGTGTATGATCTGACTCTGGCCTAGGTAGGGAAAAACAGAACAAGCCTGCCTCACAGCCTGTTTGGCTGATTCCCAGATTATTTAAGGAAGGAAGTGTCTACCAGGTATGTCACAGCCCAGATAGCTAGCGTCACCATGTTGAGTACTAGTCTGTAGAATAAGACCACAGCTGAGACTAAAGTGTTACTTTGCCTTCTGTTTGCTTTGCTTTGCCTCTTGTGTGCGTACTTCCTACTTGTGGACCCTTGGGGAAGAGTCATTGGTCAAGAATGAGGTTTCTGGATATCCTAGCCTAAATTGATATAATTTCTTATTTAAAACATAAACATAGGGCTTCCCTGGTGGCACAGTGGTTGAGAGTCTGCCTGCCGATGCAGGGGACATGGGTTCGTGCCCTGCTCCAGGAAGATCCCACATGCCGCGAAGCGGCTAGGCCCGTGAGCCATGGCCGCTGAGCCTGAGCGTCCGGAGCCTGTGCTCTGCAACGGGAGAGGCCACAGCAGTGAGAGGCCCGCGTACTGCAAAAAACAAAAACAAAACATAAACATAGAGGACTTGAGGACACGGGGAGGGGGAAGGATAAGCTGGGACGAAGTGAGAGAGTGGCATGGACATATATACACTACCAAATGTAAAATAGCTAGCTAGTGGGAAGCAGCCGCATAGCACAGGGAGATCAGCTCGGTGCTTTGTGACCACCTAGAGGGGTGGGTTAGGGAGGGTGGGAGGGAGACGCAAGAGGGAGGAGATATGGGGATATATGTATATGTATAGCTGATTCACTTTGTTATAGAGCAGACACTAACACAGCAATGTAAAGCAATTATATTCCAATAAAGATGTTAAAAAAATAAACTAAACATAAGCAGGTGTGAACTAATAAAATGCATCTTTTGTATAATACAACTTATATTTTAATATTTAAACCACGTTTAGTTTTTTTTTTTTTTTGGAGTAAAATTGCTTTACAATGTTGTCTTAGTTTCTGCTGTACAATGAAGTGAATCAGGTATATGTATATCTATATCCCCTCCCTCTTGGACCTCCCTCCCCCCCTTCCCACCCCCATGTAGGTCATCACAGAGCACCGAGCTGAGCTCCCTGTGCTTTTCTCTTTCTGGCTTACTTCAATCTGTATGACAGACTCTAGGTCCATCCACATCTCTACAAATGACCCATTAAATTAATAGCTAGATGTAGTTTGAAAAACTCAAACCATGCAAAAGAGTCTACAGTTTAAAATCCTCCTGTTTTCCCTCCTTCAAATCCATGTCTCCCTGAAGTAGTTGCTTTAGGCAGTTCCTGGTTTCTAAATTTTTCTGGCATTGACTATTACAAGTTTAAATAACATAGTAGTACTTCTCTCACTTGAATTTCAATATCAAAGAGTTTTTATAATTCTCTTAAAAACTTTGTGTTTCCCTGTGAATCTGATTGGAAGTCACTATGTGCCCCAACCTGCCACATGCATAATTTCTCAAGACAGTCTCCTATCTACCTTGCACAGAATGTGAAGGCTGTGGGATGACATTAAGAGTCTTAGAAGACTTTTTGTCTAGCTGAGAGGAGCTACTAGGTGTCGACTGAAAAAAATGCACCACCTAGAAGTTGAGAGTTATGTTTTATTTGGCAGGCAAAACTGAGGACTTAAGCCAGGGACACAGCATCTCAGATAACTCTGACTGCTCCGAAAAGGCAAAGGCAGCAGCCAGGATATATAGGAGTTTCTGCAACAAAGACCAGATAGTTGGAACATCAAAAGATTACTGTTAATTAAAGAAAACCAGATATCTCAAGGTAAAAATTAAAAAATGAGTTTGCTGACTTCCCACTACGAAAGACTGAACACATTTTATACATCCAACCACTTCCATCTCTTTAGCCTTATTTTTGTTAGTTATATGTATTTTTTCACAGTCAAGGTTGTAATACTTATTTTATGTTTTATAATCATAACTTCGTCTTTTGTGCTTTTGTTAAGTCTGAGGTCAGTTTTTCTTTTTGTTCATCTTGGTTAATAACTTTTTTGCTGTTAGTTTTCTCCAATTGTTGTATGGTCCTCGTTCAGTTCAGGTGTTTTTAATGATTGAAGAGTTAGGTTGATTACCATAGATGCCTGGATTGGTTTTCTGTAAAGTTAGGATATTTTGGTTACAAGGAAAAGGTTAACTTAAGAAGAATAAGGAATTCACTAGGAAGATTCAGAGTGATATACAGAACTGAAGATAGAAGATTGCCTGGGAAGGAGAGGTACCAGGCAGCCACACTACAGAGTGTGGGTGCTACAGACTGAATATTTGTGTCCCCCACAAAATTTACATGTTGAAACCTAGTCCCTACTGTGTTGGTATTTTGAGGTGAGGCCTTTGGAAAGTGATAAGTGTCCTTATAAAATACCCCAGAGAGCTCTTTCTCCTCTTTCACCATTAACTCGGAGGCATGCCCTCACCAGACACTGAATCTCCTGACGCCTTGATCTTGGACTTTCCAGCCTTTAGAACTGTGAGAAATAAATGTTTATTGTTTGAGCCACCTTGTCTAAGGTATTTGTTATAGCAGCCCAAACAGACTAACACAGTGAGTCTATAAATAATCATCCAGCACTTTGCTGACTTTGAACTTGGAGCAGTAAGGGTGCTCCCCAAAGAAGGAGTGTTTATGCCTCTGTTTGGGGGAAAACTGTGTGGCATCCCCTGATCTTTTTCCTTTTTTTTCATTAATCTGATTCCATCTACTTTATAGTTTCCAGGATTTCCTCACAATTTTCTGGTTTACTGCTACTTCTTTTTTATTCCAGAACTCTTATTATCACATGAATTTTCAATTCACTCTCTTGTTTCAGTAGAAACTTGGGATGTTTGAGGTAGATGTAGCTGCTCAGTGCAGAATTTTGACAAGATTCCAAAAATATTATCTTAATATTATTTTCCATTTCTTAAAAGCACCCTCTTTTCCATAAATTCTAATAAAAATAACAGGTTATTTATTGGTCAGTTGACTAAACTTGCACATCTTTATATTAGAGTGTTCTTACAATACATGATAATAATACTACATTGAGAAATATTTTTTCATTATTGATACTAACTGGAATAAATTGCTTTTACTTTCTCTTACTTTAGTACATTATTTTTTATTTTAACCAAAGACTGCCAAAACCGAGTATCTCCTTTCTTTCAAAATTCTCTTAATTGGCATTTTCAAACATCTGCTATATAACTATTTGTTCATGTTGGCCCTAAGAAAAATTTAAGTCTTTCAAATGAATTTTAAATTCAAGGAATACTGATTTATCTGTAGTTGAATTCAGCATAATTTTATATGCCTTTTAGTATATCTTTATTTTTGGAAAAAAAATCAGATATATTAAGAATGATAAATAAAACTATGACATTATAAGAAAGTAGTGGAACACGTTAATGAACTTTTAATACGAAAAGTCATAATAGGTCATAAAGTATAAATCAAAAAAATACATAAAAATTTTTAGATTCTATATGGCAAAAGACAACATCAACAGAATGAAAAAAAAAATAAGCCACAGACAAGGAAAAGGTGTTTGTAGTATATATTAGACATAGAGTTAAATCCAGAATATGTAAAGAATTTTGACCAATTGAGAAAATAATATAATATAAAAATGGGCAAAGAACATAAATTCAAAAAGGAAGGGACTTCCCTGGTGGTCCAGTGGTAAAGAATCTGCCTTGCAATGCAAGGGACGCAGGTTCAATCCCTGATCAGGGAGCTAAGATCCCACATGCCATGGGACAGCGAAGCCTGCATGCCACAATTACTGAGC
Source organism: Monodon monoceros (assembly GCF_005190385.1). Taxonomy (NCBI): domain Eukaryota; kingdom Metazoa; phylum Chordata; class Mammalia; order Artiodactyla; family Monodontidae; genus Monodon; species Monodon monoceros. The sequence goes on along the minus strand of NW_021703781.1, from coordinate 10,666,922 downwards.
TCGTGCACCTCAACTAGAGCTGCATGCCACAAACTACAGAGCCCATGTGGCCTGGAGCCTGTGTGCCACAACTAGAGAAGACCTGCATGCCACAACTAGAGAGAAGCCCGCGTGCCGCAAAAAAACCTGCATGCCCCAATGAAAGACCCTGCATGCCTCAACGAAGATCCCTCATGCCACACTTAAGACCCGACACAGCAAAAAATAAATAAAATAAAATGAATAAATAATAAAGTAAATCGTTAAAAAAAAAAAGAAAAAGGAGAGAGATTGGAATGACAAATATATGACAATATGTTCACCTTCACTGGAAATCACATAAATGTTATTGAAAACGAAACCAAAGATATTCCATTTTTCACCCATTAAATCAGCAAAAATGGAAAAGTTTGGCAATATTAAGTATTTGGTCAGATTAAAAGGGAAATTAGTTGTTTTTGTATGTTGATGGTGTAAATTAAATTGATATGGTCACTTTGGAGAATAATTTAGCTCTACAATGGATAATTCACATACACTGTGATCCAGCAATTTCACGTCTAGTTGTATACCCTTGAACAGTGTTTCTCAAGCTTTGGTAAGCATCACCTGGGTTATTTGTTAAAACCACCAGTTCCCAGGTTCCATCCCAGCTATACCGTCTCAGAATAGTGAATGGAAGCCTCCTAGATACCTTCTGTTCATTCCTCCAAACCCACTCTCCACTTTGCCCACCCTACTGTCTGTTCCAGAAGGCTGGACTACTTGGTGGCATAACAGGACTCTATTGCCCCTGGCTTCAGGGTTGGCATAGCCGAATGGGGAGCACTGGCAGGAACTCAGAGGAGAGAGGTTCAGATATTTAATTCCTTCCTGGAAGGTCTCCATAGACAGGCTCTCTCACAGTTCCCCTCAAGCCATGTATCTGACTCCAGAGGATACCCTTTCTCTTTTCAACTCCCAGTAACCTGTCTCTTCCCTTCAGATCTGGGTAGTAAAAGCTCAGTTGCTACTGATTCCAAATAACTGTACTATTCCTCGCATCACCAAACCAGGAGTCAGCAAACTACCAGCCTGTTTTTGCAGAGCCCTTTTAAGTTCAGAATGTTTTTCACATTTTTGAAGTGCTGTAAAGGAGAAAACAAGGAAGACTACAGCAGATTGTGGCCCACGAAACTTAAAATATTTACTGTTTGGCCCTTTACAGAAAAAGTTATCCCACCCACGACCTATACCTTTACTTTTGAAAATAGTCTCCTTGTAATTTAACCTTTTGCAGCTTTTTTTTTTTTTGGTTTTCCAAGTTTCCTCCTTGCCCCCTTGACTGTTATGGAGGAGCCTGGGAAGCTATATTTGTAATAAATGGCCTTAGGTGATTTTACCTCCAGGGAATTTTCTTTTTCAGTTATTTGTGTAAATGTGCCCGAGGAAATATGTATAATGATATTAATTTTACCAGTTTTTATAATAATAAAAAACATAAACTATCCAGCAAAAGTGAATGAAAAAATGGGATACATTTAGATGGAGTTTACCAATGAATAATATATCATAATGAATAGGTCTGAAATATGTGAAAAAGAGAAATCCAATTATAGAAACATGTAAACAAAATGCAGTGTATGTAAATTTAAAATGTATATTATTGGGGCTTCCCTGGTGGCGCAGTGGTTGAGAGTCCGCCTGCCATTACAGGGGACACGGGTTCGTGCCCAGGTCCGGGAAGATCCCACATGACGCAGAGCGGCTGGGCCGGTGAGCCATGGCCGCTGAGCCTGCGCATCCCGAGCCTGTGCTCCGCAACGGGAGAGGCCACAACAGTGAGAGGCCCACGTACCGCAAAAATAAATAAATAAATTAATTAATTAATTAATGTATATTATTTACAGATTAATGTGTACATTGGTTACTTCTGTGAGAGGGCAGGTATAGGGTTACAGGGATAAAAGGACTAGTAGTGATGATCAAAGGGACTAGAGAAATACTGTTGATTGGCTGCTCCACACTCATGCTATCCATTTCTAGTTTGTCTTGCAGCTGATATTCTTTGTATGACCTAGGTTCTGCCAAGCAGAGGCCCTGTGTGCAGTTGCAACAGGGGCGTGAGCTTTGTGAGAGGCAGTTCTGCCTGGGGAAATGCATGATGGTGAAAGTATGTGATTCTTCTAAGGCATTTTAGCAAAATTTTAGCTTCGAATCTCTAACATCATAGGTACTGAGTAACAGGTGGCAACAGCAGTAATGCTTCTGCTATAAGAGCCCCGTGGTATGGCTGGTCAGGTATTCTAGCTGCATTGATCCTGGCTATGTAGCATCCAAGCCTGGTACTCCACCCACTGTGAGGTTCTGTGAACTACCTTATTACCCTTTAAAAAACCCCTTTCTGTTTAAACTCAATAGAGTGGGTTCTGTTGTCTACAAATAAGAACAGTGAACACATGGAGACTTTAGTTTTATCTATATTGTTTGATTTCTTTAAAAAGCAAACATAACAAAACATTGTTATCTATGTGTTATGAAAATACAGTTTTAATTGTTCTTTGTAATTTTTAATTTTTTTTGATATTCCTCAAAAAAATCTAATCTCTACATGGAACATATATTAATTCTGTACTATTACTCTATCACAGATTAATCAATCATTCATGACAGCAAGCTATTTGTCAACACAACACAAAAAACAACTATTACATTCCTATATTTAATAAGATCCTAAATAATATCTGCTCTTACCTGTCTTCTCATCTTTTCCTGTAACATTTCTAATTTATTAATAATTTCCCCAAATTAAACCATCCTAAGGATGTTCCTTTTTATTGAGATATAATTTACATATAGCATGATGTTAGTTTCAGGTGTACAACATGAGAATTAAATATTGGTATATATTGCAAAATGATCACCACAATAAGTGAACATTCCTCACCACGCATAGTTGCAAATCTCTCTTGTGATGAGAATTTTAAGATCTAATCTCTTAACAACTTTCAAATATTCAATATAGGATTCTTAACTCTAGTCACTATGATGTACATTACATTTCCAGGACTTATTTATTTTAAAACTGGAAGTTTATACCTTTTGACCTTCACCCATTCTGCCCACCTTCTAACCCTCACCTCTGGCAACCACAAATCTGTTCTCTCTATGAGTTCAGGGGTGGGAGAGTTGTTTGTTTTGGGAGTGTTGGATTTTATTAAATAGTCCATGTATAAATGAGATATACAGTATTTGTCTTTGTCTAACTTATTTCACTTAGTATAGTGCCTTCAGGGTACATCCATGTTGTCACAAATGGCAAGATTTCATTCTTTTTATGACTGAGTAGTATTCGTGTGCGTGTGTGTGTGTGTGTGTGTGTGTCACATTTTATTCATCAATTCATATGTTGATGGATATTTAGGTTATTTTTATATCTTGGATATTGTAAATAATGCTTCAGTGAGCAACAGCTTTATATATCTTTTCTAGTTAGCATTTTTGTTTTCACCTAATAAATATCCAGATGAGGAGTTGCTGGATCATATGGTAGTTCTATTTTTAATATTTTGTTGAACCTCAATAGTGTGTTGAATAGTGGCTGCACCAATTTACATTTCCACCAACAGTGTATTAGGGTTCTTTCTCCCTGTTCTTGCCAAAATGTATTTCTTTCCTTTCTGAGAATAGCCATTCTAACAGATGTGAGGTGATGAGATATCACCACTGGTGGTTTTAATTTGAATTTCCCTAATGATTAGTGATGTTGAGCTTTTTTTTTTCATGTACCTCTCGGCCCTCTGTATGTCTTCTTTGGAAAAATGTCTATTCACATCCTCTGTCCAGTTTTTAATTGGATTGTTTGAGTTTTTATGAGTTTTATGAGTTCTTTATATATTTTGGATATTACCCCCTTATAAGATGTCTCATTTGCAAATATTGTCTCCAATTTAGTAGCTACCTTTTCATTCTGTTGACGGTTTTCTTTTCTGTGCAAAAGCTTTTTAATTTGAAATGGTCCCCTTTGTTTATTTTTTCTTTTATTGCTTTTGCTTTCGGTGTCAGATTGAAAAATCATCACCAAGACTTATGACAAGGAGCTTATCACCTATGCTTTCTTGTAGAGTGTTATGGTTTCAGGTCTTCCATTCAAATCTTTAATCAATTTTGAGTTAATTTTTGTGTATGGTGTTAGGTAGTGGTCCAGTTTCATTCTTTTGCATGTGGCTGTCCAGCTTCCCCAACCCCATTTATTGAAGAGACTGTCCTTCTCCATTGCATATTCTTGGCTCCTCTGTCATAAATTAATTGGCCATACATGCTTGGGTTTATCTCTGGGTTCTCTATTCTGTTCCATTGTTCTTTGTGTCTGTTTTTATGCCAATACCATACTCTTTTGGTTACAGTAGCTTTGTAAAATAGTTTGAAATAAGGGAGAATAATGCCTGTAGTTTTGTTCTTCTTAAGATGACTTTAACTGTTAGCAGTCTTTCATGGTTCCATACAAATTTTAGGGTTGTTTTTTCTATTTCTGTGAAAAATGCCATTGGAATTTTGATAGGGATTGCACTGAATCTGTAGATCACTTTGGGTAGTATGGACATTTTAATAATATTAATCCTTCCAGTCCATGAGCATGGAATATCTTTCCATGTATTTGTATCTACTTCAGTTTCTTTCATCAGTGTCTTGTAGTTTTCACTGAACAGGTCTTTCATCTCCTTGATTAAATTTATTCCTAGGTATTTTATCCTTTTTGATGCAATTGTAAATGGGCTTTCTGATAGTTTGCTATTAGCATACAGAAGCATAACAGATTTTTGTTTATTGATTTTGTATATTGCAACTTTATTGAATTTCTTTATTAGTTCCAACAGTTTTTTGGTGAAGTCTGTAGGATTTTCTATATGTAATATCATGTCATTTGCAAATAGCGATGGTTTTACGTTTTCCATTCCAATTTGGAGGACTTTTTTCTTGCCTAACTGCTTTGTCTAGGACTTCTAAGACTATGTTGAGGTGAGAGTGGACATCGTAAGGATGTCCATTTTAAAAATGTATACATGTATGTCTTTTAATTGCCTTCACTCATTTAAATATTATAATTCCCACCAGATTCACTCATGGAAATCAGAATTTCAACAACCTTTCTCATCACTGCACCAGTAATTTTACTGTTAGAGAGTGACGATCATTTCTGAATGGGGTTATAATCCATACATTCATGATATATTTAACCAATGATGACAAATGTCAAGACCTATTTTTTTCATTAAATTCTTGGATCTCATGACTTTGTCAAATTACTTGATTTTGGCAAAGTATCATCATCCTTATCTTTAAAATTAGGGCTTAACTTGTGCAGATGGCTGAAAGCAAATAATTATGTTTTTGATTTTTGACATGTTGAGTTTGAGGAGCCTTTACTAATTGGAGATACTTATAGGTAGTTTTTTGTATATATAAGATGGGGTTCATATGAAATTTCACAGCAAGAGATAGAAATTTGAAATTTATTTTTACATTAATGTATTTGAGACCACAGGCATAAATATATTCCTTAGGGATATAGAGTAAAGTGAGAGAAGGACCAACCACCAAACTTTTAAGAAATCCACTATTAAGTGGCCGGATATATGAGCCTGCATTGAAGGCTGAGAAGAGAAGGCCAGATAGAAAGGGGAAACCCAGCAGATATAGTATTATAAGCTCAAGAAAGAGAGAATGTTATAAGTGGGAATAATGAACACACTTAGAGGTCAAGTAAGTGGACGATTGAAATTCTCTGATAATTTTAATGGAATGGAAGTTAGTTGGCAGAAGCCAGGTGTAAGTGTATAGAGGGGAAAGTGGGTCTTTCTTCTAAGATGTGAGTGAATTGAGAATGTTTAAATGTAAATGGAAAGATTCCAGTTCCTCTGTTTCTACTGTTCTCTTTTCCTAAAATATCTTACCCCATCTCTACCTATTTAAATTTACACATCCTTCATGCTCCATTTCTTCATTTTTTGAATGATATATTTTATGAGTCAAGCTTTAATTGCAGGGACCTGAATATACTTTAGCTACTATAAGCAGAAAGGGATTTATGTAGGATATTATATGGATTACAAAATCATTGTTGAAAAAAACAGATGAAAATCTTAGCTTCCTGGAATAATTTCAAACAAAACACCACAGAGCTACATTTTGAAGACAGCTGCTCCTTTGGCCACAATCAGATATCTATGTACTGAACAAATATCTTAGGAAATAAAACTGTAAATACATGCTATTCTGAAAAGGTATCTGATTAACATGTTTCAGTTGGATGCTTATCATTCTAATAGAAGTTTTTATACTCATTCTCCATGTGTAGGTATTCAAAATTAGTATATAGTATTGATTTGCCTCTTTCTGAAACATATTTATCTTGTATGATAATGTATATTATTCTACAACTTTTTCACTTTTACTAAGTGGAGATAAAGGAGGCAGCTGTATGTATTTCTCTGGCGCTCAAAATTGTATGTGATATATTTTTATTAAAATTCAGGCTATAGTGTATATCACTGTATGATTATCTGAAGATGTCTTTATTTATTCTACTGACATGGGCAGTTTGTTCTCTTTACAATTTTCTCTGTTGAAAATGCTGCAGTATTCACTTCTACTTCCATCAAAGATAGAGTACTGGATTTACCCGCTCCCCTACCCTTAACAATTAAAACACTAGACAAGATATATGACATTGGACACAAGAACAGTGAACCCTGAGATACAAGAAAAAAATGAGGTGAGCCCTCTGATGCCATAGTTTATTGCTTTTAGAGAATTTTCATGTTGTGGCACAGTAAGGACTAACTCAGGCAAAGCTTGGTGTGCTCCCTAAGCTGAGGAATCAGAGCTGAGGGTCCAAGGAGATCCTAAGTAGCTAGGATTCATAGCACAGAATACCAGAGGAGAGAAATATAAACAAAGCGAGAACTGTGGAGATTTGCAAAGGGATACAGGAGAATACTAATCAGTGCATGCCTGTGATGAAAATACCCAAGGCTGGGGAACAAATATGCAAAAGGATTAAAAGAAATGTACTCAGAGCTCACACAGTACTGGGAATACTGCCTATTATTAAGTTTTTATATCTATATTTATGAATTTTTTTGACAGGAAACATGAGGTTTCTGGATCAGAGAAAAATGTTTAATTAATCAGAAAACATATGTTGTCAGTCTCTCATGCTCCAGTTCCCCATAGGGCAATGCAGTGAGGGCAGAAATCTCCTGTGTGTACATAGGACCTATACAAGAGAGCCGACACATCTGCTCCCACCACTCCTCCAGAGAGAGGGAGAGAGACTTTTGCCTTTTAACATAAACAAATGCTCTTTGGGGGGTAAAGTGTGAAGGTCCCTAAGTCAATTATATAAATAACACCGAGAGTCTTCAACTCCCTAGGCTTGTTTATCATTCAAACATCCATTCAGGTACCAGCAATCTTTGTTAAGAAAGCCCTTATCGGGCTTCCCTGGTGGTGCAGTGGTTGAGAGTCCGCCTGCCGATGCAGGGGACATGGGTTCGTGCCCTGGTCCGGGAAGATCCCACGTGCCGTGGAGCTGCTGGGCCCGTGAGCCATGGCCGCTGAGCCAGCGCGTCCGGAGCCTGTGCTCCGCAACGGGAGAGGTCACAATAGTGAGAGGCCCGCGTACCGCAAAAAAAAAAAAAAAAAAAAAAGAAAGCCTGTATCATTTAGCATTGTTTTCCTGACTCCTGTTCCCACCAGCCAGACTGGAGAATCTTATAATTCAGAAGAAATTGGATAGTCAGAAGACTCTTACCTCAGCAGTAGGGATTAATAATCCCAAAATGAATGTGGTTATGGTCACACCTAAAAATTTTAAAGTGAGGCCTAAAATGATCAAACTTTCCAACAGGAATACAAAAGTATCTCGCACTTATCAAGGTAAAATTCACAAAGTCTGTCATCTAATTAAATAATTTCCAGTCAATAAATGAAAACAACAGAAAAACCCTCAATAAGAAGAAAAATTAAATATTGAAACTGATCCACACATAAATGCTTCAATTAGCATACAAGCAATTGAAAAAAAAATCTTTTATAACTGTATTCCATATTTTCAGAAAACTAGAGGAAAATGAAACATTATAAGTATGGAAGACATAAAAAATCTTGACTGAAATTCTAGACGTGAAAATTATAATGCAGGAGACGAAAAATGCACTGGATGGAATTAATAGCAGACTAAATATTGTGGACAAAAAGATAGCTAAACTTGAAGACATAACAATAGGAACTATCCAAAATGAAACAAAGAAAAAGGCTCATTTTTAAAAAGCAAAATATTAAATAAATAAACCATTAGTGAGCTATGCAATAATTTCAAGCAACTTTGAAACAAAACCCAAGAAACACAAAGGAACCTATAACAAGGTAAATAGTAAATATCTTAGAATCAGCAATAAAGAGAGTATCTTATGCATCCAGAGCAAAAACATTTTATCTACAGAGGAACAAAGGATGACAGCAGATTTCATCTGGAAATAATGCAAGTGACAAGAAACTGGAGCAACATTGTTAAAGTACTAAAAGGAAAAAAAAAAGGAGACTTCTAAATCCAATGAATATATATTTCAAAGACAAAGGTGAAACAAAGATTTGTTGGGTCATACAAAAGCTGAAAGAATATTTTATTAGCAGACCCACCTGTAAGAAATGTTAAAAGAAGTCCTTTGGACTGGAAGAAAATGATAGCAGATGATATCATATTTCTGAGCAAAGGAATAAAGAGCACCCAAAATGGTAATATGTATGTAAATAAATAATAGTTTTTTCTTCTTATTTACATCTATAAAAGATCATTGACTTCTTCAACAGCAATGAAATGTGGGGTTTAGAACAATGAAGAAGTAAAATGTATAACAATAACTCAAAGATCAAGAGGAGAAAAGGGGAAATATACTGTTTCTACATGACATACAGGTGTTCTGTCCACACTCTAGATGCTAATCCTCTGTCAAGTGTATGTTTTGCTAACATTTTTCCAAGGATTATGGTTGGTTTTATTTTGCCTCCAGTGTATTTTTTTTAGATTTTATTAAAGTATAGTTGATTTACAATGTTGTGTTAATTTCTTCTGTACAGCAGAGTGACTCGGTTATATACATACATACTCTTTTTCATATTCTTTTGCATTATGGTTTGTCACAGGATATTGAATATAGTTCCCTGTGCTTTACAGTAGGACCTTGTTGTTTATCCATCCCATATATAATAGTTTGCTTCTGCTAATCCCAAACTCCCATTCCTTCCCTCCCTTAACCCCCACTTGGCAACCACAAGTCTGTTTTCTATATCTGTGAGTCTGTTTTCATTTTGTAGATATATTGATTTGTATCAAATTTTAAAATTTTAATTGGAGTATAGTTGATTTACAATGTTATGTTTATGCTGTACAGCAAAGTGAATCAGTTATTCATATACATATATCAACTCTTTTTTTAGCTTCTTTCCCCATAAAGGTCATTCAGAGTATTGAGTAGAGTTCCCTGTGCTATATGGTATGTCCTTATTAGTTATCTATTTTATATAGAGTAGTGTGTATATGTCAGTCCCAATCTCCCAATTTATTCCCCCCCACCCCCTGCTAACCATAAGTTTGTTCTCTACATCTGTAACTCTACTTCTGTTTTGTATATAAGTTTATTTACACCATTTTTTAAGATTCCACATATAAGCAATATCATATGATATTTGTCTTTCTCTGACTTACTTCACTCAGTATGACAATCTCGGTCCATCCACGTTGCTGCAAATGGCATTATTTTGTTCTTTTTTATGGCTGAGTAATATTCCATTGTGTATATGTACCACATCTTCTTTATCCATTCCTCTGTTGATGGACATTTAGATTGCTTCCATGTCCTGGCTATTGTAAATAGTACTGCAGTGAACATTGGGGTTATGTGTCTTTTTGAATTATGTTTTTCTCTGGATATATGCCTAGGAGTGGGATTGCTGGATCATATTGTAGCTCTATTTTTAGTTTTTTAAGGAATCTCCATATTGTTCTCCATAGTAGTTGTACAAATTTACATTCCCACAAACAGTGTAGGAGAGTTCCCTTTTCTCCACACCCTCTCCAGCATTTATTGTTTGTAGAATTTTTAATGATGGCCATTCTGACTGGTGTGAGGTGGTACCTCACTGTAGTTTTGATTTGTGTTTCTCTAATAATTAGCGGTGTTGAGCATCTGTTCATGTGCTTCTTGCCCATCTGTATGTCTTCTTTGGAGAAATGTCTATTTAGATCTTCTGTCCAGTTTTTGATTGGGTTCTTTGTTTTTTTGTTGTTGAGTTGTATGTGCTGTTTGTGTATTTTGGAAATTAAGCCCTTGTCGGTCACATCATTTGGTTGATCACCGGAGGTTGTCTTTTCATTTTGTTTGTGGTTTTCTTTGATGTGCAAAAGCTTGTGAGTTTCACTAGGTCCCGTTTGTTTATTTTTCCTTTTATTTCTATTGCCTTGGGAGACAGACCTAGGAAAATATTTGTATGATTTATGTCAGAGAATGTTTTGCCTATGATCTCTTCTAGGAGTTTTATGATGTCATATCTTATATTTAAGTCTTTAAGCCAGTTTGAGTTTTTTTTGTGCAGGGTGTTAGGGTGTGTTCTAACTTCATTGATTTAAATGCAGCTGTCCAACTTTCCCAGCACCATTTCCTGAAGAGACTTTTTCCCATTTTATATTCTTACTCTTTTGTCAAAGATTAATTGACCTTAGATGTGTGAGGTTTTTTCTGGGATCTCTACTCTGTTCTATTGATTCGCATATCTGTTTTTGTGCCAATACCACACCATTTTGTTTACTGTAGCTTTGTAGTATTGTCTGAGGTCTGGGAGCGTTATGCCTCCTGCTTTGTTCTTTTTCCAGGGGATTGCTTTGGCAATTCTGGGTCTTTTATGATTCCATATAAATTTTAGGATTATTCTAGTTCTGTGAAAAATGCCATAGGTAGTTTGATAGGGATCACACTAAATCTGTAGATGGCTTTGGGTAGTATTGCCATTTTAACAAGATTAATTCTTCCAATCCAAGAGCATGGGATTATCTCTCCATTTCTCTAAATCATGTTTAATTTCCTTTATTAATGTTTTATAGTTGTCAGCAAAATAAGTCTTTCACTTCCTTGGTGAGGCTTATTCCTAAGTATTTCATTTTATTTTTTGTATGCAATTTTAAAAGAGACTGTTTACATTCCCTTTCTAATATTTCATTTTCAGTGTAAAGAAATACAACCAATTTCTGTATGTTAATATTGTATCCTTCTACCTTCTTGAATTCGTTTATCAGTTCTAGTAGTTTTTGTGTGAAGTCTTTAGGGTTTTCTATATATTGCATCATGTCGTCTGCATATAATGAAAATTTTACCTCTTCCCTACCAGTTTGAATACGTTTTTATTTCTTTTTCTTTTCTGATTGTTGTCGCTAGGACTTCCAATACTATGTTGAAGAGAAGTGGTGAGAGTGGGCTTCCTTGTCTTATTTCAGATTTTAGGAGGAAGGCTTTCAGCTTTTCACTGTTGAGTATTATATTGGCTGTGAGCTTGTCATAAATAGCTTTTATCATGTTAAGATATGTTCCTTCTATACCCATTTTCATAAGGGTTTTATCATGAATGTATGTTGAATTTTATCAAATGCTTTTTCTGCATCTACTGAGATGATCATATGGTTTTTGTCCTTTCCTTTGTTGATGCGGTGTATCACATTGATTTGCGTAAGTTGAACCACCCTTGTGACCCTGGGATGAATTCAACTTGGTTGTGGTGTATGACCTTTTTTACGTGTTGTTGGATTTGGTTTGCTAATATTTTTGTTGAGAATTTTTGCGTGTCTATATTCATCAGATATTGGCCTTTAATTTTCATTTTTAATAGTGTCTTTGTTTGGTTTTGGTATCATGGTGATGGTTGCTTCATAAAATGCCTTTGGGAGTGTTCTTTCCTCTTCAGTCTTCTGGAACAGTTAGAGAAGGAGTGGTATAAGTTCTTCTTTGTGTGTTTGGTAGAATTCCCCAGTGAAGATATCTGGTCCTGGACTTTTCTTTGTAGGAGTTTTATTTATTTATTTGTTACATAGTCTATTTCATTTCTAGTGATTGGTCTGTTCATGTTATCTATTTCTTCTTGATTCAGTTTTGGTGGGCTGTATGTTTGTAGAAAGTTGTCCATTTCTTCTAGGTTGTCAAATTTGTTGACATGTAATTGTTCATAGTGTTCTCTTATGGATTTTTGTATTTCTGTGGTATCAGTTGTGATACCTCCCCTTTCATTTTTTATTTTGTTTATTTGGGTCTTCTCTCTTTTCTTGGTGAGCCTGGCCATAGGTCTGTCAATTTTGTTAACCAAGAACCAGCTCTTGGTTTTATTGATTTTTTCTACTGTTTTTTAATCTCTATTTTATTTGTTTCCTCTCTGATTTTATTATCTCCTTCCTTCTGCTGACCTTAGGTTTTGTTTGTTCTTCTTTTTCTAATTCTTTTAGGTGATGGGTTAGACTGTTTATCTGAGATTTTTCTTATTTCTTAAAGAAGGCCTGTATCGCTATGAACTTCCCTCTAAGAACTGCTTTTGCTGCATCCCATAGATTGTGTGTTTTCATTGTCATTGGCCTCAAGGTATTTTTTAATTTCTTCTTTGATTTCATCATTGACCCATTGGTTTTTCAGTAGCATGTTATTTAGTCTCCATGTAATTGTTGTTGTTTTTTTCTTGTTTCTTTTTCTGTGGTTGATTTCTAATTTCATGCCATTGTGGTCAGAAAAGACGCTTGAAATAATTTCTGTACTCTTAAATGTCTGTTAGTTTTTGTTTTATGTATTTGGGTGCTCCTATATTGTGTGCATATATGTTGACAAGTGTAATATCCTCTCCTTGTATTGATCCTTTTATCATTTACCTTTCTTCATAGCCTTTGTTTTGAAGTCTATTTTGTCTGATAAGAGTATTGTGACCCCTGCTTTCTTGTCATTTCTATTTGCATGAGATACCTTTTCCGTCCCTTCACTTTCAATCTATGTGTGTCCTTTGCCCTAAAGTGGGTTTATCCTAGGCAGCATATTATAGGCTTTTGTGGTTTTTTTAAATCCAATCTGCCACTCTATGTCTTTTGATTGGAGCATTTAGTCCACTGACATTTAAGGTAATTATTGATAGACATGTATTTATTGCCATTTTAAACCTTGTTTTCCCATTGATTTTATATTTCTTCTTTGTCCCTTTCTTTTTCCTTTTGTGGTTTGATGATTTTCTTTTGTATTATGCTTATGTTCTTTTCTTTTTGGTTTTGTGAATCTATTGTATGTTTTTGATTTGTGGTTGCCCTGTTTTTCAAGTATGTTAACCTGTTTCTATATATACTTACTTTAGACTGGTGGTCATATAGGCTTAAACACATTCTAGAAAAATAATCTACATTGTCTTACTCTCCTCCCTGCATTTTATAATTTTGATGTCCTCTTTTGCATCTTCATGTTCATCCTTCATGCTGTTCTTTGTGATTATCATTGCTTTCACAGAAATTTTTTGATTTTTTTTTTTAATGTGTGTGCTGGCTTATTTAAGTGATTTACTTTCCAAATGTGATTTTCTCTTTCCTATAGATTCTTACTTCTTTTCTATTTAGAGAAGACCTTTCAATATTTCCTTTAGGGTAGGTTTAGTATTGCTGTATTCTTTTAGTTTTTGCTTGTCTGAGAAATTCTTTATCTCTCCTTCTATTCTAAATGATAATCTTGATGGATAGAGTGTCCTAGGTTGCAGAGTTTTCCCTTTCAGGACTTTGAATATATCTTGCCACTCCCATCTGGCCTGCAATGTTTCTGTAAAGAAATCAGCTGATAGCCTTATCAGCTTTTTTCATAAGGGTTTTATCATGAATGTATGTTCCCTTGTAATTTACTCTTTGTTTTTCTCTTGCTGCCTTTAGAATCCTCTCTTTAACTTTTGCTGTTTTTATTATAATATGTCTTGGTATAGGTCTTTTGGGGTTTATCTTGTTCAGGACCCTCTGTGCTTCTTGTATCTGGATATCTGTTTCCTTTCCTTCTTTAGGTTTGGGAAGTTTACAGCCATAATTTCTTCAAATACATTTTCAGTCCCCTTTTCTCTTTCTTCTCCTTCTGGGATCCCTATTATGCATAGATTGGCACACTTTATATTATCTCATAGGTCTCTTATTTTGCTTTTATTCTTTTTTTTTATTTGGGTTTCTGTCTGCCATTCTAATGGTGTGATTTCCATTATTCTATCTTCCAGATCACTTATTCATTCTTCTGCATTATTCATTCTGCTATTCATAACCTTTAGTTCAGCTTTGGTCTCTTCAAATGAATTCTCTAATTTTTCTTGGCTCCTCCTTATAGTTTCTAGTTCCTTTTTACAATAATCTGCATTTCTGTCAATAGCCTTTCTTAATTCCTTCAGTATTTTTATTATCTCCTTTTTAAATCTTTATTGGAGTATAATTGCTTTACAATGGTGTGTTAGTTTCTGCTTTATAACAAAGTGAATCAGTTATACATATACGTATGTTCCCATATCTCTTCCTTCTTGCATCTCCCTCCTTCCCACCCTCCCTATCCCACCCCTCCAGGTGGTCACAAACCACCTAGCTGATCTCCCTGTGCTATGCGGCTGCTTCCCACTAGCCATCTATTTTACGTTTGGTAGTGTATATATGTCCATGCCACTCTCTCACTTTGTCACAGCTTCCCCTTCCCCCTGCCCATATCCTCAAGTCCATGCTCTAGTATCTCCTTTTTGAATTTGGTGTCTATTAGACTGAAGAGGTCTGTTTCATTGTTTGTTTTTACAGGGGAATTCTCTCAATCTTTTAATTAAAAGTGGTTCCTCTGCTTCTTCATTTTACATACTTTTCTCTTGCTCAATGAGTTGAGAAGAAACAATTATTTACTGTGGTCTTGCAGGGGTTTTTTTATGTGAGAACGTCCCTGTGTAGTCTCTATGGGTTTAATGTTTTTTGGTGTGAGGACTGTTTTTAGTATGGATGCCTGCTACCTCTTTCCTCAGTGCCTGCTGGACGTTATCCCCTTGATAGGAGGTGTGACTGGTGTTGTGGTGACCAGAGTCTGCACTAGATATCAAGTGACTCCAGTGTCTTTTGATACAGATTTTGATTACATTTTTATGTAGTCAAACTTATTGTTTTGTGTAGTTTGTGCTTTGTCTTGAATTAGAAATCTTTCCTCACTATTTCCAAAATCATGAATATATTCTTTTATATTCTCATCTAAAAATATTCCCCCCCAAAACTAATAATATAAAAAATAAAAATTTCCCAATACCCTCATAATAAGCACCATTTCTGCTTAAATTAGCCAACTGATACAAAGTTCATTACAGGGGAGTGCTGTGATTGCTTTCCTTTCATTGAAAAATAATCCTCTCTACTTGCAAAAGTCATCCTTTCAGAACTTCAGGAGGATTCCTTATGGTGTGAGGAGTAAGGAAGAGGGTATGCCAGCCAGATCAGTCACATCAACCCTAGCAATCAGAGGGCTGACAGCTGTCTCATTTTTAAGTCCTTGTAATTACTGGAGGTGCCCAGCCAGGAGGAAAAGTAGTTATGCCCATGAAAGAGTTCTGGATACATGAGAAGGAAAGAGATAACATCCAGTGAGAGCTCAGGTCCATCAGCCTATGTTTGGGAAACCATTTCACCAATGATAAGAAATAAGGGCTTGCTGTTTTCAGTGTCTGAGCAGGAGCTGCTTAAATTTCCCCAGTCAATATATATCTGCCATTATTCAAGGTACTCCCCATTTTATTTTCTAACTCATCTTCTTTTGGAGGTCACACTCAGTTCTTATGTTCAGCTAGCTTCCTAATTCCTCTTTAAATAAATAGATAATTAGAAGAGGGGATGAAGTCTTTATTCAGTCTCTAGGACAGACTCTGACAGAAGCAAAAATGGAACAGAACAGGTTCTGGAGGTACTGAAATGTCAGCTATAGCTATTCCCTTGAATTGATAACTCTGATTCTGTTTTTGAAACACTCTTTGAAAATTTCTTACAGAAATATGCTACTTACTTTTAAACTATCTTATTTCTGTTTTTTCTTGCATAATCATAATTTATATTACAGTACTTTAAATTTATTATCCCAAGTAATTTCAGAGTTATTATCAACATTATTGTGCAACATTCTTTTGATTGGATTATTCTTCAAAAGGGAAATTATTTTTTCACCCACTGTTTCCTCCCTGTGTTGCTTAAAAGAATTAGAATAGTTATCAGTTATGTAGTTTTGAAGTACATACAGTGGAAAAAGTTACTTTGACTAAAATTTTAAAAGTAAATTATCTTCTCTTCAAACATATTCTGCTAATGATTACAATAAGTTTTATTTTATTTCTCAATATAATGGAAAAAATTGCATTTTGTTTTTCATTTGAGTAGACTACGTACCAGAACAATATTAAGTAATCACAAACAGTCTGTGGTTTTTGTTTTGGACTTACAGCAGCATGAACTGTGAGGGGTGATGCAACATTTTCTCTAACGGGCCCTTGTCTGAAATTCTAGCACTGTACTCAAAATTCCATCCCAGCTCTGAATTTTGGGTAAGGTTATGTGAGGCTCTGCGGTTCAGATAATGGTTGGTTATGATAATAAACAGCTGGTGAAGCTTTGGCAAGAAGCTGGTGTTACAGAACTTAGAGTGAAATCAAACCCTAGTGGACAGGGGTACCCCACACCCCAGCTGCTAGTTCATCCCATCCTGACCTATAGCTCAGCAGCACAGAAACTTCAGACCCAGTCAGGCCTAGAAGACTGCAGAGGGCTTTTAGTTTTCCAGGAACAATAGATATTTCCAGAAAATAAGGTCTGGTATTTTTGAACAGGAGCCCTTGCAATTCCACTACAAGTGCTGGTGTTGCTAAGGCCTGATTATCTCTTGAGAAATGTGATATCTCATTTCCTGTTGGCCAGAGCAACTTAGTTAAGGACCTAATCAGAACCCCACAAAAATGCCCCAGGGAAGACCAAGCTACCTCATTTCCCTCGTAAGTTCCCTCTTTGTCTCTTCCTATATTCTCCTGGAATCCCAAACCCTTATACTGTTCTCTGACAACCCAGACATTTCTCCTGCCACTTACACAGGCCTGAACTCTCCAAGCAGAAAACTCTTCCCTCATGAAGTTTTCTTGTCCCATTTCCACGATTACAGACTCCCTGAGCAGGGCCAAAGATGAGGGTGCAGGGCATTGTAGAAATGGTATGTCTTCTAAAGTTCAGAGATCCAGGGTAATCTACTCCAGCTGCAACCCTAGTATCATGATGTGTTGGTTCAGAACAAACCAAAAACTAAAATTACAGGCCATGCCTGAATATAGGGTGAAGCAAAACTACCCTAAACAGTCACTGTTTCCTAAAGGATAGAGATTTTACTTTTTAAATTACACTATGAGAAGCAGGAATTTGCATTCCTTTATGCCTTTATGTGACAATCCCAGAGTCCCTGATGCATAGAGAGAACGGGGATAAAGTATAGTCCATGGTGACAAAATCAGAAGGGACAAAGGACTAAAGGAGTTGTAGATCTCTCTCCCACCTGTCTCCATCCCTCTGGCTTTTACCCACTGCTCCAGTCAGCTTAGTGTGAGCGTTCCAAAATGTCCTCCTTGTCCTACCCACCCCCCGCCTCCAACTAGGACTCAACGTGCTCCCCTCAGTATGTCTTTGTCATAGATTTTTACTATGTCCTGTCATCACGGATAACTTTCTCACTCTCTCTCACCATAATGCAAGTGTCATGCACATATGTCATATCTTTTGTGAATTTTTCTCACAGGACTTGGCACAAACATGGCATGCTGTAGGCCACTACTAAAAGTTCAGACATTAGGGTAAAAAGGCTAATGATCTCATACCCATGAAACAACCATGTTGTTTATTCAGCTTTACATTCATATCAGATAACCAGAAGTGTGAACTGTTTAACGTAACGAAAGGATGCAAATGATATCACCTGGACATGATCTGCTATATTTAAGACTCAAGAATGTGACTTAGAACAGTTGGCTAGAATCCCTGATCCACTTATCTGACCTTCTGATAAAAATGGAAGCTAGGGCTTCCCTGGTGGCGCAGTGGTTGAGAGTCCGCCTGCCGATGCAGGGGACATGGGTTCGTGCCCCTGTCCGGGAAGATCCTACATGCCACGGAGCGGCTGGGCCTGTGAGCCATGGCCACTGAGCCTGCACGTCCGGAGCCTGTGCCCCGCAACGGGAGAGACCACGGCAGTGAGAGACCCGCGTACCGCAAAAAAAAAAAAAAAAAAAAAAAGAAGCTAGTGAAAATAATGAGAGTATACATATA
The DNA here is from genome assembly GCF_005190385.1 of Monodon monoceros. NCBI lineage: Eukaryota > Metazoa > Chordata > Mammalia > Artiodactyla > Monodontidae > Monodon > Monodon monoceros. Next base: position 10,648,558 of record NW_021703781.1, on the reverse strand, counting down.
CAGTAAAGATAGTTATACCATTAGCCTTTCTTGTGTGGTGACAGGCTCTGGGCCCATTCATGCCTCATGTGTGCCCCAGGACAACTTTGGACTTTCCTTTGAACCACGGTAGAGGCATGAACCCTACTCATGGATCAGGAAGAGTCTCATTTCTTGGCCACTCAAGAAGTAAGAGATCAAGCCTGAAAGCTAGATTCTTCCAAGAAATAAGAGCAAGAGGAGCAAATAGACAATGTGATGCTATGAGGAAGCTGCCTTGTGTGGGGGGCATGGTCAGGGAGGGCTGGGGATGCGCTTTTGTGAGCCAGAAAAGGTATCAGAGGAAAAAAGCAGAGTGAGTGTAAGGCCATGCCATGTAAGCAGGGGATAAAAGGGACAAAAGACACAAGGCAATGTTCTGGAACCAGGCAAGCAGTGATGGCACCCTCTGGGGAAAGATCTCAGTGCCCTAGTTGGCATTCCTCCAGATACTGCATGGTAGTGAGCTGACTCCAGTGAGACAAAAGCATTCATTTATGGCTGTTAAGCAATCTTGGGGCTGTAACCAAATCCTCCAGGAGCTGGTAAACAATTTCCATGCCTCTTATGAAAATACACTTTGTTCTGAAGTGAGACTGTATATTCTCAGGAGCTACGGGGTTCACAGAAATATTTTCAGTAGCCCTTGCCATTGAAGTTCCAAAGAGACTTTGGATGTTAATTTTAATCAAGCTTAACGGTTAGCACATACTGCACTCAACCAGAAGCAGTGACAATCCAAGGACCAGCTTTGATCATCCCTATTAGTGCCTTGTATGTAATTACCTGAATAATGTGACTAAATGATTCTGGCACCAAATCTGTGTTAACTTACTATGGATGGAAAAGTATCAACATGCATTGAGCAAGCAGGGCGCCAGACATTTTGCTGGATACTTTAACTAGTTATCTCATTGAGTTCTCATAACAAACCTATGAGGTATGACTTTTACAGATGAGAAAACTGAGACCCTGAAAGGTGAAATAAATTGCCTAAACCATACAGCTACCAAACGGTAAAGGTATATTTTGGACCCATGTCTGCTAAACTCTTTCCACTTGCAACATTAACAGTAATCATTGTAATAGAGCAAATGTTTATATAGCACTCATTCTGTGCCCTAAGCATTTTATATACATTCTTGGAGGTGACATCACTCCAGCCTCCATTTCCTCACAAAGATCAACAATTAGACAGCTATCCATGAACAAAAGCAGCTCTGGGAAAGCTCTGGAGTCTGCTTAAGGAACTTTAGCAACACAGTGGGAGGAAACCCTGAGAATAACCACACAAGAAGAGAAGAAAGACAGCTTCATTTTGCCTGAATCGTCCCATCCCCCAAGCGAGCATTGCTCCATGCCAAGAGGGAACTTCCCAGGTAGAAAGAGTCCCCCTTGCCAGGAGAAGTAGAGCAGGGTGAGCAACCAGCTTCCCCAGCCTCTCCAGGTACCACGTGAAGGTCTCAGTTCAGTTTTACCCCACCCAGACTGCCAAAGGTGAGATGTATAGAGCCAGCTAAGAAAAGAAGAGCCAAGGAAGAAATGCAGGGGCTACCGATAGCAGCCACATAGGAGGAGCCATTTCGGTTCACAGTGACCTGCTTTGCGGACAAACTGAGCATATTTTGCCACTGAAGAAGCCAGTGGTCAGCGCAACTGATGTGGACCCCCCTTACAGATTTCACCAGAATTTGCCCCACAGGTATTCATGTTCATTGATGCCAGCTGCCAGAGTACCTCCCTGCTCCCTCCCTCCTGTCCCTACTAGAGCCCAGGGACTGAACCTGCAGCCAGCCCAGACCTCTGTGGCTATGCAAATGCAAAACTCCAGCCTAGACTCCCACAGAGGAACCCCATTGCTGTGCATATGCTTGGGAATCACCCTCCAGATATGTGCTGGTATGCTGCTTGCCTGACACCTGTCACCAGCCTCCACTACTGTGAGCACACCTTGGGGGAGACTGTGCAGCTACAGGATGGCATGCTGACAGCCAGGGTCCCTGCAATTGCAGCGGGCCCAGATCAGGCCGTTTTCTCTCCTGGCCTGCACTACCGTGTTCATCTGCAGCAAACCCCTCTAGCTGTGTACCTGAATGGCCCTGGCCCAACCCTCATCACAGGCTCCCAGTGCAGGGCCTGGTTGTGGAGGGACAACTATGCAGTCACAAGTGAGCACACTGACAGCAAAGCCCCTACAGCTTCCAGTAAGCCCATAGTTTGCCCTGGGCTGCACCACTACATTTGTCTGTAACCAGACCCTGCCACTACATAGGCACCCGTAGCTGGCCCCACAGCCAAGTGTGTGCACACCACCAGCTCCAGGCACCACCATTGCCTGCCCTCCTAGTCTATACTAGCTGGACCTGAAGGTGCCACTGAGGATCCCCAAAGCTCTTGCAGACACTGAAGACTCCCTGCAGTCACCAAGAACCATACATTCGTCCATGCTGTGGACCTCAGCAGACTGAGCCTAATGCACATCATGCCACCTTGGACCCAGTGTCATCACATGTAGCCCTTTGTACCACTGGACCTGGTGTCATGCTCCAGGATGCCCCCTCCTGTAGGTGAAAGTGTTCCTTTATCAAATTCAGTCCATAAAGCCTGGAAGAGATGACTGCTTCTTCAGATGTACAGACAGCTAAGCAAAGCTATAGGGATCATGAAGAATCAGGAAAACATGACTCTACCAAAGGAATATAGTAAGTCTCCAGTTACTGGCCCCAAAGAAGTAGAGATCCAGGAGTTTCCCAACAAAGAATTCTAAATGATTTTTCCAAAGATGTTCAGAGAGCTATAAGAGAACACAGATAAACAATTTAACAATATCAGGAAAACAGTACAAGAACAAAATGAGAAGTTCAACAAAGAGATAAAAAAAGACCAAACAGAAAACTTGGAGCTGGTGAATATAATGACTGAATCTAAGAATTCAATAGAGAGCTTCAACAGTAGGCTTGATGAATCAGAAGAAAGAATCAGTGAACAAGAAAACAGACCAATTGAAATTATCCAATCAGAGGAGCAAAAGGAAAAAATGAAAAGGAATAAAGAAAACCTACTGTACATATGTGACACCATTAAAAGAAAAAAAGTTTTGCATCATTGGGGTCCCAGAAGGAAGAGAGAGAAATTAGTAGACAGCTTATTTAAATAAATAATGGCTAATAACTTCCCAAATCTTGGGAGAGATATATATTTCCAAGTTCATGAAGCTAATTGGTCACCACAAAATTTCAATCCAAAACAATCCTTTCCAAGACACATTGTAATAAAACTGTCAAAAATCAAAGGTGAAGAATTTTAAAAGCAGCAAGAGAAAAAAATTCTCTGATAAAGAGAACCCCCATAAGGCTAAACCCTAACTTATCAGAAGGAAAGAAATAACAAAGATGAGAGCAAGCAGTAATAAAATAGAGATCAGAAGAACAACAGAAAAGATTAATGAAACTAAGAGTTGATTTTTGAAAGGAAACAAAATTGACAAACTTTAGCTAGACTAAGGGGAAAAAAAGACAAATAAAATCAGAAATGAAAGAATAGACATTACAACTCATACCACAGAAATACAGAGGATCATAAGAAACTACTATTCCAGGGAGGAGAGGGGTGGGAGAGGGATTGATTGGGAGTTTGGGATTAGCAGAAGCAAACTATTATATATACATATATATGTGTGTGTGTGTGTGTATATATATACACACACATACATATATATGTATATGTATATATATTATAATGGATAAACAACAAGGTCCTACTGTTCCCTGAATAAAGTACAGGGAACTTTATTCAATATCCTGTGATAAACCATAGTGGAGAAGAATACACACACACACACACACAAGTGTGTGTGTGTGTGTGTGTGTGTGTAATTGAATCACTTTGCTGTACAGCAGAAATTAACATAGTAAATCAACTATACTTCAATGAAATAAATTTTGTTAAAAAAAGGAACTATTATGAACAATTTTGCCAAGAAAATGGACAACCTAGAAGAAATAGAAAAATTACTAGAAACATACAACCTACCAAAACTAAATAATGCAAAAACAGAGAATTGGAACAGACCAATAATGAGTGAGGAGATTGAATCAGTAATCAAAAACCTCCCAACAAAGAAAAGGATCAGATGGTTTCGATAGTGAACTCAACCAAACATTTAAAAAATTAACATCAATCCTTCTAAAACTCTTCCCCAAAATTGAGGAGAAAGAGGGAACACTCCCAATCTCATTCTAGGAGGCCAGCTTTACATTGATACCAAAGCCAGATAAGGACACTACAAGAAAAGAAAACTATACCAATATTCCTGATGAATAAAGATGCAAACATTCTCAAAAAATATTAACAAACTGAATTCAACAGCACATTGAAAAGATCGTACACCATGATTAAGGGGGATTTATCCCAGGGATGCAAAGATGGTTCAACATCTACAAGTCAATCAATATTCCACCACATTAGTAAAAAGAAAAATAAAAGTCATATGATCATCTCAGTAGATGCAGAGAAAACATTTGACAAAATTGAACATCCTCTTGGGACTTCCCTGGTGGTCCAGTGGTAAAGAATCCACCTTACAATGCAGGGGATGCGGGTTCGATCCCTGGTCAGGGAACTAAGATCCGACATGCCACGGGGCAACTAAGCCCGCATGCCACAACTACTGAGCTCACATGCCTCAACTAGAGCCCACATGCTGCAAACTACAGAGCCCACACTCTCTGGAACCCACACACCACAGCTTCAGAGCCCTTGCGCCCCAGAGCCTGTGTGCCACAACTAGAGAAGAGAAAACCTGCACACCACAACTAGAGAGAAGCCTGCAAACCACAACAGAGAGCCCATGTGCTGCAACGAAAGACCCCACATGCCTCAACGAAGATCCTGCATGCCACAACTAAGACCTGACACAGCCAAAAATAAATAAAATAATTTTTTTTTTAAATTGAACATCCCCTCAATAAAAACTCTCTACACTAGGTATAGAAGGAACATATTTCAACATAATAAAAGCTTTGGGCAAACCCACAGCTAACATCATACTCAGTGGTAAAATGTTTAAAGCTTTTCCTCTAAGATCGGGAACAAGAAAAGAATATCCATTCTCACCACTCCTGTTCAGCATAGTACTGGAAGTCCTAGCTAGAGCAATCAGGCAAGAAAAAGAAATAAAAAGCATCCAAATCAAAGAGGAAGAAGTAAAATTTTCTTTATTTGCAAATTATATGATCTTATATATAGAAAATCTTAAAAGCGTCACCAAAAAATGTTAGAACTAATCAATGAATTCAGTAAAGTTGCAGGATACAAAATCAGCATACAGAAATCACCTGCATTTCTACACACTAACAATAAAGCATCTGAAAGAGAAATAAAAACAATCCCCATTCACAATAATATAAAAAATAATGGAATACTTAGGAATAAATTTAGCAAAGGAGGTGAAAGATCTGTACACTGAAAACCATGAGACTTTGATGAAAGAAATTAAATAAGACACAAAAAATGGAAAGATATTCTGTACTCAAGGATTGGCAGAATTAATATTGTTTAAAATGACCATACTACCCAAAGCCATCTATAGAGTTAATGCAATCCCTATCAAAATTCTAATGGCATTTTTCACAGAAATAGAAAAAAAGATCCTAAAATTAGTATGAAACCACAGAAAACCCTGAATAGTCAAAGCAATCATAAGAAAGAAGAATATACTGGAAACATTACACTTCCTAATTTCAAAGCTATAGTAATCCAGACAGTATGGCACTGGCATAAAAACAGACATATAGACCAATGCACCAGAAGAGAGAACCAGAAATAAATCCTAGCATATACAGTCCACTAATGTTTCCCAAGGAAGCCATGAATACTCAATGGGTGAAGGATAGTCTCTTCAATAAATAGTGCTGGGAAAATTGGATAACCGCATGTAGAAGAAAGAAATTGAACCCCTTACACCACTCACAAAAATTAACTCGAAATGGATTAAATACTTAAGCATACGACATGAAACAATAAAACTCCTACAAGAAAACATAAGAAAAACCTTCTTGAAATTGGTTTTGGCAGAAGTTTTTTGTATGTAACACCAAAAGCACAAGCAACAAAAGCAAAAATTAATAAGTGGAACTACATCAAATTTCTGCACAGCAAAATAAATGCTTCTTTTCAACAAAATGAACACTAACAAAATGAAAAGGAAACCTGTGGAATGGGAGAAAAGATTTGCAAATCATATCTAATAAGGGGTTAATATCTAAATAAAGTTCTCATACACCTCAATAGCAGAAAAAAATCTGATTAAAAATGGGCAGAGGAACTGAATAGACATTTTTCCAAAGAAGACAAGACCTACAAATGGCCAACAGATACATGAAAAGAAGCTCAACATCATTAATCAACAGAGAAATGCAAATCAAAACCACGATGAGCTATCACCACATTCCTGTTAGAATGGCTGTCACTGAAAAGACAGAAGATAAGTGTTGGTGAGGATGTGGAGAAAAGGAAACCCTTGTGCACTGTTGGTGGGAAAGTAAATTATTGCAGCCACTATGGAACACAGTATGGAGGTTTCTCAAGAAATTAAAAATAGAACTATCACCATATGATCCAGTGATTCCACTTCTGGGTATGTATCCAAAGGAAGTGAAAACAGGATCTTGAAGGGATATCTTCACTCCCATGTTCATTGGAGCATTATTCACAGTAGCCAAGATATGGAAACAATCCAAGTGTCCCTCAAGGGATGAGTTGATAAAGAAGTTGTAGTATACATATATACAATGGAAAAATATTCACTTATGAGAAAGAAGGAAATGCTGCTATTTGAGATAATATGAATGGACCTTGAGAACATTATGCTAAGTGAAATAAGTCAGAGAAAGACAAATGCTGCATGATAACACTTATGTGGAATCTAAAACAGCCAAACTCATAGAAACAGAGAGTAGAGTGGTGGTTACCAGGGCTGAGAGGTAGGGGAAATGGGGAGATGTTAGTCAAGAGTACTGTTTTATGCCTGTCTCAACCTATCAGTAACTAGTGTTGTTGCTGGACCCTTGTGGTTCTTATCATGATTGTAAGATGCCCTCAGCGATAACCAACAGGAAACTTTGGAAAAAAGGTTTATTATTCAAAGGTTCTGGAAATTACACAGCACACCTCGGGCCACACGGTGAAGTCAGGGGTAGAGAAAGAGGCAGCAGGCCTAGGGTTCTGCTTTTATTGGGATCAAGTATGGGGACCTAGGGTTTCAAGGGCCTTCTTTTTATTGGTGAATTTAAAACACAGAATGGGAATTTAAAACATGGTATTATGGAATAATAATATTTTGTTATTATGGAATAGTTCTTTATCTGATTGTGGCAGTGTATGTTATAATTCATAGAAATGTATATTCCCCCGAAAAAGTCAGTTTTATTATGTAATAATTTTTAATGAAAAATAAAGTGCAGGCTTTGCAGACAGACTTCCTAGGTTTGAATCACGTACTAGCTCTTTATCTTGAGATATGTTACTTAATCTCCCTATTTCCTAATTTCCTCATAAAAATAATGGGAATAATAGTGACAGCACCCTCATAGGTTTGAAGTGAACATTAAATGGGGTAAAACATATAAGCATTTAGAACAACCCCTGGTATATAGTAAGTGCTCAATAACTATTAGCAATCATTATTAGTACACATATACATTATGTGGGATTCTTTTGTGCTGTGTAATTTTAAAAGAGTATTTTCAACAATTCAGGTGTTCCTTAGTTGATGAGTAGATAAACAAATGTGGTCTAGCAATACAATGAAATAATATTCAGAAGTAAAAAGGAAGTAAATACTGACCCATGCTACAATATGGGCAAACCTTGAAAACCTTATGCTAAGTGAAAGAAGCCAAACACGAAAGGTCACATATTGTATGATTCCACTTATATGAAATATCCAAAATAGGCAAATAACTAGAGACTTAAAGTCAATTAGTGATTGCCAGGGGATGGGAGAAAGGGAATTGGGACTGACTGACTGCTAATAGGTATGGGATTATTTTTTTTGGAATGACAGAAATGTTCTGGAATAGATAATGGTGATGGTTGCTCAACTCTGTAAATATACTAAAAACCACTGAATTGTATACTTTAAAGTGTGAACTTTATAGTATGTGAATTATGTCTCGATAAAGCTGTTATTTTTTTAAAGCTCTGAAACAAAGGAGGCTGGGGCAGTTGGGGGCAGCCTAGCCTGTCTCTTTATCTAGTCATGTGGCTGGCAAGGTGTTTATAAGAGATAGCTGTCTTTGAAGTGGATGCCTCTTTGAAGTGGCTCCCTTGGCAATCAAAGCTTAAGTCAGACACTTGCATCACAAAAAGAAAAACCAACTGTCAGGGTTTATGCTACAGGTGCAAACTGTCCCTCATAAGATAAATAAGGTGCTCTCTTCGGCAGCACATATACTAAAATTGGAATGATACAGAGAAGATTAGCATGGCCCCTGCACGAGGATGACACACACATTCGTGAAGCATTCCATATTTTTCATCCACACTTGTCAGACTCAAAATCCCAGTATTTTCTAGTATACCTTGACTATAAATTAAAAATTGTTAAAATAAATGATTTTATGGCATTATATTATGTTAGTAATTTGTTAGTTTATATCAGATATTTATGGTAACTGTAATATCTTTTTTTTACAACTTTATTGGAGTATAATTGCTTTACAATGGTATGTTAGTTTCTGCTTTATAACAAAGTGAATCAGTTATACATATACATATGTTCCCATATCTCTTCCCTCTTGCGTCTCCCTCCCTCCCACCCTCCCTAACCCACCCCTCCAGGCGATCACAAAGCACCGAGCTGATCTCCCTGTGCTATGCGGCTGCTTCCCACTAGCTATCTACCTTACGTTTGATAGTGTATATATGTCCATGCCTCTCTCTCGCTTTGTCACAGCTTACCCTTCCCCCCGATGGCTATTGTAAATCATGTAGAAATTAAATTTGAGTTATGAATTACCGCTTTGCAAATTCAGTTGTGGATATTATAAATCTATAAAGTATAAATTCATGTAAGTAGGGGCTTCCCTGTTGGCCCAGTGGTTGGGAGTCCGCCTGCCGATGCAGGGGACACGGGTTTGTGCCCCAGTCTGGGAGGATCCCATATGCCGCGGAGCGGGTGGGCCTGTGAGCCATGGCCGCTGAGCCTGTGCATCCGGAGCCTGTGCTCTGCAACGGGAGAGGCCACAACAGTGAGAGGCCCGCGTACCGCAAAAAAAAAAAAAAAAAAAAAAAAAATTCATGTAAGTAATAAACTAACGCTACCTTAATATGCATATGGAAAGAGTTAAATAATAAATTTCTTAGAACTAAAAAAAAATGAGATAAATAAGTTCGAGGGAATCTAATGTACAGCATAGTGATTATCGTTAATAACACTGTATTATATACCTGAAAGTTGCTAAGAGAGTAAGTCTTAAATGTTCTCATCACAAAAAAGAAATGGTAATGATGTGATGGAAGTGTTAACTAACACTATGGTGGTAATCATTTTGCAATATATAAGTATATCAAATCAACACACTGAACACCTTAAACTTATACAACATTAATGTCAATCATATCTCAGTAAAGCTGGAAGAGATCTTTTTAATTAAAAAATCACAGTTTTATAAATTAGCTCATTTTATTCTCACAGCAACTTTATGAAAAAGACACCATTACTATCCATGTTTTATAGGTAAGGAAACTAAGGTCAGAGAATTTGAAAAACTTTCCCAAGGTCATACATACTAAAAAGGGAAAGAAATGGGATTCAAACCCAGGAAGTCTGACTCCAGAAACCATACTCTCAACACATTCTACTGTTCTGTTTTCAAATATTCTGGAAATAAGTGCTTTTCAGAACTTTAGACTTTCTAGCCAGACAATGTCAAAACTCCAAAATGGCATTGATAAGCCCTTAAAGGAAAACATGCCTGACCAGAATCCTAGGGATGAGGGAGGTGACTCATCATCCCTAAGTAACTGAGTGGGAAAGACAACGAAACTTCTTGAAACATTATAATACACATCCCCCACTGTGACACCTCACCTCACCCAATACCTCTTGCTGAAACCCCAGAAGTTAAGGGCAGACACCTGGAAAAGCCTCAAGGGACCTAGGGAAGTCTGGCTTCCAGCGTTGAGGCAGACTCTACTTCCAACACGGGTAGCTGCCCCACTTTAGGACCCCCATACCTGCTGCTTCCTGGCCTTAGATCTGAGAGGTAGGAAAAACATATAAAATCTTCATACGCTGAGCACACACTTCATAGGGAGAAGCAAAGTTCAGATCAAAATAGCTGACTTGGCTTTCTTATTTTCCACAGCTGCCTGAAATGTATCTCATGAGGAATTCAGCCATCTCTGAAGGACTTCTTTGGGAAGAGAGTGAGTCAAGACCTCCAGAAGCCAGGTAGGGTGATCCACCATCTCGGTTTGCCAGGGACTGGGGGACTTCTAGGGACACGGACTTTGATTGCTAAAACCAGGACAGTTGATCACCCTTCACTCTTGTTAGGGTCAGCAAGGACCCCTAGGATTCTTCTTCATTCCAGCACATTCCATTCATGCCAAGCTGTGCTACTCACAGATACAGAGGCATCCAAATATGTTTTCTGATGGTGGGCATTTTATTTTGACTCCCTCTTCAGCTATTCCTGCTGTAACCTCAGCACCCATTTCCTTAGAATGGCTCCTTTATTCACTGAGCTGGGCTGCTTAAATAAGATGGGATTATTTTCACTAGTTGGTGCCTCCCAGCCAGAGGGGATGTAAAGCTTCCTGGCTTGTTTAGAATTTAACCCCATCTCCTTGAGCTGCTGACTCTCTGAACTGGTCACCAGATAGGCTGCTATCAACCTGGGATACAGATGCTAGACATGAATAATGACGCATTTCACCATTTTAAAACTTCTCAGTTACAAAGCACTAGCTGGAACTGGCCCCAATGAAGAGTTTTGACTAATTGTTTTTCATTAAGTTTTTCAATCCCTTACATAATCAGCTTCTCAGAAGCACGCGTCTTGTGGGCAGGACCACCCAATGTTCCCTTAGAAACCTGAAGATGGGGTACCTTAGTGCATGAGCATTTAGAGTACAGTCAGTCCCATTTAAAATTCTCCATTATAAGTAAAGCTAAGCATGTAGTGACAGGCACAGCCCCTGCTTATAAGAGATGGTGCAGTCTAATTAAGGAACTGCACACACACACACTCCTGCAAGCCCCAGGGATTACAGATGTCAGGAGCTGTTAGTACAGAAACTCATTTCTGACAGAGGAGGAGGGGAACCAGGTGTGAGTTCAAGCACCAAAGTCTCTGCCAACTGCAGCAGTTCCCTTCCAAATTGACCTCCTGACTTTGTGTCTTCTACACTTTGGGAAGGCATCTGGATGCCCTGGGGTTGTCCCATGTGGAGGACTGAGTGACTCAGCCTTGGAAAGTGTGTGCAACCCCCCACCTTCTCCTCTACTCTGCTCACATCCACCCATGCAGTTCAGCCCCAGGGACATTGCTGCTCTTCTGTCTGGCAAAGGTGCCTGCTAGAGCCCCATGGTCTCTGATTCCTGTGATAATCTCTAGGTCTATCCATGTTACTGCAAATGGCATTATTTCATTCTTTTTTATGGCTGAGTAATATTCCATTGTATATATGTACCTCATCTTCTTTATCCATTCCTCTGTCGATGGGCATTTAGGTTGCTTCCATGTCTTGGCTATTGTAAATAATGCTTCAGTGAACATTGGGGTGCATGTATCCTTTCAGATTATGGATTTATCTGGATATATGCCCAGGAGTCAGTGTGCTGGATCATATGGTAGCTCTATTTTTAGTTTTTTAAGGAACCTCCATACTATTCTCCATAATGGCTATACCAATTTACATTACCACCAACAGTATAGGAAGGTTCCCTTTTCTCCACAGCCTCTCCAGCATTTATTGTTTGTAGACAATCATTCTTAAATTTTAGCTTTCAGAAGATCACTTGGAAGGATTTTAAAACACAAAGTAGGTCCAGGTGTGGGACCAGAGAATTTGCATTTTTAACAAGTTCACATGTGGAGACCATGGGTTCCGGAACCACACTTTAAAAGGCATGGGTCTACAGGAAATAATCCATATAACAATAAGTTCCTTCTGCAGACCCAGCCCACATAGAAATTGTTGTGAAGTGTCATATACCCACACACCCAGATAGTTGTTGGAAAAAGAGGGATGGAAACTCACAACCAACATTCAATCAACTAACTACCAAGTACTTATTACACCATGTGTAAAACTAGGTCCTAAATTCTGTAAAGATTAAAAAGAAATGTCAAATTTAAATTGGAAAAATCTTTCTAGAGGCCATTTAGTCAATATATATAAAAAGCCTTAAAGCTTGCCACTTTTTCACCAAGCAATTCTGTCTAGGAATTTATCACAAGAAAATAATTTAAAATGCTGACAAAGATTAAACTAAGGAAATGTTTACTGAAGCTTTTTTAAAGTGAAAAGGTGAAAATCTGATCAACAAACATAAATGTAAATAACTAACAGATACATTATATTCTCTCTCATGCACATCCTCTCTCTCTCTCTCTCTCTCTCTCATATACACACACACACACACACACACATACACATGCACAGGCACACTTCCTCCCATGTTTCTCTGGACCAATGGATCTCAAAATGTCTCGTCACATTTTGAGTTTTTTTTTTTGTTTTTTTTTTTTTTTTGCGGTATGTGGGCCTCTCACTGTTGTGGCCTCTCCCGTTGCGGAGCACAGGCTCCGGACGCGCAGGCTCAGCGGCCATGGCTCACGGGCCCAGCCGCTCCGCGGCATGTGGGATCTTCCCGGACCGGGGCACGAACCCGTGTCCCCTGCATCGGCAGGTGGACTCTCAACCACTGTGCCACCAGGGAAGCCCACATTTTGAGATTTTTAAATGTCTTTACTTGTCACAGCTCAGGAGAAGGAGTGCTAATAGCATCTAGTGAATAAAAGCCAGGGATGCTGCTAAATATCCCACAATGCACAGGATGGCTCTCACAACAAAGAATCGTCTGGCCCAAAGGATCAATAGTGCCGACCATGAGAAACCGTGATCTAGCCTCACTTGCCAGAGGATTCTAGCAGAGCCACATTGACTATGATGACTATTTCATAGAATCAGGCCCCCGCTACGTAGTGAAGGATTTTATTCCCCTCAGAGTCTCATGCTGTTATTTCTGTGTCTCAGGGACTGTCTCAAGTGAATTCATGCATGGTTCATGTAGGCTTTCTCCCTCAGCTTCTGCCCGTGTTGTGGCAGCTCAGAGAGAAATCTCTTGGGAGCAGCCACTCACCTTGCACAGCTGCTCATGCCCCCCCCCCAGGGGATGATGATGAGGCCTAGTGCACCACCATCTGGTGCCCCCATAGCTGGCTGATGCTGTCCTCAGTATCAACATGGCCTTAGCTCTGTAGAGTCTAGTTACCTGGAAACCAAAGCACTGCCATTGGCCGGTCTCGCACAACACCCTATGAGAAGAGTTCCTTTGGCTTCTGCCTGCAGCTGCTCTCCAATACAAGCCTGTGGGGCCTGGCCAGCAGATGAAGACCTGGAAGAAGACTGCGTTATCCTCTCATATCTCAGGTACCTAAGCCAACCACTTTTCTCCTATGGACAAAATTCTGCAAGCAAATAAACATTTGCAAATCGATATACACACACGAAGAGTAAATACTGTGAGTTCAGAGAAAGAGACAATTATTCCAGTTGACATTCTCCATGGCAACCTGGAGAGTCCCCTCGCCACCAGCCACATGGGCCAAGCTAATTCCCATTCCTTTGCCTTAGCTTATCCTCCAACAGAAGATCTCCCTACCTCCTTTCTGCCTATGTAAATCTTGCTATCTTTTAAGACCTGGTTCTCATCTCTTGCGGGAAGTTTTCAAAATCAGCTTGAATGGTTTTCGCTGTAGGTAGTAGAATGTTTAAAACAATTAGTGGTCTTATTATTTCACATAAAAAGAAGCATGAAACTAGAGAGTTCCTGAGTTGAGAAATTCAACAATTCAGTGGCTTCTCTCCAATTCTCTTGATTTTGTCTCATGATCACAATATGGCTGTCACAGCATCTTATCATCATGAAAATATCAAAAGACAGGAAGTAAACAAGAGGTTCCCTGCCTCTCCCTTGCCTGGGGTATAAAAAGGAATTTGATTAGAAGCCTTTTTCTTTCTTGTCAGAGAGGAAATTCTTTCCCACAAGTCCCCAACAGATTTATCTTTATATTTCATTGGCCAAAACTAAGCCAGTCATTGAGATGATTGTGATTGCTTCAGACATACCATGGGTCATTCCTTGTGCCTGGAGGAGGGACCCATCTTACCTTAGTGCATTGCTGCTCAATGAAAAGAAAAGCACAGGTGCTTTGGGAGTACACAGAAGGAGACTGGCCAGGCCCTTTAGAATGCAGAGTAGGACCATACTATCTTGGATGCTACACATAGTAACAGCAGAATTATTTGAACCTGTTGATGACAAAACATATCAAGAGAGATACATATTTAAGACCAACAAGTTCTACTTTCTTTCCCATGCAAGAAGCTCAGTGAAAGGTACCACAATAGAGAGAATATTGAGAGTTACCGTTGAGTTAATATTGAGAATAGTGAGAGTTAACAAACTTAGATTTGAGTTCCAATCCTGACACTGATGAATGACCTTGGACAAGTCATTTACTCTCTCTGAGTCTTAATTTTTGTCACTTCTGGAAGTCTGTTATTCTCAAATACAGAAAATGGCACCTTGGGAAAGCTGGAAGCTGAAAACAAAAGTGTCTCTCATGGGCTGCCCCCCACTCAACCCTTCACCCTTCCTCAGCCTCCTCCATAATGGGATATTACCATGAACCACGGTCATGTCTATTCAGAGTTCCAGCAGAAGTTGGACACTCAACATTGAAACACTGAATCCTGGCCCTTAGGAACATTGAACATAGCAGCAAGGGCCAGCCAAGAATAGAAATATTTAGAATATCAAAGTCACCAAACTCAAGAAAAGGATCCTCTTCAGGGCATTGGGATTTTTTTTAAAGACTGCATCTTTTTTAGAGTAGTTTTAGGTTCACAACAAAATCGATAGGAAGGTGAGAGATTTCCCATATCCCTCCTGCCCTCACACATGGAGAGCCTCCCTGATCATCAAGATCACTCACCAGAATAGCGCATTTGTTATTAATGATAAGCCTACATTGACAGATCGTTATTATCCAAAGTCTACTGATTACCTTAGAGTATACTTTGCTGTTGTACATTCTATGGGTTTGGAAAAATATATAATGACATGTAGTCATCATTATAATATCATATAAAGTATTTTTACTGCCCTAAAGATTCTCTTTGCTCCACCTGTGTATCGCTCTTGCCTCTCCCCCACCTCTGGCAACCACTGATCTTTTTATGGTCTCCATAGTTTTGACTTTTCCAGAAAGTCATATAGTTGGAATCATATAGTATGTAGCCTTTTCAAATTGGCTTATTTCACTTAGTAATATGCATTTAAGTTTCCTACATGTCTTTTCATGGCTATAGCTCTTTTTTATGAGAATTGTTAGGATTTACTCTCTTAATAACTTTCATATATATATCATACAGTGGTGATGACTATAGTTACCACATTGTACATTACATCCTTAGTACTTATTTATTAGTACTGGGGGGATCTTATAACTGGAAGTTTGTACGTTTTGACCACCTTCCTTCAATTCCCACTCCTCCAACCCCTGCCTCTGGTAGCCATAAATCTCATTTCTTTTGCTACGTGTTCTTAAAATTTTAATTAGATTCTACATGTAAGTGAGACCATACGATATTTGTCTTTCTCTGTCTGACTTATTTCACTTAGCATAATGCACTAAAGCTTCTTCCATGTTGTTGCACATGATGGGATTTCCTCATTTTGTAGCTGAATAATATTTCATTGTATGTATAAAACAATTTCTTAATCCATTTATCCATCAGTGGACACTTAGGTTGCTTCCATGTAATGGCTGTTGTAAATAATGCTGCTATGAAGATGAGGATGTAAATATCTTTTTGAGTTAGCTTTCTTTTCCTTTGGACATATGCCCAGAAGTGGGATTTCTGGATTATATGGTAGTTTTATTTTTAACTTTTGAGGATCCTCCATACTGTTTTTCATAGCAGCTGCACTAGTTTACAACAGTGCACAAGGGTTCCTTTTTCTCCACATCCTCGCAAGCAATTTTTTTATCTTGTCATTTTGATGATGGACATTCTAATAGGCATGAGGTGATATCTCATTGTGGTTTTGACTGGCATTTCCCTAATTACTAGTGATGGTGAGCATCTTTTCATGTATCTGTGAACTATTCACCTATCTTATTTGGAAAAATGTTGTTTAGGTTTTTTTACCCTATTTTAATTGAATTATTTGGTTTTCTGCTGATGTTATTTGAGTTCTTGATATATTTTAGATATTAATCTCTTATAAGATATGTGATTTTTTTATGCTTTTGTTGCTTGTACTTTAGAAATCATATCCAATAAAATCATTGCCAAGATCCATGTCAAGAAGCTTTTTTCCTATATTTTCTTCTGGGAGTTTCATGGCTTCAGTTTCAGGTCTTGTATTTAAGTCTTTAATCCATTTTGAGCTAATTTTTGTGAGTTTCATTTTTTGACATATGAATATCCAATTTTGAGGACCATTTATTTATTAAAGTCTTTTTTCCATTGAGAATCCTTGGATTCCTTGTCAAATATTAGTTGATGTATGTTTGGGTTTACTTGTGGGTTCTCAATCCTGTTCCATTGATTTATTTTTTATAAATAAGGTCTTGTTTTTATCCAGGACCATACTCTTTTGATTTCTATACCTAAAGAGCATAGCTTGAAATCAAGAAGAGTGATGCCTCCTGCTTTGTTCTTTTTCAGGATTGCTTTGGCTGTTCTGGGTCTCTATAGTTCTCTATATAATTTAGGATTGTTTCTTCTACTTATGTAGAGTATGCCATTGGAATCTCAATAGGTATTACATCGAATCCATAGGTGGCTTTGGGTAATATGGACATTTTAACAGTATTAATTCTTCCAATTCATGAATCCAGTATACCTTTCCATTTTTGTGTTTTCTTTGATTTCTTTTTTTTTTAATTTTACATCTTTATTGGAGTATAATTGCTTTACAATGGTGTGTTAGTTTCTGCTTTATAACAAAGTGAATCAGTTATACATATACATATGTCCCCATATCTCTTCCCTCTTGTTTCTCCCTCCCTCCGACCCTCCCTATCACACCCATCTAGGTGGTCACAAAGCACCTAGTTGATCTCCCTGTGCTGTGCGGCTGCTTCCCACTAGCTATCTGTTTTACGTTTGGTAGTGTATATATGTCCATGCCACTCTCTCACTTTGTCACAGCATACCCTTCCCCCTGCCCATATCCTCAGGTCCATTCTCTAGTAGGTCTGTGTCTTTATTCATTTCTTACCCCTAGGTTCTTTATGACATTTTTTTTTCTTGGATTCCATATATATATATATTAGCATACAGTATTTGTCTTTCCCTTTCTGACTTACTTCACTCTGTATGACAGACTCTAGGTCCATCAACCTCACTACAAACAACTTAATTTTGTTTCTTTTTTTGGCTGAGTAATATTCCATTGTATATATGTGCCACATCTTCTTTATCCATTCATCCGATGATGGACACTTAGGTTGTTTCCATCTTCTGGCTATTGTAAATAGAGCTGCAATGAACATTTTGGTACATGACTCTTTTTGAATTATGGTTTTCTCAGGGTATATGCCCAGTAGTGGGATTGCTGGGTCATATGGTAGTTCTATTTTTAGTTTTTTAAGGAACCTCCATACTGTTCTCCATAGTAGCTGTACCAATTCACATTCCCACCAGCAGTGCAAGAGTGTTCCCTTTTTTCCACACCCTCTCCAGCATTTATTGTTTCTAGATTTTTTGATGATGGCCATTCTGACTGGTGTGAGATGATATCTCATTGTAGTTTTGATTTGCATTTCTCTAATGATTAATGATGTTGAGCATTCTTGCATGTGTTTGTTGGCACTCGGTATATCTTCTTTGGAGAAATGTCTATTTAGGTCTTCTGCCCATTTTTGGATTGGGTTGTTTGTTTCTTTGTTATTGAGCTGCATGAGCTGCTTATAAATTTTGGAGATTAATCCTTTGTCAGTTGCTTCATTTGCAAATATTTTCTCCCATTCTGAGGGTTGTCTTTTCGTCTTGTTTATGGTTTCCTTTGCTGTGCAAAAGCTTTTAAGTTTCATTAGGCCCCATTTGTTTTTTTTTTTTTTACTTCCATTTCTGTAGGAGGTAGGTCAAAAAGGATCTTGCTGTGAGTTATGTCATAGAGTGTTCTGCTTATGTTTTCCTCTAAGAGTTTGATAGTTTCTGGCCTTACATTTAGGTCTTTAATCCATTTTGTGCTTATTTTTGTGTATGGTGTTAGGGAGTGTTCTAATCTCATACTTTTACATGTACCTGTCCAGTTTTCCCAGCACCATTTATTGAAGAGGCTGTCCTTTCTCCACTGTACATTCCTGCCTCCTTTATCGAAGATAAGGTGACCATATGTGCGTGGGTTTATATCTGGGCTTTCTATCCTGTTCCATTGATCTGTCTTTCTGTTTTTGTGCCAGTACCATACTGTCTTGATTCCTGTAGTTTTGTAGTATAGTCTGAAGTTAGGAAGTGTGATTCCTCCAGCTCCGTTTTTCGTTCTCAAGATTGCTTTGGCTATTCGGGGTCTTTTGTGTTTCCATACAAATTGTGAAATTTTTTGCCCTAGTTCTGTGAAAAATGACAGTGGTAGTTTGATAGGGATTGCATTGAATCTGTAGATTGCTTTGGGTAGTAGAGTCATTTTCACAACGTTGATTCTTCCTATCCAAGAACATGGTATATCTCTCCATCTGTTTGTATCATCTTTAATTTCTTTCATCAGTGTCTTATAGTTTTCTGCATACAAGTTTTTTGTCTCCTTAGGTAGGTTTATTCCTAGATATTTTATTCTTTTTGTTGCAATGGTAAATGGGAGTGTTTTCTTGATTTCACTTTCAGATTTTTCAACATTAGTGTATAGGAATGCCAGAGATTTCTGTGCATTAATTTTGTATCCTGCAACTTTACCAAATTCATTGATTAGCTCTAGCAGTTTTCTGGTAGCATCTTTAGGATTCTCTATGTGTAGTATCATGTCATCTGCAAACAGTGACAGCTTTACTTCTTCTCTTCCGATTTGGATTCCTTTTATTTCCTTTTCTTCTCTGATTGCTGTGGCTAAAACTTCCAAAACTATGTTGAATAAGAGTGGTGAGAGTGGGCAACCTTGTTTTGTTTCTGATCTTAGTGGAAATGCTTTAAGTTTTTCACCATTGAGGATGACGTTGGCTGTGGGTTTGTCATATATGGCCTTTATTATGTTGAGGAAAGTTCCCTCTATGCCTACTTTCTGGAGGGTTTTTATCATAAATGGATGTTGAATTTTGTCAAAAGTTTCTCTGCATCTATTGAGATGACCATATGGTTTTTCTCCTTCAGTTTGTTAATATGGTGTATCACATTGATTGATTTGCATATATTGCAGAATCCTTGCATTCCTGGAATAAAACCCCACCTGATCATGGTGTATGATCCTCTTAATGTGCTGTTGGATTCTGTTTGCTAGTATTTTGCTGAGGAATTTTGCATCTATGTTCATCAGTGATATTGGCCTGTAGTTTTCTTTCTTTGTGACATCCTTGTCTGGTTTTGGTATCAGGGTGATGGTGGCCTCGTAGAATGAGTTTGGGAGTGTTCCTCCCTCTGCTATATTTTGGAAGAGTTTGAGAAGGATAGGTGTTAGCTCTTCTCTAAATGTTTGATAGAATTCGCCTGTGAAGCCATCTGGTCCTGGGCTTTCCTTTGTTGGAAGATTTTTAATCACAGTTTCAATTTCAGTGCTTGTGATTGGTCTGTTTATATTTTCTATTTCTTCCTGATTCAGTCTTGGCAGGTTGTGCATTACTAAGAATTTGTCCATTTCTTCCAGGTTGTCCATTTTATTGGCATAGAGTTGCTTGTAGTAATCTCTCATGATCTTTTGTATTTCTGCAGTGTCAGTTGTTACTTCTCCTTTTTCATTTCTAATTCTATTGATTTGAGTCTTCTCCCTTTTTTTCTTGATGAGTCTGGCTAATGGTTTATCAATTTTGTTTATCTTCTCAAAGAACCAGCTTTTAGTTTTATTGATCTTTGCTATTGTTTCCTTCATTTCTTTTTCATTTATTTCTGATCTGATCTTTATTATTTCTTTCCTTCTGCTAACTTTGGGGTTTTTTTGTTCTTCTCTCTCTAATTGCTTTAGGTGCAAAGTTAGGTTGTTTATTCGAGATGCTTCCTGTTTCTTAAGGTAGGATTGTATTGCTATAAACTTCCCTCTTAGAACTGCTTTTGCTGCATCCCGTAGGTTTTGGGCCGTCATGTCTCCATTGTCATTTGTTTCTAGGTATTTTTTGATTTTCTCTTTGATTTCTTCAGTGATCACTTCGCTATTAAGTAGTGTATTGTTTAGCCTTCATGTGTTTGTATTTTTTACAGATCTTTTCCTGTCATTGATATCTAGTCTTATAGCATTGTGGTCAGAAAAGATACTTGATACAATTTCAATTTTCTTAAATTTACCAAGGCTTGATTTGTGACCCAAGATATGATCTATCCTGGAGAATGTTCCATGAGCACTTGAGAAAAATGTGTATTCTGTTGTTTTTGGATGTAATGTCCTATAAATATCAATTAAGTCCATCTTGTTTAATGTATCATTTAAAGCTTGTGTTTCCTTATTTATTTTCATTTTGGATGATCTGTCCATGGGTGAAAGTGGGGTGTTAAAGTCCCCTACTATGATTGTGTTGCTGTCAATTTCCCCTTTTATGGCTGTTAGCATTTGCCTTATGTGTTTAGGTGCTCCTATGTTGGGTGCATAAATATTTACAATTGTTATACTTCTTCTTGGATTGATCCGTTGATCATTATGTAGTGTCCTTCTTTGTCTCTTGTAATAGTCTTTATTTTAAAGTCTATTTTGTCTGATATGAGAATTGCTACCCCAGCTTTCTTTTGATTTCCATTTGCATGGAATATCTTTTTCCATCCCCTCACTTTCAGTCTGTATGTGTCCCTAGGTCTGAAGTGGGTCTCTTGTAGACAGCATATATACGGGTCTTGTTTTTGTATCCATTCAGCCAGTCTATGTCTTTTGGTTGGAGCATTTACTCCATTTACATTTAAGGTAATTATCGATATGCATGTTTCTTTTACCGTTTTATTAATTGTTTTGGGTTTATTATTGTAGGTCTTTTCCTTCTCTTGTGTTTCCTGCCTTGAGAAGTTCCTTTTGCATTGTTGTAAAGCTGGCTTGGTGGTGCTGAATTCTCTTAGCTTTTGCTTGTCTGTAAAGGTTTTAATTTCTCCATCAAATCTGAATAAGATCCTTGCTGGGTAGAGTAATCTTGGTTGTAGTTTCTTCTCCTTCATCACTTTATATATGTCCTGCCACTCCCTTCTGACTTGCAGAGTTTCTGCTGAAAGATCAGCTGTTAACCTTATGGGGATTCCCTTATGTGTTATTTGTTGTTTTTCCCTAGCTGCTTTTAATATTTTTTCTTTGTATTTAATTTTTGATAGTTTGATCAATATGTGTCTTGGCCTGTTTCTCCTTGGATTTATCCTGTATGGGACTCTCTGTGATTCCTGGACTTGATTAACTATTTCCTTTCCCATATTAGGGAAGTTTTCAACTATAATCTCTTCAAATATATTCTCAGTCCCTTTATTTCTCTCTTCTTCTTCTGGGACCCCTATAATTTGAATGTTGGTGCATTTAATATTGTCCCAGAGGTCTCTGAGACTGTCCTCAATTCTTTTCATTCTTTTTTCTTTATTTTGCTCTGCAGTAGTTATTTCCACTATTTTATCTTCCTGGTCACTTATCCATTCTTCTGCCTCAGTTATTCTGCTATTGATCCCTTCTAGAGAATTTTTACTTTCATTTATTGTGTTGTTCATCAGTGTTTTTTTGCTCTTTAGTTCTTCTAGGTCCTTGTTAAATGTTTCTTGTATTTTCTCCTTTCCATTTCCGAGATTTTGGATCATCTTTTCTATCGTTATTCTGAATTCTTTTTCATGTAGACTGCCTATTTCCTCTTCATTTGTTAGGCCTGGTGGGTTATTACCTTGCTCTTTCATGTGCTGTGTGTTTCTCTGTCTTCTCATGCTTAACTTACTGTGTTTGAGTTCTCCTTTTCGCAGGCTGCAGGTTCATAGTTCCCGTTGTTTTTGGTGTCTGCCCCCAGTGGCTAAGGTTGGTTCCGTGGGTTGTGTAGGCTTCCTGGTGGAGGGGACTAGTGCCTGTGTTCTGGTGGATGAGGCTGGATCATGTCTTTCTTGTGGGCAGGTCCACGTCTAGTTGTGTATTTTGGGGTGTCTGTCACCTTATTATGATTTTAGGCAGCCTCTCTGCTAATGGGTGAGGTTGTGTTCCTGTCTTGCTAGTTGTGTGGCATAGGGTGTCCAGCACTGTAGGTTGCTGGTCATTGAGTGGAGCTGGGTTTTGGCGTTGAGATGGAGATCTCTGGGAGATTTTCGCCATTTGATATTTTGTGGATCTGGGAGGTCTCTTGTGGACCAGTGTCCTGAAGTTGGCTCTCCCACCACAGAGGCACAGCCCTGACGCCTGGCTGAGCACCAAGAGCCTGTCATCCACATTGCCCAGAATAAAAGGGAGAAAAAAAGAAAGAAAGAAAGAAAGAAAGAAAGAAAGAAAGAAAAAATAAAATAAGTTTATTAAAATAATTATTTAAAAAATTTAAAAGTAATTTAAAAAAAGAAAGAAAGAAAGAAGAGAGCAACCATACCAAAAAACTAATCCACCAATGATAACAAGCACTAAAAACGATACTAAAAAATAAAAATAAACATAACTGGACAGACAGAACCCTAGGACAAATGGTAAAAGCAAAGCTATACAGACAAAATCACACACAGAAGCATACACGTACACACTCACAAAAAGAGAAAAAGGGGAAAAAATAATATATCTTTGCTCCCAAAATCCACCTCCTCAATTTGGGATGATTTGTTTTCTGTTCAGGTATTCCACAGATGCAGGGTACATCAAGTTTATTGTGGGGATTTAATCCGCTGCTCCTGAGGCTGCTGGGAGAAATTTCCCTTTCTCTTCTTTGTTCGCACAGCTCCCGGGGTGCAGCTTTGGATTTGGCCCCACCTCTGCATGCAGGTCGCTGGAGGGCGTCTGTTCTCTGCTCAGACAGGACGGGGTTAAAGGAGCCGCTGAATCGGGGGCTCTGGCTCACTCAGGCCGGGGGGAGGGAGGGGTGCGGATGCGGGGCGAGCCTGCGGCGGCAGAGGCCGGCGTGACGTTGCACCAGCCTGAGGTGCGCCGTGCGTTCTTCCGGGGAAGTTGTCCCTGGATAACGGGACCCTGGCAGTGGCGGGCTGCACAGGCTCCCCAAAAGGGAGCTGTAGATAGTGACCTGTGCTCGCACACAGGCTTCTTGGTGGCAGCAGCAGCAGCAGCCTTAGCGTCTCATGCCAGTCTCTGGGGCGCGGCTCGCACCCGTCTCTGGAGCTCTAAGCAGCGCTCTTAATCCCCTCTCCTCGCGCACCAGGAAAAGAAGGGGGAAGAAAAAGTCTCTTGTCTCTTCAGTAGGTCCAGACTTTTCCCCGGACTCCCTCCCGGCCAGCCGTGGTGCACTAACCCCTTTCAGGCTGTGTTCACGCTGCCAACCCCAGTCCTCTCCCTGCACTCAGATCGAAGCCCGAGCCTCAGCTCCCAGCCCCTCCCGCCCCGGTGGGGAAGCAGACAAGCCTCTCGGGCTGGTGAGTGCTGGTCGGCACTGATCCTCTGTGTGGGAATCTCTCCGCTTTGCCCCCTGCACCCCTGTTACTGTGCTCTCCTCCGCGGCTCCAAAACTTCCCCCTTCCACCACCCACAGTCTCCACCCACAAAGGGGCTTCCTAGTGTGTGGAAACCTTTCCTCCTTCACGGCTCCCTCCCACTGGTGCAGGTCCCGTCCCTATTCTTTTGTCTCTGTTTTTTCTTTTTTCTTTTGCCCTACCCAGGTACGTGGGGACTTTCTTGCCTTTTGGGAGGTCTGAGGTCTTCTGCTAGCGTTCAGTATGTGTTCTGTAGGAGTTGTTCCACGTGTAGATGTATTTCTGATGCATCTGTGGGGAGGAAGGTGATCTCTGCCTCTTACTCTTCTGCCATCTTGAAGCTCCTCCTCCTCCACTGAATTCTTAAGTTCAGTTATTCTATTTTTCAACTCTTGGATATTTGTTTTTGTTTTATTATGGTTTCTCTTTCTTTGGTGAACTTCTCGTTTTGTTTATTCATTGTTTTTTTAATTTTTACTTGTCCATGTGTTCTTGTAGTTAACTAAACTTCTTTAAGAGGATTATTCTGAATTTCTTGTCTGATAGTTCATAGATCTCCATTTTTTGAGGGTCATTTACTGGAGCCTTATTAGTTTCCTTTGGTAGTATCATATTTATCTAATTTTTTATGACCCTTGATTCCTTACATTGGTATCTATGTATGCTCCTCTTCCAGACTTTACAGGTTCACTTTGACAGAGACAGTTTTTGACCAGTCAGCTCAGATTGGGTTCTGGGTGTGTCTGCTAGCAATTTCCTTGGGCAGTTGGGGCCTGCTACTAGGATGTAATTTTGGTTAAGGCAATTATTTGAGCTCTGAGTTTGGTATGAGGGGTGCGCCACTGACTGAGAACAGCTGGATAAAACTCTACCTTGGTTCCCTGCCCAAGTGAGGCTGTAGGATGGGCTCTGCAGTTGCCTGATTTCTCTGGTAATGCTTACTTAGATGGTCATGACTAGGTACTATACTCACTGGTAGGTGGGGATATGAATTAGATTCCCTTCCCTGGCAGGGCAAGAGGACAAGACACAGGGCCTGTACAGCTTGTTGTTTGGAGACTGGAATCAGGCAAGTGTGTGCACTGAATTTCCTGACAGGTGAGGCCACTGGTTTTTGCTCTGCAGATGGGGAAACTAGACACAGTGCTCTCTGTACAAGTGCCACTGTAAGCGGGACTGTTGGATGGGCTATGCAACCTCCTATGTGCTCTGGTTAAGTTCCCTGATTGGGCAGTCGGAAAGCTGTTTTCAGCAGTAAGTGGGGCTGTGAATTAGTTTCCCTGCCTAGGCATAGCAGTAGAAGCAGCTCTAAGGGCTTTTTGTTTGTGGTCTTAACTCAAGCTGACCCATGCCCCAAGTTCCCTGGTTGAATAGGGCCACTGGCTTGGCTTTGCAGACTATCAGCTCTGCCTGCCCATCTCTTGGCTTGAGCATTGCTGGGTTACCAACTTCCAGGTGTTCTCTGTGGCACTTCTGGTCAGATGGGGCCAGAAGCCAGGCCCCACAGCAGATGAGACCATGACTCATTTCCCTGCCTGGATGGGACAAGGAGGGTCCACTCCAGGAAACTCACAATTTTTCTGAACTGGCTTTCCAGTCAGGAGGCACCAGGAGCTACCCTCTACCTCGGGTGAGGCTATGGATTAATTCCCCTGCCCGGGTGTGGAAGGGGAACCCTCTACACCTGATACTGGCTTTGCTCTGGGGACATCAGCTCTGCCCAGTCACCTTTCAGCTGAAGTGTTGCTAAGTTACACAGGTCTCTCCAGCCCTTCTGGTCTCTTGGGGCCAGGAGTCATGCCCGCAGCATCAGGTGGGGCTGTGACTCAGCTCTCTTGCCTGGATGTGGGAAAACCAGTCTCTAGGGCCAGCAAAATTCCTTGTTTGAGGGCCTAAATCAGGCAAACCTGCACCCCACTGAGTTCCCTGGTCAAAGTGTACCCCTGACTTGATTCTTCAGATGAGCAAAGCTGCTGTTTTGGGACTTTACAGGAAGGAACTTGGTCGGCCAAGACTTGAGTGCTGGTTATTGCAAGCCCCTCCCCTCTTCTCCCTCACAGTCAGATTCCCAGTGGTTGAGCCCTGCAGTCCCCTTGGGGCAAGACCAGAGAGTAGTGGCTCCCACCAAGCAACCCACAACACTGGGGAGGCTGGGTGAATGTCCCTCCCAGATTCTCTCTTCCCACTGGAGGAATGGTAGACTCAGGGGAGACCTCTCCACATGGTGCTGCACTGGCCTGGGGGCGGGTGGGGGCAGTATGGTCAGCATGTAGCCACTTCTTCCCTTTCTGTGCAGTCTGTCTTGGTCTCTGTGGTGCAGGGTGTGCTTCAGCCTCATCCCCATGTTCTAGGATTCTCTCAGTGGTGTGTTGCCAATGAATAGTTTTCAGTTTTTCTTCTGTGCGAGGGAATGAAATCAGGGGTGACCTATGTTACCATCTTGGTGAAGTCACTTTTCAGCCCTGATTAATATTACATTGTCTGAATGTACCATGGTTTATCTGAGTTTTTAAAGCTATCATGTGACTGATTCAGATTGATCTATATGCCTCCCTCCAAATACCTGTTTCTCTGTCACTCAGACGTAGTCACACAATTATCATCATCGCTGCTCCCATTTGTTAGTGACCTCCTATGTGCCAGACATTCTGCTGAGAGCTTTGCACATCCTTACAACAGTCCTTTAAGTTGAATTTTATCATCAGCTTATTTCTACATATGAGGAAACAGGTTTAGTGATGGTGAGCAGGGTGCCCAATGTCACACACCTAAAGTGGACTTGGCTAGAATCCTATCAAATGCTATTTGGTCTCAAAATGCGTCTGTCTTGTTCGTTTTTCCATTCCCAGAATATGTTGCACAACGTGGCACACAAGAGCTACTTATGAAATAATTTTGTAATGGATTGATACAAATTGTACTTGTCCTGGTTGAACTGTTGTTCTAATAGAATTAAAAGTGAGGGTGTGTTCCATATTGTCTGGGAGATAGATGCTTTGTGGCATATCATTTCCATCTATCTGTTTCATAGATGGAAAACTTGAGGCCAATCGAAGTTAATTGCTAGAGGAGATTAGAGCTGTGAAAAGAGCTTAGACTTCCTGGTTTCTAGTACGAACCCCTCCTCGGGCCAGTGAAAGTCCTCACTGCTAAGTCTATTATTTAGCAGATCTGACTCCCAGTACACTCCAGAATGATCTTCACCTGCCAGCTACTACCCCAGTTTCTCTATTGATGTTTCATTTTTGTTCTATATCCCCTTTCCAGTTTGAGGCTATTCTCACTAATTCTTATCAGTTTGATCATTTGGTCTTTGACACACGTCAGACCAAATATCAGATATTCACAGAGCAATTATACAGATGGGCCATGCTGTGAAATGACACAGAGCCGCAGCAGAGCATATGCTTTTTGTCCATTTCAAGAACAACAGATTCTGCATTTGGAAAAAAATAATTGTACCTCATATGTCTTGCATCCTTCTACTTCCTGCCTTAGTTCAGTCACCTCCAGGATCTCCTCCACTATAACTGGGTATGAAATGATATTTACTGAACAGCAGCACAAGAGAAATGCTGGTCATTTCCGCTTCTCTGTAGCCTCTCCTTATTTTCCAACAAGTACCCTTGAACTCAGTTCATGTTGGCAAATATTTGCTGGACATTTACTCTTCCACTCATTGTCTTAGGCACCATCCTAGGCACCAATGAGGAAATAGAAAGAAGAATGAAAGCTAGCATCTATCCTCAAATTGTAATACAAGGCAGGATTTGATCAACCATGTGAGAGAGGTACACAGAGTGACAGGAATTCAAAGGAGGAGTGAGATGCTTCTACCCAGGTAATCAAGAAATCTGCATGGTGGAGCTGCCTTTTGAATTGGGCCCTCAGAGACAGATAAGATTTCTCCAACCAGTGAGTGTCAGGGAGGGCACTTCAGGCTGAGGGAACATGGTCATGGACTCATAGACATGGAGAATGTGCTCAAGGAATGTCCAGCTGTTTAATTAGGCTGAACACAAGTGTGTGTCATGAGTCTTGGGAGATAAGACTAGAAACAAAGTGTGGAGTGTCTTAAAAACTGTGATAAAGGACTTGAACTGTGATCTGAGGAACTGGGGAGTGTTGAGGTGGGGATAACTTTCCTGTCCATCACTGTATATTTCTAGGTCAGCTGACATCTGGGGAAAAAGTGTTATTGGATGTTCTTTCCCATATACTCCTCCCTGTAGCTCCTCCCAACAAAAGGAAAAGTTAGACATCTAATTGCAGAGTCTTTTATCACTCACTGGATCTGTTATTTCTAGTGGGCTAGTGCCGAGCTTTACAGATGGAATCCAGACTTCGGCTTGCCTCTTGTCATTTCTGGTCCTTGCCCAGTGGGCCCTCTTTTCACTTCCTCTTCCCACTTTCTGTGATGTGTACCCAGGGCTCGGCCCCTAGGAATGAACTCAGACTGTGCTCCATCAACCCAGCCATCCAGTGTCAAGGGGGGAAGGAATACATACCTCACTTTACCTCTTGGTTCAACCGTGTTCCCAAACTCAGTTTTATCAGAGAATCCTCTCTGGGAAGGGGAATTGGAGTTAATATTAGGCATGTACTCAGCTGTTAATAAAAAGAAGCACTTCATTTCCCATTTAGATACTATTCCCTGAGGCCTTCCTCTTCTGTTCTCACTTTCCTTTCTGAGGGAGCCAAACTATCCTCCTGATAATAAAAGCAGGGAAATCTAAGCATCAGCGTCCGTACTTCCCATTCGTCTTTCACTGCAACCCAGAAAGTACGTGTCTATCACTTCCTCATCCCAGGGTTCCTTCAGGCAGCAATGCTGTTAAGTATAACTGGGAAGCAAAATGGATACACAACTGCATAGTACTCTTAATACCTTCCCTGACTTCTATGAAAGTGGTAAAAAAAAAAAAACAGGCTGTGAGATGTACCCAGGAACCCTATGATCACACATCCATTTAACTCTGTTTACAGAACTCATATTATTTCCCTCAACGTCATTTTTTTCTATCTGCCGATAAATGGCTCTTAAATCCTAGAATTCCCATCTCTGGCATTAGATGTTTACTTCATTTCCGTGTAGGCGATTTTCTCACGGTCACGTTGCTAACGCGGAGGGGCCCCACTTGTCACCCGTGTCCTACCCTTATGGCAGAAGCACATCTATTCCATTAACCTTCACGGTGTCCTCGGCTTACCTTAGTTTGTGGTTGCACAGCTCAAACGTTCTTCAGACCCCTCTCCTTACTTTGTTTCTCCACAAGGTCTTTTGTCATCTGTACACATTACTCTGAATCCACAGGCTTCACTCGTTCTTTTCTTCTTACTAACCCTGGTACATTTCTCCTTCCAACTCAGGATTACCAGTCTGATCAACACTACCTTCTCAGTAGTGCGCACCTATCTTCCTAAATACCTTAGCTTCCTCCAAAAAGGTGCCGTTCATGATATTTTCCTATTTATTCTTCTTGTCTTTTTCTATTATATTACATTGCAAAAAAGAGTATAATAATAATAGGATAATTATTAAGATCCTGCTATTATAATCCCTCCCTCTAAATTCTTTAAAATATTAACTGTCCCAACCCCATCTTCCAAATGGTGCTCTGGAGTGACCTCAGGACACTGCAAGGAGGGCTTCACTTCCCCCAAAGCGATCCAGCGAAAACCTCATCTCCCTGATAGTTATGTCAGAATTGGGCCCTGACTTGCCTCAAATCCACATAGATCTCTATAAAAGTGTCTGGTTCGAGGCATCTATGATGTGTGTCCAGTGTGAGTTTGTGAGGCTCTGTTCATTTCTGTCCTGGATGGCACTCACACAGTATCTTAGCTCAGACTGTCAAAGCCTAAGTTACCAGGGTCATATACTAATAAAAAGTGATTTGGATCACATGGTGGATTACAAAAAGCACAACAAGGCCCAAACATACACCCAGTTGTCCTGTGAGGACAGGGTACCCTGGAGTGGATGAGGGGGCACATGGCCCTCCCACACGTGACACCTATCCTGAATCTCTTACTCTATAGGGTCATGACTCAAGTTGCAGGCTTAGTTGCTTGAGACCCCCCTACCTATATCAGCAGTAACCGAAGTATGTAAAGAGCAATTTAATAGGTCATAATGACGACGGCTGCCTTTCATTAACCACTAACCATGTGGCAGAAACTGTGATAAGTGCTTCACACATCCATTATTTAACTTCATGGTGATCATCAATCCTCCACAGAGAAGGCCTCTTATGGGGATGAAGCAAGTACCTGGTTCCCTGGCACCATTCAAAGTTTTATGAAAACCATACTGAAAATCTTTTCTAGAAAGCACAATGGCCGATGCCTAATATGCCACCATTGGTTCTTCATTCCTTTAGATTAAGTCATTATTTCTGGACAAGTTACCAGCAGCCACTTTGAGAATTAAAAGAAATTCTTGCCATTCACACCTAAGCAGCATTTTTTCCCCTCTCTTCCCCAGGTGACCTTATTTGATTTGAAAGCAAAACTAATTTGTTGAGGAATGGGACAGACACATGTTGGGGAATCTATAAAAGAAGATGTAGGAGGGGAAGCTGGAGGCTCTAGAAGACCAAGGGAAACCTGAGTGCAGAGCCTGTCAGGGATGAAGTATTTATTCTACAGCTTTTCCCACAGATAACTTTGCTTCTCTCCTATGCAAAAGAACTAAGCATGCAAAGAGTAGGTGAATTAGTTATAACAGGAGAGATTTAACTGGGATATAAAGAAGAACTCCCTCCTAGTAGTTTTTGTTCACTGATGTTTGACCACTGGGAAGCAGAATCCCAAGTCTCTACCAGCTTTGAGCTCATCTTTTCCATTTCCACATGTGTTTCCCACTTCCTTTTGGGTCTTTGCATTTTTCCTTCTAGAGAAACACTACAAACAGCAGAGCTTGTTAATAGTCTTAGATTATAGCTTTAGGAGGCATCTTGATTATAATTCCTTTGGAGCATGCACTGCCAAGAGAAATCTCAAGCAAATGCCACGCTGTCCATAAATTGACCATGCAAAGACGGGTCTGCCTCTTTCCACTCTCTCTGGCCTCAGTGTCAAAACAGTATTCAGCCATCCCCAGCCTAATCAGTTCATCTGCCGCTCTGTCACTCTGGTTGGGCAACACCTGGAATTGTTGCAGCGCTCTCCGGGAAGGGGACGTCTTATCCCATTTGTTCAGGGGTTGGCAACACAGGCAGAGTCCTGGCTGGTGGGAGGCTGTAATACTTGACCTGCCGTCAAGATTCACTCTCTCTCTCTCGCCAACAACTAACCTGAGAGAGTGACCTGTATCTTGCTTTGGTATAAACAGGTGTCAGGGTGCAGATTCTTCCACGCAGGTGCAGCAGAGAAGGGAGACTGTCGACTGCCCACAGGAGGCCTGGCAATGTCTGGGTTACTCACACTCACACACACACACACACACACACACACACACACACTGTGTGCACACAGTAGGTACTAAGTAAGGAATTTTGAATAAATAAACGTACAGAATCCTGGGTCAATGATGGGATGAGAAGGGCTGAAGAAGAGTGAAATTCAAAAAATAACTTTTACAAAAAACCATAGTTGGACCATAAGAACTTTTTGAGGTTAATATTCTTTCTGTCCCTCTCTGGCCTCTCTCTCCCAAGCTGTTCCAGGACTGGTTCTCAAGAGTAATTCCCAGATATCAGGGCACTAGAGAAGTGCCCCCTCAAAGTCTCTTCCCTCCTCTGTGTACTGCAGGAGCCATCAAGAAGGGCAGGCAGGTAAAGTTTATGGGGTAGTGCAGGGCGAGGGGTTGCTGAAAGGACCCTGATGACTGCCTTCCAGGATAAACACAACTTGCCTTCACTGGTCACTCTTAGGAGCCCTGACCCATGAGCCAGGTTGCCTGGGATTGAATCCCAGCTCTGTCATCCACGAGCTGTGGGAAATGTGTTGGGCAAGTTATTTCAACTCTCTGATCCTCAGTTTCCTCATCTGTAAAATGGGGCTAAAAAAAGGACTAATCTCTTCAGAGTATTGTGGGATTAAATGTGTCGATATCTGGGAAGCTCTCAGAACAATCCCTGGCAAGTACTAAATAGTCAATGCTATAAGTAAATTAGTGAAATAAATTGTTTAACTAGAAAAAAAAAAAGAAAAGTCATGAGAAAGAGAAAGGCAGCCCCCTAATATGTGGGACAGCTGCCTGGAACTCACAGCCAGAGCTCGGTATCCTCCTGTGCAATAAACAGTTTTGCACAGCACCAACATTAGACAAGGCCACTCGGTGACCGTGATGGATCAAGACAAAACAGGACCATTCCATCACCATGTCTGAACACAGACAAAACAGGAACACTGTCCAAGCCTCAGGATTCCAAACATCCCACTCTCCTAGCTAATGTGAGTCACTGCTTGTTGCATTTTTACATATCACAGCTTTATCCTATCCTGCATCCTTCTAGACCAAATGGATTAAGAAACTCAATCAGAATCACCCCTGCTTCCTGACAGCATCCAACCCAAGGCAAAACCTCTCTTCCTTTAAACTCTTCCCCCAAATCACCTAACACCAGCCCAAATCCTAAGAAGGCCTTTTTTTTTTTTTTTTGCGGTACGCGGGCCTCTCACTGTTGTGGCCTTTCCCGTTGCAGAGCACAGGCTCCGGACGTGCAGGCTCAGCGGCCATGGCTCACGGGCCCAGCCGCTCCGCGGCATGTGGGATCCTCCCAGACCGGGGCACGAACCCGTGTCCCCTGCATCAGCAGGCGGACTCTCAACCACTGCGCCACCAGGGAAGCCCAAGAAGGCCTTTTACTGAGGTGCCCTCACAGTTCCCCATAGGTACTTTCTCCCTCTCTGTAAGGGAGAATAAACCCAGTTGTCAGCTCCAGGTGTGCTCCTGGTGAGTCTGGCTGGAGAGCACCAACAAGTACCTTATGTGAAAAATTCACTTCAGGAGAGGCAAGGGACCCTGCACATGTCAGATTATGAAACATGTCATTCTATGCAGATAGCTTTAGTTATTGTTTTTCCAACAGTTTTTGAAGTGTTGCCCTGGAAAGATTACTGGGACAGGAGGGAGGAAGAAATGAACACTTACTGAGCAATGCTAATTGAAAGGTACTAGGTTAACCCCAATTCTTTTACTTAATCTTCAGGATAACCCTGGGCAGTAGATATTTGTTAACTACATTTTACAGACAAGGAGCTTGAATGTCAGAGAAGCCAAATAACTTGCCCCAAAGTAATGACAAGCTGATAAGTAAGCTAAATCCAATGGTCAATATTTAGTCAGTAGCAAAGCTCAATTCCATCAGATCTCTAGGAAGAGCACAGCAGAATATTTGTGATCAAACACTTTCCCAAAAGCACCACTGGAGGAATTCAAAGATACATCAGACATGTTCCCCCACCCCGAAGGACGGTTGGGAATGGAGGGTGGGAGTGTAAGTGGGATGGGGAGACCTGGCTCATTCCATGTCCTTTTCCCCATTCCTGTTATAACTGCAATTTCTTCTTGATTGGTTGAGAATGAGGCATGTGGGAGCCACAGCCTTTACACTATTTTCCATGTCAAGGCTTCTTTAGGTTCTGTGACGATTAGAGAAATCAGAGCCTGCAAATCTCTCAAGAGGGCTGAAGTGTCAGGAAAGCACATTTCCACATTTATTCCCCATGTGACTCCCCCAGGTCAAGTGTTTTCAACACACAGTCTCGAGGAGGTGCTGCCACATCTAAGCTATGCATGCTCAGCTGTGATCCTCTCTTGTACAAGATGCTCTCACAGCACTTCTCAGCATTGCCTGGAGAGGGCAGGCTGCACAGAATCCCACCATCCTGTCTGCTCCCAAAGACAGATGTTCTTTTCAAGTCAGTCTTCTGACCACAGTTCCCCTCTAAAAACAAATAGGCAACTTATGATCAGCCAAATCAGCCCATGTTGCCCCAGATCTTTTGCAGCTCACCCGACTGGAGAAGAGCCTATGTTTAATCCCTGACCCCTAGCAAATTAGGTAACATGACTCTGCATCGGTTATTACCATCTGCAAGAGGGAATAACAATAGTGCCTCCCTATAATGGAAGTTTTCTGTTTTCCCTGCTACTTCTTCCAACAATAGCCCCTCTTTTTGGGGGAGCTAATCCTCCCCAATTCAATCCATGTGGCTCTTTGGGATGCACCCACCCGTAGGCTTCATGGGTGGGCATGTAATCTAAACCTGGCTAATTAAAGTCAAAGACTGGGTCAGAGATCATCATGTGATCCGATGTAAGCCAGTAAGAGTCTGCTTCAGGACTTTTGCTAGAATAATGTGAAAGACATCTTTCCATAGGCTATAAGCTTGGAGGTGCTAATAGCCATCTAGAG
This sequence comes from Monodon monoceros, assembly GCF_005190385.1. Classification (NCBI taxonomy): domain Eukaryota; kingdom Metazoa; phylum Chordata; class Mammalia; order Artiodactyla; family Monodontidae; genus Monodon; species Monodon monoceros. The sequence goes on along the minus strand of NW_021703781.1, from coordinate 10,614,161 downwards.
GAGAACTAATGAATAAAGCCCACAGAAAGAAAGGCAAACCTGAGAGTTGGAGAAAACCAGATTCCTAAGAAAATTGAGTACAGGGATCTAGCCATGCCTGAAGCATCCCCTGGTCTTTCCAGTTGTATGTATCAATGCATTCCCTTTTTTGCTTTAAATACATTTGAGATGAGTTTCTGTCACTTGCAACCTAAGGAGTGCTGACTAATACCTTCTTAAGGTTATTGTGAGGTGTAAATGAGGTAATCTATGTTAAGTACTTACCACAGTGCATGCATGGTACATGGCAAGAGCTCAATAAATAGTTGAAAGCCAGCCAACCCATTTTCGGATCCTGGTGAGTGCAAAGCTGTCTGGAAGAGACTGACTCCCCTCTGCAGGAAATCCTCAGCACTTGGTAAATACCAAAACACTTACATCACCCTTTTCTCCTTTGAATCACTTCTGATCGCCACAAGTTTCAGAATTTAGCCAGGCACTGTTCCTCTCAGTGCCATGACTTCTTGTCATGTTGACTATTTCATCTGACCTTTCTACTCCCTGACACATGTCATGCCAAATCCAGGATATCTTAGAACATAAAGATAAAGTGGGCTACTTAAAGGGTTCAGAAAGCAATTCCGGGTGAGGGTTTGAACCTTCATTTGATTAAACACTACCTCCTTCCTGCCAATGCCCTAGGCAAGAGAAAACAGTTTTCCTTCTCCTCTCACCTGCTCTGTCCTAGTCTAACATCTCTTCCCCCCCACCCCGCTGCACCCCATACTCCCACCTTGAATTTTATTCTTGAGGACCCATTTGATATTCGCTGAGAGTATGAAGCTGGTTAGGAGAAAAAGAAGTGAGTTTTAGCTTAAAGATCACAAAAAAGCAGATGACCCAAGGAGGAAGAAGGGTAGACCCGCAGGCTCCTTTGCAAAGTCACTAGGCAGAGTGAACAAGAATTTAGCGGCAGTCACTGGCCAGACCACATGGCCCTGAAGTCAGTCATTAACTTCACACACACACATGGCCCAGCCTAAGCAGGAGACAAGGGAGAAAGGATTCTTTTATGATTTTGGCTTCCCTAAAACTCTCCACAAAAACAATAATGATAAAATTATATGCCAAATTGGCTGTTTATTGAATGGAGCCCAGTCTGTGGGCCAAGTGTGGCTCAGAGGGAGCCCTATGTGTCTTGCCAAGAAGGGGAAGTGGGCCAAAGGAAGCATTCTCCCCATCACTGTTCCAGTGAGAAGACCTATGTCTAATCCTCCAAATCAGGTCACCTCTCCTCATTCATCTTGCTGCACAGTTTAATGTGAAAGCCACAAAAATGGAAAGGAAGTTGGACTGGCCAAATGTTTCTGAGCATTCATAGGGAGCTGGATCAACCTTAGAGGCAGGGACAGCTGCATAATTTGTGGGCCCAGTGCAAAATGAAAATGAGGAGTCTCTTATTCAAAATTTATTAAGAATTTCAAAATGGCAATAGCAGAGCATTAAACCAAGTGCAAGGCCCATCTAAGCATGTCCATGAAGCTGACTGTGCCCAGAATCAAGGGATCCAACAAGGTAGGAAGGATAAAAGGAGGCACAATGAAACATATTTCCAGTCTCCGCATCTTACTTTTGTTTGTTAGGGAACATACCTGTCTTAGCCCAAAGAGGCAGATTTAATGGTGGACTTCAGGTACCATGACAGTCCAGGAAGAGAAATGTTTTAAGCCCCAGGGGAGTGTGGGCTCCCAGATCCACAATGGGAGCTGCCTTCTCAGCGTTTTCAGCACCCAGATGCCATTTTCTGCTATAGGTCACAACTAACATCTCCCCTTCACAGGAAGAAAATGGTTGGTGTACAAAAGAAAAGAAGGAATATGGCAGTGACAGAATATGGCAAATCATTACTTCTAATGATGAACTTTAGGACATGAGAGGTTAGATTTAGCTTACAAAAAGAACTTTAATAACATGACCTTCAGTTTTAAAGTGGTAGAATGGGGACTTCACGAACTGGGGGAAGGGCAAAATTCTAATAATGTAATTTTATTCCTTCCAAGAACAGTGTCCAACCCACTAATCTGTTCTTCAAACCACTGCCTTATACAAATCTTTAGGAAATCTGTGACGGATTACTGGATTATCTTGCAACTGATGTGTACATAGTAAATTTTTTTAAAGTTTGAGGGAGTTAAAAGTGCATTTTCCTCAGGATTGCCCCATTTAGAGCTCTTAGTTGCCCCTTGTTATTTACACTTTGAAGAATGGATTTGCCAAACAAAAGCAAATTGCAATTCATCCCCTACTCAAAATCTTTCAATATTATTCAAAAGATGGCGTTAGACATCAATTTAGAATAGAAAAGTGTTAAATTGGAAATGATTATTTAACAATGATCTGGTCCATCGGTTACAAAGACTGGGCTTCCAGCCCTGATGTGACAGAACCATCTGGGAAATGTAGAAAAATACAGATTCCCTGAAATTTTCCCCAGAAATTTTTCAGTCATTAGAGTGGAGCTGAGAAATCTGTATTTCTATAAAACTATTGGTTTCAATTTAGTAAACATTAAAAAGAAGTACATAGGCTTAAGCATCACAAGTCACAAAACCAAGCACAAAGTAGAAATTCACCTTTGTAACTCATAGACGGACCTGGGTCTGAGAGCCAGGAGTGAAAGTATCACCCTACAGGACCCTCCAAGCTGGCACGGGCACTGTATACACACAGGCCCACACAACCCAGCAAGACTGTCTACGTGTGGGTGCAGGATGCAGATATATCTATTTACAAAGGAAGACTTTGTGTCCAAGCTCTGATCATCACATAACTTCAAACTTGCTGTGGCGTCTTCCCCATTCCTCCCATCATGAAGACAGTGGTGCTCTTGTCTGTTCCCTCTCTCTCCCCCAGCTAACTGGGGGACATCCTGGAAGGCCTGGGCAGCCCTTGGAAAGGAAGCCTCTTCCTGGAGCCTTGTCATTTCAGGAGCTCCTTTTTTGACTGAAGCAGTTTCTGCTGCATGGCTGGAGGGTCTGGAAGCAGAACACATCCAGGGTCCACAGACTAACCCAGGGATTTCATTCTCTTGTGCTGTGGCATGTAGGCCTTACTGTAGCATGTTCCCCCAATTTCCCTCTTTCCCTTTTTAGTGTTTTATTTGGTTCCTTTCCCTTCTGTGTGAGCAATTGGTCCTCATAATCCCCAGGGGGCTTGTAGTTGGTTTGTTACCGTCATTCCACATGGTCGCTCCGTTCGGTTCCAGCAGGCACATTGGTTTGGACATCCTCTTCACATAGCTGTCAACTCGTTTCTCTAGGCCGTAGGCTGGAGTGGCCACTGTTTGGGATTTGGTTTCCCTTTTTGCTGCTGAAAGTGTATCTGTGTCACTGCCTGCTGTGGGTATTGGGATGATTCCTCTGCTTTAGCAGAACGTTGAAATCAATTCCCAAGAGCATCCTAAAGCGGTAAAGTTCTAACGTCTGCTACTAAAGAATGGCTCCGAACAAAGTGGCCTGGATTAGCCTTGCAAGGGTGAAAATGAAAATGGGCCTCCTTCCAAAATGCTGTAATATTACACGTGTGCCCTGCCAGCCTCTGCCTTGGAACCCTACAAGCCACCATCTTGAAAACATCAAAGGAAATATTTTTCACTTCTAGAGCGTGCCAGATCCTAGAGGTACTGCCACACAAAATAAACTCTCCTCCAAGTGACTGAAAATGCTATTTCCCCTCAATTGTGGGAAAGCATAAATAAATGGGACAGCGTGAGATGGAGAAACCAGCAGAGGGAGAATTTGATACACTAAACACATGGGAAGCAGCAGTAGTAGCCACAGGGCTGGCAAAAGGACAGAAATCAAAAGCAAATCACGTTGGCACTGAGTACATGGGAGGCACATTTGCTGTTCCTCCAGGAGATTTATTCAACTTACTGCATCTCAAAGATGCTTGAAAGCACATCCAGGTTCTTTCTAGGCTGTTGCAGCCGCTAAAACATGTGGACGACACTCAGTAATTCCATGTGTATCTTTTTTTAATACATTTTAAAGCTTTCTAGTACAAAAAGCTTATAATTGAGCCCTCCTCTAAGAGTGGTCTGTGGAGAGGTGTGCATTTGAGAACTGTTTATTCCTGGTCTACAATAAGTACAGGAAATGAGAGTAAGCAATTAGAAATGATTATTATAACTTTATACTGCCATATTGTTTTCACTATATTTTACAACTGTATTAGTTAAATGAATTCATTTTTTCAAATGAATTTTTAAAAACTGGCGTTTTAATCACATATGGTTTGGGAAGCACTGGAATAACGGCCACGTTTGGATCACCTAGATTTAATTGTTTCTAACAAACTGGGAGAAATACAGAATACTTCATAGAGAAATACTATACGAAGAGGACATAAAGTTATGCACCTAAGATTTGCTTTTAAATTATTTCTTTAACTTTCTAACTAGCTTCTCTGTCTTATCATTAGCTTATCATTGCCTTGAAAGTAGTGTGACCGAAAGTAAGGGATCCATTTTTCATATTTCCACTTCCTAATACATGGATATTCCAAAAAGTTTGTATATACTAGGCTTTTAAAAATACAAGGGAAATATGTATTACCTTTATCATTCCTGCAATACTCAGTTTCTAACTCAGTTCTGTGTTCTCTGATATTTTTAACAAGTCATTTCTTTAAAGACATCATTATAGTGGAGTGCCTGATTTAAAATTTATTTTATGACAAGTAAAAGCTGTAACTTTCCTTAAAGCTACCCTGTCCCAACATGTTTTATGGAAAATTTTAACATAGTTTTACGTGTTCTTAAAAGATTTTAAATATAGAAAAAATGTAATAGGATGGACTTACCCCCCTCATTTAGGAATTTAATTCAGATTTGTGAAACAGAAGGTAGCCTGATTTTCACTGTGGAGACTCAGCCCATAGGAAGAATTTAAGTAGAGCAACTTCATTTGGTTGTTATTAGTGTCAGTTAAAGATTCTGGCAAAGAGGGGGAAAAATAAAGGAAGTGTCACCCACCCACATCACCAAACTTAAAAGCTGGAGAACCTTATTCACAGTGACTTTATATCAAATTGCATCAGCCATTTGGACAAAGAGTCAGTAGTGCTTCAGTGAAAATTTTGTTTGAACATAAATTGTTTTCTAGATGTTTTGCTAAAGTCTTTTAACGTCCAATTCCCACAACCTCTCTGTGAGGGATTAAGAACCAGTGAACACAGTGAGTTCAGAGTCATTTGTTTCCTCTGGCCTTGAAAAAAGAAGGGGCCACACACACCAAATTATTGAGCTACTCTTTTTTTTCCTCTTGTAGCCCATCCAAACAGTCTATTGTGAAGTTGAAACATTTCAGTTACTGTAATTTTTTCCTAAAGATTCTGGTTCCCACACTGAAATTCTGCCTCCACAGTCAGATTCAGAATCCAGTTCCCAAAATCTGTTCCAAAACACATTCACGGCCTAACCCTTGAGAAAGGAAACTTCAAGCTCCACTTGTCTCCTTGCAGAATGAGTCAAAGTATTTTAAAAAGCAACAAAAATGTGAAATCCCTTGATGAAGTGTTTTTGAAGTGTCCTGGCCACGTCTGTAGAAATGGTCAAATATTATCTAAGTTCACTTTCTAAAGTGGAAAACAACTAAACTTAGCACAAATCCAGGCAAATGACTCCTTCCAAAAGAGAAGAAAAGCTCATTATACACACACAAAGGAAACTGGTATTAAACCCTGGGGTGGTGTGGGCCCAAAGGAATGAGAGTGGGAAAAATTGGGCAAAACCAGGGAGTAGCATTGACTTTAGGGGGGAGAAATGCCATCAAGAAGTAATGAGAACTCTCTGGGAACATGACAGTTGGGCCCAAAGTATATGACTATTAGAATTAGCTACTAATCCTCTCCACACATTTGAAGAATTCTGTTATCGATGTTCTGGTAAGTCAGATTTAAAAGAATCAAAATAAAGAGCAATCAAATACAGTACAGATTTCTGTACAAAGTGTAAGGCCCTCGACCTTCACCTTCAGAAAAGTGTTCTGACTCCGATCTTAATCAGTCTTGGAGGCAGGTCCCTGGAGTTTATAGTTCTCATATCTAATGTTCTGGCACAGGAAATGGGAGTCTCCTCCTGATGCAGAAGGCAGTTGAACACAGTGAAGATCCCTGATGGGCAAAGAAACACCCATGCAGTGAAAGGAACACCCAGTTAGTAATAATAGTAGCTGCTATTGATTCACTGCTCACTATGTGTCACATATTATGTGGGATGATTGACACAGGGCCTCTCTTTACCCTTTCAACCATTCTAGAAGGTAGGTATTATTTCCATTTTACAGGTGAGGACTCTGAGGCAAAGAGGGATTCTCCTGAGATCTAAAGACAGGATCTAAATGCATGTTTGTCAAACTACGAAGGCCAACCTCTTCACCACTCAGCCAAACTACCTGAAATTTATCTGAATGGCTGTTTGAGGTGAGGAAAGGAAGTGACTTACCTGGAGCAGAATTATAAGAGAAAAAACAGGCTCATGGCCTCTGGCAATGACTGGAATTCTATAACATTGAAAAAACTTCAGTGTATTATCAAAATTAGCTTAAATGCACGTTAACATAATCGAATATATTTAATAAGTACTCAAGACAGGACAAATCCTAAGCCAATTTAATAATGTATAACAAGTTTTACATAGCCAAGAGAGTGAAAGTTCCTTGGAAACAGTCATCCAAGGAGACTCCGTTTATTCCATTGTGCAGTGTCTTTTGGGAGGTCTATTTTTTTCTTATTATAAGATATTGACTACATTCCCTGTGTTGTACAGTATATCCTTGTAGCTTATTTTATACGTAATAGTTTGTACTTCTTAATCCCCTACTCCTATATTGCACCTCTTCCCCTTCCATCTCGCCACTGGTAACCACTAGTTTGCTTTCAATATCTGTGGGTCTGCTTCTTTTTTGTTATATTCACTAGTTCGCTGTGTTTTTAGATTCCACATATAAGTGATGTCATACAGTATTTGTCTTTCTCTGACTTATTTCACTTAGCATAATACCTTCCAAGTCCATCCATGTTGTTGCAAATGGCAAAATATCATTCTTTTTTATGGCTGAGGGGTATTCTATTGTGTATATGTACCACATCTTCTTTATCCATTCATCTGTTGATACACTTAGGTTGCTTCCATATCTTGACAATTGTAAATAATGCTGCTATGAACACTGGGGTTCATGTATCTTTTTGAATTAGTGTTTTTGGAGTTTGGGGATATATACCCAGGAATGGAATTTCTGGATCATTTGGTAGTTCTATTTTTAGGGTTGTTTTTTTTTTTTTTTCTCCTGTATGCGGGCGTCTCACTGTTGTGGCCTCTCCTGTTGCTGAGCACAGGCTCCGGATGTGCAGGCCCAGTGGCCATGGCTCACGGGCCCAGCTGCTCCGTGACATGTGGGATCTTCCCAGACCGGGGCACGAATCCGTGTCCCCTGCATCGGCAGGCAGACTCTCAACCACTGCGCCACCAGGGAAGCCCCTATTTTTAGTTTTTGAAGAAACCTCCATACTGTTTTCCATAGTGGCTGCACCAATGTACATTCCCACCAACAGTGCACCAGGGCTCCCTTTTCTCCACATCTTCGCCAACATTTGTTATTTGATGTTAGCCATTCTGACAGGTGCGAGGTGATATCTCATTGCAGTTTTGATTTCCATTTCCCTGATGATTAGCGATATTGAGCATCTTTTCATGTGCCTGTTGGCCATCTGCATATCCTCTTTGGAAAAATGTCTCTTCAGGTCTTCTGCCCATTTTTTAGTCAGGTTGTTTGTTTTTTTAATGTTGAGTTGTATGATCTGTTTATATATTCTGGATTTTTAACCCCTTACTGGTCATATCATTTGCAAATGTTTTTCTCCCATTCAGTAGGTTGTCTTTTCATTTTTTTGACGGTTTTCTTTGCTGTGCTTAGGTCCTGTATGTTCATTTTTGCTTTTATTTCTTTTGTTTTAGGAGATAGATCCAAAAAAAACATTGCTGTGATTAATGTCAAACAGTGTTCTGCCTATGTTTTCCTCTAGGAGTTTTATGGTTTCCAGTCTTACGTTTAGGTCTTTAATCAATTTTGAGTTTATTTTTCTATATGGTGTTAGAGAATTTCTAACTTCATTTTTTTACATCTAGTTGTCCAGTTTTCCCAGCACCACTTATTGAAGAGACTATCTTTTCTCCATTGTGTATTCTTGCCTCCTTTGTTGTAGGTTAATTGACCACAAGTGCATGGGTTTATTTCTGGGCTTTCTATTCTGTTTCATTGATCTATGTTTCTGTTTTTGTCCCAGTACCATACTGTTTTGGTTACTGTAGCTTTGTAATATAGTTCAAAGTCAGCCTGATTCCTCCAGCTCTATTTTTCTTTCTCAAGATTGTTTTGGCTATTCAGGATCTTTTGTGTTTCCATACAGATTTTTAAATTATTTGTTCTAGTTCTGTAAGATTGGTAATTTGATAGGGATTGCATAGAATCTATAGATTGCCTTGGGTAGTATGGTCATTTTAACAATATTAATTCTTTGGGACTTCCCTGGTGGTCCAGTGGTTGAGACTTCGCCTTCCAGTGCCGGGGGTGCGGGTTCGATCCCTGGTTGGGGAGCTAAGATCCCACATGCCACATGGCCAAAAAAACCAAAACATAAAACCGAAGCAATATTATAAAAAACTCAATAAAGACTTTAAAAATGGTCCACATCAAAAAAAATATTTTAAAAAATATTAATTCTTTCAATTCGAGAACACAGTATATCTTTCCATCTGGGTTGTCTTCAAATTTCTTTCTTCAGTGTTTTACAGTTTTTTGAGTACAGGTCATATATCTCCTTTGGTAGGTTTATTCCTAGGTGTCTTATTCTTTATGATGCAATGGCAAATAGGATTGTTTTCTTAATTTCTCTTTCTGATAGATCATTGTTAGCATATAAAAATGCAACAGATTTCTGTATATTAAATTTGTATCTTGCAACTTTACTGAATTTATTGATGAGCTCTACTAGTTTTCTGATGGGGTCTTTAGGACTTTCTATGTATAGTATCATCATCTGCAAACAGTAACAGTTACTTCTTCCTTCCCAATTTAGATTCATTTTATTTTTTTCTTGTCTGATTGCTGTGGCTAGGACTCCCAATGCTGTGTTGAATAAAAGTGGGGAGAGTGGACATCCTTGTCTTGTTCCTAATCTTAGAGGAAATTTTTTCAGCTTTTCATCATTGAGTATAATGTTAGCTGTGGGTTTGTCATATATGGCCTTTATTATGTTGCACAATTTCTGGAGAGTTTTTATCATAAATGTATGTTGAATTTTGTCAAAAGCTTTTTCTAAATCTCTTAGGTGGTCATTTGATTTTTATTCTTCAATTTATTGGTGTGGTATATCACATTGATTGATTTGCAGATATTGAAAAATCCTTGCATCCCTGAGATATAAATCCTAGTTGAACATGGTGTATGATCCTTTTAATGTATTGTTGGATTAGGTTTGCTAATATTGTGTTGAGGATTTTTGCATCTATGTTCATCAGTGATATTGGCCTGTAATTTTCTTTTTTGTGATACCTTTGTCGAGTTTTGGTATCAGGGTGATGCTGGCCTCATAGAATGAGTCCAGAAGTGTTCCTTCCTTGGCAATTTTTGGAATAGTTTGAGAAGGATGGGTGTTAACTCTTCTCTAAATGTTTGGTAGAATTCACCTGTGAGGCATCCAGTCCTAGAATTTTGTTTGTTGGGTGTTTTTAAATTACTGATGCAATTTCATTACTGGTAATTGGTCTGTTCATATTTTCTGTGTCTTCTGGCTCAGTCTTGGGAGATTGTACATTTCTAACAATTTGTCCATTTCTCCTCCAAATAGGTTGTCCATTTTACTGGCATATAGTTGTTCATAGTAGTCTCCTATGATCTTTTGTATTTCATGGTGTAAGTTGTAACTTCTTTTTCACTTCTGATTTTATTGATTTGGGCCCTCTCCCTCTTTTTCTTTTTGTTTTTGTTTTTGTTTTTCTTTCTGCGGTACGCAGGCCTCTCACTGTTGTGGCCTCTCCCATTGCGGAGCACAGGCTCCGGACGCACAGGCTCAGCGGCCATGGCTCATGGGCCCAGCCGCTTCGCGGCATGTGGGATCTTCCCGGACCAGGGCATGAACCCGTGTCCCCTGCATTGGCAGGCGGACTCTCAACAACTGCGCCACCAGGGAAGCCCTCCCTCTTTTTCTTGATGAATCTGGTTAAAGCTTTATCAATTTTATCTTTTCAGAGAGCCAGCTTTTAATTTCATTTATCTTTTCTATTATTTTCTTAGTCTCTAATTTATTTGTTTATGCTCTGATCTTTATGATTTCTTTCTTTCTACTAACTTTGGGTTTTGTTTGTTCTTCTTTCTCTGGTTGCTTTAGGTATAAGTTTTGGTTGTTTATTTGAGACTTTTCTTATTTCCTGAGGTACGCTTTTATCGTTATATATTGATACTATTGATACTTTCCTCTTAGAACTACTTTTGCTGTGTCCCATAGGTTTTGGATTTTTGCGTTTTCATTTTAATTTTTCTCTAGGTATTTTTCTAGTTTCCTCTTTGGTTTCTTCAGTGATCCACTGGTTGTTCAGTAACATATTGTTTAGCCTCCTCTTGTTTTTTTATGCAGTTTGTTTTTTGGGGTTTTTTTTGTAGTTGATTCTAGTCTCATAGGGTTGTGGTTGAAAAAGATGCTTGATATGATTTCAATTTTCTTAAATTTACTGAGACTTGCCTAGCGTGTGATCTGTCTTGGATAATGTTCCATGTGCACTTGAAAAGAAAGTTCATTCTGCTGCTTTTGGATGGAAAGCTCTATAAATATCAATTACGTCCATCTGGTCTAATGTGTTATTTAAGGCCAGTGTTTCCTTATTAATTTTCTGTCTGGGTGATCTCTTCATTGATGTAAGTGGGGTGTTAAAGTCTCCTACTATTATTGTGTTACTGTCAACTTCTCCTTTTATGTCTGTTAATATTCCCTTATATATTTAGATGCTCCTATGTTGGGTGTAAATATATTTACAATTGTTATATTTTCTTCTTGGACTGATCACTTAATCATTATGTAGTGTCCTTCTTTGTTTCTTGTAATAGTCTTTATTTTGAAGTCTATTTTGTCTAATATAAGTATTTTCACTCCAACTTTTTTTTTTTTTTTTTTTTGCGGTACATGGGCCTCTCACCATTGTGGCCTCTCCCGTTGCGGAGCACAGCCTCCGGACGTGCAGGCCCAGCGGCCATGGCTCACAGGCCCAGCTGCTCCGTGGCATGTGGGATCTTCCTGGACCGGGGCACAAACCTGTGTCCCCTGCATCGGCAGGCAGACTGTCAACCACTGCGCCACCAGGGAAGCCCTCCAACTTTCTTTTGATTTCCACTTGCATGAAATACCTTTTGCCATCCCCTCACTTTCACTTTGTGTGTTTCTCTCTGAAGTGAGTCTCTTGTAGGCAGCATATATACAGGTCTTATTTTTTAATCCATTCAGCCATTCTGTGTCTTTTGATTAGCGCATTTAGTCCATTTACTGTTAAGGTAATTATTGCTATGTATGTTCTTATTTTGTTACTTGTTTGGAAACTGTTTTATAGATCTTTTTTCCCTTTCTTCTTCTTTTGTTCTCTTGTGATTTAATGACTATTTTTAGTGTTAAGTTTGGATTCCGTTTTCTTTTTGTCTGTGTATATCTATGGTAGATTTTTGGTTTGTGGTTACCATGAGGTTTTTATATAGAAATCTACATATATACATTATTGTTTTAAGTTGCTGATCTCTTATTTTCAAATGCATTTTAAAATCCCTGCATTTTACTCTCCTCCCCTCATTACTGCCACAACTAGAAACAAGAAAATTACAAATGAAAAGCTCATTGGTAAAGGCAAACATACAGTAAAGGAGGAAATTATCCATGCAAAAAGCTAGTAGGAAGGTTAAAAGACCAAAGTACTAAAGTCATCTATATCCACAATAAGCAGTTAAGAGACACACAAAACAATTGGGAGGTTTACTTTTGGAATTAACTTCTAAATGTTACTGTATTTTTCCGGTTTTATTGATATGTAATTGACATATCACTGAATAAGTTTAAGATGTACAGCATAATGGTTTAACTTTCATATATTGTGAAACGATTACTGCAGTAAGTTTGTGTAGCAGCCATCATCTTTATATAGATACAATAGAAAGAAAAAGAAAAAAAATTTTATTTCCTTGTGAAGAGAACTTGGGATTTACTCTGCTAACAGCTTTCCTATCATACAGCAGTGTTAACTAAAGTCATCATGTTGTGCATTATATTGCTAGTACTTATTTATCTTATAACTGAAAGTTTGTATCTTTTAACCACCTTCCTCCAAATTCCTCTCCCCTACCCACTGCCTCTGACAATCAATCTCTTTTTCTGAGTTTTTTTTTTTAATTGGATTCTACATGTGAGATCATACTGCATTTGTTGTTCTTCATTTGACTTATTTCACTTAGCAAGATCAATCCATGTTGTTGCAAATGACATGACATGCAAATGACATGACAGGATTTTCTCATTTTTATGGCTGAACAATATTCCATTGTATATATTTACTACAACTTCTTAATCCATTCATCCATTGATGGACCCCTAGGTTGCTTTCATGCCCTGGCTATTGTAAATAATATTGCTGCTATGAACATGGCGGTGCAGGTACCTTTTCAAGTTAGCATCTTTGTTTCTTTCAGATATATTTCCAGAAGTGGAATTGTTGGATCATATGGTAGTTTTATTTGTAATACTTTGAGAATCCTCTATACTGTTTTCCACAGTGGCCATACTAGTTTACAGTCCTACCCAGAATGTTCAAGGATTCCCTTTTCTCCACATTCTTGCCACATTTGTTTTCTCTTGTCTTTTTCATTATGGCCATTCTAACAGTCATGAGGTGATATCTCATTGTGTTTTGTTTTGTTTTGTTTTGTTTGTGGTACGCGGGCCTCTCAGTGTTGTGGCCTCTCCCATTGCGGAGCACAGGCTCCAGACGCACAGGCTCAGCGGCCATGGTTCACGGACCCAGCCACTCCATGGCATGTGGGATCTTCCTGGACCGAGGCACGAACCCGTGTCCCCTGCATTGGCAGGCGGACCCTCAACCACTGCGCCACCAGGGAAGCCCCCCTCATTGTGGTTTTGATTGTCATTTCCCTAACGACTAGTGATGTTAAGTGTCCTTTCCTGTATGTGTTGGCCATTCCTGTATCTTCTTTGGAAAAATGTCTGTTCAGGTCTTTTACCCTATTTTAATTGAATTATTTGGTGTTTTTTTTTTTTTTCGCTGTTGAGTTGTATGAGTTCTTTATATATTTTAGATATTAACTTCTTATCAGATATATGGATTACAAATACCTTTTCTCATTCCTAGGTGATCTTTTCACTTTGTTGATTGTTTCTTTTGCTCTGCAGAAGCATTTTAGTTTCATGTAGTCCCATTTTTTAATTTTTGCCTTTATTGCTTGGACTCTAGGAATCATAGCAAAAAATCATTGCCAAGATGCGTGTCAAGGAGTTTTTATCCTGGATTTTTTTCTGGGAGTTTTATGGTTTTAGTTTCAGTTCTTACATTTAAGTCCTAATCCATTCTGAGTTAATTTTTGTGAGTGGTGTAAGACAGGGGTCTAGTTAAATTCTTTTACATGTGAATGTCCAATTTTCTGAGGATCATCTATTAAAGAGACAACCTTTTCTCCATTGAGTATTGTTGGCTCCATTTTCAAATGTTGGTTGGCCATATATATTTTGGTTTATTTATGAGCTATCAGTTCTGTTCCATTGATTCCTCTGTTTTTATCCAAAACCATATTGTTTTGATTACTATAGCTTTAGAGTATAGCTTGAAATCAAGAAGAGTGATGCCTCCTGTTTTGTTCTTCTTTCTCAGGATTGCTTTGGCTATTTGGAGTCTTTGTAGTCCTATGTAAAATTTAGGATTGTTTTTCCTACTTCTGTAAAATGGAATTGGAATGCCATTGGAATCTTGATAGGGGTTACACTGAATCTATAGATGGTTGGCAGTAGTTATGAACATTTGAATAATATGAGTTCTTCTAATCCATGAACGTAGTGTACCTATCCATCTTCAATTTCTTTCATCAATATCTTCTAATTCTCAGAGTAGAGATCTTTGACCTCCTACTTTAAGTTTATTCCTAAGTATTTTACTGTTTTTGATTGCTATTGTAAATGAGATCAACTTCTTTATTTCTTTTTCAGACAATTTGTTATTAATATATAGAAATACAAAATTAACCTATAAAAATAGCATCTTGCAGCTTTACTGAATTCATTGATTAGGCATAACAGTTTTTTGGTAGGGTCTTCAGGATTTTCTACATATAAAATCATGTCATCTGCAGAGACAGACAATTTTACTCCATTTAACAACTTTGATGACTTTTATTTCTTTTTCTTGCCTGATGTTCTGGCTAGGATTTCCCATACTATGTTGAATAGGAGTGGTGAGGGTGGGCACCCTTGTCTTCTTTCTGATCTTAGAGAAAAAGCTTTTATTCTTTCTCCACTGAGTATGATATTAGCTGTGGACTTATCACATGTGGGCTTTATTATGTTCAGGTATGTTTCTTTCATACCTAATTTGTTAAGACTTTTTATAATGAAAAGATGTTGAGTTTATCAAATGCTTTTTCTGCATCTATTGAGATGATCATATAGTTTTTTTCCCTTTCATTTTATTCATGTGATATATCACATTGATCAGTTTACATATTTTGAATAATCCTTGCATCCAGGGATAAATTCCACTTGACCATGGTGAGTGATAGTTTTAATGTGCTGCTAAATTTGGTTTGCTTGTATGTTACTGAGCATTTTTGCATCTATATTGATCAGAGATATTAGTCAGTAGTTTTCTTTTCTGATAGTGTCTTTTTCTGTTTGGGTATCAGGTAATGCTGGCCTTGTGAAATGAGTTTGGCCATGTTCCCTCCTCTTCAACATTGTGGATAGTTTGAAAAGGATAAATATTAGTTCTTCTTTAAGTGTTTGGTAGAGTTCCCCTGTGAAGCCATCTGGTCCTAGACTTTTATTTGGGGCGGGGGGTGGGGGAATGACTACTAGTTCAATTTCATTACTAGTGATTGGTCTGTTCAGATTTTCTATTTCTTCCTGATTCAGTCTTGGAGTATTTTATGTTTCTAGGAATTTATCCATTTGTCCTAGGTTGTCCACTCTGTTGGCATATAATTGTTTGTAGTATTCTCTTATGATTGTATTTCTGTGATATAAGTTGTAACTTCTCCTCTTTCATTTCTAATTTTATTTATTTGGGACTTCTCTCTTCTTGATGAGTCTGGGTAAAGGTTTGTGTATTTTGTTTATCTTTTAAAAACCAGTTCTTAGTTTTATTGATCTTTTCTATTGTATTTTAGTCTCTATTTATTTCTGCCCTGGTATTTATTATTTCCTTCCTTCTACTAACTTTGGGCTTTGTTTGTTCTTTTTTTTCTAATTCCTTTAGATGTAAAATTAGGTAATTTATTTGATATTTTTCTTGTTTTTCTGAGATTGGCCTGTATCACTATGAACTTCCCTCTTAGAGCTGCTTAGATTTTGGAAATTCATGTTTCTATTTTCATTCATGTCAAGGTATGTTTTTATTTCCTCTGATTTTTTTTGTTGACCCATTTGTTTATTAGTTGCATGTTATTTCGTCTCAACATGTTTGTGTTTTTTCCAGTTTTCTTCCTATAATTAATTGTAAGTTTCATACTGCTGTGGGCAGAAAAGATGCTTGATATGATTTCAGTCTTAAATTTTTGAGACTTGTTTTGTGGCCTAGCCTGTGATCTGTTCTGGAGAATGCTCCATGTGCATTTGAAAAGAAGGTGCATTCTGCTGTTTTTGGATGTAATGTTCTCTCTCTCTCTAAATATATAAATATAATAAATAAATAAATATATAGAAGGTCCATCTGATCTAATGTGTCATTAAAAGCCACTGTTTCCTTATTGATTTTCTTTCCAGATGATCTATCCATTGATGTAAGTGGAGTGTTGAAGTCGTCTGCTACTATTGTACTACTATAAATTTTTCCCTTTATGTCTGCTAATATTGGCTTTATATACTTAAATGCTCTTATATTATGTGCATATATGTTAACCAGTGTTATATTTTCTTATTGGGTTGACCCCTTTATTATTTGTCTCTTGTCATAGTCTTTGTTTTAAAGTCTATTTTGTCTGATATGAGTATTACTACCACAGATTTCATTTCCATTTGCATAGAATATCTTTTTCTATTTCTTCACTTTCTGTCTGTGTGTCTTTAGCTCTGAAGTGAGTCTCTTATAGGCAGCATATAGATGGGTCTTGTTTTTTTTCATCCATTTACCCACTCTGTATCTTTTGATTGGGGCATTTAGTTCATTTATATTTAAAGTGATTATTGATAGGTATATACGTATTGCCATTTTGTTACTTATTTTCTAGTTGTTCTTCTCTGTCCTTTTCTTCTTTTAGTCTCTTCCCTTGTGGTTTGATGGTTTTCTTTAGTGCTATGTTTGAGTTCCTTTCTCTTTGTTTTTTGTGTATCTGTTATAGGTTTTTGGTTTGTGATTACCACGTGGTCCATATATATAGACATATATATGTTTATTTTAAGCTGTTGTATAAGTTTGAACACACTCTATAAGCTCTACATTTTTTTACACCCCTGCAAATATGCTTTTGACATCATATTTTACATTTTATTTTGTGTATTCCTTAACTGTTTATTGTAGTTATGGTAGATTTTACAACTTTTTTCTTTTACCTTCCAACTAGATTTGTAAGTGGTTGATCCACTGCCTTTACTATATGTTTGCCTTTACCAGTGAGATTTTTTTTCTTTCATATATTTTCTTATTTCTAGTTATGCCTTTTCTTTTCACGTAAAGAAGATCCTTTAACATTTTTGTAAGCCTGGTTTAGTGGCAATGAACTCTCAGTTTTTACTTTCTGGGAAAAAAGTTTTTCTTTTTTTCTTATTTCTCCATTAATTCTGAATGATAACTTTGCTGAGTAGAGTATCCTTGGTTGTAGGTTTTCTCCTTTGAGCACTTTAAATACATTATGCCACTCCCTTCTGGCCTGCAAAGTATCTGCCGAAAAATCAGCTGATAGCTTTATGGGACTGTAAGTATGTAAGTCCTTATTTTTCTCTTACTGCCTTTAAAATTCTCTTTAACTTTTGCCATTTTAATTATGATATGCCTTGGTGTGGCTCTCTTTGGGTTCATGTTGTTTGGAAATCTCTGTGCTTCCTGGATCTAGATATCTATTCCCTTCCCCAGGTTAGTGAAGTTTTCAGCCACTATTTCATCAAATACATCTTCTGCCCCTTTCTTTCTCTCCTTCTGGAACCTCTATAATGCTACTGTTAGTATGTTTGGTGCTGTCCCATAGGTCCCTTAAACTATTCTCGTTTTTATTTTTATTTTTTGAATACCCAAAATAGTTTTATTTTAAACATTTACCAAATTTAAGTTTTGCTAACTTCTGATACACAGACATGTAAATCTACATGACTGCTTACATATGCATATATAAATACATACATAATTCACATCTATGATAATATTTTGAGCTTTACCTATGAAATTAATTTCAATTGGGGTCAAATATTTCATCTTGCAAGAAAGCTAATTTGTTCATGAAAATCTTGAATCCACCCAAGGTAAGGAATAGAATCCCGGGTAGGACTGGGATATGGGAGTGGGGTGATCAGACATGCCACTAGCCCATACAGGGTGTATTGGTGATAATTAGAGAAAGGAGCCACATCATCAGGGCAGACACGGCCATGCACCAATAAACTCAGCTTGGTGAGTGGAGCAGGACTTCAGCTCCCATTCCCTGACGCAGCTGGATGCCTTGCACTGGGTGCAACCAGCATGTAGGTGGCAGTCCTAGAGGGACGGCTCAGTGATGGTGCAAGCAGAAGATGGTGTTCTGGCCACCCTTGTACAGCTCCATTCCTTGCTAGACTGATTTAATTTGTCTGGAGGAGGTTGGTCGGGTAGGGATCTTTTCTTCTCACCACTTCTGATGATTTAGCTGAAGGAGATCTCTCCAACTGAAAAAGTCCATTTTTCAGGTTCAAGTGTGCAGATGGCCATGCAGCCTCCAAGTGGGCTTTCATGGTTTAATCTTAGGAAATAGCCCAGTGTTGATTCTTGATTCCTTAAAAAATATATGCTGTCAATCTGGCTGTAGATGAGCTTTGCAATTTCCCAACGCCTCAGCTCAGCCACCTCGTGCCCGGGGTTGTACGGAGGGGCTGCGTGAGGAGCGAGGAGCCAGGCGGGGAGCCACCGGGCCGCGCCTCAGTCCCAGGCGGGCCGGCCGGGGGACCAGGGCCATGCACGCCTCCACCCGGACGGCACAGCCAAGCTGGCTGTGCGGCGTCCCACGCCCTCCAGGCTGGCTCCGAGGACTCCTATTCTCGTTTTTAAAAATTCTTTTTTCTTTTTGCCATTGTGATTGGCTGATTTCCACTATTCTTTCTTCCAAATCACCTGTGCATTCTTCTCTCTTATCTAATCTGCTGTTGACTCCCTGTAGTGTATTTTTATTTCACTGATTATATTCTTCAGCTCTGACTGGCTCTTTTCTATATTTTCTAATTTTTTGAAGTTATTGCCGTATTCTCCATTTTTCTCCCAAGATCAGTAAGCATTTTTATGACCACTGATTCGAACTCTTTATCAGGTAAATCACTTATCTCTGATTCATTAGGGGGGGTTGTGGAGTTCTATCATGTTCTTTCATTTGTAACACATCCTCTGTCTTCTCATTTTGTTTGACTTTCTGTGTTTATGAATTAGATGAAACAGTTACTCTACCAATCTTGAAAGCATGTCCTTGTGTAGGAGCACCCTTATGCAGACTGCATGTGTCTTCTGGCTTTGGCAGGAGGACTGGAGCTGAAGTGGTCATGGGCCAGGGCTCCTCCCAGGGCATGCCAGGGCAGCCACCTTGGTGGGTGGGTCAGGGGGCGGGGGCGGCTGGGGCCAGAGCCTGGTGCAAGCCAGGGCTTCTCCCAGGTTACACTGGGAGCCACCACCTAGATGGGTGTGGGGAACACTGGAGCCCAGCACGGACCAGGACTTCTCCTGTGGTGCACCAAGGGCTACTGCCTTGGTGGGTAGGAGGGACTGGAGCTGGAGCTCAGAACAGGCTGAGGGGCACGCTATCTTAGCAGGCTGGCTAGAGTGCCAGGTGCTTTTCAATCTGTTGCCTCTATGCTGGGACTCAGAGCAAGTAACGCCTTTAAGAGCAAGTTTTGGTTTCTTCTTGTCCTCTGGCTCTCCTGGTTGCAAGCCTCACTGGTTTTCAGAATTAGTTAAGGGGGCTCATATTCCCAGTTCTGGTCCCTAGGGCTAAGGTGCTCTATTTGGGGTTTGAACCCCTCATTTCTTAGGGAGGACTTCCAAGTTTGTGATATCCCCTTCTGCTTGTGGGTCACCCATTGGGGTGTTGGTCCTGACTAGATTGCATCTGTGCCCCTCCTACCTGTCTCGATGGGTTTTTCCTTTATATCCTTAATTGTACAAGAGATGTTCTGCAAGCCTTCAGGTTGCTCTCAGAGAAAGTTGTTGTATACGTGGTCATAGTTTGGGTGTGTCCATGGGAGGAGTTGAGCTCAGAATCTTCCTACTCTGCCATCCTGCCTCTCTCTCATTCTTTTTGCTCCTGTGACTAGATAAGGTCCTATCTTCCAGGTTGCTGATTCTTTGTCTGCATGGTCAAGTGGGCTTTTGAAGCTCTCTATTGAACTATCAATTCATTTATTCTGTTTTTCAGCCCTAGGATTTCCATTTTGAGTTTTTTTGTTTGGTTTTGGTTTTGTTTGTTGTTTTGCTTTTGTTATTCGTTTCTATTTCTTTGTTAAATTTATTTGGTTCATGTGTTACTTTCTTAATTCCACTGAGTTGCCTGTTTTCTTGTAGTTCAGTAACTTCTTTAAGAGGATTATTCTGAATTCTTTGCCTGACATTTAATAGTGCTCCATTTTTTTAGGATCCTTTATTAGTGCCCTATTAATTTCCTTGCATAGTGTCATATTTACATGATGTTTTATGGTCCTTGATTTCTTACACTGGTATATTTGAATAAGTGGTCTCCTCCTCCAGACTTTGCTGGTTCACCTTGGCAGAGAAAATTTTTCACCAGTCAGCTCAGTTGGGTTTCCAGGCGTGTCTGCTGGTAACATCCTTGGGCAGGTGGGGAGCTGCTAAGGGTCTATTTTAGGGCAAGACAACTGTTTGAGCTCTAAGGTCAGGGTGAGGTATGTGCCCCTAGCTGAGAATAGCTGGATAGGCTGCTGCTTGGTTCCCTGCCCAAGGGAGGCTATAGGATGTGCTCCACATTTGCTTGGATTCTATGGTGATGCTTGTTAAGTGGTCATGACTGGCTTCTTTAGTCAGCAGTAGGTAGGGCTATGTATTAGCTTGCCTTGCAGGACTGCAGGACAGGACCCAGGGGCTGCACAGCTTGTTGTTTGGGGACCTGAAATCAGGCAAGAGTGTAAAATGAGTATCTTGGTCAGGCAAGGCCACCAGTTTTGCTCTGCAGATGGGAAAAGCCATGGATTGTGCTCATGGGTTTTAAGTGACACTGGAAGCAGAGCTATTGGAGCGGCTACGCAGTGTGCTCTGGTTAGGCTCCCCGATCAGGAAGCCTGAAGGAGCTATGAATGCAATTATGAATTCATTTCCCTTCCCCAGTGCAGTGGGAGAAGCAACTCCAAGACCACGATAAGTCTCTTTGTTTGTGGTGGTGACTGAAGCCAATCCATGCCCCAAGTTCCCTGGCCAAAGAGGGCCACTTGCTTTGCCCTGGAGGTCAGCTCTGCCTGCCTGCCTCTCAGCTTGCGCATAACTGGGTATGCAGCAGCTTCCAGGTGTTCTGCCAGCCCTTCCTGTCAGATGGGGTGGGGACTCACAATCCACAGAGGGTGAGGCTATGGCTCAGCTCCCTTGCCTGGGTGTGGGCAGACCAGGCTCCAGGGCCTGAAAAACTCCTCATTTGAGCACTTGAATCAGGCAGACCTGCACTCCTCTAAGTTCCCTGGTCAGACTGTGCTACCGTCTTGGTTCTGCCGATAAGCAAAGCCGCTGCTTGGGACTACTACTTGGGCACTGCAGGTAGGAACTCACACTGCCAAGATCCGAGGGCTGGTTGTTGCAAGCCCCTTCTTAGTGGTGTCTTATCCATGAACAGTTGCTGGTTTTTCTTTTAGTTAGGGGAAGTGAAGTCAGGAATGACCTGTCACCATCTTGGTGACATCATTCTCTATGATTGCATTCTTGGAGTATCCTCAGGGGTAGCAACCTCATGTTCTTTCAAGGTAAATCTCATTTCTGAATACTGCAGAGTCACTGGGAGTCAAATCTAGGAAGTGATGGGTCATCATACAAAGCTGTGTCATAACCCTTTTGGCTTACACACTCCTTTCAAGAATGTGATTAAATCTATGAAACCTAGAAAAAGGAGAAAGGGAGGCTGTGAATAATATTTTGCATTGAAAGCATAGGCCTGTTTCTATGAGATGGGTACTTTAAACCATTTTGTCAAAAACCAGATTTCTAGACAGCACTCAAGAGCTCCCTTGGCATGCTGTAAATGCAAGGAGGCCTGTGTTGAAGGGTAGGGTATTCCATCCTTCATTCCCTCTTCATCAGTTCCATCTTTCCCCAGTTTGAATGTAGGCTTAGGGAGAACAAGGGTTTATGTTTCATTTACTAGAGTTCCTAGAACAGGGCCTAGTACTAAGCCCTCATTTAAGTATTTATATAATGAATGAATGAGTGAATTGATGAATAATATTGGGTTCACAAGTAATATTTCAGTTATCAAAAGAACTATTTGCTAGAAACAATTTTTAAGAACCACCAGCATAGGTAATTCAAGTGGAGATAACTCTGGGAGCATGATGGGTAGAGGGCTAGGGTTTCTTTGAGATTTAGACAAATCTCAGGATTAAAAGTATAGTGCCAATTCCATGTAAGAATAAGTTCAGATACAATCTCAGAGCAAGGCACAGTAACCATGCAGTGTGATAGCACGGTCAGCCTCTGAAATGCGAACCTGGGTCAAGAAACCCTGCATCACTTTAGCAAGGAGCTCCTTTGCTTATGGATGAGGTCGTCAAAGCAGTCATAGACTTGAGTCTTTATTAAAAAAAAGAATGAACAAGAATAAAACCTGTTCCATAATCTTACTCTTTTTCTATATACGTGTGGGTGGCCACAGAAACAATGATTGATTACTGGTCCTGGATTCTCTGGCTAAAATGAAGTGCCTTAGCTTCAGGTTGAAAATGAGGACTGTCAACGCAAGACAACAGGACAGGGAGTGCATATATAATTCTACTGCAGAAATGTCTTTCAATTCTGCTGAAAATATTTTTTAAAAAGCTAGAAACAAAGACACATTTCATCTAGCAAGGGCAATACAAAGGGGTTATATAAATTTATTTTTCATATAACACTTGATTAGTTTAGAAAAACATTCCCATTTTCAATGTTTAATTCCATCTCTCATTTAAAAAAAAATCACTAAAAGGACAAAAACCCACACAAAAATACAATCTGTATCTGCTCTATATTTACAGATAACCGGTCACTACTAAGGCACAGACTGATTAAAAACATTTATTCAAATAATCCAAATATTTTGTGCACCATATAACACTGACAGCACCGTATACTGTAGTGTCATAATCCCTTCATTGCATCAAGAGAAAGTGAGAAAAGTGATTTCCAGTGTTTTTTATTTACTTTTTTAGCCACACTATTTAATCTGGTTTAATTGGGACAGTTTTCCCTTTGGCATAATATCAAAGCACTGTTCATAAAACCTATATCAACTCAATACTGCAAATCATTCCATCTTCCTCCTGTTGCAAATGCATGGTAGACAGCTGGGGGGGAAAGACTCCAAATGATTATTTTTTATTTGGGGAGGAGGTCTTATTAAAGAAATGATAAATTTAGAGCACTGAGTTGTTGCACAGGAAACAGATCTGGAATTCTTACTCTACTGCTGAGTGTGTAGCATGCTGTGTTCATATAGCCATATAAGGCAGGGAGCTCCATGTGATGACCTGCATACATGTGACATACACGCAGGATCATTCCACTGTACTTGTGAAGGGAGCGATTTAGTTCTACATCCATAAGCACATACAGTTCTGTTTGGGAACAGGCATCTCCTTAGTGCTGTTATAATTGATAATAATTTTATGACAGGCCCATTATCTATGCCTTCACGGTAACCAATACTTTTTTTTTTTTAAGTGAAAATTTTTCGGTGTGCAAAATTTCTCTCCGATTCTTGTTCTTACTTTAATGATAAGACTTAACCATGGAAAAAATCAGACAAGTATTTCTGATCCCACATTTGTATGAAAGTCCCCAATTGTTGTGTATGAATCTAATGCCTTCTGTGGAGAGCACGTGACAGTGGTTTATGTCCATGTAGAAAGTCTCGAATACTGAACATAAATAAGTCATTACAGTACAGGTAAGTCACCACATGTCCTATGGGAAAGTTTTCCAACAAATTAATACACTTGGAAATAATATTGCTTTGAAGAAAGAGAGGCACTTAGTGATTGTCTTCATGGATTGAAAACCCTTCATAAATCCATAATAAGATGTCTGAAAAGACCTAGGAAACAATGTTGCCTGATTTCTTGGACTTTCACAGTATCAAGATTGTAACAACGAGTTTAGCCACTTACAAAATAGTCTTTTATTTTTCCTCCTTCAGAACTCTGCTGTCTTTGTAAACTGTCACCCTGGAGACTTAAATAAAGCCTTTCCATTCTCAACAAACCCAAGTCTACTTCAAGCAGACAGATATGGTTTTAGGCAAGTCCTGTGACCACATGGAGCACAGCTAATGTGTACATAAGGACAGTGATGTATTTCTCCTCCTCATGGCAACAGTGCTGTCTTGTCAGATGATTATTTATCTTTTTTAAATAAAGTGACAATCTAGGGCTCCAGTTATTGAATGCCGTCCATTCTCTACCATAAATCTCTAGTAGATATCAATTTAATCAGTTATGTACGGTATGCTTATAATATCTAAAAATAAAAGTTTGATATAAATAAGTGTCCTTTAGTGGCAGTATACTAAAAATAGCCCTTTGCCTTCAGACAACCATTAAAAACATTTTAGCAATAAAGGCAGCAGCTAAATATGATGACTGCAAAGGGTTAATATTGCAAAGTCCATTTGGTGTTTCTTTGCTCGCACCTGTTACAGTGAACTAGGTTCATTGCTAAGTGTTTCTAGGATGCTGACATACATGAACAGAACTGGTCCATAACCAAGTGGAGTCACTTACATTTCCCAAAGTCACAGACTATTCTGCACAAAAACTAATAATCCAGTACCACTATGTCAAATAAAAATTTAACGCAGTCTGATTTGTACCAATACATCAGGTGACAGAAACGAGAGAAAGAGAGATAATTTCCACAGGACAAGAAGTAAGAAAGTGTAAAGTGCTGAAAGACCTCAATAATTATTTTAAAGCAGTACCAGAAAATCCCACTTTGATTATTTTTTTTTTAAAAATCCCCAAATACCAAAACAAAATAAGCAAACAAACAAACAAAATTAACTTCTGTGTTTTCTGGCATCCCAGATGTCAACTCAGCCTTCATGTTAAGTAAAAAAATCAGTGCATATGTTATTATATAGGTAAATAAAAACAAGAAATAAAGCCCTACCCTCATATTGCAAATTCTGTCCAGTTGCCGTTAGGAAAAAAAAAAAAGTAATCCTCATGTGGCATTCTGTATGATGATATAAGAGCATCATCATCTCTCTCTTTGGCAGAAAGTTCAGGTGCGAATAAGATGCTTTGGTCCTGATACCAGACACCCGAGTGCTGAGGACGGTGTGCAGTGAAGGCTGTTCACAGATCTCCTGCGTCCGACTTGACAGAGTTGGCGGGCGTGTGCCTGGACGGTACCGCTACCAGCGGCCACTGACACTAGCAATGTCTGAGTGATACTGACGGGGTAGCCTCCCACTTGCTCCGCCTTCCAGGAAAGAGGTGCGTGTATTTGGCGGTTCAAAGAGCTTTCTTCGGTTTTTATTTAGTTCTACAGAGAGAGAGAGAGAGAGAGAGAGAGAATCAGCACGTGGCAGTAGAGCTCAGCTCAGAAAATGGTGATGTGGTAGGTTCTGGGGGGAAAGTCAAGTAGGTAGCAAAAGGAAAACCTTTAAGTTGACCGTCAAGACATTTTTAAAATGCTAGAAAGTCTGATATGAAAGGTAGCCATTTGTAGCTGAGAGAACCAAGGACAGCAAATCATTTTTACTGCAGTTCGTAAAGTATCTGGGGACTACATCCTCAGAACACTCTCAAGTCCAAATACACAAAATAGTTTCACCGATCCCAAATGTCATTTCAGAGGCAAAGGGAAAGGCACCATCAAAGCTGGTGAAAGGCATATGAGAGGATGTACTACCAGTGATACAGAAAATTATTATAGCTCATTAAACTCATCCATGTCAAACACAGTGATCATTAAATTATTTAAGTCGACATGAAAAGAGGATCCCACTTCTAAACACCAGAATACTGGAAAAGCACACTGATCTGTTAATCCACAGCCCCGGGTACAAGGGAGACGCAAGAGGGAAGAGATACGGGGATATACGTATATGTATAGCTGATTCACTTTGTTATAAACCAGAAACTAACACACCATTGTAAAGCAATTATACTCCAATAAAGATGATAAAATAAACATCCACAGCCCCGTGGCTCCACTGACTCATGATGACTACGCTCCTTGAGTCAGAAAGGGTTATATGAGGAAGCATATCGCATCAGCAGGAGGTTTCTTTGAATAAAAAATCAACTTAGTAAACACAGCAACAGTTAAGGAAATTAATACAATTGAAAACAACCAATATGTGAATCCAAATTTTCAGGGAAAAACAAAGATCCTCGATTTTCATTTTAAACAAACCAGAGTACTGGTTGTTTCATTTATGTCTTTTCCCAACTAAAAATTATTAACCAGAAAGGTGAAAGATGGAAGCAGCCCACCTTGTTTATGACTATGCAATACCCCATCCTCCCCTCCATACACACATTCACAGATTCTCAAGTCAACTGATGTGATTATTACTAACGAACTCATACAAGTAAACAGAATTGTCAGACTCTAGAAAGCAGCGTTTCTGATAGCCACCAAACGCAAATATAGTTGACCTTCGAATAGCGCGGATTTGAACTGAGTGGGTCTACTTATACGTGGATATTTTTCAATAGTAAATACTACAGTATTACACAGTTGGTGGAATCTGCAGATGCAGAGGAACTGTGGATACAAAGGGTGACTATAAGTTACATGGGGGTTAACTCCTGTGTGGTTCAAGGGTCAACTGTATCTTCAACCTTATTCAATCTCAAGTAGACAGAATATATAGTTGATGCGTTTAAAGCTGTTGTCTTTTTCTCTGGGAGGGTAGTGAAGCAAGTGATTCAGCACCTTTAATTATCTGCATGGAACTCAGGACTTTTTCAACCATACACACACACAACCCCATTCTGAGCTCTGAGATTACACAGCAAGCTATGGCCTGCTACAGTAATGCTAAGGACGAGAACTGAGGCTCAGGCAGGTTGCAGTGGGTCGTAGGTGGCCAGGGACAGCCATATGGCCAGATGTACTCCTGTCTCCCAAGTGCTAGAAGCGGGATCAATACCCTTAACATTTTACCCCACTGCTTTCCAAAATGTAACTGTCTGCCCTATAGGGGTGACGCATGAGTGAAGACACCTCTTTTCTGTTCACATTTAAGTCTTAGGGGAGAAGAGAACCAACAGTAATTTATTAGAGCCTATTATACGACAAGCACTTTACATTCGTTGTGTCCTATTTAAGTCCTCCTTAAGGGGTAGATAATATTACCATCCTCCATTTTATAGATAAGGAACCTGAGTTTTAAAAATAGACGAAGTAACTTGCCCACATGCCTGTTGAGTAGATAAGGAACCTGAGTTTCAAAAATAGACGAAGTAACTTGCCCACATGCCTGTTAAGTAGATAAGGAACCTGAGTTTTAAAAATAGACGAAGTAACTTGCCCACATGCCTGTTAAGTAGATAAGGAACCTGAGTTTTAAAAATAGACGAAGTAACTTGCCCACATGCCTGTTAAGTGACAGAGTTGAAACCCTGCCTGCCTGATGCAAAGGTCTACGCTATGGGCTTCAGTGGTCCATCCATTGGGCGGAGATCAACCGAGGTATCAGGAATACAAATTTGAGAAATTGGTAGTTTCAGGTATGTAGATAACAGAGCTTTCCTTAATATTTTATATGGATATCAAATTTACTTTTTAAATAGATAAAGCTTAGAAACTCTGAAGAAGCAAGGAAGATATTACAAGCAAAAGACACATGCAGGCATGCGTATAGATGGCTATTGTTTCAAGTTCCTGAAGAAACGCAGTAGCAATGACACTCCTATCACATGTATCTTGTTTAAAAAACAAACACATAAAATTCAGAGATCAAGACAGAATTGAATATATTTAAAGGCAAATTTATAGGAGAGTTGAGAATTAAATGAATCCCCTTAAACACAGCCTGGGAAAGTTTTATCACCTTCAAATGAGGAGAATTTCTTTGGCCTCCGTTTTCTCATGGGGAAATAACCCATGAATCAGGAGGACATTCCCACACTATAGAGAAGGAGAAGAAAGGAGTAAGTCAAACACCATTCTCCATGAGCACATGAAAACAGTCGGCCCACTGAAGACAAAAATTTTTAACAGACATTGAAAACTTCATTCTGAAAATTCACATGAGCTAGATTTTTGAGAGGACAAATGATCATGAAGAAATTCAGCCACTCCCTAAAGATGTAATTTCTAAGAGTACATATATAGAGATATTCCAAGTGTGAAGCACAGAGATAAAAGTCTTTAAGATTATCAAGGATCAAGTCCTACTGAAGAGACTTTAGTTCTTGTTGTTTTTTAAATTAGAAAGCAAACTCCCTCTTCTGATTTTTTTCAGTAAGCCTAAGGGATAGTTTGAGAAAATACCAACCTTTTTCTTTGAAATTCCAAGGTTCACACAATCCTGGCAGCTCTCAGGATCTTGTTGCGGATCTGAACAGAGTCACAAACTAAAAGAATAGGTCAGGAAATGTTAGATCTACCTGAGGCTGTGGCGGAAAGCCTGTCAACAGGATGCTAAACTTCCTTTCACTGAGTCCCTGTACATTTAGTTAACCAATCACTAAAATACTCAGAGAGAAATCCATGAATTTTCAAAAAATCGTGGATTTGAAAAAAAGATGAAATTTTTTCTCTGATTCATTCCTATCAGAGATAAATCTCATCTCCTCCTAGAACATTAAAATAAATGTCTTCTGGCCCAAGATTAAAAGCAAACCAAAACCTTATACTGAAAGAACAACTCTGATTTTAAGTTAAAAATCTACAAAATTTTAAAAAGTAGTTTGAGCAAACTCTGTATCTAACCAAACTATGTAACCACAAGACAAACCTAAGTCAAGGCTGACCTGATATCCTGCCTCTATCTGGAAATGAAGTATTCTGAGACTTTAAATGAATGTCTTTGTTATCAGAGGAATTGAACTGGAAAAAGAAGTTTTTGATGAAGGGTTTCTCAATAAAAACTTATTCCTTGCAGAGAAAATGATTTACCAAGTTCAAACAAATGCACTTCAACAAAGTAAGGCAAAATCATCCTTAAATAATCAAATACTTCCCACTGTACAGAGCATTCATAAGACATCTTATTCAAAGTCTCTAATTCCCTTTAAAAGCAAGAGGACCTGTGAACCTCACTGAGAGAGGCAGTCTATAGAAATAGGATGTAACCTCAAAAGAACACATTGAAGATGATGATTAGAGAAAACATTCTTTTAAACGAGGACTCAAAACCCCTCCCGTTTTTGCACTCTACTCTCCAAAACCCACCTAGAATATATCACCAATGTATCCCAGAGTAAAAGTACTGAAGATCCACTTGGAATCTATGAAAATATTTAGAGATATCTGCTTGTTGCTGGAAGCTTTAGAGAGTTTGGAATTGGGTTGGTACACAAAGAAAAGACTTAATTTTCATTGTACTGTCACGGATATTCCACAAATCTCTAGTGAAAGATTATGGAGTTCTGAAACATACACTTCTGTGGTGTAAGTGTGCGGCCCCATAGACATATTTTAACAGTATAGACATGGTGATTGAGTTAATAAAATTTCAAGTAGTATATCAATTCCATTTTCAAATTAATAAAATAATGTAAAAATATATAAAGTTAATTTGGATCCAGAAGTAACCCTCTGAGACTGAGCTTTAGGGTAAAGAAGTTGAAAACTATCCTACTGCCACAGATAGTAAAAAAAAAAAAAAAAAAAAAGAAAGAACAATAATAATACATATCATTAAAACTGTAGGTTATTTTCACTGTGCCTGATGATATACCACATGGAAGGACAGATTTTAGAAATGGAACGTGACCTTACACAATCATCTACTCCAATCCACCTTCACAGTTAAGAAACCACAACCAAAAGAGGTTTGCAAACTCACCCAAGGGTACATGACTTGGAGAGGCAAATCTCAGATCTCCTTATGTGAATATAGTGTTCTTTCCACTATAACCAAGCTGATCTGATGAGTGAACAGGAAGCAGTGGCTGCCCTGTGGAGCACCATCAATGCAGCCGCTTGGGTATATAGGGTGGAGGAAGACTTCTCAAACTGATGGGTGCAGGACTCCATACAGAAGCCTAACGGGCTGCTCAATGGCTGAATTTCTGCACCTATTTCAAGGCTACTCTGCTTATATCTGCTTCAGATATATAGGATTTCCTGTGGGGAGGTGGGCGGCGCTGATCAGCTGCTATAAAATAATGCAAGCGCAATCTGCTGCTGAAAGAAAACGGAAAACCACCGAGGCTTTTAGTTTGATGGTTCAATCAGCGAACGCTGTTTAGAAAGGGCTTTCACTGGCTGGATGCCACTGCTGGCCGCATAAAAGCATAGCCTACAAATTCAGTGTTTTGAAAAGCAACGTCATTTTCTCACCACACCTGACGTTTGGCTCTGTCTTTCTGAGAGACTGGCACACATATAAAACTGGCATTCATGAACTTGATCAGAAAGACTTCAGAAAGTAACCTCGTTTTTCTGCCCCCCAGATTCCTTCCTCATATTTCTCTAAACACCTTTTCGAGGTACATTGTTATGTATTCGCCAACTCATCATCTGCCCATTCCTTCCACGGGGGAGGCACCTAGTAAGTACGTATAGAGCATTTTCTTAGAACATATGCAAAAGATGCACAAAGGCGGTGGTCTGGGAGACAGACCTTCAGACTTTCCTTCATTCTGGGACTACTTTTACGATACTACCCTCTTCTGTGACTCACAAATTCTATTAAAACTTGGGGGTAGGGCTTCCCTGGTGGCACAGTGGTTGAGAGTCCGCCTGCCGATGCAGGGGACGCGGGTTCGTGCCCTGGTCTGGGAAGATCCCACATGCCGTGGAGCGGCTGGGCCCGTGAGCCATGGCCGCTGAGCCTGCGCGTCCGGAGCCTGTGCTCCGCAACGGGAGAGGCCACAACAGTGAGAGGCCCGCGTACCGCCAAAAAAAAAAAAAAAAAAAAAAAACTTGGGGTAAAGTTAAAAAGCATTGAGACAAGAAATACCAATTCTCTTTTTCTCTGGTGCAATGATCTCAGCTGCTATGCAGGAACACGTGCATTTAAAGCGTGACAGCCAGTCCAGAATAATTATTCATGAACGCAATGATCATTGCTTAATACAACCGCAAAATGGAGAATTAAACTGCTCCCTCATCCCCACGTTCTGCAAAGGGCAGTTTTGGTTAGATCTTTCCGA
The DNA here is from genome assembly GCF_005190385.1 of Monodon monoceros. Classification (NCBI taxonomy): domain Eukaryota; kingdom Metazoa; phylum Chordata; class Mammalia; order Artiodactyla; family Monodontidae; genus Monodon; species Monodon monoceros. Next base: position 10,583,171 of record NW_021703781.1, on the reverse strand, counting down.
AGAGATCTGTTTTAAGGAAAGACGCTGTCAAGGCAGGTTTTTAGGCAATGCCTTGACGAAGCAGTGGGCGTGTTCTTGGCATTTGTCACACTGTTAGTGGGAAACACTCTGAAACCACAACCCCAAAGCTGCCAGGTAGTAAGCAAGGGGTTGATGGGCAGAACCAGCCCCACTGGCTGGAGACCAACGGCAGAGGTTCTTCAGACTTTAAAATATGGACAAGAACATTTCTATTCACCTGAGATTGCAAGCAGCATTTTCCTCCTGGCACCGAAAGTTGTAATTCCCAGCTCCTTCAGATCCTGATCTGTGAGAGTGAGGAATGTCTGAAGATCGATCTGTGGGTGAACAAGTCATCTTTAATCAATATATTAAGTATCTTTCTTCTTCAGTATAAATTCTACTCATTGCTACCCTTATTTTATTTATTAATTACGCTCTGCCTACTTTCAAAAAAGAATGGTGGGGACAATACAAACCTAAGGGACAAGAATTAAGTAATAAAGGTGGTAAAATGAAAGTGATGATTCTAGCAGAAGACTTAATCTAAGCCAGTGATTTACTGCAATGGAGATACAAACTTAGGCATCCTAAGGTCTTAGCATCCTGGCAGCCAGGGCAAAAAGGGAAACAGAAATTGCACAGTTTTGTGATCTGATGAAAGGAAGAATACATACTTGTCCAGAAGAGAGAAAATAATTCTTAGTTTTAGATTCTGACTTGGTTAAGTATATCTCCATAAAAAGAGACTGAATAATACCATAAACGGTATCTTCCATTGTGTTCTACATAAAAATGATAGCAGAATTCACAGTCTACCTCAGACCCATGACTCACTTTGCTTAACCCAGCAGACTATCTCTGAAAGTGGCATACATGCAGTATTTCTAGCAACAGTGTAAATGTACTTCCTGGCAACAATGTGTGGAGGGGAAGTAGCCCAAGAATCCCACCGTTCCTTGTGAAGACTGTGTGAGGAACAGAAAGGCAATGGGCTCTGAAGCCAGAGAGACCTGGGTTCAGGTTCTGACTCTGCCATTACTAGTTGTGGGCACTGAGAGTTAACAATCCTATATACCTCACAGGGTTGTTTTGGGCCTCAAATATGACCTTAGATATAATGCAATGTGCTCACCGAAGGGGTAAAATAGTTGGCAGCTATAGCTAGTAATAATGAATACAGACATATCATCTGTGAAAGTTGCTAAATAAATCTTCATCCTGGTTACAATATATTAAATCTCACAAGGTTACTTAATGGGGGATTCTTGTTAAGTCATATCTGTAAATGAGAAAATATCCTACATAAAGGGAATAGTACCAAATTTCAACAAACCTGAAAACAGTAAAATATACTTTTTATTCAAATTATATAGAAATTAATTTGATATTTTCTGTTTTGATTTTGAAGGTTACAGCCAGATCTTGAAAAACCTTTTCATTTACCATTTATCACAAATCTAGAGCTATGTTTTTTAGAAATTCTGTCCAGTGGAGACTATTTCAGGGATCCTCAAACTCTTTTTAAAGGGCCAGAGAATAACTATTTTAGGGTTAGTGGGCATCCTGTCTCTGTTGCAACTACTCAACTCTGCTGGTTTAGCTTGAAAGCAACCACAGGCAATATGAGGCAATTGAGTTAGTGTGGCTGTGTTCCAAGGAAACTTTATTTACAAAATTAGGCAGCAGGTCTGCAGGCTGCAGTTCACTGACCCCTGCTCCAGTTAATATTAGATGAAGCCAGTCTGACTTTATATTATCACGTTGTCTTCCTTTTTGAAGTAACTAGATAAGAAGTACCCATAATAAATTTCTATGCTTCTTCAAATAGGAAACAGAGATTTAAAGCAAACCCAGAATATCACTGAATAACATCTAGTCACTTACTTCTAAAACCTTCTGTGCATGAGCCAGTTAAAATACCTCAGCCCTGAGCTTCTCAATCAGCCACCTGCATCTAACCAGGAAGACTAAATAAGTAAATGCAGTTCTTTAATGCACTGATGATGAACGTATTATTCAACTTAGAAAATCCTTGGTTACATGAACACTAATTTAGGTTTAGGGAAAAGAAAACAAAATCATTGTCCTAAAGTCCAAAATACACATGACAACGATTTTTCTTGGTGTTAAAGAAAAAAAAGTTCAGCAATTAATTAAGTTATGGGCAATACATTAGATTTATGATATAAAGTGCCTTATAATAAAAATCTTAGCTTATTTACTGACTGATGCATGCCAGGGAATTACTGGCATGTAATCTAACATGAAATGAAGCCCAACTAGCATGAAACTTGGACCATGTCAGGACTTGAAAAGCAGATACATTTAGAGAACTATTCTAACTTTCTGTTGCCTTGAGTTAGCTGTGCCCTGGTAATATGACAACACAATTAGAAAGAACCACACTTAGGGGCTCTCTTCTTTATGCCAGTACGTCACAGCCACGGCTGATCAGTCTGGCCAAAATCCATGGTAGGGATGTTTCAGAAGACATCTTAGTTCTGCCTCAGTTCAGGCAAAACCCAAACAGTAAATTAATGAATAAGTTAACATGTATAAAAAGTGCATTATCTTCTGTGAGAACTTCAGTAACACGATTAGGATGGTGTCACAAACAACCATAGTTATTTATCTCAGACGCTGTTATTTACTCTTGAGTGCCACAAATAAAAATAAGAACAGATGAAAGAGTAAAATCTGATTAAATATAGAGTTGTTGCTGACCTTAGGGAATTTGTGAATCAAAAGTTCCTATAAATCAAGGCACTCATTAGGTCTTTTAGCTAAAACTGATGAAGGTGTTTTTGCAAACACAGCTTCCTACATTTCTGCGAGCCTGTGTTTACCAGCTGCACTAAGTAAGAAATAAGATGGCGACAATTTCCTTGGCAGCAAAAATAAGCTATGAGACTGGAATAAATGCTCAGCGAAAACACAGTCATAGGTAAATGAGTGATTTCCTTCTAGAAGTCATCATACACACAACCAAAACAAAGATGCCTGGGAAGATAAATAAATAACTACCGACCTCTTGTTGCTGGAAGACGTCTGTGTATTTGCCCAGGCCCAGTTTGCTGAAGAGCTCAGGGAGGTCAGAGCCTTTGAAAGAGCTGTTCAGGTTACAGCCATTGCTTCCTGTCAGCGAGGAAATGCAGTCCATGTAGTTGCTACTGCTGAGATAGTGCTCCGCTGAAAGGCAGAGGAAAGACAGGCCTGAAGTGTAAGTGCCCAGGGAGAGCATGGTTTAATTAAAAGTTTTAATCACTCAGATAGTTCAGATTCAGCGTTTTGGGCTGAACAGACCAGTAACTGCAGAAATGCAGCAGTCCTTTACTGAAACACCGGCTTTTCACTAAGGAAATGCTGGTTACGGCTTTCAGGGAGGCTCTCGCCATTTGAAAGGTTACACTTGGGAGGGAGCAATTCGGCAATAGGGCCTCCGTCGTTAATAATCATTAAGCATATTCTCCCTGAGCATTCAGGAACATTGGCTCTTCACAACTGATTTGATGTTAATTAAACGAGGAAGTGGAAGCAGGACCCCTAGGACACAATAAAGGTAAGGAAAGTTACAGGCTCCTTTTAGATGCAGGCTGGCCCTCTGTATCCACACTTGTGCTTTTCTGTGGTCAAATAAATACTACGATATTATCACATATAAATCTCATTTCCCTCAAACATAATTGGGCAGTGAGTTCATGAAATAGAGAGCTTCCAAAATTAAGAGTAACATATGAATGAAAAGAATGATGCTGGAGTTCCTGGATTTAACTTACAACAAAAACAAATCCATCTCCTGGGGGAAATTCTAAGACAGCCATGCCGAGCTTTGCCTTGGCTCTGCTACTGATCTGGTGGGCGAAGATTTCTCCATGTTGTCTGTGGTTCTCAGATCCAAGGACGTGCACAGCTGGGTGACAGACTAGTGAGCCACACCAAGTACTTGACCAAATATTCAAACACTCTTCAGGAGCTGCTTTGGAGAATCTAGCAGAGTTATGCAGCCATTCCTACCACCCTGACCAACAACTGACTCTCATCCATGTGGAAATTCTATTCTCTTATACTAAAGGTGCAGCTTCAGGGGTATTCCCAGATTGATGAGGGCAAAGGACACTCACCTAGGTATCAGATCCATCTAATCTCCTCTGGGATCAGTGCATTCAGCAAATCTAAGAATTTTGTTCTGCATTGCACTGGGTGCCACTAATCACTTTCTCTGGTTGTTTTCCTCTCGCAATTGAGAAATCCTATATATGTTTCAACTGGAAGGAATTTCTTTTTTTTTTTTTTTTTTTTGGCGGTACGCGGGCCTCTCACTGTTGTGGCCTCTCCCGTTGCGACGCGCAGGCTCCGCGGCATGTGGGATCCTCCCGGACCGGGGCATGAACCCACGTCCCCTGCATTGGCAGGCGGACTCTCAACCACTGCACCACCAGGGAGAAGCCCGGAAGGAATTTCTTGATAAGGTTTCTCTTTCTTTTAAAAGCAGGTATTTTATCTCTTGCAGGAAGAATGTGTAGGGAAAAGGACCCAGGACCAAGCCCTGATGCGCTGAGCCCTGGAACACTCCACCAATTGAAGGTAAGGCCCCAGAGTCACCAAAAAAGATTGAGGAGGAATGACCAGTGAGGTACCAGTTTGAGGGTGACACAAAGCAGAGTACGATGAGCACACTGGAGTGACCACTGGACTTGACAACACGGAGGTTACTGTCAGGCTGACCACATAATTTACTGTCCGAATGATTACTTTCTTCGAGGAAAAAAAAAAAAAAGAGGGAGTTACTGAGGAATTACAGTGGAACAACTGGTGAAACAGGGATACCCAGAGAAAACCTAGACACTGGTGACCTTGACATGGGTGTCAAGAAAACTTTTCTAAAGCTCTGTTGTTCAGTACACTAGCCATTGGCAACATGTGGCTGTTGAGCACCTAAAATGTGCTAGTGCGGATTAGAAATGCACTCCAAGTGTGAAATGCCACACACCGTATGTAAAGACAGTACAAAACAAAGACAGGGTAAAATATCTCTACATTGATTACATGTTTAAATGATGATAATTTACATATGTTGAGTTAAGCAAAGAGATCAGCAAAAAGTGAAAAAAATATTTTAAAATATACTTAGTGATAAATATTTATTATGGTACACAACTTTTTTTTTACATTTCATCTTAACTACTTATAGTATCTATATTCTCTTTTAACTCCCTAGGCCCTTAAACCATCGGACAAAGGCCAAGGAACAGTGCTTTTTTAATCAATCTTTTTAAATTAATGAATCCCCTATCTTAACTCTAATCCTGAATTTCAATGCAGCTAAGTCACACAGTCAATTTTAATCATCCAGGATTCAGTGCAAGGAAAGGGGATAAAGATAGAAGAAGAGAGGCACAAAGCTAATTGATGCTGGAGTATAAAACAGAGATCATTTCCACTCCGAGATGTGCACCTGGCACCAGCCTGCCTCTCAGCTCCATTGTCCTGTCAGCAGTAGAGGACCTAGCCCAGGACTAACAGGAAGACTCCAGGATACTACTGACAGTACGCCTGGGAATGAAAGAGTTGACCATGCTTTCTTATTTAGACTTGGCCGACCCCATGACTGGTCTTTTCAAATCTGAGACTCTTGACAACATGGCCCACTTGATTGATGGTAACAACTGGCTGTTACTGTTTACTAGGCTCATTTAGATTGCCTTTCTCCAAGTATTCTTCAAATACTCCAGGGTATGTGTTTCAGGAGTCCAGATTCATCAAAAACCCTGAAATAAGGTATTAGGGGAATATCTTGTGATTACTGTGTCAGTTCTCGTCTGTTTACCTATTTATACAGACATGTGGGTGCTGTTACAGACACAACCACTGGACTCATGCTGCATCTTAATCTATTTGTTCAAAGCCTATGCTTTAAACGTTTTTTTTCCTGATACTTTCAGTTAGCTACATCTTGTCATCTTGAAAAATCTTGCTGTTCACCTTTGGTAGCCAAAGGTGACTGGGCAGACTTCTATTGTCTAAGATACTAATTTGATCACATTCTGCTCAACTCCTTTACATCCCTGCCTTTTCCACATCATTCTGATGTTTGTGTGTGCATGACTCATTCGTATATTCATTCCACAAACACTTACCAAGCACCTACTAGGTGTCAGACACTGTTAGACATTTGAGAAGAAATAATAAGTTAAGAAAGAAGGCACAGCCTCCTGTTAGTGGGATTGTAAATTGATGAAGACGCTATGGGAAACAGTATGGAGATTCCTCAAAAAATTAAAAATAGAATTGCCATATCCAGCAATTTCACTTCTATTTACCCAAAGAAAACAAAAACACTAATTCAAAAGGATATATGCTATGTCCACTGCAGCATTATTTGCAATAGTCAAGATATGAATGCAACCTAAGTGTCCATCAACAGATGAACGGATAAATAAAAGGTGGTGTGTGTGTATACACACACACACACACACACACACACACACAATGGAATATTAGTCATAAAAGAAAATGAAATCTTGCCATGTGCGACAACTTGGAGGGATCTAGAGGGTATTTTGGTAAGTGAAGTAAGTCAGAAAGAGAAAGGCAAATGCTGTATGATCTCACTCATATGTGGAATCCAAAGACAAAAACAAAACAAAGTGAAAACAGACTCACAGATACAGAGAACAAAGGGTGGTTGCCAGACGGGAAGTGGGGGTGGGAGTGAGATGAAGGGGATTAAGAGGTGCAAACCTCCTTAGTTATAAAATAAATAAGCTACAGGAGTGTCACACACAGCGTAAGGAATATGGCCAGTAATATTGTAATACCTGTACAGAAACAAACAGTTACTAGACTTATCGTGGCGATCATTTCATAATGCCTGCAAATGTAAAATCACTAGGTAGTACACCTGAAACTAACATAATATTGTACACCAACTGTATTTCAATTAAGAAAAAAGAAAGAAGGCACAGCCTAAAAGAATGCTCGGCACATGGGCACTAAATAAGTGTTTATTGCATGAATGTAGTCCCTGACTTGTGGAGCTCAAATTCTACAGGAAAAGACAGTTATGTAAGTAAGCAATTGTACTTCAGTACGACAAATGCTAAAATGAAAGCATATACAAAATGCAGTGAAAGCAGAGAACCATGTGCCCTGCTTCACTGGAAAAAAACAGGGAAGGCTTCTCAGAAGAGGTGGCCTGTGAGTAATCCAAAACACTTGAAGGCCTAGAGTCCAGAGTTGATACTCGAACATTACCCTAAACCAGCTAAACAAATTCCAAGCTGATTACATCTAAAAGTATGATGAGAAGTCAGAGCTCACTTGATTTGTTCTGTTTACGCTTGGGGCTGCCAATAGAAGCTGCAAATTCACTATGACTTGCGGGTCCTATTCCATTTCGGTCTCTCCAGTTATCGGATTCGCTTCCACTTCCCAGGTGTTCACGACTGTTGGACCTCGAGAGGGACACTGATGAACCCTGAAAACAATCAAAGCCAGATAAGGAAATGTTTAATAAGGTAGGTTTCCCGGGCTGGGAGGAGAAAAGAATCCACATTAGACCACTTATCATTTATTTCGATTGCTGTACCCACGAATGCTGATTCTCAGGAAGAGGCTATGGGACCTGTCTGTAGTCTTTGTCCTCCAGCTACCAAGGACACTTGGAAATACACACAGTGAAGTGTTTTTCCTTCATTATGAGGGCGCCCAGAGGAGTTCTGAGAGCCCCCAGTATAAAGATTCATTCCTGTAAGATTTAGAGGATTCCTATTTTGGGGAACAAGGCAAATCCTCCGTCTGGTATAGCAGAGATTCTCTGCCTTGTATCACACAGGACAAGTAGGGAAGCGGTGCAGCTACACCCAATGCTCTGACAGGAATTGAACTCCCAGGCTCACAAGAGTGGAAGGGTGGAGAGAAATCTGGCATTATGTCCTGTGTTAACTCTCATTCAAATAAGTACATGATCTCTCCAACAAATTACAAGTACCTGGAAATTTTAACTTTTTTAATTCCCCCAAATCAAAATAAAAATAGTAATTTAAAAGATCTCACAGTTTGCACTGAACTTGCATTTACTCATTCTTTATTCATTTATTTAATCACTGTATTACAGGTACCATACTTTGTACTATATCTACAGTATTAAAGTTAAGATTCTCTGGTTCTAAAAGTTTTATGTTTACTGGGTAATTCCAAGAGAATCATTTACTCTTCAGGTCACTAAACTCACTTAATTCAATCCCGCAGCAGCATAACCACAGCTGACCGTACGGGGCTGTAATGCTTCTTTCTTCAGGGCATTATAATACCACTCTGGAGGCTTTCTACCTACCTCACTGTAGCCATTGTAGGATCTTCCTCCCCTTTTCTACTCCAAATGTCAGATTACCCTGGGACTTGGTCCCCGCATTCCTATCATCTCGCTCTACACTTTCTCCTTGAGTAATCAGTAATCACAACCTCTGTCAAGGCTTAACAACAGCCATGACTCAAATTTTTACCTCTGGGTTTGAATTCCCTACTGAAATTCAGCATCACAGAGCTGCCAATCTGACACCTCCATTTTACTGTCTCACAGGTATTTTAAACTTAGAGTGCTTGAAATCGTATTGTTGATGACCATCTCCCCAGCTGCACCCAAACCCACCCCTCTCCCAGAATTCCTAAATCTCAGTGGCGACCATTCATCCAGTTGCTCAAGCCAAACTTCAGAGAGTCATATTCGTTCCTTCTCCCCTCACTACATCCAATCTATCAGTTAGTTTTATCAATGTCATATCTAAACATACCCCAAATCTACCTACTTTTCTCCATCTCCACGACTGTCACCAGTAGCCTCCTTAATGGACATTTTGATTCCATCTTGCCTCCCATCCCAATAATCCATTTTCCATGAAGCAACTAGGTGTTTCTTTTAAATGCAAACTAGAACAAAATCATGCCTCTCATAAGCATAAAGTCTTTCCATGCTTTTCTAGTACTTTACCATGGGCTGAGGTGCTCCGTAACTGAGTCTCTGCCTCCCTCTCCAACCTTATCTTCAATGTTCCACCACCCCATCCACCTTCTGCTCCATGAACTTACCAGTCTGTTCTGACTTCAAGATGATAATGCCAGCTATTTCCCCGGCCTAATACTCTTTTCCTAGATCTTCACAAGGCTGGCCCTTTCTTGCCATCTAGGTCTTACCTTAAACATCATTTGCTCATTAAAGCCAGCTAGGACTACCCAATGTAAAGCAGCCTCTGTTCACATTTATCAGGGACTTTTATTCCTTAATGCCTTCTTGTTAACTTGTTACATATTTCTTTCTACCCACCAAAAAGAAAGCTCTGTCCATGAAAGGAAGAATCTGTATTCAAGCATTGTATCTCTAGTGTCTAGAATTGTGTCTGAAACACAGAAGGTCCTTAATAATAAATATTTGCAGAATACTGGATCTCACAGATACCTTTTCGTACATCTATGGGATCCCCTTTGCTGAACTGTGGGAAGGGGCATAGGGAAAGGAAGGCTCCTGAGACCAAATAAATGGTCTTTTTCAATTAAAACCATCTTTAACATTATACTTCAACCTATCCCACGAAGCAAGGGAAATAAGAACATGCTCAGAATTGGTAATTACCAGAAGCATTAATGAATTATTATGTAGTATTTCTATATATTTTAAAACTTCTGTATCTAAACTCTTTTTGAGTACAAAAAAACCACTCACCTGAGATCTAAGCTGATTTAATTCACACAGCTATATCAGACCTGGCTAAACGATGTTTTCTAAAAACATTAAGTAAAACATAATCTTTTGATATTTATTACTTCGTTATCTACTAACTAGAGTATCACGAAGAGCAGCTCACCTCCACTCTTAGGTCTGTAAGACTTACAATAACCAGACAACCTCATTACTCTTAGTGCTGGGGAAATTAAAAACCATTTTTTGATTCCCAATGCAGGTTTTATTTGCTCCAGAGAATATGTAACCATTCCTAATGCCTTTAAGAGATGACTAGCAAAAAGAAAAGGAAAATCCCAAACCTTTTGTAGTTCTGTTGATGTGACAAAAATATTGCAGGTCAAGGAGCCTTTTGTTTGACCTTTGCTGTCCCAGTATATCATCAAGTGGATAGGGTCATACTTTTGAGTCTTGAAGAAAACAAAAATAAGCCTCAAGCTACCTAACTTCTTCTCTAAAGGAGCTCTTTGGAAAAGGCTAATTTCTGAAAAATGCCTTAAAACTGGAAACAGCTGCTCAAATCTGGTTTCTCAGAAATCTGAACAAGATGTTCAAAGCCTCGGTTTCTTGCCTAAAGCAAGCTTCCCAGCGCAGGAAACTCATGTGCCTTGATCCCAACACACCGAACAGCCCTCACCCATCAGGACCTACTGGCTAAGTGTGCTTCTCTAGAGCAGCATTCCACTTGTCTATTTGGTTTTGTTTTTCTTTGGAAAAGATTAAGGAAAAAGAGTGTTTCTAGCTACCCTCCAATTTAAAAATAGTGCTACAAGCAGAGATGTGGTCAGTCTTTTAATAAAAATTGTTTAAGTTCTCTTCACTTTTCCCCAGGTCCTTCTCAACCCAACCCTGTCCCTGTGTTCTAACCCAAAGAAACAATCTTCACTAATTGCCCAGTTTTTAATCCCTCTGAGCTGTAACAGAATAAAGAGAAGGGCAGCCACCTGCAGATAGCAGCTGCTTCAGAATATCAGATCACGCTGTGTAAGGGCCCTTTCACCTCCTCTCAATGGCTTTCGGATGCATGAAGAAAAGTTCAAGTCCTACACACCTGGAAGAATCTAGAACCATTCCCTAAGAAAGCTTGGTTATATTTCATCAGCAGCAGTGTTTAAAGGGACCGTGAATAAAAGCAGGTAACGTGGTGAATGCCCTTGCACTGATCTCGCTGGTTACATCCTCTCCCCTACCTTTCAATGTGAATGAGCTGTTAGACATTAGCCAGGAAGGTAGAACAGGCTAGCCCAAGAAAGCCAAAGCAAAGAAAAGCCACAGGAGGGGATTCAGCCACTGAGTCAGGACCCTGCACGTTCCTGCCCACAGAAAGTGGTCTACTTGTCCTTGGACAAGTGCCAGAACAGAGGAGTCTTTCAGCTTCTGACATGATTTCTGTGCCATCCCCCTTATGTTACGTCCCTGTAGAGCACTGTTTCCAGAAGGGAGGCTGCATCAGAAACAGACTAGACTTTTGCTGAAAATATGGATTACTGGTTCCTGCTGGCTCCCTCCCTGATGAGTTGAGATCCTGGGGGAAGAATTTGCATTTTTAAGTGCTCCAAATGATTCTTATGTCTTTTAAGGTACAATAACATGGCTCTAGAGCATTTATATATCGCCTTGCTATGTACCCTCTTGAGTTAAACCATTAGGAAGAGGAGTATAAAGAAACTTTGTAAAATGAATTCAAGTCCTCTCTCTGACAACTACTACCATGACCTCAAGTAAGACACTTAACTGATCTGGGCCCCTTTCCCTTACTGGGAGTTTATAGGTATCAAATACGCTTGTGGATGAAAATGTACCATATAAACCCACAAAAAAATAAATGAGTGTGATCTGATAATTATTACTGGCACATTATGTGTTCACATAACACTCTAAGGTATTCCTTTGGATATAAAATGCATATCTAGTTTGAATGTGCAGAAATACTTCCAATAATAAGCATTCATATATGTATATGAACACATCTTTCATCAGGCTCTTGGTTTTCTTCAGGGTAAAGTTCTTCAGTGGAAATAACAGTAGCTGCTAAATATTGCTGAGAACTTCCTGCACACCATGCCGAGCACTGGATGCCCTCTCCCACATCATCCTGAAACAACTGCAATGAGAAAATGGGCTCAGAGGTGTGAAGTCACTCATCAAAGCTGTACATGTGTCGGTGGTAGCTGTCAGGCCCCACAGCCCCTGCACCTGACAACTACGTTATTAGAATGATCATCATTTCAACCTGTCACACTACTGGTCTTTGAGAAGAGAAGTGAATTAGCATTTCTAAAGTGAAATATTTCATCTCTGAAACTACAATCAACCACCTAACACTCCACTCCGCCAAAGGTAAGGGTGAGCAGAATGGAAGGCTGCAGTATTCAATACATCAGTGGAAGCCTAAGAATTAGCACAGCAGTTTTAAGGTCTCTGCCAGTGAAAGGAGATGTTTATTTTCTCTCAAAGCTACAATGGCAGAAAGAGGGGTGTACCTCCTAGAGCCTCAAATTTTTCACAATGGCTCCTACATTCTAGCTGCTGACAGTAACTTCAATCTTTAAATACAGCCAGCTAGGTTGCTACTTTAAGTCTGACAATGAAATTCACAGGAGACTGTTCTTTTTAGTATTTCAATAGTATTTTCTTTTTCACTGACTCAGAGAGACAAAGGAAAAAATGTCATGTTTGCTTCTGCCTTTCATCAGCATTCTAATTTATTACAAAGAAAACGGGTGGAGAAAAGAAGGTCAATCTACAAATGCTAGTTATTAGACTAACCCTTAACCACTATTTGTTTTTCAGCCTACAGTGTTCTGGTTGAACACTGTGATTCTTGGATTAATCATTTTCATCCATGTTTGAGTTTGCACAGCCTCACCAGTAGTGTGTGTGCATGTGCTCTAACTCCACCCCACTCGCAAAAGCCTTACAGCCAAAATCTGACACTCTCCAACTGAAAAGGCCTTGCCGAGTGAGTCGTACAGCCTAGCTGAGAAGCAAGGAACCCTGGATCTCTTCTCCACGTGGTGAGGATACCAGCTTCCCAGTCTCACCCTGAGCTACAGCCAACATCGAGGAAGCATAACCTTTTGGAGCTCTCGTTTGTGACACTTCCTGCTGTGTTCCTGGCACATCTGAACACACTGAATTTTTAACTCATATCTGAGAACTTGTTTTTGTTGTTGGATACTTGCCTTTTCCTCCTATGGTGGGTTGCGAGTGATATCCTTGGATAAAGGGATTCTTTATACATTTTTTATGGAATGTTACATCTGTCCTTTGCTTAATCTCAGCCCTGCTCTATCACTTATGACACTCTCCCCCTAACAAAAACAAGTTTATCCAAATTTACACCTCCTTCACAGCTGATCAACAACTGTGAGAGAAGACGCATAAAAGTTCATAATATATTGGATTGTATCAATTTCACAGCAATACGTTTACAGGAATAGAAGTGAAAACAAATCACCATTAATAGATTGTCCTTATATAAATAGAGAATGGGAGAGGAGAGAAGATTGTTCTCTTCTGCTGAGAGAACAGACAGGAAGAATAGGTAGGGCATGACTCTACAAACCTCAAAAGTGGTTGTCATTGTGGGCTTATAGGACACATGGTTGGCCCTTCTCAGCTCCTTGATAGTTTCAGCGGGCATGGATTTAGAAAACCCGAGGCCACTCCAGGTATTTGTGGGTGTTCTGACCTCCGTCACCACCGGTTTCTTTAACATAGCTTTGGAAAACAGAACATAAAACAAATGCTTGATATTTTTAATGAATTTCTTAAATAAGATATTGATGATTATCGTTTCTTTGATATATGTAAAGAAATTATCACTGAATATTATTTCTTAACACAAAATGCCTTAAAATATCCTCATAAAACATTTTATACAAAGTAGTGGTAAACTTTAAAATGATACATTATTTCTTAATTGATCTAATGCTAATCTACTCAACCTCAACAAAGTTTGTGCAACTTGAACGTAAACATTCTGGGATTCCTTTTATGAAGGTCCAATTTCTCAGTTCAACATCAACACTGAAAAACCTTTTATGTGTTTACTGAAAAAAAAAATGAAAGTATAGATCATTAACGTGTCACATACCTTTGGTTGCTAATAGCTTTTTCTGTTCATAGTCAAATGCCTGAAAAAAAAAAAAAAACCAGAAAATATCTTTATTGTCAGTCTATCCAAATGTTATGCCAATACTTCATGAAAAGATTTTGACTACAGCCCATGAATCTGCCTGGGGCAAACACTCAGCTCTGCACCAGAATGTGACAGTAATCCATGCAAGTCTGATAAACTTAAACATGTTTTCAAAACTAATTCATTGGAAAAAAAAAAAAAAAACTAATTCATTGGGCTTCCCTGGTGGCGCAGTGGTTGAGAGGCCGCCTGCCGATACAGGGGACGTGGGTTCGTGCCCCGGTCCGGGAAGATCCCACATGCCACGGAGTGGCTGGGCCCGTGAGCCATGGCCACTGAGCCTGCGAGTCCGGAGCCTGTGCTCCGCAACGGGAGAGGCCACAACAGTGAGAGGCCCATGTACCGCAAAAAAAAAAAAAAAACCTAATTCATTATAATAATAAAGTACTACTTCCAACTTTAAGTCATGACAGTGACAAAAGTTAGAAATTTTCCTTCAAAAAGAAAAAAATTCCTATTTACTATGAAATATTTGACACACCAGGACCAATATATGCTAACGTATAGTGAATAACCTAATAACAGTTATGCTAAGTTTCAAAATAATGCATTATCAGAATGCTTAAGCAGTACAGTAAAATTAAACCTAAATAAAAACCTAAATTAAAAAAATAAAACTTAGTTATCTTTTATTGCACAGGACTAGGATGGCACCATTTATTCTTCCCATTCACATTGAATAAGTGACTATGACACAGTCGGGTCTACATAGGGACCAAGGTAGGTCATTTTGAAGAAAGAAGTCCAGATATAGCTACATCTCAAATGCTAACCCAGGGTTCTCAACTCGCCAATTCAGGAACTAGCTTAGACTTGATTTAAGAATGTCTCTTGTAATAAACTATAACGGAAAAGAATTTTTTTAAAAGTATATAGATATATACATATAACCAAAATCACTTTGCTGTACAACTGAAACTAACACAATATTGTAAATCAACTATACTTCAATAAGTTAAAAAAAAAAAAAAAGAATGTCTCAAAGGCCTATCAGATGGGTCAAGAACCCACTGGCAAGAGCTCTTTGGACCTTCCTCCCAGGAGGACTATACCATCATATGTAGGGTGTCCATATAATTTATGGTCTGAAACAGGATACTTCTGAAAGTGAAATATACTACAAATGATTAGGCCAAAATAATAAAAGTAAACAGGCTGACCTAGACCAACCAGAAGGAACATGGCAGTAAATTGGGAGAGTCAGATTTTTAGATAACACAGTTTGATAATGTTTTTGAAATTCTAGGTCTAAAATGATTCTGGGAGTTAAAATCAACTTGTAATGACTACTGTCTAAGGGCAAGATGTGGGGAGATGCTAAAGTTACTTGTTCAGTAAATATTTATTGAGTGCCTTCTGGCTAAAGGGACTGTGCTGCACTTTGTGTAAGAATATTATAATGAATCAAAAATAATCTATAGCCTCAAATCATACAGAGGCTTAGCAGGGGTGAGTAAGAAAAATAACCACAAAATAAATCAGAAAGTGAGATAAGTGTGAAGAGAGAGCTGGAGATATAGAAGTCCAAGAATGATCAGGAGACAGAGATCATCTTCAGCTATAAAGCAATCAGGGAAGTCTTCAAACTATTATCATTGATTTCCTGGTGATTTTAAGAGTCACTTCTTCACTAATGGTGTAAATACATCTATTTAAATTGAAACTCTATCACCAAAAACATTTACATCCATCCTAAAAGAAAGAAACATGAAAGTGGTTCACTATAGGTATATACCCGATGGAAAAGACGAGAATCACAAGATGGATGAAAACCATAAAGGGATCATAAAGGAATTTGATACTTCTTAGATGAGAGAACTTTAATTTATAATAACTGAAAATAAATCTGCCAGAGAAAATGTAATAAATGTCTTTTTTTCTAACTTTGCACTTTATTAAAGGCTATGGCTTTTGTAAAAAAACATTCATCTGAAAACTCTTGAAAATGTTCAAATGCAAAGGATTAGAAAAACAGACAAGCAGGATTGTACTGTAGTTTTCACTGGAATTACAGAAGTATGATTTAGTCCCATGAATTAATATCTTTGACATATCTGTGACAACTTATTTCTAGGATTTTGTGAAGTTTTTCCCTTTTTTGAAAGTGGGGGGATGGGAGATGATAAATCTCTTACTACAAAGTAGGTAAGTCTACCCAGTAATTCAGACAGTGAAATCAAATGTTTAGAGGCATCTCTAAAAGCACAAAATCCTTATCTTTCATATTGTGGTCTATATGGAACAAATTTCTGAATTTCATGATCAATAGTCTATTTTGAGTAATTAGCCTAATACTTCGAAAATGGATACAGAGAAAATCCCTGCTGAGGAAACTGTTCAAAATAATCATAAAAATCTGTGAACCAACATAACCATCAATAATATTTAGCATCTCCTTTCAAAACACTAAAGCTTTACATTAGTTATTTTTATAACTAAGGAACACCAAATTTATCTTCTCCATTTCACAGACAGAAGAATATTATATCTATTTATCCAAGAGTATGTCATGAGATAGTAAATGCTTAGAAATAACAGCTCTCATATTTATCTATATATTTTTTAAACAGATGAAAAATGTCATTTGCATAAGACACAGTGACATAGACCATGTCACTTTTAATATTATATTTTAAAGACTTCTTCTCAAACTAAATCCTGCATTTCTTTTTTTTTTTGCGGTACGCGGGCCTCTCCCGTTGCGGAGCACAGGCTCCGGACGCGCAGGCTCAGCGGCCATGGCTCACTGGCCTAGCCGCGCCGCGGCATGTGGGATCTTCCCAGAGCAGATCACGAACCCGTGTCTCCTGCATCGGCAGGCGGACTCTCAACCACTGCCACACCAGGGAAGCCCTGCATTTCATTTTAATGTTTATAACAAAACCAATTCCTAACTACTGCATATATATTTAAATTTAATTTCTGGTCTACTGCTAAAAGCTCACTGAATTCCCCATTCCCTAGGCAGCCTACATTTGGATGACTTGTCCATTTTTTTTTTTTTTTTTAATCATTACCTGCATGTTGACATATGATGGCCGTGGGGCAAGGCGGGCCCTTTCATTGTTCTGCTGGGCAGCGGCAGCCCTCTCTGCAGCACGCTCACTCCCTGGAGCCTTCTTGTCAGCCAAAGGGCTTTCTGCAGTACTCAGATCAGGCTCTGAGAGCAACCTGTCAGTGCTGCTGTGAAAGAGAGTTTGGGATTGAACACTCCACCATTACATACAAATGTAGCACACATTTCCTAGGTGCCACATTGACTATGTAGGTTTACCACTGTCAACCATTTACATGTATTATCTCATTTAATCCTCACGGTACTGCTATGAGGAAGGCAGTCTTATTATCCCTATTTTTCAGATGAGGGGAGTACCTTGTCCAAGGTCATACCTCTGGTAAATGGTAGAGCTGGGATTTGAACCCAGACTTTCTGACTCTAGAGATGGTGCCGAAACTATTTCATGATCTATATTCACACACATTAAATATAGCATGTATGATACACTGTATGCAGTACATATGAAATAGACATACAGACAAGATTTCTAATTTACATACATCAAGGACATATCCCTGACCCATGTTTACACAGTCTAAACAAACTGAGTCAGTCGGAAGGCATGCAGATGATCCAGTTCTTTTGTGTGCAATGTACATGATATTGCTAACAAATCTGCTATGATAAAGGCAGCAGGTAAATATTCTTTAACATCTGTTCAGGGTGCAGGGAAAGAACACGAAAGTGCTTCTTAAAATGGGGGCAATTATCTGAATTGTAAGAATTTATAATGCCCTACACATGCACCTCAAGTTCACATCCAACGGCATGTTAGGCTCAAGTAAAACAGAAATAACAAACAGTATTAGTCAAAGAGCTGACTTGCTCACACATTCTTCCTTTTATCATTCACTCTTCAGTTGTACCAGGGGAATTCAGAGGAATTTAGAAAGGACTATTAAAATACAAAAGGAGCAGCAAAGAACTCTGTTTGACAAAAGTTCAGAGAGGCTTCACACAGGCGTGTGACCTGGAATTTAAGGGGCATCTGCAGGTGTAACAGCAACTCAGAGGGAACAGCATAAGCAAAGGAAAGGAAGTGTGCAGTCACTGGTGGTTTCAAAGCCAGAGTGTGACAAAAATTACTGGAACAAAATAAAGGATTGATAGAGCTGATAAGAGACTGGAGACAGGGAGACCATTCCGGAGGTTGCAGCTTAATTCAGATGGAGATAATCAGTTCACACTTACACATTCAATGAACACATTTAGTGATGAAAGGAACAGGTATATACTTCAAATGCATCAACACAGAGGGAAAACAAAATCATTTCTCTAACCTATAATAAATAATGTTAATTTGGCATATTAGTATCATGTTAAGAAAAACACAAGTAAAGCAGATTTGGACAAAATGGGAACAATGGTAGTTAATCAAAGAGTTTATAAAAGTAAAACAGATTTTGCTTTTTATAAAAGCAAAACAGATTTTGCTGAGAAAAAGACGAAATAAGAATATATATTAATACAACACTGGAAATCAACTATACTTCAATAAAATCAATTTTTTAGTTAAAAATAAATATATATGTTATATTTGCCTAAACACACTCTATTCTGTAACGATATAAAAGACAGTAGAGGAAATTGGGTAGATGAAGTGGATGGGAACAAAACCTTTCGATGTAGAAGCATTCCACTGTTTTGCGTTTTTAAAATGTGAATAGACTGCCTATTTGAAAAAAATAAAATAAATGGAAGAAGTAAGGATAACACATTTGTTATCCCTAATGGTGCTATAGTAAGCGAGAATTATATTTAATATAACATATGCATTTATACTCACTGTGATTTGTCGTAAGTAAAATCATGATACTGCCAAATATTTATTACCAAAGTGAACAATTCACTACCTTGGAACAAGGGAGCCATAGTTTAAGTTGGAAATTCAAAGCCAAATGAAGAAGAATTCACACTAAGAAAATTTCTTACAGCAAAAATCGTAGAGTTAAAATTGCCCTGCTGATTACTGAAGAGCAGAGAGAATGCTAAAGTTTCAGAGCAAAAGAGATGGTTTAGGGAATCCAGAAATAAACCCAACCAGCTAAAGGAAGGGGAGAGATGACAGAGAAGATTTAAGGGCACTAAAAAGGAGACAGCAGGCCTAAAATGGAGTCACTTGTGCTAAACCCCACATCAACAAACCAAGACTTGATACCTAACCTAACTGCAGTTTCAGCCTCTCCTAGGAATGTAATCTTAACCAGTCCTGTCTGGAATTTCCTGGCCAACAGTAGTGAGGTAATCCACCAGACAGACTGCTGCCTTCTCCCAAAGGAAGGTAACCTTGCCTGAAATAATCCTTTCTTTTCTTTATGACTTCCTTGTCCCTCCTTTTTTCTCCTTTTAAAATGTTTTCTTTTCTGCAGCATTTTGGAGCTCCTTTCTATTTGCTAGATGGGATTTTGCCGATTCATGAATTGTTGAATAAAGTAAATTTGATCTTTAAACTTACTCAGTTGAATTTTTTTTTTAACAGATTTGGTGGCAGTAATAGGACTGAAGGAGACTTCCAATAACTCTGGGAATGAGAAACACAGGTGTGGCACCTGCAAACCCTTTTGAGTTCTCTGTCTCTCTCGCTGCTTCTGAGGACTGTAGGTAACTTCCTCTCAGTTCTGAGCTCTGCTCTCTTTGCACTGAGCTCCCAATCTAATTGGCTTTTTCCAATACAGGGCAGGTCAGCTGGATCCGTCAGATGATTCTGCTGGGAGCTCAAGCCCCTAGCCTTTATTTCAGACCACAATAGTCAATTAACTGGTGGAAACCCCCAGGCCTTGATTCTGTCCCAAGATCCATGTGGGAACTATCAGTTCTCCATGGATGTGGAACCCCTAGTCCTCAGTCTCCATTTGTTGAGGTCTGTTGGTTCAATTCTTTCCCCAGGCCAAGGTCCCATGGCAGGAATTGTTGGTGGTATACACAAGACCTTTACCTGGCTGGGACACAGCAAAATCCTTTGGTTACTGCCAATTTGTTAAGGTGCGTGTGTGTGTTTATCTTGTTTTCTGTAGATAAAAGCTACCGCTAATAGGAATCTCAGAAGCCAAAAAGCCACAAAAATTCGTGGGCATGGGTGAAGCACTTAAAAGCTGATAAAGTACTCTCCACCTAACTCAAAGGACTCCCGTGTTCAAATAAGCTGGTCCTGGAACAGGTTAGCTTGACACTAGGTCATCCACCAACCTCAAGAAGATTTCCGTGAAACAAGGTTCACTGTAAAATACCACACAATCCCCAGGCCCACAGCACATCCTTCTTAGATATTGATCTGGCTCCCCCAAACCCAAAACGGCTTAGCTGAAAGAAATGGGATCCTTAAAATTCAAAGAGTTAAGCACTCCACCTTCTGGTACACTTGCTTATTTTACATCTAAGAACTATGGTCCTGGAAGCTATAATTATCTATAAAAATGGCAAAGTGTTACTAAAGATGACCTAAAATTAGAATGGCCATTATGAGTAATGTTCCAATTATATAAGATCATTTAAGAAGTGCACTTAAAAACAAGGACTCCCCGCTCCCCCCCTCAAAAAAAATGGTATACCTATTTTAATTGGAATGCAGAAAACTCCAAAAGCCTTCAAAATTCCAAAACAGCTTCAATGAAAGATTCATTGCAAAAAGGCTAATGAAAAATTAAAGACACAAGAGGTACCTAAAACAAGAGACAATAAGACTGACATAACTACTACTGCTCCCCTCTATCCTTTTTTTTTTTTTTTTGGCCATGCTGCACATGTGGGATTTTAGTTCCCCAACCAGGGATCAAACCCCAGGCCCTCAGCAGTGAGGGCACAGAGTCCTAACCACCAGGGAACTCCCTATCCTCTTTTATATGAGTGCTCACTCCAGTAATCCTGTCTAAATTTCCTTTCCACTCTGAAGAGACTAGAAGATCACAAACAAATGTCTGACAGGTTAGTGGTCATGCAGTGAAACCACTGGGACCCTGTGGGGCTCCTGGGCATGGAAGCCTTTCTGTGTCCCCTGTTTCTTGTTTGCAGGGAATAGACTCCAGCCTCTATGACCTTCCCTGGGTTCCAAAGGGCAGATTGGAACAGTTGCTAATTAGGGAAGGGAGGGGATACAGAGACAAGGGAGGAGCAGTCAAGAAACAGTAGTGCAGCCTCGGGGCAGGGTGCTGATTCTGCATCAAGGGATACACAGAACATCTTTGAACTCTTCTACAGAACTAAAGACTCCAACAACTGGAAGACAAACTGCCTGATGAAGCAATCCTCATTCCAGACAGAAACTCACGGTTTGACAGCCTTGAGAACCAGAAAAGCTCATCAGGAGACCACCTGAGGCCAGATTAAAGGAGTGCAGGCCCCACACACACCCTGCTCCTATCAGCAACCCCACCCTTGAACCACTGCTATAACAGTCCTCACCAAATCCTCCCAGGTTAGGACACACAGTTTTTCAGGGCACAAGCCCGCTGCGGCCCCCTTTGCCCAGCAAAGCAATAAAGCTGTTCTCTTCTACTTCACCCCACACTCTGTCTCCAAGATTCGCTTCAGCACTGGTGCACAGAGGCTGACTTTTCAGCATCAATAGACACCCTCATATCTACCCTCAAAGGAGGGCCCCTGAATGAGCTCCTCCCAGAATTGATGAGATTCTGAGGGATTTTCTTATAAACTGCTACATTATTCCCTTAAACAGCTAAGGGAAACTAAATTAAAATTCATGAAAAACCTTGCCAAATTCTGGTAGATACTAGAGCTACACCCTCTATTTTAAACCTCACTTGGAGCCTGTAGGTGGGATCCTGGGAAAACTGGCAGAAGCCCACGAAGGGAGAAAATTCTTACCAGAGTCAGCTCTCCTGGGTCTCTGTCTGTACTACCCAATAAAGAGAGGAAAATAAAATATTTTTTGCACCCTCTTCTGGAATACCTCTTAAGTCTAAGGGGTTGTTCAATACTGCCAGAAATACTTACTGCTTGTCCACACCGAAAACTGACAAGATAGTTAAAAGATTTTTTTTTAAGTAGCTCTGCAGTCAACAGTTGGTCAAAAATTGGAAGCTGATATTCAGAGGCTGATGGGAATTTTTTTTACGTCTCCTCCCTTAAACTAAAATTAAACTATGCACTCAGAGGGGAAGAAAAACCCTCTAAAGCCTCTGTGAAAGGATTTACTAAAACATTCCAAAGGCAAACAGCTCTAAATCCAGAACACAGAAATCTTGTGGTTCCCACCTTAGTTAGAAATCTTCTCCCTGATATTTAAAAAAAAAAAAAAAAAAAGCAAATTAAGGATAATGTAGTTGGATGGGTGGCTCAAACTATGTCATTTAGGCTGCAACCCAATTCTTTGAGGAATTGAGAGCAACTGTCCTTATCTTACAAATCTTTGCAAAACTAGACACTAGCTGTAGAGGCAGTTCAAAGTCCACCTATTCCTTTTACCAATCCTAAAAACTCCCCTATTCAGAAGGCTTGTAAGTATTGTAGAAATTCTGGCCTTATAGGAAGAAACCAAAGTCCTTGGAGGAACTTGCATTCTTTCCCTGTACCTTTGAGATGTAAATGTTCTACAAACTTTAGGGAGGTAATTCTTTTTTTTCTTTTTTTTTTTTTTAGAGAGGTAATTCTTATCAGAAGATGAACAAAAGGGAAAAGGTCATTTGAAACTTAGGTGCACAAAAAAATTTTTAAGTGTCTTCCCCACAAATACAGTAAAAAGCTTCAGCCATCTGAGCAGGTAAACTTAACTTATTCCATCTACCAGAAAACAAATCCAACTTTTTTTTTATAACTAGTGAAATTTTGTATCACTGTACCTGATTCACAGCAGTAATTAAAAAATGGAACCCAGAAGGTCTCTGTTTATGACTGTCAGTTTATGTGTGTCTATGTATGTGTTGCAGATATATTGAATTTTCCACCTCCGGATGGTATTGCCAAAATTAATTTGTAAAAGAGCTCTATGTAAGTGGCTTTAAAAAATTAAGTACTTATATAAATTAAGTAAATTGAATCCAGTAGTCCCCCTTTATCTGTGGATTCACTTTCCATGGTTTCAGTTACCCACAGTCAACCTCAGTCTGAAAATATTAAATGAAAAATGCCAGAAATAAATAAGTCATACGTTTTAAATTGTTTGCTGTTCTGAGTAGTGTGATGAAATTTCTTGCCACCCCACTCCATCCCATGGTGGAATTCCCCAACCATCAACATCATCATAGCTCAATGATCCAGGATCAGATCCTCCATCTGATATATCAGCAGAAGGTCAATAGCAGCCTACCACTACATCACGATGCCTACATCACTCACCTCACTTCAGTTCATCACACAGGCATTTTAATCATCTCACATCATCACAAGAAGAGGAAGGGTGAGTACAGTACAATAAGACATTTAGAGAGAGAGAGAAAGTGAGAGAGAGATACCACATTATTATAATATATTGTTATAATTGTTCATTAGTTATTGTTGTTAATCTCTAATTAAATTTTATCATAGGTATATATGTATAGGAAAAACCATAGTATACATAGGAATTCAGGACTATCCATGGTTTCAGGCATCCACTGAGAGTCTTGGAACATATCCCCAACAGAAAAAAGGGGATTACTACAGATGTTAAGTGGGATAAAAGTTTTTCAGTAAACTTTTTTTTTTTTTTTCCCATGGTACGCGGGCCTCTCACTGTTGTGGCCTCTCCTGTTGCGGAGCACAGCCTCCGGAGGCGCAGGCTCAGCGGCCATGGCTCACAAGCCCAGCCTCTCTGCGGCATGTGGGATCTTCCCAGACCGGGGCACGAACCCGTGTCCCCTGCATCGTCAGGCGGACGCCCAACCACTGCACCACCAGGGAAGCCCTTTCAGTAAACTTTTAAAATAGTTTCTCTAAAATCTTTTTGGTAACCTAAACCAAAGTTTTGCTAAATTAAAGTAAATGATGGATAGTCAATGAATATCCAGATCATTTCCAAATAAGATAAAATACTAAAACATTAATTACTGAACACAGGTTTACCACTTTTGGCCTTTTTATTTTTTTACAGAGAAACTAAAGATGTTTGGATACATTAATAAACGTGTTTTGTGCCACGCTGAGAAATTTACTATGGAAAAGCATGTGTTTCTAGACATTGTAAAAAATATTAATTTGTCAAGTCACACAGTTGTTTACTTCTTTTCACTAAAAAGGTTGTTTAGGGTTAAAAATTAAATATATATTATATAAATATGTTTATAATTATATATGTATATATATATATAATTAAAGTTACTAGAAATAATAAGGAAACATTTCCATATTCAAGGAAAGTAGGATGTGTGTTTTCAGTAAAAGAAGGTATGAGGAATGGAGAGGAATTTTTGTTGATGAAAATAAAACTAATTTTGTCCTGAAGTGAGACTGGTTACTGCAGAATGGGAAAGAAGAAAACATAAGACCAAACTGCAGAAGGTTTGTGGGAAAGGAATCTTGGGAAAGGAATTTTATGTGTGGTCAAGCAGGCTAAAATTAGAATGAATTTATTTAAGTGGAAAAAAAATGAGTTTTAATATCAAAAGTACATCAGTGCAAAATCAGAATTGATTTTCTCTCTGTTAAAAGAACAAGTGATTTTGAATTACTGGTCTGCTCTTAGTAAGAGATTGTAAAAGGTTGTTATTTACCTTTAAGTAATCTGCCTAGAAAGCAAGTATTTTGTGCTTTACCAAAATAACTTCCTGTAACAACTATTTAACTTTCTATATTTGCCTGTGTAGTCTTCAACTGTCACTTTGGTTAAATGGATAAGTAAATGTTGTTTCACAGTGACCTATGATCCTATTTGACCAAGTGTTTTTAAACCTTTTGATATTTTTGACAAACTTCCCCCAAACTAAATCCCAAATGAAATCTTTCTGACCTCAAACTAACTTTGAGATTTTCCAGAGGGCTCCTGGGACACATCTCAAAAGATTTGTTCCCTCTTCTTATAAAAGGAGAGCTCTTAAACTAATTAGGCTTCTTTGATGTGTTAAATTACATGGGAAGTATTGTCAAATAAAAGTAATACTAAGCCCTCTCTATTTTGTATTTGTATAGGTATATAAGTGTTCCAGAGCTGTGTGAAATTCCTAGAGATGTGATATGTCCAGGTATAATGTTATCAGTCATAATTAATATTAACGTAAACTGGTGTATATCACAGAAATAACTACATTTCTTTATCAAATGAAATCTCATCAGATCTTGAACAATGGGCATTTTTAAGTCTTTGTCATTTACAGAGACTTACTGTCTTAGATGCTTCTGCAAAAGTGTTCTTACAAAAGTGTTTCATCTTCAAGGAGATTCATGGGAAGGATTTTAACAAGTGCATGTTTCTGATAACATAAAGGTCATAAAACTGAAGTGGATTCAAGCAGAACAAATATCAATTATTGTACATGGGACTAAATGGACTGAGGAGAATGATTATAATTTTTTAATGATTTTTTTTTGTTTGAAAAATTGCTAGATCCTTAATGTTTTGTTTTTCCAGATTTAAGGAAACCTTTTTTCCTAAGTTATCGATGACTTACAGCAATTTGGTAAAGTATACCTTTGTAAACAAAGATGAAACATTCACTTTTCTCCCTACCTGATCCCTCCAGAAACTCTTTGGAAACTCTTCTGTATTCTTTGCACAGCAATGCAGTTAGTTATTTGCAAAGGTCAATAAGAATCTGTTCTCCTTGTAACAGAACACATTGGAAACACTGGCTATATTACCAAAGCTTTGACTGAAATGTCATATTTGAGAGAGACGTACACAGACTCAGATATGATGTGACAGCTTTAAGGAACTAAGGTTAACTTAATAAAGCCAATAAAGCCCCTTGAAAAAAACTGGCCTGGTACTCTGATTACAGGGTTCCTGGCAGCCTTACCCAGTGAGTAAGGAAGGTCATTTCCTGGCAGGCCCAGGAACCTCAGGTTATTTTTGGGACCTTATGAAGAGAGGAATTCACCCAAACTATAGGTATTGTAGGTAAAATCTGATGGCGAGTCCTTGGCTTGGCTTTCTGGCCTCAGAGGCTTTTAAGAGTTCAATCTGAGATTCCTTATGAAAAGTTCCTGCAAAGCAGTTTTAAAAAGTACTCATACAATACAATCACTATTCTTGCTGCACTTATGTAAATAATCAAGCCAATTTTAAAGCAAACAAATTACTTTAACTGCAATTATCTTTTCTTTTAAAAAAAATGGAAGTAACTATAGAGAGAAAAATGTTTGTACTTTTGTAGATATTAGATTCTAGTGCTATTAATTTTGAGGTTTTTAATATTCCTGTAAACTGGACTGGATCCTGAATTCTTCTAGTTCCCTTCAAATAACTAGCCACAATTCTCCAAACTTATGTTTCCAATTTTCTCCCACCCTTCTGATTTGGAATCACTAAGAACAAAGATGGTCCTTGAGTCTCCTTGGAAGGGACTATACCAGATGCTCTTCACTACTTAAGATGGCAGCCAAACTTCAGAGACTTAGGTACACATCTCACAGCTGAAGAAGTCCCCACCTGACATCTGGTCCTGTACACCAGCTGGAGACCTCAAAATCAAACTGACTAGTTGGAGAAGTAGCTGACACTGAGGTAGACTGCTTCCTCCTGACACCCCAGATCAAGACTTCACACTTTAATTAAATATGAAACCTTTTTCTTCTCTTTTTCTTTCCTTTGCTTTGTCTGGCATTGATCCAGAAAGATAATACAGTCATCTGAATCTCTCAGGCCATTGCTAAGGGAGGTAACCCCTGTAATTTAGAACTTTTTATTTCAGGTTAGGAGATTTACTTCCCAAATGCACTGAAAACTTAAATGACTCATGGCTTGAGTGGGCAAATGCAACAATCCCTGCAAATGAATCCATGAACAGCACCACTTTAGTGGGAGTGGTTTGTGCCCCAACAGTATTTATCTTTGTCTGTGGTGGTTATCATTCTCCTCGGGCATATGGGTGCCTAGATGGCTGGCGCATAACAGGGCAATGCCTCTTGAGTTATCTAACTCTGCCCCTAACTATTTACAAACAAACTGACACTTCATTGGACAACTCCCCTGAATTTATACTGCAGAGTTAGAAAAGTCCAGGAGGCTTTCATGGTTCAGGATTCACATTCCATAGCAGGGCCCTACTCCCAGGGTTAAGAGTAAATGTAAATGAAACTATAATCAGGAATCTCTCCTTAACTCTTGAAAATACTGCAAAATCTACCAAGACAGTGCCCAACAGAATTCCTTAGATTCTCTGGCCAAAGTTGTTCTTTTTTTTTTTTTTTTTTTTTTTTTTGCAAGGGCCTCTCACTGTTGTGGCATCTCCCGTTGCGGAGCACAGGCTCCGGACGCACCGCACAGGCTCCGGATGCACAGGCTCAGCGGCCATGGCTCACGGGCCCAGCCGCTCCGCGGCATGTGGGATCTTCCCAGACTGGGGCATGAACCCGTGTCCCCTGCATCGGCAGGCCGACTCTCAACTACTGCGCCACCAGGCAAGCCCCCAAATTTGTTCTTAATAATAGAATAGCCTTTGATTATCTTTTAGCTGAACAAGGGAGTGTCTGTGCTGTGGCCAACACTACATGCTGAACCTGGATTAACATTCTGGGCAAGTGGAAACTCAGTTAACTAAAATCACTGAGCAAGCTACTTGGCTTAAAAAAATGACTCCTTCCGCAGGGTCTTTCTTTGACTTATTTGATTTTGATTGGTTTGGGTCTGGGGGGCTATGGCTCCGAACTGCCCTCCAGACACTGGAAATTATTCTACTTATAACAGTCATAGTAGTCTCCCTGGTGCATTGAATTCGCTCAAAAGCTTTAAATGTATGTTTGCAGCCACTAACCACTGAGCAAATGACCTCCCTAAAACTGGAATGCCAGAAAAGAAAGGAAGAAAATGACTGACTAAAACAACTGTGAGCCTGAAGTCATGACCTGTGAACACCACAGAGAGGATCAGTAAAAGCTGTAAGAACTAAACTATAGAGAGGTAGCTGAGAGTGGTGCTAATGCCTTAAATTTTGATCACATCTCTCACTTGGGCTGAAAGTCTGATCAAAAGGAGAGAATTGTGAAAAAAGGGACAACAGGCCCAAAATGGAGTCACTTGTACTATGCCCCATATCTGCAAACCAAGACCTGATACCTAACCTAACTGCAGTTTCAGCCTCTCCTAGGAATGTAATCTTAACCAGTCCTGTCTGGAATTTCCTAGCCAACACTAGTGAGGTAACCCACCTGATAGACCCCTGCCTTCTCCCAAAGGAAGGTGACCTTGCCTGAAATAATCCTTTCTTTATGACTTCCTTGTCCCGCACCCTTTCTGCCTTTAAAAACCTCTTCTTTCTGCAGCTCTTTGGAGCTCCTTTCTATTTGCTAAATGGGATGCTGCCAATTCATGAATTGTTGAATAAAGTCAATTTGATCTTTACATTTACTCAGTTGAATTTTGTTTTATAACAAGGGTGAAAGTTATCAGATACTATTTTTAATAAAATTTTTAAAAGTAAAAAGAGAAGGTAATCATAAAGAGAAATGAAAAACCCATGGATAATGTCAAAAGCACTTGAACCAAAGAGCACTAACTATTGAGTTTAACGCAAATCCAGCCTGTTATACACTTTCTTTCAAAGGATCAAGGGATTTTAAAATTAAAATACATACTGTAAGTGTGAGTTTTTTGTGCCCTGCAATAGTTCTACTGTCTGCCTCTTGGCACAGGAAACTTTGGAGGGACCCATCATCTGTTTCAAGTCACCAGCATTTCCAGAATGGGAAGGACTTCGGGGCATGCCTACTTCAACAAAAGCATCATTACAACCTGCAGAAGAAGAGAGAAAAAAGCAAAAATCCAGACATCATCTTACTATCAACAGTCACCTGCAATGGAAACAAATCAGAATCCAATTCTATGGAGACAAAAGCATAACACCTTTCAGCTACAGAGAAGATGCCTTAAATTCAGGCTACCTCAAAAACTCATGATGAAATTGGAAGACCCTCATGTTTCTTTAAAGATTGTTAAGGATGAAGGTGTTATTAAAAGAAATACTCTACTTGGGAAAAAATTACACACACAGACACACACACACACACTTAGTAAGTTAATGCTTTCCTGCTGCACAATTACATTCACTTTAATTTAGGAAGGGCCAATGTAATGGGAAAGTGGTTCTTTCTATGGCAAAGTGCTCTTTCACCATGTTCTTTGGAATTTCATTCAAGATACTGTCTCTCTGCAGTCTTGAGGCAGGGTGAATCATGACTAGTTAGAAAAACCCACTCCAAATCACTGCACAGACTTTCTACAATCCCCTTTATCCAATCAACAGAGCAGGCTCGAGTTCAGAAGGAAAGATACCTTCTGCAGGGTTTGATTTGGGAGATGCCTGCTCAGATGCAGTTGTTTGTCTGGATGGATCACCATGATTCGCACTCAGCACTTTTTCTCCAAGTGATGAAGTGGATATTGCACCATATTTTATATTCGGAGACTGAAATAATAATAGAAAACAACACAGAGATATGGTCACAATTCTAAAATTCATCTCAGGTGAAAGTTTAAACGCGTTACCAGTGGCTTATCTCTTACAAACAGCATAGATCACATGATTCTTGCCGAAGGGCATTACCTGTGTGTGTCCATTTAACGAAGCAGAGATTTTTTTGCTTTCTGTCTGCATACTGTTGATATGGACATCAACAGGAGTCAAGCCAGGAGGGGGAGATGGAGCTGTGTGCCCGTAGGTGGGCACTCCAGACAACAAAATATTGGTTAACGTGGCTTGGGCAGTAGATGGAATCATAAGGTGTGGTATAGCAGAAAAACCTACAACAGCATTTCATGAAGACAGACATTAGACAGGAATAAACTCAGAATCAAGAAGCATTATTTTATTATTTTCAGTAACAACAAAAAAAGTCATTTTTATTGCTGCAAACTGAGAATTCAATTTTGATACCTCTCTGTTAACAGGTTTAACACATTACTATAAAAACATAGAAGAAGTATTAAAATGGAACAACATTTTAGAGAGTATTTAGTCCAAGCTCTTCACTGTACAAATGAGGAAACTAGCTAGATTTAGCATGTGCATATGACTACCAAGCAAACTTGTCAAACTAGAACGTGCATTTCCTAATTACCAGGTCAGTGACCCTCGTGCACTTTTGCCACTGCTCCCTGCACATCATGCCCTTTTTCCTGATCTGCTTGTCACGTTTGAAGATTACATATTACTTTTATGAAAATCTCACTGCTTTATTATGCTTCGTTTTAGCTGATTTACACTTTGGAGAATTTGTTTGGCTGCAGTATTCTTTGAACCATAGTTCTTCCCTACGGAAATGGAACCACTAGTAAATTTTACTGAAAAACTGATTAATACCTAAGAATACACACCTTTGATTGTCCTTAAATAATACTGACCTGTGGCACTTGAAGTACTAGCAAGTGGAGGTGCCCACAATGTGGGGCTAGGGGTACCAGAACTCGGACTTTGCAAAGGACTGACTGAGCTATTAAGAGCATTCAAAAGTGAGTTCGGGGTTGTCGAAGTATTGAGAGATAAGGCAGTGGGTCCCAAAAGACCTGTAATGAATGAACGTAAAGTCAATACACATAAACTCAAGATGTGAAAATACAGATGGCATCAATACTGCCATTCGGAATGCACATCCATATAGTCTGATATCTTCCAAATATAAGATATGAGTGACAGATTACCTTCTTTCAAATATTCACATGAAATACTGCATGATACAACTCCAACACAGGACCCCACTTGCCCACAAACAGAAACGGAAGGCAGATATGCCCAGACCAGGACAGTAGCCAGGGGCCGAGAGCACCCATCAGTTGCTTCAGAATCACTTCAGCAGCCACAGGATGAACAAAACTGTGCTCACGTGGAGACCCATTTCGCATTTCTCTGCCTAATTCACTTGTCACCTCCTTCCAAACAAACTCTTTTTAAACCACTTGCAATTAGCAGTGAGTAGGGGGACGTTTTCCTGCAACAGAATATCTCCCTTCGGTCCATTTGCAGAGGCTGGCCCACCTGGAACCGTTTTCATACCGTGTATGACTGTCCATCCATGACGTCTTTGGGTCCATCTCAATGCGTATGAAGACTTTTCTCAGAAAAAAGAATTGTTTTTCCGCTTTTTCCTTGTTTTAAGGATTTAATCTTTGATTTAGTAATGAAATTTCCCTTCGGGCATTTCAGATATATTCTAAAGTGAAATGTGAGTTTGTATAAATAAGTTCCCAGGAATACTTAAAGCATTAAGTATTAGAGGCTAGAGATAGCCATGAAAACATCTTAAAATTAAATCACTATGATCTTTGCTCACTTTTTTTCTCTCTAGTGCAGGAAGAACTCAGTTCCTGCTAAGTCGCCTGATTGGCATTTCCTGACTCACATGCATTGCTGTGTTATTACAACTCTGTTCAGAATCTCCAGTGGAAGGGACAACTTTGGGAGATTAGGGGCCAAGGGGGAAAATCTGTCTTTACTTGTAATGGTGTCTGGGCAGGGATACTTAGAATCTTAATCATATTATAACCATATTACATTTTTAAAAAGCAAGAATAGCTATTAAAAATTTGAAAGACTGCTGAGAGTATTTTCTTCTGTCTCAACACTGAACTTGGTAGAATGATCTGCGAGGGTTATTGCGTTAACTTTTTATATAATGGCTACTGAAAAATGTGCAAAAAGTAGTGAACCTAGAATAACTGTAACATAGCAATGAACTTCATCCTACAAGATGGGAATCCGTAAATGAGGCAATACATATCACACCATGCCTATTAAGTGGCTCACCCTGCTTTCTTAAAGAACTAAAGCACCAAGATGATGTTGTTCTTTCATCTTTCTCTTCTTCACCTTAGATATAAATGCAGGTTGGTTTGTTTCCCATGGTGGCCGCAGGCTAGATCTCCTTTGTGTTTGGGCAAGGCAGGCCTAACCGCTAGGACTGAGGGTTCTGCTTCCTTTCTCCTCCCCCCTCCCCACCCCTCATGCAGGTCTGCAATTACTTTTTGAAAAGCAAACTGGATAATCTTTATCTCTAGGGACTAGTGGCAATATCGCAAATGCAAGAGAGAACAAACACATAAATTATAGTCAGCCGGCTCACTTCACTCTCAATGGCATTCTTAATTTAGAAGAACAAACACAGCCACCGAAAATACAACAGCCAGACCTTGATTACTTATGCCAAAATAAAAAGAATCTGGGAAACAGAAATCTATAGAGTTTAACAAAAAAATCAAAATGGATTGATTCGAGTTTTGTTGCTTTTCACCTGATCATAGGGCCTGAAGAGGAAAAAAACAGCCTTTAAAATGTAGCCCCAAACAGTAGAAAGAAAGGAAACTGGATAAGCAATCCCCCAGAGGCTGAGAAGGGCTATAATAATAAATTTTATACCTAGTCCAGTGAGTCCGAGGCCTGCGGAAGCTAAGATATCCAGGCTGGGACATGCCAGGCCGGCAGGGCATGATGCTGGGGATGGACTGGTTGCTATGGTAACCCCACTGCTTTCAAGTCCGAGGAGACATTTCCTTGCTTCATACATATTTAACGCATTTCGCTCAACACTTTTCACAATCACAGACTATGAAAACACATAATGAGAAGAAAAAAGTGACATGCAAGTAGTCTACAATGAATTGGGGAGGGGGCTGAGAAATGAATATGGTAATAAGAATTCCACTCAGGGAATGGATGAATGATGCTTTAAAATCAACTGCAAATTCTAACCACGTATTTCCTAAGTTTACTCCTTTTGGTAAAACCATAAAATGTTAGTTACCATTTACTGGGTGTGTCCTGTGTCCCAGGCACTGTGATGGAAGCTGCACATATATTCTAATTCCTGCAAAAC
This sequence comes from Monodon monoceros, assembly GCF_005190385.1. Taxonomy (NCBI): domain Eukaryota; kingdom Metazoa; phylum Chordata; class Mammalia; order Artiodactyla; family Monodontidae; genus Monodon; species Monodon monoceros. The sequence goes on along the minus strand of NW_021703781.1, from coordinate 10,550,279 downwards.
CTCATGGGGTGGAATTATTATTCATGTTCAGTGAGGACAAGGGCCTTACCCAAGGTCACAGCACAGCTGTGGAGGAACAGCTAGAGGACTGGAACTTGGGTCCTTCTGTCTCTACAGCCCATTCTCGTTTATATCCTCTTGTCTCTACATTAAAGCTTTCCCCCCTTTATCTCATCTTTACAAAACAAATCAAACAAGTCACCATATACAGACTGCATAATAATAGTCACTTACATTTGACATTTACAGTCTACTAGTTAACTAATGGACCTTGAGGTACCACTCTTCCTCATTGATGACATATTTGTGGCAAAGCTTATAGTAAAATAAATTTCCAAACAATAAATCTTCTTTTTTTCTTCAATGGACTCATCTGGAAAACTGGAAATGTGAACCCAAGGGGGAAAGCCTCCAGTGGACAATAAAGAAAATGTGTGGCTGAGACAGCAGTTAAAGCAGTAGTCAGCCTTGGGGCCTGTGAGGCATAATTAAAACAGCCCTGGGATGCTGCAAGGCTTCAGAGTTCTCACTTAAAATCTCTTTTCCCCTGACCTCTGCTCACTTCTTGCTGAACTGCGGAAATCTTCCTGTGCCTGTCCATCTTTACACGCAAAGTCTCTTCTGACTGTATCTTTTCCTTCTGGTACGTACAGTGACTCTAGTCAACTCAAATTAGTAAAGTACAAAGCTTCCCAATACATAAAATTAATGTTCTATTCTCTAACTTTAAGCTCAATATATCAAGTTCACTTAGAATCAATCCTATCTTCTCCTTTAAAGTTTTCTTTTGAAGAACGCATGATTCTTTTTCTTACGTTGGACACTAAATACCACATTATTTACATACAGACAAAATTGTATATAGTAATACATGTTATACATATACCATATGCATATATGATAAAATTCAGTTTAGAAATTTTAAAAATGGAAGGCACAACTGTTTGGTGTTTTACCTACTATAATTAAAAATATACATAAACGTTATCATTTAGTACATGTTATTATGCAACTTGCTTTTTTTTTTTTAATTTTTGGCTGCGCTGGGTCTTTGTTGCTGTGCACGGGCTTTCTCTAGTTGCAGCGAGCGGGGGTTACTTTTTGTTGCAGTGCGTGGGCTTCTCACTGCGGTGGCTTCTCTTGTTGCGGAACATGGGCTCTAGGCGCACGGGCTTAGCTGCTCCACGGCATGTGGGATCTTCCCAGACCAGGGCTCAAACCTGTGTCCCCTGCATTGGCAGGCAGACTCTTAACCACTGCGCCACCAGGGAAGTCCACAACTTGCTTTTTTTATTCAACACCATTCTTGTCCTTTGGCTTCTGATACAAAGGTTTCTTCGGCATGTAGAAGTAGAAGTAGCACCACTGAGGGTAGGGTATCCGTGTTTTCAGTGTGAGCAGATGATCACAAGTTGCTTTTCAAAGTGGTTGTATCAACTTACATGCTTTAATGTAGGAACACTCCTCTATCCTCAAACTCTCGCTAGCACTTAATAACGCCAGAATTATCCCATTAAACTTTGCAGCATCTTAGAGGAGAAGTTCCAAGAAGGGTGAACTGGAGATACTTCATTATTTAAAGTATATATGACAGGGCTTCCCTGGTGGCGCAGTGGTTGAGAGTCCGCCTGCCGATGCAGGGGACACGGGTTCATGCCCCGGTCTGGGAAGATCCCACATGCCGCGGAGCGGCTGGGCCCGTGAGCCGTGGCCGCTGAGCCTGCGCGTCCGGAGCCTGTTGCGGAGAGGCCACAACAGTGAGAGGCCCGCGTACCGCAAAAAAAAACCCCAAAACCAAAAACAAACAATAAAGTATATATGACTGACAATGGCACCTATTCTTTAAATCTCCAGGGCTAGCACAGTGGCTCACAATTAGTAAGTAAACTAAGTATTTTTTTAATTGCCTTGGATGTATACACATACACATATGCACATAACACAACATTTATTTAGCCTTACCAACTCTCTGGCAAGTTAGTAACGTTTAAAGTTACCAGATTGCAAATTAGTAAGAAAATGTTTTCTCTTTCCTTCCCCATATATGTAATTTAAATGATGGTTACAAATGGACTCCAAAAACCAACATATATATTAAAAAAAAAGATCAATAATGAATGCTGTTACAAATTTATATAAAATGACTAAATATAATATATAATGATATATATTATATAGAATATTTAGTTCCATGTATATGCAAATACACATTTATATGAAAATAACACTATACAGAACGTGAGGTGATACATGGTTCTCTTTGGGCCCAGACTCTGAACCAACCTTGCTCGGCTGTTTTGGCTTTGGTTTAATACTGATGAAGACGTCGAGCTGTTCCATCAACTGAGCAATGAACTGTGGATCAACTTCAATTTCTTCCTTCATATCAAACATTAGCACAAGAGGAAGACAACCCTAGGAAATGTCACAACGGAAAGGGTGAGAGGTAAAAAAGTTACTCATTTAAACATCCAATAATTTAACATGCCTACAGATAATACAATCTTTTATAGATTTAAAGAGTAAACCAAAGTATTAAAGCTAAATTATATACCTTCACATAGCTTAGAAGGCTGGTGTGCAAATAATGTTGAGGGGTAGAAACTATTTTTTGGATGACAAAAACATGTGTCTCACGTTTATTTTTGGCCCTGAATTCTTTATCTACTCTCCACCTTGGAAAATTCCTCCATTCTCTGACTTCAGTTTTGTTAGTGACACCAGGAACTAGATTCTCAGCCACATCAAGGATACTAATCTTGTGCCCTGGCTCAAAAACTTACAGTGGAGGGTTTTTATTGTCTCCTGAATGAAATCTAAACATGTATCAGCCTTTAAAAATCTCCACATTTCAGCTCGGCTTTGCTGGTGCAATCACAGGTTTATGTGTACATGTCTGCCCCTTCCTCCAGGCTAGACCAGCCTCTTGACTATCTTTTAAACAGGTTCTGACATTGGTATCTTAACTCATCAAAAGGCTTCTTTGCCAACCCAATCCCTACTTCTCTTCTGACACAGCTCAAACCTTACCTCCTTCCTGGAGTAAAATGCTACTATCACCCCTTCTTTTCACTATCTCACTCTTTAGCATGGCAGAGTTTAGCACTTTTTTTCTCTGATGTTGTCTTCCTGGCCCCTAATCTACTTAGTATAGGAACCAGATCCCATACATTTTTACGATGTACAGATTGATGGATTTGTACATAATTATCAGAAGAAATTACCATCAAACATACTAGAATTAAAATGAAATCACCAAGTTCCATTTCTCGTCTGGATAAGTGATGTTTGTAAGGACACTGCTATAAAAAAATGGTGATGGTATTTATTTATTTTATTTTATTTATTTATTTTTGCGGTACGCGGGCCTCTCACTGTTGTGGCCTCTCCCGTTGTGGAGCACAGGCTCCGGACGCGCTGGCTCAGCGGCCATGGCTCACGGGCCCAGCCGCTCCGCGGCACCATGGGATCTTCCCGGACCGGGGCATGAACCCGTGTCCCCTGCATTAACAGGCGGACTCTCAACCACTGCGCCATCAGGGAAGCCCGGTGATGGTATTTAAAATGTAAGTTAAAGCCATTTAATTTATCTCTCCCTCATGTCTTTCAGTATGGTTTAATAATATGTCTCACTGCACACCTGTATTTTTGGCAGGTGTGATCAAAGTATGAATATGAATTCATAACTGTGCTGATGGCTTGAAAAGTTTACTAACTCAAAATAATATCTAAAGAACTTGAAAAGCACAGAAAAGAAAATATGAAGAGTAATCATAATAATCTTTGAATACAAATATGCTCTCTAACTAGCCATATATTAAAAGTAGCCTAAGTAAGCCTGGCTTTTAAGAAAATTAAAAATTAATTCTTAAAATTATATATTATAATCCTTAATGATTATAACAAGTTCTCATCTGTCAGAGGAATGGAATCAACAATACAAATCTGGATCTTCTGAAAGTTTCTCAAGAACAGATTCTGCAAGTTAATAACAGCAAATGTCACACCTGAAGCTTATGGATTCAAATGTCACTAAAGGTCTAGCCTGAACAGGAGAATATAATGGTGTTTTTAATAAGAATACTTGTGAGTCCACAGTATTTCAGTCCATTTTGTTACTATACATCAATCTACACACTGGGTTTTTTAATGAATATAGGAAGGATAGAAACATTGAAAATTATAAACTGGAAGCAGTAGTAAGTTATATAACTGTTATTTTTCTTCAATGCATGACTCTCAAATTCATGGCTTGAACAGCATTTTTAAAATTTTATCAGAGATTTATGAAATGTTCAAATGTTTCATGCTACCAAAATTTACATCTTTGAGGGTAAAATTTTCAATGTGTTAATTTTTAACTTTTCTGTTTAAACAGAAGACTTTTTTGGCAAACGCAAACTAATACTACACATTAAATAAAAATAACCATCTTCAAACTAATATTACACGTCAAATAAAAATAAGCACCTTCCACAAAATACAGCCAGTTATTTCAATGTAACCTCTTCTGTTGCTTAGTGTAAGTTAAAAAAATACTAAAAGGAAATTACTCACCTATCTATTGAAATTAAGTCTGTGAGGCACTATGTACCTTATTCTTTTATTTCCTTTTACCAAGTAAGTTGCTTATTTGACCAGGATTTCAAAGTGCTTCCATAAATACCACATTGGTACAGTACGGGCAGCAACAAACACTGTACCCAAAGAGGTAAAAAAAAAAAAAAAAAAAAAATCGTACCATTAACTTCAGTAAACCTACCATGAGATATTGCCTTGCAAGACAGACAGACTCAATGGTGCCCTGGAGGTAGACGGTGGATTTCTTTTGTGGATTACTGGGATCGGGAAAGTGGATCTGAGCACCCGTTCTCTGCATGATGTGTTTGATGTTGCTTCCATTCCGACCCATCATAAAGAGATGATGCTGAGCTGCGATATCTAGTTGCGTGCTCACGGGGATAGCTGACGCCAAGCTCCCGGCGAGATGTTCCAATAGCATGGCAGTTCCTTCCTAGAAGATAAGGGTGGGAAAGAAGTAGGCCTATACAGTAACTGTCCACGTTGAAGGGAAAGATTCTACTGCACTTCTGACAGCTATGGAAAAACTCAACACATTCTAAGAACCAGAATGTACTATGAGAAAAAATTCTGGAAAACAAATTACTTTTAAAATCCTTTAAAAATAAAACTTGCGTGATTTGTACACCTACAATGTTCGGAATTACCTAAACCACTTACCTTCACAGCACTTGTGTTATTCTGAGACCCTCGTACTATCACAGTAGCACCATACGTTCGGGACCGCTGTTTAAATGACACTGAAATGTTGTACGTCTGTGATATGTGCTGAATAGAGGGGGAATTAGGATCGGGCACTGGTTGAAGAATTCCAGCAATCGGCAGCTCAAACATCAGCACCAAAGGAAGCAGTTCCTAAAACGAAATTACAGAACAGGGCAGAGAGTTAAGTCATTGTACATTTAGAGATGTGTGTCGTTCATTCATTCTTTTCTGAAGATGGAATTTTAAAACATAATGCTTTTACTACAGCCACAAGCTTGGGTAGACTAAATAAAGTTTTTTAAATGAAAGGAGCCTTTTGTGAAACCTGAGAGTTTGTAACTTAAGCTGCCTGTGGCATTTTTCCTCAGGCGTCTTTTTGATCATTTCAAAATCATCAGAGAAATCAAGCCAGATAAAATCCAGAACGTCTCTAAGAAACACCTCTGATACATTAATACAATTTCTGTCACTATTTCCTACATGTTGAACATATGATTTGGTTATAGATTGATAAATTATGGTATTTTTATTGCCTTATAATGCAGACATCGCTGACATTGATTTACAGTACTAAAGGTAATAAATAGTTACCCGAATTCTAACTCGGGCCGATTCTACTCCTGCCGGTTGTCCTGCTATAGATACCTGCAAAAAAAAGAAAACACAGAGTTAGATTTATTGTACTTGAACCCACATCTGCTTTCCCAGTTATCTACACCCTCACTACTCAAAGTGTCGTCCAGGATAAAACAGCATCGCCTATCTGGGAGTTTGTTAAAGATGAGGGATCTCAGGCACCAACCCAGAGCTACTTAATCAGAATTTGGATTTTAACAAGCTCTGGTGATGTGTGTCAACCGAACAACGTCACCTCCTGGACTTAGCTAAAACCTCCCAGCCCCCATGAGCCCATCCTGCCCTCTTCACAATTTCTCGTGTTCACTGCATTTTCTCCCTTTTTATAAAAACTCTCTGAATACGAGATGTGCAATGATAGTGCCGCACTAAGTTCTCAAAGTAATGAACTACTTCCATGCTAGTTGGCAAAAAAACTGCTGCTCCAACAGCCCTCTCCTGGGATCTCCTGGGCTTTCCTATGATCCATCAGCTAAAGAATTACTCTTGGCGTTAGGGCGAGGGGGTGGGGCTCCAGGACAGTGCTCTCTCATGGGCCATGCCCATGCCTTTTCAGCCATCAAATATTTTGATTACTGCTCTTGCTTTTCACCATGGCTTCCTATCTAGTTCTTTATGTATGTGTCCCACTGTCACCATTAGTCCCCACAGAGAAAAAACTATATCGTATTCATCTTTGTGGCCAACATAGTTTCTATATTGTGATTAGAGGAGAGAAAACTTCCAAATAACACAAAGAACACCATCTGTTCTTCAAGTACTGACAGCGTTTTCATGTAGACAGGGTGAGTTCCATTTGTTTCCAAACACAAGAACGAGAAAAAAATGTGTATAAAACAGAACCATAATTCAGTCAATGTGAGGAAGTCAAGACACTCATACATTGCCTCTCAGAAGGTGCTCCAGTGTAGCCTGGAGGACCACCTGTGCAATGCTGCAGACAGAATCCCAGCTATCAACAGGTGCCTGGACTAGGCAAGCTTTCAGGTCCTTTCCTAACTCACATGCCTTCCGAGCCTTTCGTAGGGACTTCACTTTATGTTGCCATGATTTCCTTCCCTGTCTTCTACAAACCATTTAGAGATCAAGGATTTATGGCCCATCTACAACTCATCTCTTTAAAAAGGAAGAGCACCTTCAGTCTCCTTGGAGAGGGACATACAATCCATACTAAATGCCATCTTCATGATTACTCTTTTGCTCTCATCTCCCAAAAAAGTTATGCATACAGAAAATTCAAGCTTTAATTTGTCCCATAAAAGTTCATGTGAAAAGACAAAGCACCTGGTTGCTTTTTTCTGCTTGATTATTCCTGTTGGAATCTGGAAAGTGGATGTGGCATCCTGTTTCTTCCATCACCTTCTTAATATTGTTGCCACCTTTACCGATTACATGAGAATGTTCTGTATGTGAAACGTCCATCTTCAAGGTGACCCGATTGCTCTACGTGGAAATAAGGTATTATTTCTTGATGCATGAAAACGGAAGGAACAACTCCTAAAAACCACTTTTCCCCCAAAGGAATAGGATTAACTAAAAGTGACCCAGTGGAAAATCTTACATTTCTTAATAAGATCATCTTAATCTATAAATTTTTCAATTTCTATCTATTTCTCCTTGGCTAATAAAAAAAATTTTCATTTAAAGACAGATTTGTCAGAAAAAATAGAAAGATATACTTTTTACCAAGGTAATTTTTGGGACAGTAGTGTTTAAGTAAAATTAGGTATAATTATAAAAAAATTACTCATTTTTCCTTTAATAGATATTATTCATGAAACAGAATTCAAATAACTAAAAACAGATGAAAACAATTACAAGAGTGAATACATGTATGTTAGTAGAAACGTTGAACAATGATAGAAAACTAGAAAACAATAAAATTCAAAATGGAATAAAAAATTATTTACAAACATTTCACAACTTCTCTATCACTGTATGTCAAATTTTACGAAGTAAATAAATTATTCTTGCCGGTAGGAGTAAGAGTGAGGAAGATACCACAAAGTATGCATCTCTAGCAGTAAAAAGGCTTAAGAAAACCAATACGGAGTGTAAGATTTGTTAGTTACATTAAAGCAAAATGTAAAATTCTAAAACATAATGAATAATTACAGTCAGACTGGAATCCATGTATTTAATTTGGGAAAATGCAGTGCTATAAAATTATAAAGACTGAGATGAAATGTTTTCTCATTCATAAAATTGATATTGAAATTCTTCAGTCCTTAAAAAGTAAAATTAAGAAGTCAAATACGACAAGATGTTAAAAATATCAATAGGTTTACATTTTCTGAATTCTTAAATTTTAGACTTATATCCATTAAATACTTTGGATTTTAAACTTAGTTCTTCTTTTAGTTTATCCTCTAAAAAGAGAAAAAAAGATATCCTTTTTTGGATGTCCTAAAATATTTAATAATTATAAGGTGAATATTTCTTAAAAATTAAACAAACAACAACAAAAAGGAACAGGAAAGGAAATAAAGAGGAAGAGATCAGAAACCATTTCAGTGAAATACCAGGTGGCAAAACATAGCGGTTAAGAGCCAGACAGCCTGGATTTGAATCCCACCTCCCCACTTTTCAGCTATTGGATCCTGTGCAAATTCCCTAATATCTCTGTGCTGATGGTTATAAGGATTAAACCAATTAATATTTGTAAAGGGTGTAGCTAAGTGCCTGGCATATAGTAAGTGATTTTGATGTGTTTATTAAAATAAATTCTCACAAATGAGTATACATTTTTACATATTTTAATTTCTCTATTGTCTCTCTCTACATATACTTGTAGAGAGACAGAGTGTACAAGACAAATTGTGAAACTTCATGCCATCACACACACAGAGCTATACAGAAGATTATTCTGGTTTTCTACTGATATCATAAACGTAAATATGCTAATTCTTGCAATCTTTATTACTTGTCCTATACTAATCCGGGTCAATATTTTTTAATATATATCTATATGGGGGGGAGAGAATATTATTCAATTACCCAGCATGAGAGAACCTATTCAAATTTTAAACAGAACTTTAATCCACTGTAGAATCACACATGCTTATTTCAAAACCCACCATTACTCTCTCCCGGTTTTTCTTCTCCAAATGGTTCTTTCACAACAGCATGAAGTAGCCCTTGCAGAGACAAGGTTCTGACATCTGAGTGTCCTTAACATTCACTTACTTTTGTGTCTAAGACAGACATGATCATTTCCTTGGCTTCCTTAACATCTTCTTTCTTTCCAGAAACCTTAATATGAGGATCTATAAGAAATCAAAAACAAAGGACTCATATGAAACTCCCAGGCTCTGTTTTAAAACTGCTGTTACACTATAAGAAAAGAGATTACATAATAAATTTAATATTTGATTCATTCTAGGTGTGTTGTCACTGTAACAAAAACAGGAATATGGAAAATACCCAAACCATGCATTTATCGATGCTTTTTTTCCTTCTGAACACTGGCTGACCTATTTAAATTTAATTGCAAAATATCATATAATTATTATTTATTATTATTTTTTGCAGTACACGGGCCTCTCACCGTTGTGGCCTCTCCCGTTGCGGAGCACAGGCTCCGGACGCACAGGCTCAGCGGCCATGGCTCACGGGCCCAGCCGCTCCGCGGCATATGGGATCTTCCCGGACCGGGGCACGAACCCGTGTCCCCTGCATCGGCAGGCGGACTCTCAACCACTGCGCCACCAGGGAAGCCCCATATAATTATTTTTAAACGAGTAAAGAATCTATAAATTCAGTTTATTAATTCATCTCTTGCTACATTCCAGGCCCTGTTCTAAGGCTTGAAATGCAAGGACTCATTTACTCTACACCACAATTTTGCGAGGTTGTTTACAGAGGAAACTAAGGCACAGAGCAGTTTAGTAACTTGCCCCTAACTTGCCCCAGAAAACCATTCAGGACTTGTTTACTGTAATCCAATGTCTTCCAACTCTGGATTCATACTTTAAACCATGTGACAATTTAGAAGATATTCTTACCAATCAAGGTTAATAGAAAAAACACCTTAATCTTCATTCAGGAATATTGAATATTTATTCAGAATTAGTACTACCTGACTAAATGTCTGCTATGTCTATTGCTTATTAGTGCCAGGGAATGTTGCACAGGAAAGCATTCATTCGTTCAGCAAATATTTTCTGAACCTCTACTATGTACCAGGCACTATTCCAGGGGCTGGGGGATATGTTAGTGACAGAAAAAGACCCTTGTCTGCATGAAGCTTACAGTCTTGTGCAGGGAGGCAAAAATCAATCAAATAAATAAATGACCTAGTATATTAGAAGGTAAATATTATGACAAAAAGGAAAAGGAGAACAAGACGAAGGATCGAGAAGACCAGCTGTGGACGGGGCAGGGGCGTCAGGCCACACTGAGAAAGGAAGGCTTAAAGGGCGGGAGGCAGCTGGCCAAGTTCTGATCTTGGCCAGGAGGAGACATCAGAGCCAACGCCTGCGTGGGGACGTGCCTCTCGGGTTCTCTCTTGAATCAGGTTTTCAAGTCTCCCCAACTATCTGAGTGTTTTATTACCCCACAGGTCAGCCTGACAGAGACCAAGACCATCCTGGGGGGTAAGCTGAACGTTCTATGCGATTAGCTTTAGTGAGAAAGCTGAGTAACAGAGAATGCATCATCATCTCCACCACCATCGTTAATAACGCCAAGCTTACTGACTGCTTACAACATACTGCCTTCTCTGCTAAGCACACTTCATAGACTCAGGTCAACGACAGAGTCAGCCAGTGTTTGCTGAGCACCTTTCACAATTAGCAAGCAGTTCTGCCTGAGTCCTTCTAAACCAGGACAAACTAGGATAAGAAAGTAAACTGACCTGGTGTAGATTTTATCGAACTACACGTGCATCCTCATATTGTGATTTAACCTACCCATCTCTACCTCACAGTCATCAAGGCCATGACTCATAAGATGTGACTGAAAGATAGAGGGAGGGAGAGAGACAGAGAAAGGGATGAAGGATGGGAAGAGGGAGCAAACCATTTTCTAAAGCTCCCCGTTCTTAGGACAGGATGGGGCAATCCTCGTCAACAAGAGTGCACGTGGAGCCTCAGAGTTCGGGAACGTCTGGCCTCCTGGGGAGGCCTCCCAGCATCAGGGCCTAATCGGAGATGGTGCCCTCACCTCCGGCCCCCGGCCTCTCCCCAGACTGTGTCTCCTGGTGGCTGCTCCTGCCTCAGGCACTTTTCCTTAGTCTGTTCTTTAATCCCTCTTCTGACAGTTGCCCTGTCAAAGGGATGTTGTGAAGATCAAAGACCTTAATGCTGGTTAAAACTTTCTAAAGTGTTTAAGTATCAGGTATTACTGAGGCGAGGGGCTAAATAAACGTAGGGCAAAATGGCTGTCCAACCACCACAAGCTGGGAGAGCCTCCGCGCTATTGCTGCATGATGTGGCGTCCGCTCGCTCCTTCAGGCGTCCTAACAGGGACCGCCTTTTCTGTGCAAGACTCTCGCCAACTTTAGCATACTTAAGTAACCAAACATTCTCTTTAATAATTCTTATTATATCCATCATGGCTCCTAGAGGCAATATTTACATAAAGAGCTGTCTACATTCAAAATTTTGGTCTCAACTCTCTTGAACTTTGAATTACTGTAGGCTCTGACATTAATGTCTACCAAATATGCTCACTGCTGCAGTAGGAGATTAGAGCTTGGTGCTGCTGTAGTCCAGACTCACATGTCTGTTCATCAGACTCACTTGTAGCACTTACTAAAATATAGGTTCCTGGGTCTCCAGGACCCGGCAATCAGCATTTTGTTGCTTTCCCAAGTGATTCCTAAATCAAGAATAGGACACAGCAGATCAAGCCACATAAAACGTGTAACTGTAATCTCTTACGTATCAGCCAAGTATATATAACATAAAATGCTTCTATAGGAAAAAAATGTATTTTCTCACAAAATAAATTAACACTATGTATTGAGTGGTATGATAATCTGAAAACCTGTTACTTTACAGGCTGGATAATCACATTAAAATTCCTATGCATCTGTAGAGAGACAGGACACCTCAGATCCAATTTAAGAAGGAATCTGATTTTCCACCATCTCTGCATCAAAGGAACAATAAACAAAATAAAAAGCAAAAGACTCAATTAAAATAGATGTATACATTTTATTTCAAGGTGAAACAGCACCATCTAGTGGCCAAAAATATAAACTATCGATGGACACAAAAGAGAGACACAGTAGTCACCAACAGCATCAGACTGTCTCCAGGACCCAAATCAGCACTCATTTGGAAAACGGTGCTTTAAATAATCAAGTCTCGTAAGTACAGAGCAAAACATGACAAAATTCCAGTTTAGACTGCTGAAGTAGCCTGTAGTATTGTAGTTTTCATTCCCTCTTTGCTCTTGCTTAAAAGGTATCTACAGGATGTGAGTGGGCTCTTCTTCCAGGTTGAACTTAATGCGCTCATCTCAAATCCTGAAATACTCTTCTCTGCTTTCAGTAAGTGCTACAGTTTACCCTTCAAGCTTGTCCATGTAGCACCACAAGGGACTAAGGTTTCATTCAGACCCATTCTGGAAATACTTGATGGAGAGATGAAAAATCAAAGTATGAACTATATTAATAAACATAAAAACAAGGAAAAGAACTGTTAGAAGATGGTGGAGAAACAGGAAATAAGTATGCAGTCTCCTCCTCCCCAAAACTAATTGCTTTGAAGGACAACTCTGATTTGGGCATGAAAGTTTTAAGACATTGCTCTAAAAATAATATTGACTGCTGTTGAATCAACCCTCAAGCTCTCTGAACACAGGAATTGTCTTAACTGGTTTTGTAACTTCCACAGTTCAAAATAAGTAGTAGATACTCAGTAAACTGCTGTGGAATAGATTGACGGCGCCCCTATTTTTGGAGATGGCAAAATACAGAGAGAGGAGATCCAAATCTGTGGAAAGAGCTAAACCTCACAACCAAGGTGACCGTATGTCCTGCACTTCCCAAAATATTCCCAATAGTTTTAATTTCAAATATTTGAACACCTTAATCTTCATTCAGGAATATTGAATATTTATTCAGAATTAGTACTACCTGACTAAATGTCTGCTATGTCTATTGCTTATTAGTGCCAGGGAATGTTGCACAGGAAAGCATTCACTCATTCAGCAAGTATTTTCTGAACCTCTACTATGTACCAGGCACTATGTACCAGGCACTCAAAGATTTCAGTACCTCTATAAAAATACAGAGAACTGTCAGATATTCATCCAGATTTTGGGTTTTTAGATTCCTGTCCCATCAACCTGCTCTCATCTCTCTGGTGTCATCCTATGAAGACCAGACAGTGATCCAACCTTCAATAAGTAATATGAAGCTGTACAGACATGGGTATGATATGGGTATTTTATATGTGTACCCTGCAAAAGAGCTAAACCTTTGGGCGAAAAGATTTTTTTATGACTCCATGTGGAAATTCATAAGGACTTGGTAAGGCAACAAATGTTTTCATAAGAACATGCTAAAAACCGTATTGTCAGAAAGATAAATATTTCAAAGAGTTGGGATGTTTATATGAGCTTAAATTATGGTTTTAAAAGATTATCTCTTCAAACTCTGGTTTCTCCTCTTCTGGTTTTCTATCCTTGGAAACATTCCCATTCCTGGAAGCATTAATGAATATTTTATTGTCTTTGCCTTCTCTCCTCAAGATTAAATATCCTTTCCATTTCATTCCTATCCCACAGCAAAAATCTATAGAGAATACTCATGTTAGGCATTTCATTGTATTTATTATGCTACAGAAAGTAAGATACTACTGACACATGATGAATTTAAGCCATCAATGTTTCACCAATGATCTATTTGTAACTACTTTCCTGCCTCAGAAAAATTCAAAGTAATGCTTCCATTCTCAGCATGCTCTCTTGGAGAGAGAAAATAATAGAAAATCCCTTGTTTGACTAAACTCACTCCTCCCACCCTCAACACCCCAAAATAAAAGACATCATATTAAAATCGGTTTTTTTGTTTATGGGGAAAAGTTCCGTATCATGGCCTAAAATCAGGATGGCTTTTGGTACATTTATGCATATAAACAAAAGTGTCAAACTGGCCTTAAATCCATAAGAAGAGACCACTGGACAGAATTCACTTTCTCCTGGCTTGGAACTCTTTTCACTTTTATTTCATGTTCTTCCTAAAGAGTCTTAGCCTTTAAACCTGTCTAACCAAGGACACTGGCTGGGGCCAGGTCTGTCAACACTGTTAGAGGAGTAGTCAGTGTTGACAGGCAGAGAATTTCAACTTCCTCCGAAATTCCCTCCAACCACTGGGACTATATCCTCCGCTGGCAAGTAGTATGGCCAAATGTTTTATGTAAGGAAGACTCTGGCTTTAGAGTAGGAATTCTGTCGAACAGCCAATATACATCGTCTCGGAAAAATCCCCACACATCTCAAGGGCACTGGCTGACTTGGATCACATAGGGAGATGGTAGGAAAAGAGAGCAGATACCACAGAGAAGGGATTAAGTTTCAATATCTTCTACCTAGGCTACAGATTACCTTCATGTTGTGGGGAGAATACGTGGATTCTACTTCCATGATACTAAGTTCTGAATTCCGATTCAGCATAAACAAGCTTTGTTACCTTGGAAAGATCACTGAATCTCTGGAGTATACCTTCTTCCAAAAAAAAAAAAAAAATGAGGGAGTTTGATCAGATCATTTTTACAGTCTTATAAATCTGAATTTCTTTGGTGTAAAGCAGTACTATCGGGTTCTTAACTAAAACTAACCTCATAAACAGGTGTATTTTCCCATTTTTTTGGTATCTCATGAAGTGGCTCACACCAAAGACACCACCGTCTAAAATGTTTCCAAGAACCTGAAGATGCAGGGAGCCACAAAAATGTGCCTGAAATTGCAACCTGCTTCTAAGTGGAGGAAGATGAGCTTCACAGACGGCAGCTCAGGCTTTCCTTTTGTTCGGTGCACCCTAGGAATGTGGAATTGTGTATCAAAGCAGGTGAAATTCAGTGCTCACCCCACTGCCACCTTCTGCAGAAGGTGCTTGTAGGCATATAAGAAAGGCAGTGACGACCACAGAGGGAGATGGGATTCTACCTCAAACCCTACTGAGCCATGTCACCATTCAAAGTTAGACACCATCCAATACGTCTGCTATTTTGATCACTTTTCCTTTAGGCTGGAAAGTCGCTTTGCTGATCAGCGAAAGTGAACTAAACTTACAGTCAACTGGCCACAGCCCTTATTTTTCTGTGAAATTAAAGAGTTTCCCTCTAACTTCTTGAGAAACAGGCTTTCCTTTTTAGACAAAAATGTGATACGGGTCAAATAACATAGCAATATCACTTTTTCTGAAGTAAAGATATATATTTTATCAAGAGATAGGGAAAACCTGAACTGACTCATTAAACCTGACTGGAAATGACTTTAAAAGAACGAAACAGAGTAACAGGAAATCAATGCACTTTAAGCTTATTTTGTAGCCAGTAATACAGACTCCAGATTATTTCAAGGAATGCTCCTTTGACAATAAGAATTCCAATAAACTGAGTTAGAATAAAAATAAAAGAGCAAGGAGTATATTTGGACAGGGGGTGGAAAAGCCCAAGCTCTAAGTACTTAAGGCAAAATGTTGGTGAACAGCCATAACAGTCAAATATTATAACTGGGCATAAGAGGAACAAACCCGCCTGTTGCAGGCATTCCCTAAACCAACTATGCTGCTTTAGGATATGGCGTAAGCTCATCCTTATTTACCTTGTTTTAAAACAAACAATTAATCTCTTTACTACTCAACTAGAAGAGGGATGGACAGTGAGACATGAAAAAGCAAATGTATTTTAAATTAAAAAACCTAGTTTTCACAAGAAAAAAATATTTCCACTGGTACCCACCATCAGTTTATATACCATGATGCCCCTAGACAACTTCCTATCAAAATTCCATTTGGAAGAATGAAACAATACTCAACAGAGAAAGTGCATTCTGGACTTTACAGTGGCATGAATGACACAAGCAAATCAAAAGACAAGAACGTATGGCAAGTTCCTCAAGACACTTTTCAGTTCAACTATTCGGCAATGATTGGAATGAAGTGCCCTCACCACTGTGGTAATGAGCACTTCAAGCAAGTTCTTGCTGAACACAAGGAAGGGTGTGTTCACATACCAAGATGGACCATATGGACTCTTTATCAAGTTGGTAGGAAAGAGCTATCAGCCTGAGAAGATCCAAAGCTAGCTAGAAGATATACAAGAGCTTTTGCGGATGAAATACCAGCATTTCCAACAAAATCAGCAATAAAAGAATTCAAAATACAACAATAATGCTGTTATAATTGTTCTCTACTGATGTTTCAACTTTAGGAGTAAATAAGGCATAAGAGAGGAAGGAAGTATACCAGGCACCTCTTTCTTTTCTGTTAAGGTTTCTGTTATGTGCTTTATCAAAGCTATTTATTTAATCAGAAAGAGAGTTTTAGGAGCTCAGTAAAAACGCAGAAATAATCTCAGAGAAAACTAACGAAATGCAAACAAAGTATAAAGCAAGCTCGAAGCATAAGAGATGAGAAAATCAAGGACAGATGTATTTGAGGAGTCTGAGCACTGGGAAAGGGTTACTGACCTTGTTTTATCAACCAGCTTATCTTACGCAGTGTAACCGGAACTGCACGCGTAACTGCAGAGTTGCTGTTCAGGTAGAGCGAGGGAGAAAAAATCCAAAGCACAAGAGAAATCTCACTTTGGAATATGGAGGGTAAAAAAAGAAAGTTAAAAACACAAAGCCTAACTCAATTAGTTTCCTGAAGCCTTTGGCATCCGAGCTCTATACTTCAGAAGTAAGTAAGAGGACTCTGAGAAGACAGAGGAAAGGAAACTAAGTGCCAGGAAGAGATCTGGAATCGTGTGAAGTGTTGGTACATAACAGGTCTACAGCACGCATGAGCAGTTCTAGGTTACTCCCAGATAGAACGTTCACATTTGTATGGACAACTCTTCTGACAGCAGGAACAAAGCCCAAGCCGCAGGGCATGACCAAAGCAATCATGCAAGGACCCGGGAGGAGGAAGGGGCATGTAAAAGAGAGCTGGACTGAATACCGGCCCTCTGGAGTGCAACTCGAGTTCCAGTCCGATACTCAGTGGTCCATTTGATAGAAGAGGGAGCACTGAAGTGGAGACGCAGGCTTGTGCCAGGATAAAGCATCCCCAGGAAACTGCATTGAGATAAAAGCAAGTTATGCAAGAATTTCTCAGAGCCAGAAGTGACTAATCTTCATTCTCTCTCCAAGGAATACTGATGATCACAGTGTACATGGCAGGTCCCAGCGGTACTGCCTGTGGTCTAAAACCCAAAACTCTGTAATCTGTGGCCAGGGCAGACTGTTCCATCTTACAACAGCTGGGACCATTCGTGCAGTCTAGTTGCAGTCACAGAAAAGTAACCATGCATTGAGGAGTTCACACACAGTACATGAGGGAAGTCCCGGTAAATGAAGATGTGACCCTGTCACACCACATACATCGTCTCTTTGTTTTACTTCTGGCCTACTGAGAGGAGAAATTTAAAAAACAGAAACTGTCTTATGAAGATATTTGAGGCACAATTAAGGGTTTACATTAAAAAACAGCAAAACTCTTAGGAGTTCAGTTCTAAAAATAACTTACCAGCTTGAGGGTGGCATTAAAATTCTCCACCTTTCTCATCTGTGTTGTAAGATCTAGTGAGGAAGTTTCACAGAATGCACTGAAGGGCAGTTAATTAAGGGTTCATACAACTCTGGGGGTTAAAGACTGCTTCAATCTTGTTCATGATCTCGAGAAAGTAATTCTCACAAAAACTGAAAGTACCTAATATTTGGTAAATAAGCTTGAAAGAAAATTATCTGGAAAATGCCTATCTACCAATCCCTTCTTCTTCTTCCCACCTTCTACAGACAAGCTGAACAGCTGATTGTTCATAGTTTTTTATGCACACACATTGAAACAACAGTCATACCCCTGTCTCCAACTCAGGATCATTCTGTATAGTGCTTGTTTTTCTCATACTTCTTGGGTAACTGTTTCTCAAGTAAGTAGGAACCAAGGGTCTTAATCTCTCAGTCCTAAGAGATTTCTATCTTCCGGGGGGGAAATATAATTTCAGTTATCAAATAACTTTAAAATGGTCCTTTATTATTCTTAATAAAAATATCTAAACTTACCTTGAGGCCCAACAATTTCTAAATCAGGATTCACTAAACATTTATCCAAAGGTAATACTCCTGCTTAAATATCTTAATTAATGAAAAAGTTGAAAGTTCAGTATCTTAAAACTGGCTTGCGTTTTGAGAGCAAGAATGTAGGGCCTTCTCCCCCAAAATCACAGAAGATAAACATCATCTGATAAGGGTGACCAATATGTCCTATTTTTTCTAACAAGAAATTTGATCTTCTTAATTTGTTTCCATACAAAGAGGTCCTCTAGAGCAAGGGGGAAAAAACAAACAAAAACAACACTAATTGTCCCACAGGAAAATGGGCAAAAGATGTGGATAAATAATTTAACAGAAAAATAGCCAATAAATGTATGAACATGAATAAAATTCAACCTTACTAAATAATATTTTATTTATAAAATTGGGAAAGATTTTTGAAATTTTAAGTCTAATAAGGATTTAGTTAGACAAACTAACATATTTTTGATGGAAATAAAAATTGATGCAAAATGCCTGGAGAGCAATTTGGAAATGCTAGGGGAAACACTGATTGAAACCGCCCACCCTGGCCAGGCACCACAGTAACCACTTGCATGAGTTATCTTAAAACAGGATGTCCTGGTATAGGAGACTCCAGTCCATATGTCCTACCAAGCTCCCAGAATCCTTCTCACTGGAATCCCTCTTGGCTGAGCGATGCGTGCACCACCAGGAAGGACCCTGAATCAGAATGATTGGCCAGAGACAACCTGGAAACTAATCCCATCACCATGAAACCCGAGACTGCGAACCACATGACAGAGCAGTCCTCCTGGGTTCCCTTACCCTCCTGCTCTCTACCCGGGCGCCCCTTCCCAATAAAGTCTCTTGCTTTGTCAACACATGTGTCTCCTCGGACCATTCATTTCCGAGTGTTAAACAAGAGCTCACTCTTGGGCCCTGGAAGGGGTCCCCCTTCCTGCAACAGAAATATTAACAAAGACTCATAATACCATAATTTCATGTTTTAAGATACACATGTATTCAGTGGGATAAAAAGGAAAACCACCAAATTGATAGCGATTACTTCTAAGTAACAGGGTCACCAGTAATTTTTATTTCATTTTATGCTTCAAACTTTTCTGTATTTTCTTCCATGAAGAAGTATACATTTATAATGTGGAAAAATACTCATACCTTAAAAGGTTATCCGTATCAGTAAATCTGAAATCTATTTGCTCCAATTAGATCCTTATACTTTATAACAAAATGTATTTAAGTCAGAGCCCCCTGTTTTCCAAGCACAACGTTTCAAAAGAATTCTCTTAAAAACTGAGACCTTTAAAAATGTTAATGATAACAACAAAGTGCTTTCTCAATTAGAAAAGTTCCTTCTTTCTCCTTTACAATTCTGCGACAGGCTTCTTGGCAGGCATTTTCTGAACTTTACCTCTTTTTTTGTTGTTGTGCCATTACCCTTAATATTTTATCAGCGTACTTTGGCTCTGAACACAGACTTCCCCCGTGAAACTGAAGCAAGAATATGATGAGAGGGTTGACCGCAGCTGAAAGACACAGCTGGAACAGCATCCAGATAGTCGGGCGAAGCCCATATGTTTATGGCCACCACTAACAACACATGAAATTCCTTCAAACAATTATGGCCACATCTCTCTTTTTCTTCAGCAATTGTTTCCAAAATAAATGGAAACAAGCAATCCTGGTAGTGGGAGTATAGTGCTCTTTCTTGAAAGAATTCTCCCATGTCCTCCACCAAGCGAGGACACATCATTCTCAGGGGTGATTAAACCACCCATTAATATAACTAAATAATAACCTCAAAGGACAGTGTCCTCCAGACAAAGAGCTTCACCAGCATGGCAGCAACAATTTGTCTTCTCAGGAGAGAAGTCAAAGAGTTGGAAATGGGACGTGGATATGCTCCACTTGCCCCGCCCGGGCCTGCGCTCTGTCTCTCCTCCCCACTGCTTCACGCCTGGGACCCTGACCCAGCACCTGTGGCAGTCGCTGCCTGGCTCCATGGCCAGGGCCGCGCTGAGCAGTCTCTCGTCATGGTCCCCTTCTCACGGGGCTCCTGCCCTACTCGGTCCTCCCCTTGCCCCTTCAGCCCCTGGGCGCTCATGGCTTCCAGCTGTTGCCAGTTTCTGTGCCTTGACACCTAACCCTTGACTCTGTCTACTCTAAGTAGCTCCTTCATTCAAGTTCATTTAAAGCATCTGGAGTTCATTCTGTTTCCCCTCAGATAGAACTGATAGAACACCTGCCCCACCAAGTCCTGGGGTGGTGGAGAACCCCGCATTCAGTACCTGGGCTGCCTCTTTCTCCACAAAAGCACTAACTTTTAGTGGGTGGGCTCCGTGCCTTACGTAGGTTAAAAGCCATATTCCTTCGATCTTCGCAGACATTGTTTTGAAAAGACTGACTTCTGATTGTTCAACCCAAGTCAATTTTACAACTACAGTAGAACCGTAATACAGTTTTCTCTTTATTTTCTTTTTCTTTCCTCTTCCCTCTCTCTCCCCACCCTACCCCCATTTCTGTCTCTGTCTCTGTCTCTCTCTCTCTCCCTGCCCACCGGCTCTGCCAATGCATTTTCACCACATGGTCATGTTTACTCTGGTACATTACTGGAAGTATCTTGGCACCTTGTGATGTTCCTTGATAAATGTGCTGTAATGTTTATCAGACCTTTGAGAAATATGTGTGGATTCAGAAGCACTTAAAACTTTCTTTAGTATTTCCTTGGCTTCTATACAACTTTTACCTCTAAAGGCATTTGCTTGCATGTTCCTCCACCAAAACCACTGTTTTAAATACATACATGCATCTGTTTTTGTGCCAACTTCAAATCTACGGAAGTGGGATTTCTGTAAACCACAGCCTCATTCTAAAGTCGGAGTTTCTTATTAGGGAGGGGAGGTCGATGGCTTACCCTTGTGGAGCCTGTGAACCTACCTGGAATTGCATTCAAAGAATGTGTACATATGCTTTGGTAAAATTTTAGAATACAGTTTCAGGAATATTTAACACATGAATGCTAACCAATAAGTTGACACCAAATTTGTGTTCAGCATTACTTTCTTTCAGTTATCGTAAGAGACACAGGAGAAAATAGTAACGAAGAATGGAAGGTCTGTGAAAGAAGACACAACTGAATCAAGTTCTCTTTAAAAATCCTATATATTTTATTAGAGCAAAAATCCTTTTATCATTCTGCTACAGAAATAGATCTTCATTCAACAGATGACATGAAATCTTATTTCAGAAGAACTCCTAGAATTCTATCAAAGAACTTCAGACCTGGAATGGAACAGACTTCTAGCCTTCCTTCCTGTCCTTCATCAGGGTTCACTGAGGGTCCCCACTGGGCCGGGCACATCTTACAGAGTCCAGTTGCAGTGGAGATGACACCAAAGTCCGAGCTGTGTAGGTGACCACAGATTCTAAAACTTCCTACTCCCAGGATGCTTTCTCTGTAGAACACGCCTCCCAAACTGTCATCAAGACTGCCACATTTTTAGTGACAGAAAGTGTACTTTCTCACACAGCAGAAGTTAGCGGTTAAAATAATTCTCTTCAAATCACCTTTCTCATCACAAACCTCCAATAATTCTCCAACCTTACAGAATTAAAAGCATGGACTGTTGGCTGTACTCTCCAAAGCCCTCGTGATTGGGACCACACCCAGCCGTTTCTCTTTCACTTCCCTTCTTTCCCTGTATATAACCTGCACTACAGCCCAGCCTGAACACTCACCATTACACCAGCACGTCCTACCACCTCCCATCTCCACGCCTCTGTGCCTGAAGCCATCAGACACTGCACTGTTCCTCCTTTCAGCTCCACCTGGCCAATCTGCGCCACCTAAGGTCAACCCAAATTTCACTTTTCATCAGGTCCCTCCAGCACGAAGTATACATATCACCGTTGATCCCCGAAGAGCCCTGTCACAGGCTCCGCTATCATCCACACACCTACCATTCTCGTGAAGTCTGCAGGCTCCCTGATCTGATGGGACACACTGTGTCCCCTTTTTATATCCTCTGCAGAACACACTGTTCAGTGCATCTTAGAATACAGGTGTTAGATGACTCTGGATTTCACTGGAGTGACCGGGATCTGCTTCCCGATCTCTCTTAAGCACTTACCCCTCCTCCTCTACACCGCACAGCCCACTCCCCTTGGATCACCCAGCACAGCCCTCCAGACTTTGGCACAGATTTTGGGGCAGTCGCCCCTGCTTGTTCGGCTAGGAACTGACTTTAAGAGAAGCAACTTTAATTTTCTGAATCCTCAATCTCTGGAACGAAGGAGGTGTCCCACACACACACAGTTGTGAGGAGGAAATGATAGTAAGTGGGACAGCATAACAGATTCAGGTCTGTAGAACCTTTCCGTCCCTCCGTTAAAGCTGACAGCATTGGCTTTGGTAACAGCACCAAGGACACATCACGGCTGGCGCAGTGACTTTAAGCAACCAAAACCCCAGAGCCTTCTCACATCCACTGGGGTGAGCTCTGCATTTCCCTTGCCCGGACTGGGCCAACAAGTGCAAACAACTTCTCTTCTTTTTCACTCTGGTTTTAATATAAACTATATTAAAATGTCTCCGATTTGCTTTATTATGTTAGCATTTGTCTTTCAATGGGAAACTTCTATTGGATTGTTAGCATCACCCCGAGAACGAGAGAAGATAAACAACAATGTGATAAGCTCTTATACCTGGCTTTTTAGAAAAACTTCTACATGCGATGCGACACTTGATCTGTTTGTTTTCCCTCACTTTTAAGGAGTATTAGGAATGTACGGCATAGCAGCATGGTAACTCCCTAGTGAGGACAGATGCTCTCCACAGCTTGTGAGAGAATAACACTTGAAAAGAGAAAGGCAAGAATTAAAATGAGATGTATTCACTTTGCCATCACTTCACTGTTCCTCTCAAAAAAAAAAAAAAAAAAAGGCAAACTATCAGCTTAGATCGTTATGGCCATAAGAGAAATTCTAAAACCTGGAAATCAATGACAGCAAACTTAGCAGAAACTCATCACATCTCTACAAGTTATATTTTTCACAGCAGAGTCTCTCAATGATACTTATAAATTAGAAAATACAGCAAAGGAGTTTGAAGCTAGACTTCTGAACGTTAAACTAGGTCATATCTGCTAAATATTATAAATGATTCCTCAGGAAATTTTAGAAATTTTCATTTTGCAACTGTAATTAAAAACTTAACCACTAGTTTAGACGGCTTGGAAAGAACATATAAGAAAGACACGGAAACATGAAAGTTTTTGCAAGTCCTATTTCCAAAATTCTCCTATGTTCATACTAATCAGTACGAAAGTCTCCAATCCACACCACTTTATTTAATGTTTCCTATTTTACTGCCCACTTTTAGGAGTTTAGGTGACAAATCTTAAATATCCTCTCAGCTTCCTAGCTACTAAAATATAAACCATGGCATATTGTTACTGAAGTAAAATATATGATGAAGGTAAAACCTCAAAACAAAAAGCCACCAATATTCACAAAAATATTTTCCAAAGACAAATAACAATTACTGAATTCTCAAGTTCAGAACTGTTCACATATATACAGTTGGGCCAACAGTACTTCAGAGAATACTTGTTAGAAGACAAAGACAAATAAGAAATTAAAAATCAAAGGAAATATGTGGCATGGTACTTATATGCCTAACGGTATAAAACCCTTCCCTAATGAAATATGAGCAGGAAAGGGGGGATTACTTTGAAAATTATGAGATTTTATTGTTGAAGAAGATATCTTATTAGCACCTTCAGCTGATAACTCTGAGATGATCCAAATTTTATTATGATTTACATAACAAACAATATTATGTGCTACCGACCTGCACCATTTCCCTGCACCAACACTCAATTACTCTCCCTACTCCATTTCAAGGGGAGCAATGAAGTTTAAAAATACACACATGGGGTCATTCTTCTACTGTACAGTTCCAGCAAGTTCCAGCTGTCCTGCCAGCCAGTGCCCCTGCCACCCCGCTCTACTCCCACCCCAATGCCCGACATCCAAGACTAGATTTGGCCTTAATCCGGTTCCCAGATTGGTCTCCTAGGAACACAGTGCAACATGGACCACCTCTGCAACTACCAGACACTAAACAGCAATGTAAGTGGAGAGCAGTCCTACTGTCCAGCCAGAAATGACCAAGATTTTCAAACCAGCAGGAGGCAGCTTTGGGGAGTGGGGCTGTGAGGCTGACTCATAACTGAGCCAAAAGGGAATACTTCCATGCTGCATCCAGCAACACACACACTCTAATGTTACTGTGGACTGGAAAGATTTCATGTGCCCTGTGGACTAACTTTATCGTGTTCCTGGAAAAGACATGGGAGTTGGATTGGCTGGCAGCTTTCAACGGACCTACTCTTCTCTGTAACATCTGCTTCCGCTGATTAAACTTTAACGGAGCTTTTTTCTCTTGATAGAGTTCAAGAGGAGACATGGAACAGGCACCAGCTTTTCTGACATAAGTATTAATAAGTACAGAAGCATTAGAAGTACCCTTTCAGAGCAGGAGAAAAGTCTTTTCCCCTCTGACTCGTGATCTTAGAATCCAAGATTTTAGTTGGAGAAAGGTTAGATTGCTTCATTTGTGCTCTGGCCTATCCAGAACTGCCGCTTAGGTAAGTTTTCCAATCTTAGAGAGCAAGGAGATTCTCATGGCCTTGACAAAGAACATGTTTCAGGATTCCCACTGGGAGTTTATTACATGCAACCTCATTCATGTGGCTGTCACTCATTCACAATATCAAAGTTTTGAGCTAGGCTGGGCTTTACTTTGGGAATGAAGAAGGTGTGTAATAAGTAAATGAATGTAAATAAAAATGTGTGGGCAAGTGAAATGCTATTCACACACCAGCAGGTCCTCTAGAAGCCAAATTTACACATTTTAAACCATATAATACCTATAAAAACATAACAGCGAATCACTGAACTGGTCTCCTCAAGAACATTAGGTCATAATTTGATAATGCAATCCAGAAGGAAAGAAAGCTTTCTTCTAATAATAGCTTTTGGATTCAAATTTTCCCCTAGATAGCACAGATAGCCCATTGATTATTCTAGATCAGCAAGGATTTACTGAAATGTCTGTTCTCACATAATCTGTTGATGATTCCCAGACAGGCTAATGAACTTGCCCAGTTTTATTCCATTTTCGTTTCCTCAGGGTCCCTGAATTTCAGTTCAGTGATTTTATATTTTTATCTCCATCAAACAAGGATTAAAGAAAATTAAAGGCATAAAATTTAAAACCAACTCGTTTTCCTATTTTAGGAAGAAAGTGGAAAACACCCTACCTGGAACCAAAAAAAATGGGAATCACGGATCAATTTCAAGGCTTTATGTTTCTCTTCCCTGAGTCTGGAGTGGGTTTTATGCTTACTCAGATCTTTTTGCCCTTCTGCTATATCAGCACATACACATGTATCACCTTCTTCACTTTCTGTATGCTTTTACTGCCTTAAGCATTTCTTTTGCTTTTTCATCCACAAGCGAATTACAAGTCCCTTCCAAGTTAATGGCTCTCTCTGCCAATAAGGTGTCCAGAAAAGGATACAGCATTCCAAGTACAGATTTTCCCCACAGTCACATAAACTAGATCTTTTCCACATCTGCTGATCACGTCTAAAGTCTCTGGGTAAGTAAGCTAAATTCTTATGGATCCTTGATGGAACTGTGTTTCTGGTAATCTGTGGTCACTTCCAGCTCTCTTTGTTTGATCATTTATCTAATAACATTCAAAAGCTTAAGGTGGGCAAATGGTTATTATCAAAGTAAAATCGGTAAGAGTCCTGGTTGTACTGATGTGAACTCTGTTTCCTCACTCATAAAATGGTTTTGATAAATTGCCTATTTCCTAATACATGCTTAGTAAACATTAGTATGTGTTACTACACCTGCACCCCCAAACATCACTAAACTTACAGCAGTTTTATGACTGAGTCTTCGCTTGATATTCCTCCTCAGCCTCTTATCCTGCCTTCTCTGCCTCTGCTCCCAGGGTATCCCCTTTGGCAACTGTCTGTGTCTTTTGCCTGGATAATCCATCTCCTCACACAGCTTTAACTTCTCCCAACACCCTGACGCTTTCCAGTTCTGGTTTCCCAGCTTTGGCCTCTCTACAGTTCCAGCCACCCAGTAAACAACTTCTCACTCTTCAATTTCAACATGGCAGGTCCAAAATGTATTATTACTATCCTCTCTCCTTTTGGAAGAAATGGGGATCTCAGCTTAGGAAGGAACATGCTTGTGCAAAAAGCCATTCAAAGATTAACAGATCACCAGCATGTGATCCTGTCCTACTTGACAAGGTCTGTGCTCAGAACTAAGTTCCTCCTGGTTCTCTCCCATGTGAGTAATTCCTCTTCAGCAGTACCAGCCAGTGTGGCACTGTCCACTATTAGGAATCATCATGCTTATTTTTTGCTTTGAATAATTCCAAAATTTATGAGCTTCATTTATATCTGAAAACGTTTCCTTTCTTCACCTAAACCAGATTTAACTTGTCCTTTGGGGATGCTGTCATAGGGAAAGCTCAGGACTATACAGTCACAGTTTTAAAATCACCTTTAAAAGTTGACCAACTTGGGCTTCCCTGGTGGCACAGTGGTTGAGAGTCCGTCTGCCAATGCAGGGGACACGGGTTCGTGCCCCGGTCCGGGAAGATCCCACATGCCGTGGAGCAGCTAGGCCCGTGAGCCATGGCCGCTGAGCCTGCGCGTCTGGAGCCTGTGCTCCACCGTGGGAGAGGCCACAACAGTGAGAGGCCCGCGTACCGCGAAAAAAAAAAAACAAAAAACGTTGACCAAGTCATGCTACCAGCTACAGTGGCTGGTATTAGGTACCAACATTGAAAAAAAAAGATTAAATATATGTTAGGCAATAATTTTCCCAAGACCTCCAATATTTTTACACTAACTATCCTGTCTTTTCAGGGTTTATTCATTATTGGATAACTATTACTTTTATCCTTGGTAGAGGTGGTCATGATTGTGCAAGTCTGAAGATCTGACAGAACTACATCTGGGTATTAGGAGGGAAATCATGTCATGTTAACAACTCAATACTCAATGGATTCCTCTATCTTTCCTCATTCAAAAAAGTATTGATGAACGATCACAGGGGGCTTCCCCGGTGGCACAGTGGTTAAGAATCCGCCTGCCAACGCAGGGGACACGGGTTCGAGCCCTGGTCCGGAAAGATCCCACATACCGCGGAGCAACTAAGCCCGTGAGCCACAACTACTGAGCCTGTGCTCTAGAGCCCACGAGCCACAGCTACTGAGCCCATGCGCCTAGAGCCCATGTTCCATAACAAAGAGAAGCCACCGCAATGAGAAGCCCGCGCACCGCAACGAAGAGTAGCCCCTGCTCGCCGCAACTACAGAAAGCGCACGCGCAGCAACAAAGACCCAACGCAGCCAAAAAATTTTTAAAAATTAAAAAGATCACAGGGCATTGAAACAACAAACATAATAGAGCTGGCTTCATTTCACATTTAGAACCTATGAAATTCTGATAGACTTTTTATTCCGCTGAGTCTGACCAATACATGGGGATGTGCTGTGGCAATGAAGAATATGCTGAATGGATCCTTTGTTTATAAGGATGAAATCACTCAAATACTGCAATATACTTGTAGGGGCTAATCTAGAAAGAGATTAATGCTCTGTTTTCTAAAGTTCCAAAGTACACTTGCAAGTTTGGCCAATGCCTTTTGACTTCCATCTCACAATAAAAACTCAGGTCAACTGCCATGTAAAGAAAATTTTGAAAAGCGAATGTACAGAAGCTTAATGCCACGTACACCTCCTGGCACAAATGGCCCGTCACGACAATCAATCCACTCATTTAGCCAGACAGGCTGGACCTTACCTGCAGCGGCTGACCACAGACCCCAGAGTCTGTAAAAAAGAATGCCAGCCACTTAATAACCTATCCCTCTTTCTTTTACCATATGATGTGGAAGCAAAAGAAAACAAAGTGGACTACATTTTGGGCCAGATACCACAATATAAATATATCATGTAAAACGTTATGGATCTTGATTTTGGCACTTCCACTGTATACTTTAGACATTTTTTGCTGTATTCAGCAAAACTGACAAGTGCATTCTCCAATATTTCACAGACATTCCCATCAAGCCTGGATGCAAGTCAGATCTCAATGCCTGACCAGATTTCCTCACTTCGGTGGCACCTCTTATAGTCTCTTGCTCTCTTCAAGTTTCCATGATTTTTGTTTTCCTATGTTTGTACATTCTTCAGCTTTCACTTACTTGGCCTTGAATTTGATCAGCTCTGAGAGTCTCCTGGCCACAAAGTTCTCTTAGAGTGAGGAGGAACTGGCCCATCCCAGCTTGGGAACACAGCACGTACAGGCTCTTTCTGACATAAATCAACAAAAAAAGACACGTGGGGAAACCAGTGTCGTGAGGGAAAGCAGTGCCAACTTAAAAGCAAACACTTGAAAAAGAGTTTGGTTTCCAACTGAATCCTGGACTCACACCTACAAAAAGTTGACTTCTACCACTGGACCTATTTTCATCCGACTGTAGGCTCCCAATTCTTTCCTGATGGAAACATTTCCTAAGAGATTTTTTCCAGTCATTATGGAAATGGCTGCTTTTATCAGTGGCTGACATGAACTTCAAAACCCATGAGTTCTTGAAGTGTGTTGATGAAAAGGATTATACAGGCACTTACTCCAGATTCCTGGAAGATGAGGATGTGCTCCCAGGAATCAGTCCCACGCCAACGCTTGCTCTGGAGTCTCCAGAAGAGTAGCCCAGCCACCTCCTTCAGTTAGTACTTTTTTTCTAAGACAGACTTAAGGAATCAATAGCCTGAACCATTTGTTAATCATCTACTCTCGACAACCCTTACCCATAGGAGCACAATGCCTTTTATAATATTTAAGCACACAAACACTTCTAAATTTTTCTAAGTGATTTTATCAAAATAAATAGACAGATGGAACTAATTAACACACAAGGGAAATCACAATAAATCATCTTTAAAACTCTGTATTCGGGCTTCCGTGGTGGCGCTGTGGTTAAGGATCTGCCTGCCAATGGAGGGGACACGGGTTCAAGCCCTGGTCCAGGAGGATCCCACATGCTGCAGAGCAACTAAGCCCATACGCCACAACTACTGAGCCTGCGCTCTAGAGCCCGAGAGCCATAACTACTGAGCCCACGTGCCACAACTACTGAAGTCCACGCGCCTGGAGCCCATGCTCCACAACCAGAGAAGCCACCACAATGAGAAGCCTGCGCACCACAATGAAGAGTATCCCCCGCTCGCCGCAACTAGAGAAAAGCCTGTGCACAGCAACAAAGACCCAAAGCAGCCCCCAAAATTAATTAATTAATTTAATTAAATAATAAATTTATTTTAAAAACTCTATATTGATGGGTTTCTCTGCCAGTTCCTTCCAATGGAAACTGATTTAGGCCCCAGGGAGCTTAAAGTCCTTCACTGGCTCATTTTTTAGTGTTTATCTCACGTAGATTTTAAACTTTGTCAGTGTCTCCACCTCTAGGATTTGTGCATCTCCTCTTGTAATTACAAAGGAAACAACTTTCTTTCCAGCCCCACCTATAGAGAGTTAGCAACTTCCATCTGTGTCTCGACATCATCTAGTTTCACACAAACTCATCGTTCTGTTCATAAATTCTTAGCATCTTACCTTACAAAATCTTAAATCATACCCCTGAAGAATGAACTTGACATCTTTTATAACATAGAATGAAGAAGTCTTTTTGTCTGTAAAGGAATTAAAATAACCTTTGACCTTTCAGGAAAAAACCTAAGGAAGGCTGCGTGTTACTTCTCAGCAAGTTCCTCTGGTTCCAACAAATGTTCATTTATGTCGATCATAACTAATGTAAGGAAATGATAAACAGATTACCAGAGTCTCCAGTGGAAAACTATGCATGGTTTAGAGCTCATCTTTCCAGGTTCTCTGATGCTAGCCTTTCACTGCCTTTGAACTATTTATAACTCCTTAAATTTTATATAACTAAGAGCAAAGCAAAATAAGTGTTGTCTACAGACATGCAAATAAATTCTGTCCCATGGTGATTCAATTAACTTCATTTCTCCTTCCCATTAGAAAAAGCCAGCATCAGATAACATTTATAAATTCATGACATTCCTTTATTCCATATAAATTTGTGCTTCTCCTGTGAGAGGTTGTAACATCTGTCTGGTTCTCTCACTAATAATTGGATAAATAAAATCTCTAACACGTGTTCAATTTATATCTGTGTGAGAGTCAGGATTTTCCATTTGGCGGTAAAATTATCCTTGAACTCTAAAACAAGTAATTCCCAAGGCCATTAATAAAGACAACTTAAATCCCATTAAAATAGATTCTGAAAAGCATTTTTTTGCAACAGAAATTTCTCTGCGTTCAATTTTACTTTAAATAAATGTATTTAAAGACTTAGAAAATGTATTCTATGGTGTTTGGTGGTGATGTACTTACGGTGATGAGATTTCACCTGGAATGTACATGTGAGCTTCTCTGTGGAAGGTAACATAATATATGAGTTCTACAATTTAACAAGAAGCAAAACTATTAGGTACAGACACACCACGGAACTGGAAAATAGTGGAAACTGTCACTTGGGGACTCACCAATCTGCTGCGAGAATGTAACCTACAGTAATTTAACACCCTTGATGGAATAAGGGTTCCTTGAGAAAACCAATCCCGTTCTCACACCTGGCAACAACCAGGCTTCTTTTAGCATCATTAGCTCTTCCCACAATATATGAATTCACAGTGGACTTACGATCAAAACCAGAAACAGAGCTAAGAATGTGTTTGCTTAAAACGTGCTGATGAAAAACAGCTAGCATTATGTCATGTTTCAAATGACCACAATTCCCTCAAAAAGGAACAATTTTTCTCACTCCTTTGCCCTTCTTCTTAGTATAATTTTATTTTTAGTTTCCATAAAACAGAGGGCCAACACTGAGTTTCTTTCACACTATAGAAAAAGAGGAAACAGAAAGTACTGTCTTAACAATAAAAGAACAATTTAGCAGTTTTCATTCTTTCCCTACTGTGATTTGTAACTGGGTGAAGAATGTTCTATGGCACTATACCAATATATATGGTGAATACCCAAAGCTGTTCATACCAATTAATCCTTTCCATGTACCAGCAAAAGGGCTGAAAATGCCTACTTCCCAGATATTTAGCCTGATGTTTTTCCTCTAGAAAATTTCACAAAGGTTTCAGATTTTACAGATATCTTGTTCATACTGAAAATATTTACAGTTCTATTTTAATGCCCGAAGCTATTGTCCTTGGAATCTAAGTCGGGCTTTCAGTAAGTGGCCAGCTTTTATTTTAAAAAAATCCCACTGGAACAAATGCTAAGTTTTAATTTCAGTTTCTTTTCTCTGATCACACTTTACAGAACTTAATAGTTTTTATTCCCAAGAGCAACAGAAATTTTCAACAAGTAAGAAGTAACAGAAGCTAGTCCCATTTGTCTCATTATCTTGGACCTACAGATAGTGAGAAGAAATACTTCTGATGCTTGACAGCTTTTGGTAATGATCTAAAGGGTTGAAATGGAATTATTATTTAGTCCAATAGTTTGGTTATTAGAAGTAAACTTGCCTTTGCCAGATGAGGGACAGGAAGGAATAATGGGCTGGCTTTCTGTCACAGCTCTCAAAGGGGAGGGGGAAAAGAAGTAAATGAACCATGTGCCAGGAACTGCTTTGTTACTGAGTGTCATACTCATGATAGCAATATAATTGCCTCTACCAGGATCTGCCACAAATTCCATTTTTTATTCAGTAGAATTCATAGAATTTGGTAGGAAGGGGGGCAAGAGAAACGATCCAGCAACCTTTAGGTACCTACTGTGAGGGCCCCTACATAATCTAATATCTAATATGCGGCCCATGCTCAACACACAACTGGGGACTACAAACTTTGGAACAGGTAACATTCTATAAGTGTTTTTCTGGACTCGTACAAAATATGCAATATATTTTGCCAGTCAAAAAAGAATTTTTTTTTTACATGATAGCTCTGGTCCCAGTTAAAAAAAAACCTGGATATATAATTTTTTAAGACAGTAGAGAAAACATATTGCAAATGCATGTCAGGACATTTTGTCTTCTAGCGAATGGCGTTGGAAACCAAGCACCATTCATAAGGTTCTCTCCTGGGGTTGTTTCTGACACAGGGAGTGCAGCTTCTCAGTGTTGCCAACTTCCAAGAACTTCAAACCTTTTGCTGTGCCAGCAAAAAGAAAAGCCTTTGATGTGAGAGCCAGTTGCTCACAGCTGATCTGAGTTGGAGGTTTCAGGCTTAAGGACAGACTACATCTGTATTTATGGCACCTCGGTTCTAGCAAACTTTACCCATGAGCAACCTAAATCAACAAATAATCTTAGACGAAAGTCTTATACTGGTCCCTGTCCTGCCACCTCCTTTTTTCCTCAGAATACCTGGGAAAGACTGACCTGAATGGGGTTCCAGCCTCTCTGATAGGGCGAGAAGTGACTTAGGTGTGTGGAGTTAAGAAAAGGCCTGTTGTCATCAAAAAATCTACAAACAATAAATGCTGGAGAGGGTGTGGAGAAAAGGGAACCCTCTTGCACTGTTGATGGGAATGTAAATTGGTACAGCCACTATGGAGAACAGTATGGAACAGTATCCTTAAAAAACTAAAAATAGAACTACCATACGACCCAGCAATACCACTACTGGGCATATACCCAGAGAAAACCATAATTCAAAAAGAGTCATGTACCACGATGTTCACTGCAGTGCTATTTACAAGAGCCAGGACATGGAAGCAACCTAAGTGTCCATCATCAGATGAATGGATAAAGAAGATGTGGCACGTATATACAATGGAATATTACTCAGCCATAAAAAGAAATGAAATTGAGCTATTTGTAGTGAGGTGGATGGACCTAGAGTCTGTCATACAAAGTGAAGTAAGTCAGAAAGAGAAAAATAAATATTATATATGGAATCTAAAAAAAAAAAGGTTCTCATGAACCTAGGAGCGGGACAGGAATAAAAATGCAGACGTAGAGAAGGGACTTGAGGACACGGGGAGGGTTCCCAGGGTAAGCTGGGATGAAGTAAGAGAGGGGCATGGACACATATACACTACCAAATGTAAAACAGATAGCTAGTGGGAAGCAGCCACATAGCACACGGAGATCAGCTCTGTGCTTTGTGACCACCTAGAGGGGTGGGATAGGGAGGGTGGGAGGGAGATGCAAGAGGGAGGAGATATGGGAATATATTTATACATATAGCTGATTCACCTTGTTATACAGCAGAAACCAACACAATACTGTAAAGCAATTATACCCCAATAAAGATGTTTAAAAAAAAAAGGCCTGTACCCTTCCTGCCCCTCTCTGTGCACGAGACCTCTTGAAGCAACTGAAACCTAAGTCAGAAATCCTGAATATTCATCCTCCGAAACAAAACATCCATTTATTAATCAAAAGCTACACTCCTGGCAATGGACGCTCTGATATTTATTTTTGTATCTTTCAAGCATAAATCAAGGCCTACACAGAGGCACTTTAATACTTGTTGTACTTTTCACCACTCACATCTCAATTAGGCGTGCATTTTCCAACAGAAACACAGAAATGCAATAGTCGGGCAATGAATTGGTAAAGCCAAATACTCTTCCTACAGATAACGTGCTATGATTTCAAAGCACTTACTGAAATCTATATTTCACAACTGAGAAATGTACACACTCATAAGCAAATATAAATCCACAGACCACAATATTCAGGTAGTATAACATCCAACGTGGAGGCTAATTTCACACCAGGGCCAGAGAATTGACATTATTTTATATGTACCCCTTGTATATTCTAAAGTGAGGTATCTAATTATACATGTGAATTATGTTCAGCAGTGTGTATTTTAATTACATATGGTTATTTCAATGCAAAATAAGTTTTCTTATCACAGCAATTAAGAAATTAAAGCACCAAGAAAATAAATTGCAATTTTTAATGTGAGCACCTATGAAAATTCTTTGCAAATACCATACAAGCATTCCTCACTATCAAAATCTAATAAATTCATGTTATCTGACTCTATTAGGTCCCAGAGTTTCAGACAGGTAAGTTTTGATAGCATGGTTTACACAGTACAGTACAAAGGGTAGAAAGTTTTTCTTTTCTTTGTGAGATGAAGCCATTTTAGAAGGCACCTCAATGTTGCCAGAGTGTTAACACAGATATATTTGCACAAATATGATTTTGTTGATTAAATACCTGCTTTTCTTCACAAAGGAATTAACTGCTAACTTAATATGTGACTAGAGGTATTACGGAAAACATTCTGGCAAAAACACTAGAAGGCGCTAAAGAGTCCTGATAAGAACCTCTGTGGAAAGAGGTGTGGTCATATGGAAAACGTCGGGGGTAGAACGAGGGCAAGAGAAAAAAGCAAACCAACAGGGCCCTGCTAGAAAGAGAACCAGAGGTTAACTCAGGAAACTAGTCCCAAATATAAGAATAGCTTAAAATCAACAAAATGTTAATGAAAAACCTATGGGAGGTAGAGGCCAGAGACTCCAAATATTACCATGTCCCCCTCTTCTAACCCCACACACAATCTCAAAACAGCAAGTTTAATTTCACACAGGAATGCTTGTGGTTTCTAAGTAAGTAGCAACCCAGTCCACTTAGGAAAAGCAAGAAGAAGCCTTTCCAACTGGTCTTTAAGAGAGAAGAGCTACCGGTTTCCACACAATGAAAGGGAATTGAAAAAAAGGTCTCCATCTTGATGATGTCGGAACAGGCCACGGAAGAAAAAAGGAACGTTTTTTCAAAGGAAAAGATGCAAGACTTGAAGACACAAGTGAAAATGGAACAAGAAGAGGTATGACCTTGGAAGGGTGAGAAGAAGCAGAGGTATACGGAAATGTGAGGGGAAAAAATCTAGAGGGAAAACGGAAAAAAGAAAGGCGGGCAAAACCAGACAGAGGGCTCACGAGCACCAACGGGGAAAGTGAGATCATCTCACGACGAAAACGGCAGAACTGAGAGGTGACCCATTAGCACAGTGTCCACAGGCGCAGTCTCTCAGGTTGTTCGAGAGACAGGAGCGGCCGGGGCAGGGAAGCTGCCGCTGGAAACCCCAGAGTCTAATCCAGACTCAACCGCCGCTGCAAAGGTTTCCCCAAAACTCAACTGAAATTCACCTTCCAGAATGGAATTTAATACTCACACCAAAAAGGAAAAACAATTAAAAAGAAAAAAACATATCCAATCCAGGAATGTAATGGAAAAACATCCACTCAAACCTAAGGTGTTTCTTCCTTTGTCCATTCGGAATTGTGAGTTTCCACAAACTCTGTGTAATTCTTCCTGAAGACCTCAGATGGAAAATCCCCAACATGGAGGAAGTGGTGCAGAGTTGCCAGAGCCCAAGAAATAATTCCCCAAATGTACTGTAATGTGAAACCCAACCAAGAGTAAACCGAAATCACATGAAGAGTCTCAGCTATCCACCGAGCAACCAGCTTTTCTGTTTTTAACTTGACAGCCCCACTGACTTTGGGACCGCAGAGGCTGAGTACAAGTTAAGTACAAATGCTCTCACCTCCGTCTTTCCTCAAGATAACCAAACGCAAAACAGTAGAGCTGGAGGTCAAAAGCGGGGTAGACACTAAAACGTGTGCCCTGGCAGTTTAGAAAAAAAAAAAAAGGAATCAAACAGACCAAAGTTCATAAGGCTAAAATAAGGCTGTCTACTTAGCTCCCTGCATTTGTACTTGGTTTAAGTAAATAGTCACCAAACCCAGAACAATTCCTCCATGAAAACAAAAACAAAGAAAAATCTTGTGATCTGGACACAGCTGCTTTTCAAAATTTTCAGAGTCAGGCTTCTACTCACTAGCAGTTTCGGTTTACCAAGGAACTTTAAGAGAAAGCAGATGTAACCTAAATACAGTGACTGCAATACATACTGTAATTCGTCTGGAATTGCAAGCAATAAACCCTAAGGGTCTGCAGGAGACCCACTCGCAATTCTGATCTGCTACAAGAAAAGCATTTACACATCCAGAGTCCCTTTTCAGGCTTCCTCTTTTTTCTCTCGATTATTTGGAAGGTAAACAATTTCAACTTGGAAATTCGAGTTCAAGTAGAGTGTTACACACACACACACACGCACACACACACACATGTTCGTCCCTAAAGCCGGTACAGTACAGACAGCCACAGAAGGAAAATCTCCCAGCCACGCCTGAGGTATCCCTGGGCTCCTCCGGGGGGACCACCCACCCCAGGCACAGAAGAGACATCCCTCCACTCCCTGCAGTGTGTGTCATCAGCTGAGCAGAGGCTGCCAACCTTCGGCAAGTTACGAAGAAATCAGAATAGAACTCCGAGAGATTCTGGACTTCTCTCCAAGAGGAAACGCCCACTTTAAAACAGCTGCAGGGTTTGGTGGTGTTGCTTTTTTCTAAACAACCTGTGACCAAAGGTACTTTATTCCTCCGTGACTAAATTTTACAGACCCCCACGTTTCCAACCTCAGGATTACCCAGTTTGCTGATGGAACTGACTAAATTTATTCAGCATCTTTCAAGTACTATTTAACAGAATCAAAAACATCACTTTGTCCTTGGAATACAAGAAAATAAGCACTTCCTCTCAAAGTTCTTCCCTCTCAATTCCCATACAATAATTATTTTTAGTCAGATAAGGGGTGACAGAGACAAAAATCTAAAATGGCAACACTGTTCAGGGCTATGTTGTAGTTTTAGGTGAACACACTGTTCCACCTGGCAGTACAAGGACAAAGCAAAACCTAACCAAGCCACAAACTTCTGTGGTGGACAGTGTGTTAAGATTTTCATATTACTGTTTTTAGTGTGCGACTGTTGAATCTAGGCTTCTTACATACCTAGTACCTCAAAACTGCTTTTTAAATTGGTGATCCATGAAACAGAAACACAAACGTTAATAAGCTCTTTCACATGGTGCATACGCAGAGACGTCTCCACTGCACTGTCAATGATAAAATGGGAAAAGCAAGAAACAGAAAAAAGGAAAAGAAAACATCAGTACAGAAGAGAATAGAAAATGGGAAGGACAAGGACAGGACAAGAAAAGAAAAAAAGGTCTTTGCCTACCACAAACTAAGACATATTATGATATCTAAGAGACGAAAAGAACAAGTTCCAGAAAAATACAAGGGAAGGAGGAAAAGCATGCATGTGTACGTGTGTGTGTGTGTACATCAACTTGGTTAACAAGGGAAATCACAAATCAGTGAGAAAGCACAGCTTATCTAGAAACTGGTGCTGAGAAAACTGACTCCTTTCATGGAAATAAATTTGGATCCCTATCTCATGTCATATACAAAAAGACACTCCAGAGGGATCAAAGATCTACACCTGAAAGGTAAAATCAAATAGAAAAAAACAAGATAACTCTGAGCCATTGGACTGGGGGTAGACCAGCACAGGCCGTCGAACTTTGCATTAGCAGAGGAAGGAGTGATGAACACCAGGCAGGCCTTCCTCCCCTCCCTCCTGACCACAGACGACAGGCAAGATGACCAGCACGTAACAGAGAGAACGCCAGCACCTGGGTCCCAGCTGCTACTAATGAAAGTCTCAGTTAAAATATCAAGAAATCATCTATGGTTGACATCGTTTTTTTGATATCTATATTTTTATTACAAATATTTACCAATAACATCCCCAAACTGATAGCACATTAGGCTGTGTGACATCTATCAAAATCACAGGAGAGACATTAGGAAATGGGTGTGATCAATATTTTGGCAACTGTACCATTTATGTTAGAATCACTTTACTAGTAGAGAAATTTAAAAGGAGATTTTACATAAGTTACGGGAACAGATGATTTAAAAAAATTAGTGGAGAAGAGAAAGACAACTTTAATCATCTGGAGCCCATGGAATTAAGAATTAATTAATGAATTAAGAATCATTTCTGGAAGCCTGTAGCCCTGTTACACTTCCATTGCTATTGATATGGGTGTGTGCATCTTCCATTTTAAACCTCTTCAATGAGCCCTGTGATTAATAGAGTTGTGTTTCTATTTCACAAAGCCTTAGCATTTCTTTTTAGAGAGAAAGAGAAAAAAACTGGGGAAGCAAACATTTTTTCCAAAAAAGAAGACAAACATGAAATAGGAATCAGCTGTGTTCAGTGAGAACCCTTCACGTAAGAAAATATTTGTGGCTTCAAAAGAATAAAGACTGATTCCAATTAAAAAGCAGGTGCCCTTCAGATCTGTAGAACTTAGGTCTTCCTTAAAAAAACTTTCCACATGGAAGTGCTAACAGCTGGATGGTAATGTTAGTTATGATCGACCTGTTTCGTTTCAAAAATGTTCTCAATCCAGTTTATGGGCAGGAACATAATATCTAGCACATAGAATTTTTTATCTATTGTATTTAATTGACTATAAGATGTACATTTCAACACCAACAAAGTTGTGATGGCCGTGATGCATCTTAAAATTGACAGCTGTCAAAACTACAATGAGGGGCTCCCCTGGTGGCGCAGTGGTTAAGAATCCACCTGCCAATGCAGGGGACACGGGTTCCAGTCCTGGTCCGGGAAGATCCCACATGTCACAAGCAACTAAGCCCGTGTGCCACAACTACTGAAGCCCGCGTGCCTAGAGCCCGTGCTCCGCAGCAAAGAGAAGCCACTGCAATGAGAAGCCTGCACACCACAACAAAGAGTAGCCCCCGCTCACTGCAACTAGAGAAAGCCCGCGTGCAGCAACGATGATACAACACAGCCCAAAATAAAAATAAATAAATTTATTTAAAAAACACAAAAAACTACAATTAGGTACCATCTCACACCAGTCAGAATGGCCATCATTAAAAAGTCTACAAAATAAACGCTGGGAAGGGTGCAGAGAAAAGGGAACCCTCCTACACTGTTGGTGGAATGTAAATTGCTGCAGCCACTATAGAAAACAGTATGGAGGTTCCTCAGAAAACTAAAAATAGGGCTTCCCTGGTGGCACAGTGGTTGAGAGTCCGCCTGCCGATGCAGGGGACACGGGTTCGTGCCCCGGTCCAGGAAGATCCCACATGCCGCGGAGCGGCTGGGCCCATGAGCCATGGCCGCTGAGCCTGCGCGTCCGGAGCCTGTGCTCCGCAACGGGAGAGGCCACAACAGTGAGAGGCCCGCGTACCGCAAAAAACAAAACTAAAAATAGAGTTGCCATATGATCCAGTAATCCCACTACAGTGCATATATACTCAGATAAAACTATAATTCGAAAGGATACATGCACCCCTATGTTCACAGCAGCACTATTCACGATAGCCAAGACATGGAAACAACCTTAATGTCCATCAACAGATGAATGGAAAAAGAAGATGTGGTACATATATATATATATACAATGGAATATCAATCAGCCATAAAAAAGAATGAAACAATGCCATTTTCAGCAACATGGATGTACCTAGAGATTCTCATATTAAGAGAAGTAAGTCAGAAAGACAAATACCATATGATATCACTTATATGTGGAATCTAAACTATGACACAAATGAACATATCTACAAAACAGAAACAGACTCACAGACATAGAGAACAAACTTGTGGTTGCCATGTGGGGGAGGGAGAGGGATGGGTTGGGAGTTTGGGGTTAGCAGATGCAAACTAGTATATATAGGATGCATACACAACAAAGTCCTACTGTACAGCACAGGGAACTATATATTCAAGGTCCTATGATAAACCATAATAGAAAAGAATAAGAAAAAGTATATACATATGTAACTGAATCACTTTGCTATACAGCAGACATTAACACAACACTGTAAATCAACTATACTTCAATAAAATTTTTTATAAAATCGACAGCCATAATAGCTCTTGGTCTGTAGTGATCATGGATGGCACAGTTCCATTGTCTGTGCAAACTGGGACACAGAGGTTCATATTTTCATATTTCTTGTGTCAAAACACTTCTTACAGTTTGCAGACACAGAATGCATGTTATGAACAGTTTTAGAGTTCTGGCACCCAGTGGAATTAATGCTCCTTAATTCTAAATGGAATTTTACAGAAAACCAGCAGCAACTCAGGAAGATGACCTTAAGAAGCATTAAAGGGGGGGCAGGGGGAGCAGAAAATTGGGACACTGGGATTGACACATACACACTACTATGTATAAAACAGATAATAAGGACCTACTGTATAGCACAGGGAACTCTACTCAATACTCTGTAATGGCCTATATGGGAAAAGAATCTAAAAAAGAGTGGATGTATGTATATGTACAACTGATTCACTTCACTGTACACCTAAAACTAACACAACATTGTAAATCAACTATACTCCAATAAAAATTTTAAAAAAGCATTCTGTCCCCTAAGTTTAGGGTCAATTAAACATATTAGTACAGAGCACTTACTGCAACTGTGGACTTGGGATACAAACAGAAAATCATGAACAATCATGGCCTCCACCCTTAGAATTGAGTGTGCATTAATTTTCCCAAAGAAACTATATAAAATTTACTAAATGCACATCAATCCAAGTGACCATAAGAAGAGATTTTAGGATTCTCACTTCTTTGGAAGCTTTACCTCAGTAAACAGTCCTGAATATTAAGTAGTCACCTTAGTCAAATCATTAGTGGGAACTTCTAGTCTTCTTCAAAGAGCTATAAAGCTTTTTCAGGGAGTCTAAAAATACTGGAGGAACTGGATGGGCCTCCAGTATTCTGGAGGGCAGCAGTTCTCTAAGTGCAGTTTCCCAAGCCAGCAGCAGAACTGGCCTCACCCAGGACTATGTGAGAAATGAAAATTCTCAGGCACCACCCCAGACCCACTGAATCAGAAACTCAGGGGGCGGGACAGCAATCTACGCTTTAACAAATCCTCCCGATGATTCTGATACACACTCAACTTTGAGAAGCACTTAGAGAGTACAGTCCCCTCCATGTTGCAGAGAAGTTAAGAACCCTTACAGGCCATTCAGCCAAAAAGAGACTGAACAGGGACTCATACAACAGGTTTCCTGTTGCCTAATCAAATTTTCCCCTACCATACCAAAACACGTACATCTTATTTGCCGTGTTATATCCGTGTATAAATGTAATTTCGAACCATATGTAAAAAGCTCAGAGAATTACTGGTTTGAGATATTTTCATTCTCCATGCCCCCGCTTTTTTAAAAATCTGAACCTCAGATTTTTAAAATTTAATTTTTAAAAATTAAAATTTTAAAAATTAAAAAATTTTTGCTCTACTAGGCTGCAAGCTCCATGAGGGCAGACATTTTTTCTTCTTTGTTTACTTCTACTTCTTTCACTTTAGAACAACGCCTGGCTCCCTGGAGGCAGTCAAAAATCACTCGATTTGAGTTAATGCATAAATGAATTTA
This sequence comes from Monodon monoceros, assembly GCF_005190385.1. NCBI lineage: Eukaryota > Metazoa > Chordata > Mammalia > Artiodactyla > Monodontidae > Monodon > Monodon monoceros. The sequence goes on along the minus strand of NW_021703781.1, from coordinate 10,508,673 downwards.
AATTGACTTGTGCCATCACTTAAACTCAGGGATATCTTTTCTCCAACTATGTACTAAGTTACTAGAGACTCACCCTTTAATAATTTTTGAACCCACATCACCTAGTATGGTGTGATGTACCTTACCTGTCTAATAGTTGACACTATTTTTTCTGTAAAGGGCCAGAGAGTATATATCTTTGGCTTTGCAGGACATAAGGTCTTTATTTCAACTACTCAACTATGCCTCTGTGGCAGGAAAGTAACCACAGACAATTCGTAAATGATGGATGTGGCTGCATCCCAATAAAACTTTATTTACAAAAACTGGTGGCGGGGCAGATGTGGTCTGCGGAATGTAGTTAGCTGATCCCTGATCACGGCAAAAGAGCTAACAACTGTTATTACTTTTATATTTTAAAGACTAATTAAATTGACAGATACAAATTAAAGGCTATAAGCAGCTTTCCAATACCTGTTTTTAGAAAGAGCACATTAGTGCCTGTTATTTAAAATGTATATACTCTCAGAAAATGAAAAAAGTTGTAGAGACTTACATCAATTATTCATTGACTTAGAAGCTGGTCAACATAAAGTTCATTCCGGTATCTTTTAACATCTTTAATACAGAGCTATAACCAAGGTGAACTTTAAGGAAGGGCTGCCTCCTTCACTTCATTGACCTTTAAGCTTCAGGGCCAAGGAAGACAGTAGGAAAATGGGCATGACTTCATTACACACAATTTACTCCAGCACCCCAAAGCTATAAGGGTAATGTTCTCCACAGCACCCCAAAAGGCTTTAATAACAAATATGTCACTTTGTATTTCTCTTTTTTTAAAAAAAGAGTACTTCCTTTGTAATTACAGACCTGGCCGACGAACCACACTGTGTGGTCCCTCGAACCTCAGCGGCTGACATGAGCAAGGATAAATCACTTGGTGCTATTGTTGGGGAGAATGTCCTTTGGAAACAGAGGGAAAGAAGAGAGCCAAGAGCTGAAAGTCACCCTCTGGAGCATTATTCCGTTGCCAGAATCATGGCTATTGTTATTGGCATTCACTTTTCAAAGAGAGAATGAATTATTTCGCTGCTGTTGACACATCAGCTAACTTAAAATTTTTTGTTTAGCGAGTTCTATGAACTCAGAACACATTTTTCCCTCCATCCCCTTTTTATTAAATGTAATCATTGAGTGTGCTGGTAAATGTACACTGCACTAGAAAACAATGGCTTAATATATTCCTGGCCTGGTTTAGCAAAGGAGACGAATGCTTCTCTCTCCCATCCCACCCCTGCAAACTGAGTCACATCAAGGACCAAAGAGAACCAGACTGACATAGAAACACAGGCACAAACAATGAGCAGCCATCACGCTTGTCCCCGTAGTTTCCTGGGCTGTAGAAATGGGAACTCATTTTTCCCTCTTCCCACTGATCCTACCTCTGCCAAATTTTAATTAAGGAAGAAGGTAGGTGTTTTTCCTACCCCATCCTCTGGCAGAAGCAAGTAGCAGGCACATCTCTAGAGATGACTTTGTTGTCTGAACGATCTGGGCTGCTTTACTTCTCAAAATGCTGACAGGCGTCACAAAATAATTTTTATAAAAACATTTGTAAACTGTGAGCCACCTCCAAATGTCAATACATTTTATTTCATTGTTTTAAGTCTCTGCCCACTCTAAATCATAATATTTGATGTAATTAAATCAATGTCATATTTTATGGATATAAAAAAATGTCATATCTTATGGATATAAGCAAAAAAAAGTTTCAGTAGGGAAATGACCTCTCATGGATAAATGGATTAAATGTTGTTCATATCTTCTTAGCTGCTGTTAGCAAACCTTCAGAGGCACTAACCCAAGGGGAAGGTCAATTTGGATGGTTATAAAGATATGACAACAGAATTATCTCTAATCTATGTAGATGCAAAAAAGAGCATCAGCACATTAATTCTTCCCACTTTTCTCTCTTTCTTTGGCCCCTCTCTTCTGCCTGTGGTAACATGCCTGCTCTGAATTGAAAAAAATTGTGGGAAACTATAAGCATCTACTCTGTAACACTAGGATAGCATGAGATGAAAAGGGAAAAGTGACAGAATAATTACCCACCCACCATAGTTTTCCACCTCCTAACTCCCTGGATCCCGTGAAGGTGTCAGGTTACATGGCAAAGGCTATTTAAGGTTGCAGATGGAATCAAAGTTGCTAATCAGCTGATCTTAAAAACAGGGAGATTATCTTGGATTATCTAAGTGGGCTCAATATAACCACAAGGGTCCTTAAAATTAGAAGAGGGAGGCAGAAGAGGAGAATTGGATGGAGATGTCACCATAGAAAGGCTTTAAGGGTGGACGAACGGGTCATGAGTCAAGGAATGTGGGTGGCCTCTTGGAACCAGAAAAGGCAAGAAAATGAATTCTCCTCTAGAGACCCCACAAGGGAACACAGTCCTGCCGACACCTTGATTTTAGCCCAGCGAGACCCGTGTGGGAACTGTGACCTATAAAACCACAAGGAAATAAATTTTTGTTGTTTTAAGCCATTCAGTTTGTGGTGACATGTTACAGCAGCAATAGAAAACTAACATATTACACAATTCTGATATATCAATTCTTTTTTTTTCTTTTTGGCTGCATTGGGTCTTCATTGCTGCGTGCGGGCTTTCTCTAGTTGCGGCGAGTGGGGACTACTTCTTCGTTGCGGTGCGTGGGCTTCTCATCGCGGTGGCTTCTCTAGGCACCCGGGCTTCAGTAGTAGTGGCTTGTGGGCTCTTGAGTGCAGGCTCAGTAGTTGTGGCACACGGGCTTAGCTGCTCCCCAGCATGTGGGATCTTCCCGGACCAGGGCTCAAACCCGTGTCCCCTGCACTGGCAGACAGATTCTTAACCAGGGAAGTCCCTATCAATTCTTATATAATTGTATGAAGCAGGTACCATTATTATTCCCATTTCACAGAGGAAGATACTATGACTAGGGAAGTTAATAACCTGTCCAAGGTCACAGAGCTAGTAAGTGGCAGGGCCAGGATTCCAACCCAGGTAGTCAGGCTGCAGTGCCCACACTGTCAGCAACAGTTCACGCTGTGAAAGATGTGAAGCTGCAGAAAACACCTCACGGACAACCACATCCTGTGGCTAAAATTTAAGGTTTTGGGATGAAGAGTCATTGGAAGATTAGAGTCATTATGTGGTCAAAGGAAGTGAAGTGGTTTGTTATGACATTTAATCAAGAATGTGGATGTATCAAAACAGGGTCATAACCGGAGACAAGAGACAATCCAATTTAAGGTCTGACTGAATCTGGGAAATAGACCAAATAAAAACACCCTTGTAAGCTCTCTCAGCATTAGTCCAGCTTTCTCATTTCTTCCAGGCCATCAATCCCATCCATTTGCTGTAACTAACTTTCTTTCCGTGGTTCAGCTCTTATGAAGTTACCCCTGCTCACCTTCAAGTGTCCTCCATCTCCCGGTATCTTTGCCATGACTCCCTGCACCCTTCTCCTGGGATCATGGTCCAGAAGTGGACACTGTCCTGAGCACCAGACAGAGACATCTGGATTTCACAAAGGGGGACTTAGCAAATGGTTTCTTACCCAAGATAAGAATAAAGATGCCAAATCATGAAAAGTTCATCATGGAAGTTAAGATTTCATGCTTTTCCCCTCAATGGTCAGTAAATAAAACAGAATACTTAACAGTAAACAAATACAAGAAGAATGTCACTTTGGGGGAAAAAAATGATCCTATTAAAATTCAAGTGATATTGGTTAATGAATAAAACAGCTTATTCCTTAAATGACACTTCATTCATTATACCTGGGTAACAGTTTAAATCCTTCACAAAGCTTCAAAGAGCACACATTACAATGGCCACTGAACTAAAACACTAAAACTATTTTTCAATTACATCTTTTAATAAATACATGGCTTCATCAGGTATTAACTTGAAAATGAAATTTTTCTTTGGTGGAAAAATTAGGGGGAGAGGGTGTATGCCAGAACATGGAGAGACATTATTTATCACACTACAAAATCACCAATATTCAAACAGCACTTTTTTGCTATGCTTAAGAAATTTCAATTTTTTAATCATAAATTTATTTATGATATATATTTTCCAGTTGGCAACTGAAATAATAGTTACTTGTTTTTAAGTGAACAAAACATCAATTTAACATCACTCAATTTTTTTAACAGTTCACCTATAATTGTAATTTTATTAAGCTCTTAACAACAAAAAAAGATCTTGAAATATTTGTCCATATAACACCTTGAACCAGCTAAAGTCTTCTGCCTCAGCTTATTAGGTAGTGATAAGAATCGAAGGCATTTTTGTGACAAATATTTTACAGCAAAGATGATACTCAATACCTGCAAGCAGTTTTGTTGTCATGGGGACCATATAGGAGAAACCATTTACATGCCAGAGTTTCAAAGCCCTTGAAACACTACCTTCAAGTCTGGCTTCACTTATAACTTGGAAATCAAAACTGTAGTGACCATTTTTATTTTTAAAAAATGTATAACCCATCTGCTTTACAGAAAAAGAAGTATTGACTTCACTCTTTGAAAAGTCTTAAATTTCCTTTCCATGAAAATTCTGATGCTAGAGCATACCAACCAGGGGGATTCTGCTGCCTAGCAGGTAGTCATGGCAACTGAAGTGCACACGGTGAGCCTGCACTGAAGCTAGCATGATAAGACCACAGTTGAGAAGTCTGGCGTATGTTTTCACAGCTGCTGTCTCCTTGTTTTATTTCTGTTGATATTTTAAAAGAAATTCAGCAACCTTCATCTTTTCCTTTAAGCCTACCTGAAAATCACCATCAAAATAACAATTTGCCCAAATGGTGAAATTAAATGGCATCAGAGAAACAAAAATTCAAGCGGGGAGAAGAGGAGAGGCCCTGATCCCCAACTAGTTGGAAGCATGTATGCACCATACTATGAGCTGGCCTCGTAGTCTCACACCAGCCCACAGAAGCATCCTAGCCAGGCTCATACTAAGAGACTGGGGGAGTGTACTTTCTTAAGAAACCAGATATTATAGTCCTCCTCAGTTTGGTTCCAAGCCACCTTATTTGAAGCCTGTCTCTAACTACATTATTCCATGAGCTCTGCATTCCAGCCAAATCTGCCTGATTGTCATTCTATAAATATGCTGTGTACCTTTCTGACACACCCTTTGCCATACCCACCACCTAAATACCCTCTGAGCCATCATCCTACAAGGAGTAAATGATCTATAAAACCATGACCAGGGACTTTGTTGGCAGTCCAGTGGTTAAGACCTCGCCTTCCAATGCGGGGGGTGCGGGTTCGATCCCTGGTCAGGGAGCTAAGGTCCCACATGCCTCGCAACCAAAAAACCAAAACTTTATGAAACAGAAGCAATATTGTAACAAATTCAATAAAGACTTTAAAAATGGTCCACATCAAAAAAACTCTTAAAAAAAAAAGAAACCATGACCAATCCCCATCCAGCAAAAGTGCCTTCTGCATTGATATAATAACTCTTTTATTCATATTGCTTGTTTGACATTAACTTTTTGCCTCCCAGAGTATTCCGGGGTCTAGCTCACCTCCCCATACTCTGAGAAGCCTGTAACATAAGAAGGCAGTAATAGTTCTTGATCTAATAGCTGGTGCTCCACTTACTTGGACAACAACAGTTGAAGGAATGGCAGAAAATTAAAGAATATCGATAGCAACCAGCATCTAATAATACTGACGTATAAACCTTTAAGCAGATGAAGCCAGAGTTGTATGAGACACACTATTAGAACAGAAATTTTAAAAAAACATCATACACGTAACCTCATGGCAGAGATGAAGAACTCTTGAAAACACCACTGAGATACAACAATCCATTCACATGGATACTTACTGGTATCAGGAAATCCTTAAAATACTCCCAGGAGCTAGAGATAGTATACTTCTCTCTAAAGAAAATGCTTAAAGATATTTTTCTCCTAAAGCTTTTTTCCAGACAGCTTTCTGACAAAATATACACATACAAAATGAAGTATGATACTTGGGCATGAAGTATCAATAATACTGCAACTAGAAAAAAGAAAAACAGAAATTTTCAAAGTGACTACTTTGGCCACTTGGGACATCATCATTAGAAGCTTTTATTTAAAGCCATAATAAAATTGAATATCCATAAAGATGATACAAACAGATGGAGAGATATACCATGTTCTTGGATCAGAAGAATCAACGTTGTAAAAATGACTCTTCTACCCAAAGCAATCTACAAATTCAACACAATCCCTATTAAACTACCAATGGCATTTTTCAAAGAATGAGAAGAAAAAATTTCACAATTTATATGGAAACACAAAAGATCCCAAATAGCCAAAGCAATGTTGAGAAAGAAAAACAGAGCTGGAGGAACCAGGCTCCCTGACTTCAGACCATACTACAAAGCTACAGTAATTAAGACAGTATGGTACTGGCACAAAAACAGAAATATAGACCAACGGAACAGGATAGAAGGCCCAGAGATAAATCCACACACACATGGTCACCATATCTTTGATCAAGGAGGCAAGAATATACAATGGAGAAAAGACAGCCTCTTCAATAAGTGGTGCTGGGAAAACTGGACAGCTACATGTAAAAGGATGAAATTAGAACACTTCCTAACACCATACACAAAAATAAACTCAAAATGGATTAAAGACCTAAATGTAAGGCCAGATACTGTAAAACTCTTAGAGGGGGACCTCCCTGGCGGCACAGTGGTTAAGAATCTGCCTGCCAATGCAGGGGACATGGGTTTGATCCCTGGTCCAGGAATATCCCACATGCCATGGAACAACTAAGCCCGTGTGCCACAACTACTGAGCCCATGCCCAAGAGCCCATGAGCCGCAACTACTGAGCCCATGTGCTGCAACTACTGAAGCCTGTGTGCCTAGAGCCTATGCTCCACAACAAGAGAAGCCACTGCAATGAGAAGCCTGTGCACTGAAACAAAGAGTAGCCCCCGCTCGCCAGAACTAGAGAAAGCCCGTGCACAGCAACAAAGACCCAATGCAACCAAAAATAAACAATAAATTAATTAATTAAAAATAAATAAATAAAAATAAAACTCCTAGAGGAAAACAGAGGCAGAACACTCTATGACATAACTCACAGCAAGATCCTTTTTGACCTACCTCCTACAGAAATGGAAATAAAAACAAAAATAAACAAATGGGACCTAATGAAACTTAAAAGCTTTTGCACAGCAAAGGAAACCATAAACAAGATGAAAAGACAATCCTGAGAATGGGAGAAAATATTTGCAAACGAATCAACAGACAAAGGATTAATCTCCAAAATATATAAACAGCTCATGTAGCTCAATATTAAAAAAACAAACAACCCAATCCAAAAATGGGCAGAAGACCTAAATAGACATTTCTCCAAAGATATACAGATTGTCAACACACACGAAAAGATGCTCAACATCACGAATCATTAGAGAAATACAAATCAAAACTACAATGAGGTATCACCTCACACTGGTCAGAATGGCCATCATCAAAAAATCTACAAACAATAAATGCTGGAGAGGGTGTGGAGAAAAGGGAACCCTCCTGCACTGTTGGTGGGAATGTAAATTGATACAGCCGCTATGGAGAACGGTATGGAGGTCCCTTAAAAAACTAAAATTAGAACTACCATATGACCCAGCAATCCCACTCCTGGGCATATACCCTGAAAAAACCATAATTCAAAAAGAGTCAGGTACCACAATGTTCACTGCAGCTCTATTTACTATAGCCAGGACATGGAAGCAACCTAAGTGTCCATCAACAGATGAATGGATAGAGAAGATGTGGCACATATATACAATGGAATATTCCTCAGCCATAAAAATGAACGAAACTGAGTTATTTGTAGTGAGGTGGATGGACCTAGAGTCTGTCATACAGAGTGAAGTTAGAAAGAGAAAAACAAATACCGTATGCTAACACATATATATGGAATCTAAAAAAACAAATGGTAATGATGAAACTAGTTGCAGGGCAGGAATAAAGAGGTAGATGTAGAGAATGGACTTGATGACATGAGGTGGGAGGGCGAAGCTGGGGTGAAGTGAGAGTAGCATCGACGTATATACACTACCGAATATAAAATAGATAGCTAGTGGGAAGCAGCCACATAGCACAGGGACATCAGCTCGTTGCTTTGTGACCACCTAGAGGGGTGGGATAGGGAGGGTGGGAGGGTAGACGCAAGAGGGAGGGGATATGGGAATATAAGTATACGTACAGCTGACTCATTTTGTTATACAGCAGAAACTAACACACCATTGTAAAGCAATTACACTCCAATAAAGATGTTTAAAATTTTTTGAATATCCAAACTTTAATGGCTTGTTTTATAACAGAAAAAGTTACAGTTCTGTCAGGTCCAAAATATGCTTTTCGTGTCTTTTTTGTATTCCAACCGCTTGCCCAACATCTCCACCAACCACCTCAAATGCAACAAGTCCAAACTCAAATGGCTTCCACACACACAAAACAAAACCAGAACTGCTCCTTCGCTCCTATTTCCTATTTCAGTTAGAAGCGCCAGCAACTGTGGTCAGTCAGACCAGAAGCCGTTAAGTCAGCCTTGACTGTTTCTCGGCCTCAAACCCTAAATCCAACAATTTCAATAGGGAAACAGTATCACATAAAATAAACAGCACGGAATTAAATATAAGGGCTTCTTATTAACTATAAAATCCTTGGACAACATATTTAATCTTTTTAACTCTCTGTGAGGATATGATTCGTGTTAAGACTTTAAAAAAATAGGTTTTGAGATAGATTTCTATCATGCTATTATTGTTCTCTTGGAGCTCACAGAGCATGTTAACAGATTAAAGGTGATGGGAAATAACATAATGAGAACAAAAGCTGTTTCACTTTAATTACTTTCGCAAATTTACTTGACTTCTTTTAACATCTTTATTGGAGTATAATTGCTTTACATTGTTGTGTTAGTTTCCGCTGTATAACAAAGTGAATCAGCTATACGTATATTTATAATCCCATATACCCTCCCTCTTGCGTCTCCCTCCCTCCCACCCTCCCTATCCCACCCCTCTAGGTGGTCACAAAGCACTGAGCTGATCTCCCCATGCTATGCGGCTGCTTCCCACTATCTATCTATTTACACTTTGGTAGTGTATATATGTCCATGCCACTCTCTCACTTCCCAGCTTACCCTTCCCCTCCCCATACTTGACTTATTTTTAAGGAATGAACTGACATTTTTTCTTCTAAAAAAAAAAATCACTTGTGAAATACTTTCCTAACCTCTTTCGTGGGCTTGGCTCTGTGACTGTGTGTGGGGAAACGTAGGTCTTTTGGGATGTCACTCTGTGCTGCATCCCCTCCCAGATGTCCCACCGGGCCTAGGGTGTCCGGGGGCTCTGTGGTATGTGCCCACCCTTTCTCTCCATTAGCCTTTCACTTTGGGTCCAAAACGCTGCTCAGGGCAGCTTCTGCCCAGGGTGGGACTAAACAGGACGGGTTTTCTTTTGTGTGTGTGTGTGTATTTTTTCTTTCTTTTTTTTAAATGAAGTACAGTTGAATTACAATGTTGTGCCCATCTCTGCTGTACAGGAAAGTGACTCAGTTATACACATAAAGACATTCTTTTTTTATATTCTTTTCCATTATGGTTTATCACAGGATATTGAACATAGTTCCCTGTGCTCTACAGTAGGACCTTGTTGTTTATCCATCCTATATATAATAGTTTGCATCTGCTAATCCCAAACTCCTGGTCTTTCCCTCCCCAGCAGTACTATTCACAATAGCCAAAACATGGAAACAACCTAAATGGCCATCGATAGATGAATGGATAAAGAAGATGTGGTATATACATACAATGGAATACTACTCAGCCATAAAAAAGAAGGAAACAATGCCATTTGCAGCAACATGGATGCAACTAGGATGGATTTTCTTTTGATGAAAGAGTCAGATGCCAGAAAGAGGAACCATTCCCTTGAGTGTGTAATGCAGCACATTAGAGAATAATGCTCCTGTTTCTATGCTTTAAAAAAAGGTTTAAATATGGGGGTAAAGCTCATGTAATATCATGCACATCCCATATTAATTAAAATCCTTTCTCCTGCAAACCAATCCTATTGCCTAAGTATCCCACTCTCAAGCTCTTTTGTTCCTATTTCTGTCCCCACGTCTCATCTCTCATCTATATCTATCCTCTCACCTCCTCCACCCAGACACCTCTCTAAAATATAGATGAGGGACTTCCCTGGTGGTCCAGGGGCTAAAACTCTGCGCTCCCAGTGCAGGGGGCCCAGGTTCCATCCCTGGTCATGGAACTAGATCCCACATGCTGCAACTAAGAGCCCTCATGCCACAACCAAAAGATCCCACGTGCGGCAACTAAGACCTGGCATAGCCAAATAAATAAATCTTTTTAAAAATAAAATAAAATTTTTAAAACGTGCAGATGTGAACACTGCCTTCCAAGTGAAGAACACACTCCTTAAGATTAACACACCCTTCTCAATTTGGCCCAAACCCTCCTCCAGTATCTTGACACACCGCTGCCCACTGGTGGCCACTCTCCCACAGGTCTGGGGGCAGCTTTCACACTGTCATTTCTTATGGTCCCAGCAGCTATTATTTTTTTTTTTTTTAACCGTTAATGAAATACATGTGCTCTCAGGGCTCTGCCTTTTCACGTATGGCTCCCTTGGTCTGTAAGAGCCACCCCACACCCATCCTGTTCTCTATCTGGCAAACAATTCATCCTTCAAAGCCAACCCAAATGTCACTTCTTCTACAAGGTCTTCCAGAATGAGTTAGTCACTCCTTCTGTGGACTCCCATGGCACTCTGTTCTCAGCTCAGTCCTGGAGAGCTATTAAAACTCAAGAACAAAAGTGAAAGACATCAACACTGATTTCGAAATTATTAATTCCTGATGAGTTTTTTCCACCAAAATCCCAGGCACTCCATATCTTCTCTTGATTACACACACACACACACACACACACACACACACACACACACACACACAATCCAGGGAAATACTGGGAACAAAAAGCCTCAATATAATCAAATAAATTCAGAAACCATCAGAATCATCTGAATGAATCACACCTGACCTCATTTTGAAATACCTGCAACTCTTAAATGTCAAAGGAGTTTCGGGGAACAGCCAAAAAATTTTAAGACTCTAAGTTTCCAAAATATAATTTCTAAATTGTAACAGTCTTTTCTTTACACATGTGTAAAACTTTTAGAATTCAATGGGGAAATAAACCTTCATTTCAAAAGTTAACTTTGAAGTTGGGAAATCAAAACATATGCTATTTCCAGGCACTGGTCATAATAATAATCGCTACCATTTGCTGGGGGCCTTGTGCTAGGGCTCCTCAGGGGACTTGCTGCAGATTCCCGCACGTGAATCCTGCAGCTACTCCAGGCAGTAGAAGTCATAACTCCTATCTTACAGATAAGGAAGTTGGTCAAAAAGATTAAGGGAACCCAAAAAGACATTATCCAGTGTGGACTCAAATCCAGGCCCTCTGACTCCCTGGCCCAGGCACACATTCTATAAGCTTCAATACAGAATCAAAGCTAGGCCAACTGGATGACTTCTCTATAGAGCAAATAACCAAACACCTGCTCAGACTGTCCACTTCAAAGGGGCAGCCTTCTGTAACCAGGGGGCTTTAACATGAGCCACTCACCTAGGATTTATATACTAATCTCCCAGAGTACTAAAAAAAGTTATCGGAAGTATTTTTATTTCCTCTTAAAGGGAGAAACTTTAAAATTTCCTTAGAAAATGATATATATTTTTAATTTGACAGAACTATAAACTTAATTTAAGGAAGATCGATTCTAAGAACAAAGGAGCTTGTTGAGCTAAGATTTATATTATCTCAAAAACGAACAAGAGGGGGAAAATCTTGCAGTTCATGTAAGAATTGTTGGAAATAAAGTATAGAAAATATTAAACCAAGGTTTTGTAAATCCAGTTCTATTTTTCTTTACTTCTCCAATCAAATCAATGCTTCTCACCTTGGCTGAACATGACAAAAAATTTAGACTTACATTTCCCTCATACTACTCGGCTCACTTCTCTTTTGTCAAGTACTAGGTAATCATAAAGAGTACAGTGCTTTATTAAGTCTCCCATTAACATGAGAATTCTATATCATAACACTGACCTTGATTGTAACTGCTCTGTAAATACATATTTATCTTCATATACAGTCTTTCTTTAATAAGAATGGAGATAATTTTTAAATTTGTTTGCTTATTTATACTTTCCAAAAAATACATCAGTAAATCACAGATACATGCACTGGAAAGACAGCATTGTAGTCCTCCTAAATTTTATGGAAATTTAGTCAGTCATAAATGCTCCAAACTGACCAATATTTTCACCTCTGTGATGACTCACACAAGTTATCTGGTGCTTGATTTTTCACAAGAATAAGAAGTGCAAGAAAAAAGAGCATGCTACGTTCGATGAAGTAATGAATAAAGCAAGTCCAAATGTAATCACAGAATTCTACATATTATTTAAATTATTTATAAGAGAAGAAATATATGATAAGCAAAGTAATAAAAAAAATTTTAACACTCTGTCCCATTTTAGTGAGTCAACGCCTATTGTTGAATGCCTGGTATGTACCACATACCACCCTTCAGGGATGTAGTGGGCTATGCCTCTCATAGAGAATAAAGACAGTAAACAAAGAATGACAAGTGTGATATGGAAACCACAAAGGAGGAGAAATATAGGGTGCTTTGGGTTTTGCATAAGGTAAGATCTGAAGAGTAAACAGAAGTAGGCAGAGTAGCAAACAAGAAGTTTCCAGGTGAAAGAAATAATGAAACTGAGCAGGACCCTGTGGGGCTCCTGGGCACAAAAGCCTTTCTGTGTCCCTTTCCCTGAGTTCCAAAAGGTGAGTTCAAACTGTTGCTAATCAGGAAAAGGAGGGAATGCGGAGACGAGGGAGGAGCAGTCAAGAAACAAGAATGCAGCCTTGGGGCAGGGTCCTGGTTCCCCACCAAGGGATACACATAATGATTTCTTTGAGCTCTTCTCCAGAACTAAAACACCCACCAAATGGAAGATGTTCCAGAGAGAAGGTCACAGTTCAGTAACCTCGAGAACCACAGATCATGAGACCACATGATGCCAGAAGATCTCTAGACTGAAAGAATGCAGGCCCTGCACGCACCCTGATCCTTATTAGAAACCCAACTCCTTGACTATACAACTCCTCACAGACGCCCCTGGGTTAGGACACACAGTTTTGAGGGCATTAGCCTGCTGTGGCCCCCTTTGCCTGGCAAAGCAATAAAGCTGTTCTTTTCTACTTCACCCAGAACTCTGTCTCCGAGATTCAATTCGGTACCAGCGTACAGAGGCCAAATTTCGGCATCAATAACAGGCAAGCAGGCCCAGAGGCTGCAGGGAGACGTCACGCCTGGCTGGAGAGGAGCCCAGGCAGGGAGCCGAGCAGATCTCCCTGCGGGATCGAAGGACTCGCTCCCCTAAAATGCTGGGAGGGGTCAGCCCCCTCTGCCTCTACTTCAGCCTCTACTGAGGAAAACTCCCCTGCCTGGTCATAGCTTCTTCCCACAGCATTGAGGGACTATCCACCTCATGGTCTAGAGGCCTGGCCCTTTGACCCAACTTGGGACAGCTCTGAAGGGCCTCCCAACGCCAAAGCTTTCACTGAGGGCGGGGGGACCTGTCATGGGCCCTGCACTGCAGTGCCCTCCTCCCTGCACCCAGCCAGGCCTTCTTCTCCACCCCTCCCTCCCACACAGGTTGATCTCAAGGGCAAGGGCATTCCTCGACAAATGTATCAACCAGGAAACTCCCTCTGAGAGGAAGATCCCAACTCTGGGATCTAGTGTGAGCTGCGATGAGAGGTGAAAAGGTAGACAGAGGACAGCTCCCTCAGGACCCCACCTGGAATTTAGACTAAGGGTTTAAAATAAAGGTGTGACAAGATCACTAATTACATCATTAGAGGTGAGTCCTAACGAAGGACAAGAGAAGTCAAAGAGGGAACATCAAGGGGGGGGGAGGGAAATCACCCACTAGGGAATTTCTCCCCAGACCTTGGGGCCTAGTGGTCATGGAAAGGAAATTATCTTGAAATTCTGATATAATAGGATTATACCTCAGTTTGTGTACTGGTGGTCATCCAACCCTGGCTTCATACAGGGATTGTGATGCTCAAAAGCCTTAGGTTAGAAATACTAGAGCCCCAGGATAGCATTCATTTTAAAAATTCTTATATGGAACCACATGAGAATAAAAAATATCCCATTCCATGTGTCACAGCAGCTGTATTCTAGTGGAAACACTGTAACAAAAAGAAAAAGGAAAAAGAAGGACAAAGAAACAAATCCTTTCATGTTAAGGAAGACTTTGCAATTTGAATATTTCCTGTGGTGTAAAAGTCACACCAGAGAAAATTTATTGAAAATATCTCCCTGTTGCCACCTTTTGGTATTTTTGTATGTTAACTCCTCTGGGGGCTCTATTTCTTGGTTTACAAGTTACCTAAAAGGTGGTAGCAAATAAGCCATAATTCTGCCAAAGACAATTCATTCAATGTGACGTGTACAAAACCATTTTGAATACTGTCTTACCTCCAGACGTAGCCTATCAAGAAGAAGCAACTTTTAAATTTGTGTTTGTTGGATAAAGCCACCTTCTGAAAAATCAAAACAAAACAAAACAGCTGTAGGGATGGATCAGAGTGGAACCAGAGCAGTCGCAGTACTGTATAGTCCAGGTGAGAGGGGAAGGCAGCTGACTGGGGGTGTGGGTGAAGAAACTGGGCTCAGGGGTGGACAGACTAGAGCAAAGGTGGTGGCCACTGCGGGGCGCTGTTCAGACCTCCCTTTCAGATACAACTTGCAGTACAGCTGCAACAGTGCAGTGAGCCGACTGCCTCCGGCTGCAGGGCCTCAGGATTTACCTCAGCTTTTCAGCCCAGGCCACACTCTTCCCCAGGAGCCCCCAGCCAAAGACTAAGTCCAGAGGCATATTAGGATTCTGTCAATTCTGCTCAAAATGGGATTTCTATAACAGGCAACTTTCCCTCCAGAGCCGCTGTTGGACCAGCAGAGGCGTTGTCAGGTCTGCATCGCCATCTAAGGCTCCCCTGGCCCCATCTCCTCTCCCAGCATGCTTCCTTTCACAGGTGTCAGAGCTAAATTGGGCCTCCACCCTGCTTCTTTCCCAGGCATTCCTCCAACTGACACAGTGATGGCTTAACAGGTAAAATCAGTGGTACTTTGTGCCTGACAGAATGTGGAGGGTGAGACAGAAAGAGGGGTCAAGGATAACTCCTGGGATTCTGGCTTGAGCATCTGAAACGGGAACTCTGAAAGGGGGACAAATTTAGGGAGATCATAAAGTCACTTTGAGTCAGGATAAGAACGAGGTACCTTGGAGAAATGCATTTTCATCCAGGGACCTAATGGTACAAAGAACCCAGTTTGGGACCTAGATTGGAATTTTGTGAATTTCTTTCCAGCCTGACAATATTCACTGATGATCTTGAATGTTTCACTTCACAATAAAATTCAGTGAGGTGACTGGTGTGGTAGGCAGGCTTTAGACTCTAAAAGATACAGGTTTAAAAACCAGCACATATTAGCTGGATAGTTTCCCAAGAGTGCCGCAAGGGTCCGTTTCCAAATCTTCACTTGGGGTGGTAATCCCTGCTTGGCTGGGTGGCTGTGATCTAGCAAAATGACTGAGATATACCAGGTACTTTCAAAGGTGTATTTCGTATTCTTTTTCCTATCTCAGTGGACACATTTGTTAAGCACAAGCAACGCTAACCCCTTCATTAGACAGACATGCGCATAGAGGGTTAGATGAAAAACACCCTAGAAGGCTCTGTGCCCTGTGAAACTTGGCTGGCTGCAAAGGTTTGAACAGTGTGTGGCATGTCCCAATTGAAGGCACCTCCACTTGCGTGGCAGCTAATACAGAAAGGGTGAGTGTTTCCAGTAACACTGGGAGCAGGAAGGAAAAAATAGCCCCAGACAACGGAATCCAAACAGGAGACCACATGTTCCAAGTAGACCCTGCCGCAGGGAGAAATTAAAAAAAAACAGTCATGGCGAGAACATAGCCTATCCCATCACAGACAATGCATGTTTAGGAAAAAAAATGTTTTCTTTTTCACAGTATAAAAGAAATTTAAAAAGCAATTTACTTCTGCTTAAGACTGGATGTACTATATCCTCATATAATTTTTCACCGTCTACCTCCATCAGAAAGGCCATTGTGATTTATTTCCTGGAGAACCAGAATTTGTATGGCAACTAGTGAGAGAATGAAAATTCATTCCATAAGATCTGCTTGATTGACAGTTATAGAAAACAAATCTGCTTGCAGATGTGGAAATACACATGGCCGACTGTTTTTGTGCCCTTGCACCACATACCATATACTACCCAGCCTTCCTCAAATATTGATTTAATATTTAGACAAAGAAAACAATTTCTTGATGTGCCAGAAGGTCAAGTACTACCTAAAGCCACTGCAGACAACTTGGCAGCGAATTCCTTTGAAAAAGGAGTTTTTCCTATGAAAAATGGATCATTTGCCTCTTCACTGAGAATTTTAAAATTCAGTTTTCTCAGCTAATGTAAAGTTACCACCGATTTCCTGAAAATCCAAACACAATTTTGAAACCCCAAAATTATGATGCCGAAGAAATATTTCCAATTCACTTCGGCATCAAACTAAATGAAGAAAAATGTTCAGGATTCCCCAAATCATAATCGTTCTTCTTCATCCACTTCATACATCCAGTGAGCAGAAGCAAAGTATTTATCGAGTCCATATGGACGCTCAGAAATGTTAGCAATTGTATTTAAAACAAAAATAAATTCAACTCTGTCAGCATTTCAGGAATTTATAGACAAAAACCACAGTCAACACATGCCAAAAATCTCATGCTAACCAGAAAGCATTTTCAAACTTTTCCAGAATGAACATTTTTATCATAATGATCACAGACTCTGAAGAGTTTAATTAAACACTGGCACCTAGACGGAAACAGGGACCTTAAGTCCTTGCCAAGCTTACAAGTCACAGAGAGCGGGTGTTTGCTCTCCAACAGGTGCAGATGACCAGAGGCAGGGTGGCAGGTGAATAATTAAATATAGCCCTGGCTGTGTGTTAGAATCACCCTCATTTTTGTCCAGACCCCTGTGCAGGTTAGCAACCACACTCAAAAATTTTTCCCATGGTTGGAAGTGAAGCTTTCACAATCTGAGGTAGACATCAATACAAATCTCCTAAGAGGTAGCTACTACTTGTGTTCCCATTTTACAGATGAGGAATCTAGAGGTTTAAGGGGGCCTACTGCCCACTGTTTCATGACTAGTAAGTAGCTGAGCCAGGATTCCAACACAGGCAGTTCTGGATTAAGATATCATGCTCCTAACCATTGCCCTGTACTAGAGTAGAGATCTTTAGAGCATAAAAGAAGGTCCTTCCAAGATAATCAAGGCCAACCTGACACGCATTTACCCGGCCAGGCTGACGGATCATGTAGCAGCTGCAGCAGCCAATGAGCCACTTGACTCTCTCGGCTTTAGCTGAATCTGGGAAGGCAGGGAAGCAGGTCTGATGGTGTCGGGGACTGATAATGTCTAGAGGGACTGATAATGTCTAGAATACTGAGGCTATCAATCTCCACTGCAATTTATTTGGACTTTGTGCCTGGGATTATTATTCTAGTTTTAATCCAGCATGGTCTCTAAGTATACCAGAGTAAGGAGGTAGGGTGTAGAAGAGGAACCACTGGTTATTAGAATCCTAAGAAATTGCACTGACAGCAAAAGGAGGGGCTAAGCTCGTGTATTCACACATCAACCCACTGATCCAGGCATCAACCACACATGCACCAATTCTCTCTCTCTCTCTCTCTCTCTCTTTCTGTCTCTCTCACACTCACACACACACACACACCATGCTGAACACCCACTATGCATGAGGCACTACCTCAAGGGCTGGTAACTGTTTGACAAAGTCCTATTCTCAGCGATCCATAAAAATTAGAAGAATTACAGGTGTTTACAGAGTTATGCTTATTTTAGCTACACCATGATTGTCTATCTAATCTCCCTACACATTACTAGTTTATTACTTGATTAAAAAGCTGTTAACTGATATCACTCAGGTGTGCTGCTAAGTGAATATAAATCCAGTTTCTAAAGACTATATTTTCAATACAAAAAGAGACTCGCTTTTTCAGAGAACTTTGCTATGAATCCTTTTGCAATTGTAAAGTATGAAAACGGTTTTTTTAACTATCCGGTTAGAGACATTGGACACTTAGGCATTAAGTTTTCTCAAGGAGAAGTAAATACGTAAAACATAGCCAGAATCAGTATTCTAATCATGTCTATATTACCTTGTTACTGTTCCACGGAAAATTCCATTTTTTCTCAGTAAAATTCAGTTGGGTTTTGTACCGAAAAGAGCAACAATAAATTCTATCACCTTTTAAAGGCAAATATTAACATTAGTGAGATAAAGTTATAAAACTCTGTGAGGTTAACATTTCTGCTTATTTTTTAATCAACTGCTTACATTTCTCAGTCACCTTCTTCACCTTTTCTCAATCTCCCACCCGCACACATATTCTTTTCCTCCTGGACTTTAAACCCTGGCAAGTTCCAGGAGGAAAAAAAAGTTTCATTTTACATAACAACAGTCTGAAGATCTGATTTTCCCTGGAGTAAACTTGTTCCTTTGTACACTGATTAAAAGATATTTACCATCAACAGAGTTATTCAACCTTAAGAAACAACTGCAGAACATTCCGTGGTAATAGGTGTAAATTTTTAAGATGATGACCCAAAGAAAAAGAAAAAAAGTACGAGGCCAATGTTAGTTGTTCCAGAAGAAGACGCTACCAGTTAATGTCTTGTGTGTAAGTAAGAGACACAGGATGAATGGGGGTCGCACAGCCACCTCTAATCTATGCTTATGACATGTAATAAAAACATCATCTTCTAAAATCAGAAAGATTTAACTATTAAAGTGCTCAAAAATATACATGTGTCATCCAAGTACAAAAGGTCAGGTCCAGGGTTCTATACCAGAAGCCCTAAGCACCGTCAAGAGGATGGACTACCGGCTAAATGAACTGTAGGTACAAATTTCCAGTCAGGACACGTACTAACTGCATAACCCTAAGCCTCAGTTCCTGCATTTGAGATGAGATGTTTAGGTCATAGAATTCATTAGAGTGAGATAAATTAGAAAACACATATACTGTAATCCAATGCCTGACTTAGTAATAGGTGTTCAATAAATGATAGTTGTTGTTATTGAAACAGGTTAAAAGATTAAACCCATTGTGGATAGTCTTATCTGGATGAAAATAGACATGCTTATTACCTGATCTCATTTTTAATTCTTCCCATTGGAGGGTACAAAGACTTAATTTTAATGGGCAGGAAGAGTTGGTCAAATCACTGAATTTTCAGTCTAATTAAAATTATATTACGCAAGGAACAGATTCTCATCCATTGTGGATATGAGAGAGAAAGCGGTAGAAATTTTTTAAATAATTAAATTTTTTAAGTAAAAATGCCACTAACAATCTACATTAAAGTTGATGTTGGCATCCCCAATTATAAAGAACATTTATAATGCACTGAGTGTGCAACCAACTCCCCACGAAGTTGTTAAGAAACATCAATCAAAACAGTAACGCAGGGCTTCCCTGGTGGTGCAGTGGTTGAGAGTCTGCCTGCCGACGCAGGGGACGCGGGTTCGTGCCCCGGTCCGGGAGGATCCCACATGCTGCGGGGTGGCTGGGCCCGTGAGCCATGGCCGCTGAGCCTGCGCTCTAGAGCCTGTGCTCTGCAACGGAAGAGGCCACAACAGTGAGAGGCCCGCGTACCGCAAAAAAAAAAAAAAAAAAAAGGCAAGTCTTCTAGAACTTACTTCAGCATAAAAAAAATTACTTTTTCTTTTTTTACTAACTTTCCCCTAAAAACATGTTTTCAGGAAACCAAGCACCTGTAAGATATCTCCTCAGATGGTGCTAAATTTATAGTATTAAGACTGGTAATCCAAGCTGTCTACCAAGCCTGAGGTGGCCAGGAAGGTCCCAGGCATTAGGTGAGGGTCCACAGGTCCACAGTTTGAAAGATTCAAGAATCATGTGGATTTGTAAAAGTAAAACAAGCAAACACACAAACAAAAACACATGCTGGTTACTTCCCCAAAGGAGCCATCTCTGCCTTTGGATACGATGTGTTCACACCGGTGGTGAAATACACTTGCACCTTGGCTCCTCTCCCCTCTTAGAGACTGGCAGGTGAGGGAAAAGGTACCTTCACAAGCCAGAACTCAGAGTAGATGATCCATACTTCAAGGAAGCCCAAATGGCGACCACGGTCAACGTGAAGGCAGAGAGATCATTTGATGTTTTTAAATGTTTGCTGAATTATATTAGGGCAGAGACTGGAGGCGGGGATTGCAGTAGGGAGGGGGCTGCCAGGAAGCAGAGTCTCCAAGGAAAAGAGCAGGCTAAGCAAAATCTCTTGCCCCCTCACACATTGAAGTCAGCCACAAACGCCTTGCACGGCTGATATTTACAAGATGGAAATCCAAAAGGAAAGGCTGTGCTCCTTGCCATTAACGCATAATAAAGGGCACAGGACAGGAAATTCGGCCATACTTTAAATAAGGTAGAAATGACTAGACGCAAGTCTCCCGAAATCCACACCCACCAGATTGCTCTAGAGAACTACGGATTCTCTCTCACTGCAAATGGGGAGGGATTTGAGCAAAATGTGTTTGCATTTCAAAGGCAATAGTGGACTTCAGCTTATACCTACACCAGGCAGGGATCTGAGTTCAAGTAAGACTCTGGCTAGTAAAGGGAGAAAGACAGACAGCCAGGACAGGCAACCAGGTCCTTAGAGACTCTTATCTGCCTTCACTCCCTGAACTCACTTCTCAGTAAGGGAGGCCAGACCCCATGATGAGTAACTGGGGGTACAAGAATCAGAGACCTGAAGGTGTGCTGTCTGCCTCATCAGAACAGAGGCAGCCATGGCTTTGGGCAGACATGCTCCAGAGACTGCCAGTCTGTAAGCCAAAGCCTCCACATCCTGGAAGTCACCAACAGACCCTGCTGCTACAGCAATTCAGGGGATGCTGCGGGGGAAGGAGGGCTGAGCATAAATGGCCACTCAGGCAGAGTCAAAGGCCTGGAATAGAAGGAATGGCTGGGAGGCTGGAGAACACTCCCTGTGCCTCCAAGGAATCCTGTGCATAGCTCCAGGCTGGCACAAGTCACAGCTTTTGATGTTCTGGAACTGAAAGGTGCCCTAGATGGTCACTGGGGTGATCCAGAGGGAGCAGCCAGAGAGATGGTCAGATCAGTTCAATTCTAATTAATATCCGAGTATTTGCAAAAGTCCACCCACGCACCCACACACTCACACACAAATGTTCTTCAGCCAATCATCCTGTTGAATTTCTATAAGAAATAAAACTTTTTCCCCCTTGTAAGGAGCCATGAGATTACATAATGACTTCAAATTATATAACTAGGAAGTTATGAAGTCCCTAGATTATGTAACATTTAAGAATCATGGATGCCTTTATTTTCTTTCCACCTATGATGTAATTCTCACTGGAAAACATGCATAAGTTATGAGGTGTTTGCACATGTAACATTTTAAAACTGGCTAGCAAAAGCACTGATTGGCTGTTACATAAGTCATTTTCCCATACATGAAAGTCAATGACTAAAAGGAGTACGAGCTTGGCTGCCCAGCTTTGAAATCACACAGAATTCAGTAAACTAGAGTCATACTGACACTAACTGTTTCCATCTTCCTTGGTTTTAACTCCTTAACAAGTTTCTTTTTTGCTTGTTTAAAGAATCCAATTTAATTTTGCTGAACAATCCTAAAGGTGCTAAAATTATTAAATTGTGAAACTAATTATACATTAGTAACCCACAAACCCAGCCATAAATTGGATCTCATCACAACCCAGACTATGCCACTTCTAAGAATTCTTCTAACTGGTCATTTCTTCCTGTGGCTACAATCTCCTACCAATGCAATTCTTGAATGCCCTCAACCCTGCAAGTTCTCTAGGATATTATGTCTCCCGGTGCCCTGCCCTCTCTCTAGCTTCCTGCTGGCTTCACTTCTCCCTGTGCCATCCCACCCCCAGGTCGACCAGTTCACCCTCTCATCACATACCCTAAAATCCCCCTAATCTGTGTTCTCCACTTCTGAGTGACCAAAGAACTGGGAAAAGGCATATAACTGTCCTAAGAAATATGACGACAAATTCATACTGTGCAGCCTCAACTGTATACTAATTTGGTCTGGCAAGTTTTTTATTCATCTCTATTGCATTTTCCATAAGCAGCTCTTCTGAACGCTCCCCAGTTTCTTCAGGTCTCCAAAGCATCCTCCTATGTTCCCAAGAGACGACTTCATCTCCAAACAGACTGAGCAAAGTAGAGGAAATTTACACTCAATTTTCTCCCCTGTCTCTTAAATCCATCACAGTCTTTATTCTTCTCTCCTTCTTCTCACCAAACTCAGGAAAATATGTTCAAACCCGTTTAACAGACACTTATCGAGGACATACTCCAAGCCAAGCTTTCTACAAGGCATGTATCTGGCAGAATCAACGACCTCAGCCATTAAACCTGTGACCATACCTAGCAGAGTCTATTGAGGACTACAGATAGGAAGCAAACACTGAAACAGGTTATCGACTAAAATGAACATAGTAATATCAGTGGAAGGACTCACAAAGTAAGGTGAATAGCCCAAGGCTAACTAACTTCAGCCCCAACACCTGTCATCTTAAATCTAGCCCTGCTCTCCTATTTTCCCTAGTGTCATTCTTTTCTCTACACTTTCTCAGCCTAGAAGTTCACTCAACTGACTTTTATAAGGAATGAATGAAACAGTAGAAGAAAAATAAACTCAATTCACCTCAACCCACGGACGTGTCAAACAACCACTCCAACTATTACCATTTTCTTTCATTTCATAGATAGACACCCTTCGATATTAGTTGCTGCCTCTTCCTTTCCTGCTTGTTGTATTCTAGAGTCTGCTGTTCTCTCAAAGGTCACTAATGTGATCATTACTTAATTTTACTTTCCTGTACATGATGTTTTATTCAATGGAGGTGACAATCTTCTGAATAAAAAAAAAATACATGTTTCTAAAAACTATTCAAATTTTATTTTATTCCTTAATTCATATGACTGATGAGATTATAAAGTAATAATGCATATGAGCTCTCCAAAATCTGTTAAATGGTAAACAAACAATCCATGCTTTACATTCACTTCAATAAAGTTAATAGATTTTAGGAGAAAAACATCAGTAAATACTTGCTTTCCCTTCTAGAATAAGGTCCAACACAGAACACAGGGCTAAGTAAAGCCGGGGTTTCATTTTCTAAGGCAGTGTAAGAGACAGGACCACCCCTGTGCAGGCATCTTTTCAGTCAACCATCAAGTTCCAAATGCTGAAGAGTGCAGGTATGATTGTTCATGGAAACCGGATGGATTCACTGCTTCCTTTAGTTATAAGCAATTTTCTTGCCATTTGTCTATAAAAACTCCATCAAGGTCTGACTTTTAAAATAGTTGGATGCTAATATGATCATGAGGAAAAAATAGGAAAAGAATGAAATTCTTTTGATTACTGTCAAGTAAATATTTCAGAATCCCCATGGAGTATAGTTAACAACTATCTTGTTAGGAACGGAAATATTTTCCCTAACTTGGCTGAAGCCACTCAGCGTGACTTTCAGGAGAACACAACAAATGGACAGAAATGATCCTATGGTGGGTCCTCTCCCTGTGACTGATTGTCAGTGCTAACCTGGCAAGAATCACATCACAGCTGCCAATGGCCTAGGATTCCTAAGCCACGAGGAGGACACCCAGGTGAGGAAGCTCAGGGCTCCTGCTCTGCTCACCCACTGACATTCTTTTTCCTGACCTGCTAAAATCACGGGTTTCCAGACCCTTTCTCTCTTCTTGCTTCTCCCCACAGTGTATATTTTTTCTCTTTGTTGACAACAATCTAATGTGCCTGGAAACTGCTTCAAGTGCCTATGTGCTACTTGGGATCATTTTAATACTTTTGCAGATGGTTTGGAGCATTTTTTTTCTCAAAATGAGCCCTGAACTCTAAATCATTTTGCCATATTTCTACACTGATATATAAAATACACTTGAAATGAATGCAGTCATTTTTCCACTAAAAAACAGAGTTGTTAATTAACGACTGGGAGAGAATGCCAACTCCATTTGTCCACGGCATAATGACTGTTCAATCGACCAGGATAGCCATCTTAGCTTGGGTTCCCCCAAAAAGGACCCTGAGACAAGAACCTGGGTTAGTGTGTGTTACTTGTGACAGTTTATTCGGGAGGTGATCCCAGGGAGCACAAGTTAGGGAGTAAGGAAAACATGGGTGAGGAGAGAGGAGAGCCAATAAAGGGAGTGGTAATGGATCAGCCACTGCTGGGGCTCCATCCCCCTGGGGCATCCTGAGGGGACATGAACAATATGTCGCAGCACTGTCCCACAGAGAGAAGGGGAAATTGGACAGGTGTTTTCTGACTCCAGTCCTTCACTAACATTGAAGGCTATCCCTGGGAGAGTTCACTTCCAGCATCACTGCCAGCACTTCTAAGCTGCTCTGCACCAGAGGAGGAAGTTCCCACAGGGCTGACCCCGGGGCGGGGGAGAAGGGCAGCAACCCAGCACTCGAGATGGGAAGCTGTCAGCATGCATGGGAGATGCCCACCACAGGTAAACTCAGAGGGAGGCCGAGAGCCAAAGAACACCATTTGCGACAGCAGCCCCAGTTCCTTGCTTTTATCAAGCCACCATGTTGCGCTGCCTCACCTTTCAAAAAGTCTCCCTTGATCCCATTTATCAAATACGATTCACTACCCTCGTCTCCCAGTCTTTAACCCCTTCCTACCACATTTATCAATTATCTCCTGCGACCATCCCCTACTCCAGGCTTTACCACTGACTACAGGATGGACGAGGTTCACGTGAGGTCATGGCCCTCACTGATCTGCCCTACCTGCCCAGCCTTATTGGCCACCAACTCTTCCCACTCTCTCCCTTTCACCTTCTCTTCCTCTAACAAACAATGATCCTTCTCAGCTTTGAACCTTTCCCACACAGAATGCCTCAACCCTACCTGCCCTTTGGAAATCCACACTAGGAAGCAGTGACTCCTAAGGAATATTTTCCTTGGCTGTGGCTGGCACTCTGCTCCTGCTCCTCTGAACTATTCTAGTCTTGACAGCAAACAATGCCATTTTAAAGAATGTGCTTAAAGTGAGAGGGCAGGAAACTCTGGCCAAACTCTAAGGTTCCAAGGGGCAGAGACTGAGATCAATGCTCCTTTAAATTCTTCCAACACTCCCTATAGGGCCCACTAGCTAAAGACCACCAGGAACACAACTGTAGTCAATAAATCGAGCTTTCTTTAGCTTGCTACAGCGAGAGAGAGAGAGAGCGAGAGAGACTGGGTCATCCGAAAAGGAAACTGAAGGAAGCTTATTATAGAACCTGGGTTTGTTCTGGGTGATTCCAAGGAGGTCTTAGGAAAGTGGTGGCCAGATTTGGGCTGAAAGCTGTCAGGAAGCGGGGAAATTTACTGAGTAAGTATCTTGGCAAATTTCACACAGAAGGCAGAGGATGAAAGCAGAGCTGGAGTCATCGTTGGTAAAGCAGCAGCAATCACTCAGGTCAGTCAAAAGAGAGGGATGTTTAATTACTTTTGTGGCTGCAGAGTGTCCCTGTCTCAGTCTTGCTTCAGACATACTGAAGGAGTAGCCTCGTCTGATTATTTATACTCTGCAAGAGGTACTTAGGTTCAACTGGGAACACTGCGGCCGAGCTGCCAGGGACATTTTTCACTTTCTCCAAAGTGACTCAAAAGATACCAGAATGACTTAAATCACTGTTGAATTAATTTCAAATTTGTTCTAAACCTAAATGATAATGCAAACTTTAACTCCTAAGTTATAACTCCACTCCTGGCAGGCACTGCGCACACGGAAGGGAATAAGATATGCTGGCCTTTGACACAGGGCCATGAGGTCGCAGTCCAGGAGGAAAGGCAAACGTCTAGGCTGATACAACACAAGCCTGGAAAGTGCCAAAATGTAAAAATGCATAAGGTACTGACAGCGTAGGGAACTGAGTATAAACTACATGTAGAGTACAGGTGAAGCTTTCCAGGAAGACATGTCATCTGAGATGGATGTGGAAGGATGACTAGGACTTGACCAGTTGGAAAACGAAGGGTGGAGACGCAGCAGACACAGCAGGTGCAAAGGTGTGAAATGGCTTAATGGATTGGGGAACAGAACATAAGTCAATGTGACTGAAAAAAACTTTACTGAAAACTAAAATTCTGCAATGAACTCGAATGAATTTCCAAACCTAGACTATACAGATACTACATTTTGCAGGTGTGGAAAGAGAGAGTGTTACATAACTTGCCTATGACGTAAAAATCGACTCAGCATTGACCTAGGGAGAAAATCCGAGAGGATTAGATTAAAATATACCCACTTGATGGTGAAAGCAAAGGAAATAGGGGCATATAGTTTCATCTCAAACATGTATACCCTCAGTGGCTGAAAGTCTTTTTTCCTTTCTTCAGCCTCACTCTGCTGAGTTCATATATATCTCCCAGCTAAGTGAAATAAATCTGAACTCCTTGGTGCTGTATCAGATTTGAGAAAGAGTGAGGACCACCCAAAGAAAGCAAAGGGGCACTTCTGAAACAGTGCAATGCATAAGGAGACTGCAGTTCTGTTAAGTCAACTGAAAGTTGAAGAGGAAGTAAATTTTACCAAAAACTAAATACTCTTATTTATGGATCCCACTCTAAACGTGGAGACAGTGTAGAAACAGAATAC
Source organism: Monodon monoceros (assembly GCF_005190385.1). Lineage (NCBI taxonomy): Eukaryota > Metazoa > Chordata > Mammalia > Artiodactyla > Monodontidae > Monodon > Monodon monoceros. Next base: position 10,481,690 of record NW_021703781.1, on the reverse strand, counting down.
AAGTCAATCCAAAATAACATATTTAGGTGTCCTTCCCTTGCATAAAAGGGGGAATGGAAAAATTTTCAGAAACTTTTCCCACTAAAATACAAAACTAAAGCTCAATACATGCAAATACAGGCAAATGACTTACTGGGTCTTATTTCTGTTACACCAAGAAAATTCAGGCGTTCAATGATTTCTTGAATAATAATATAATTATTTCTCATGCCTTGCCAAATGACACACACACATCCATATACATACATAAATATATATCTATATGTATGTGTGTATATATGTGCGAGTATATCTATATATTTATATAATTTCCACGCTCTTAATATTGACAATCTAATCTTTAAATAGTTTACTTTGGAAATCCAATGTCTTAAAAGTTCATGCATACTTTTGTACGGTCCTTCAAAAATTAATACATTATTACTACTTAAGGTCAATTCATTTCTTTCTAGTTTCAAATAGAAATGATCCATGAATTACTGTAAATAAATATTAATAGTGAGAAATGAGCCATTTGGACACTACAGTTAGAGAGAAGCATAAGTAATCTTAAATTTCCAAGTAGAAAAGACAATTTAAATGTCTTTATTTCATTGGAAAGAAAAGATGAACTACTAACTAGAATAGGTAGATGATGTGAATCAACCAACAAAAGGTAAGGACAAGCAATTCACAGAATAATACAAACAAGTGTTCCATGAACAGATGAAACACGCTTACCTTTTCTGTTAATTAAGGAAGTGTGTGAGACAATGTATTTTTCACTGATTAGGCTGCCTGAAGATGGGAAAGCACAGTGTTGGCAAAGATGGGAGGGAAGAGTTGTTTCCTTTCCAGAAGCCAGTCCCTTCTGGTAGGAGTTCAACAGTCATTGGGAGGACAAGATGGCAATCCTAAAAATTATCAAAGTTGCTCATTGCCTGTGGCCTAGGAACTCTGCTTGTAAGAATTTATTCAACAAAAAAGCCTATACAAATGGACAAATAAACCTGACATTCATTGTAGGAAAAAAAAAGAACATAGGCCAAAGTCTATTAAAACAGATGTGTCAAAACACATTATGGTATATCCATACCCCACATACACACAATGGCATTTCATACTGCTACAAAAAAAGAATATCACCATTTATGTGCCTACACAGAAGGCATCCTCTTATTTTTTAAGAGGAAAAGTCCAATTGCAAAAATGCTTGTGTGTATAGAATGAGCTCATTTTCGTAAAGTGATAATATATAATTCTGCATAGACCAAATAGCCAAAAACATACATATGCTGTGTTCTCGTTTTATTTTTATTGCGGGCAAGATATATTTGCTTTAGGAGTAATTTCTGGCAACAAGATATAAAGAGAATGTTAACTCCTCATTCCTGAAATCTCTCTGATATCTTTTGATAAAAACGTCTGTTAGGGGCTTCCCTGGTGGCGCAGTGGTTGAGAGTCCGCCTGCCAATGCAGGGGACGCGGGTTCGTGCCCCGGTCCGGGAAGATCCCACATGCCGTGGAGCGGCTGGGCCCGTGAGCCATGGCCGTTGAGCCTGCGCGTCCGGAGCCTGTGCTCCGCAACGGGAGAGGCCACAACAGTGAGAGGCCCGCGTACCGCAAAAAAATAAAAATAAAAAAATAAAAGTCTGTTAGTACCAAGGTTTGTATGAAAATGTCATAATAAGCCATAAACTATGTTTTAGTGCCACAGAAAGACCATTTGAAGAAGTGAGGCTGCCACTATGATGTTGTTTTCCTTAGCTTATGAGAAATGCCACATGGTACTTCGGTCATGTTTGCAACTGCAAAAGTCTTCTTGAAAATAATCTAATTGCTACCAACAGGCCTGACAGACGTCACCGAGTTCTGTCCAGCAGTGCCGTGACTGACAGAGGAAAGCCAGGGAGATGCCACACATGGCTTGGGAAACCATCAAAATCTGGTGCCCATCTCCAGGCCAAGTTAGGAGCATATGGCACCATCGTGGTGTTCAAATATGGTCATAAAACCTTAGCAACTGTCACAGTTATCACAACCACGCATTCCAGAAAGGAGGAATGGAAGACACAGACAGCAGGAACTGGGAGGGCGGCTGGTCCATCCCCCAGCACCGGAGCTACAGGCACAACTTGAAACTTGGGCTGAAACACTCATGGAGAGTAAACAAACAGTGCAAGTTGCACAAACTATATAATTCAAACTTGACTGCAAACTAGCTTTTAAAGTGCACAGGCTGGCCCTCTTACCGTGTTTTATCTCTCTTACTGAAATTCCGTCGCTTCACCTATGTTGTTACGTACGTACGCCCTTTCTTCAGGAGTCACTAATATAGATCAACTATCCCGTTTCCAATGCTGCAAAAGGAAACCAGTTACACAAGGCAAAGGGCTGCATGAAATGGTCTAGTAAGAATCCAGTGCATGGATGGACCTAGAGATCGTCATACTGAGTGAAGGGAGTCAGAGAGAGAAAGACAAATATATGATATCGTTTATATGTGGAATCTAAAAAAATGGTACAAATGAACCTATTTACAAAACAGAAATCGAGTCACAGATGTAGAGAAGAAACTTATGGTTCCCAAGGGGGAAAGGAGGGGGCGGATAAATTGGGAGATTGGCAATGACATATACACACTATTATATATAAAACAGATACTAATAAGGACCTACTGTATGGCACAGGGAGCTCTACTCAATACTCTGTAATGACCTATATGGAAAAAGAATCTAAAAAAGAGTGGATATATGTACACGTATAACTGATTCACTTTGTTGTACAGCAGACACTAACACAACGTTGTAAATCAACTATACTCCAGTAAAGTTTTTAAAAATAAATTACAAAAAAAAAAAAAAAGAATCCAGGGCTGTGCAGAGAGCTGTCTCCCAATACCACACCTGCTCCCCTAAGCTCAGCGATTCTCAGCCTTGCACTGCTGACATGTTGCATCAAATAATTCTTGTTGTAGGTGGCTGTCCTGTGTGCTGCAGCATCATCCCTGGCCTCTACCCACCAGAGGCCAGTAGCACCACCTCTCAGATGTGATAACCAAAACTATCTCGGCAGTTCCACACTGTCCCCTGGGGCATAAAACCATCCCACCTTGAGAACCACTACTCCAGATAATTATTTTATGCAAATCCTAGTAAAACCATTAATGGGTTTTAAAAGAGGAGAAAAGGAAGGAAAAATACTGCAAAAAGCACAAAGAAATAAAAAATCTAGGTTGAAAAAAATTTTAAAGATGGACATCCAGCAAGCTTCTAAAATGTGGGTATAAGGAGTTAGGATTGCATTCCTTCCTAAAGAGATAGTTAAGAAACATATTCTCAACCTGGGTTTCCCGAATGTGCTGGTGAACCTTCATTCCTTTGGTGACCAAACTCATCATGAGCACCTAGGCTCATGCTTAGGGAGTGGAGGGAATTACCTTGAACTGTGAAATCAAGGTTTATGGCCTAACCCCATCATTTCAAATTCTATGCATGACACTGAACAAGTTATACCACCTCTCCATCAGTTACTCACGTGTATCATAGGGATAATAAGGCCATTCATATAAGGTTATAGTGAGGATTATGAGAGATAACACACCTAGAACAAGGCCTATTACAAGGTAGACAAATATTTTTGCTCTTCCTCCTCATAGGGTTTAACGAGGAAAAAAGAACTGTAGTTAGAAGGGATCCTGGGATAGCAATTTCTTCACTAAAGGCAATGGACTTAAAACATCTGCACCCCAATGTTCACTGCAGCACTATTTACAATAGCCAGGACATGGAAGCAACCTAAATGTCCATCAACGGAGGAATGGATAAAGAGGATGTGGTACATATATACAATGGAATATTAGCCATTAAAAAGGATGAAATAATGCTATTTGCAGTGACATGGGTGGACCTAGAGATTATCACAGAATGAAGTCAGTCAGACACAGAAAGACAAATATCACATGATAACACTTACATGTGGAATCAAAAACAAAGGGTACAAATGAACCTATTTACAAAACAGAAATAGAGTCACAGATGCAGAAAACAAACTTAAATTAGGAGATTGGGACTGACACATACACACTACTATATATAAAATAGGTAACTAATAAGGACCTACTGTATAGCACAGGGAACTCTACTCAATACTCTGTAATGACCTATATGGGAATAGAATCTAGAAAAGAGTGGATATATGTTCATGTATGACTGATTCACTTTGCTGTACAGCAGGAACTAACACAACATTGTAAATCAACTCTACTCCAATAAAAATTAATTTAAAAATAATAATAAAAATAAAACATCTGTTCAGGATAAGAAGACAACTGAGGGAAAAGGAGCGCTCCTCAGGAGACAGAGGTCACAAAGAAAGATCATGACTTGGCTCCAGTCACCTTCCGGGGAATAAAAAGGTGTGATTTACCATTTAATCATCCTTCTCACTTTCTTTTTTTTATTTTACAAAACTTTTCACTGGTTCTCAAGAGATTTCATGGTTTTAAACTTATACATTAAGGAGTTATTGCTCATATAACATTATCTTTGCATATAATACACTTTAAAATGCTGATTATAAAGTGTTGTGCCCAATATCTAGGACTACTTTTTTAATAAAGACTTTATTTTCTAGAACCGTCTCAGGTTCACAGCAAAACTGATGGAAAGCACAGAGTTCCCATATGCCCCTCGCCACACGCAGGCGCTGCTTCCCCGAATGTCAACATCACATCGACATCAAAACCCATTTTGTGGGTTTTGATGAATGTATAATATTTTGATGAATATATAATGACATGTATTTACCAGTTTAGATCATACAGTTTAGCTGCCCTAAAAATCCTCTGTGTTCTGCTTATTCATCCTTCCCTCCTCGCAAGCCCCTAGCAAATACTAACCACTAATCTCTTTACTGTCTCCACAATTTTGCCTTTTTTAAAATGTCACATAGTTGGAATCATACAGTATGTCTTATTGGCTTCTTTCAGTTAGTAATACTCATTTTAATACTCATTTAATATTCATTTTAAAATTCCTCAAAGTCTTTTCAAGGCTTGAGAGCTCATCTCTTTTTAGTACTGAATAATATTCCATTGTCTGGCAGTTCCACAGTTAATAATATTCCATTGTCTGGCAGTATCCATTCACCTACGGAAGGACATCTTGGTTGCTTCCAAGTTTGATTATCAATAAAGCTGCTATAAACATCTGTGTGTAGGTTTTTGCATGGATATAAGTTTTCAGCTCATTTGGGGAAATACCAGGGAGTACAACTGCTGTACTGTATAGGAAGATTATGTTTCGTTTTATAAGAAACTGCCAGACCATCTTCCAAAGTGGCTGAACCATTTTGTATTTCTACCAGCATTATAATGAGAGTTCCTGTTGCTCCACATCCTCACCAGCATTTGGTGTTGTCAGTGTTTTGGACTGCAGCCATCCTAACAGATGTGTAGTGGTTTAATTTGCAATTCCCTAATGACATATAATATTGAGCATCTTTTTTTTGATATTGAGCATCTTTTCATATGCTTATTTGCTATCTGTATATCTTCTTTGGTGAGGTGTATGTTCTGGTCTTTTGCCCGATTTTTAATTGGGTTGTTCATTTCCTAATTTGAGTTCTTTGTACATTTTGGGTAATAGCCGACATATCTTGTGCAAGTATTTTCTCCCAGTCTCTGGTTTGTCTTATTCTTTAAATGCTTTCACTTTTCCACTTACTTTCTAACCTCTCCATTCTACTCCAAATTTGTTTCCTTACTAAGTTAATGAAAAATATCTTTCTAAAAAACCATCAGGTATATTTGCTTATTTCAGGTTTGAGAGGACAACTGAAAAGCTAAAACCATCTTCCTCTCTGGTCCTGGTACAGGAAAGAGAGAAAAGACTGGAAAGAGCAGCTAGCCTGCGGCAGTTATAAGATGAGCAAGTAAGCTAATCCTTGGGGCCTTCAGAAGGGAAGATAAGGGAACCAGCTAGAGATCAATAAATGAACCCAAGGGACTTCCCTGGTGGCACAGTGGTTAAAAATCCACCTGCCAAAGCAGGGGACATGGGTTCGAGCTCTGGTCCAGGAAGATCCCAAATGCCACAGAGCAAGTAAGCCCATGTGCCTCAACTAATGAGCCTGCATTCTAGAGCCCGTGAGCCACAACTCCTGAGCCTGCACGTCACAACTCCTGAGCCCGCACGTCACAACTACTAAAGCCTGCGTGCCTAGAGCCCGTGCTCCGCAACAAGGGAAGCCGCCGAAATGAGAAGCCCATGCTCCACAATGAAGAGTAGCCCCCACTCGCCGCAACTAGAGAAAAGCACGCGCACAGCAACGAAGACCCAATGCAGCCCAAAATAAAATTAATTAATTAATTAAAAAGAAAGAAAGAAATGAACCCAAGCTCAGGTCCTGAGTCCTGATAATATATCACAGAGCATGAGTCACCTCACCTGTGAAATGATGCGTGTGTATGTTGTATGTCAAGAGCACACATAATCAGAAAGGATCTCATATTTGGATGTTTGGTACTGTCTACAAGTGAGGTTATTCACGTAGAAAGAGATATACTGACAAATTGTATATTTAAAATACATATTAATTTTTATAAGCCTTTTATTGTTTAAGTATACTGGAAGCTTCAAGAACTAGAAATACCCCAGGGCTCTATCCTCCTCTGAGACATCCTAGTTAGATCATGCTCTCTCTAACCAGAGGGACTATTAGTGCACTGCATACAACATTTTCAGCTCTTTGGCTGAATTCCTACTCGTGGCCCCTAATCAGCATTCACCGATTGATGGTGAGTCACATCAATAATATGCAAAAATGTTAAGTACAAAATCTTTCTACCCAGCAGAAATACAAAGGTTCCTGGACAGGTCATAGAAATTACTATCAAAGATGGAAGGCAAAAAGGCAAGCAAAAACCCGCCAAGCAATTTATAACATATTCTGAGCTTATTTTCCTTTCAAATCCATCTTCAAAGTTGTTTAGCTTAATGACAAATCAGAAAGTCTCTTCCTAAGGAAATAGCACATGAAGGCATGAAATACCAAGTTAAAATTCAGAAGCAGGCATTTTTCTACATGAACACAGCTAGGAGCGGTTTCATGGGGGGGGGGCGGGGGGGTTGTTGTTGTTGTTGGCTGCACCACGTGGTTTTTGGGATCTTAGTTCCCCAACCAGGGACCGAACCCAGGCCGCAGCAGTGGAAGCACTGAGTCTTAACCACTGGACCACCAGGGAATTCCCCTCACATTTTTTATAACTGTCAGATCCAACTGCCCTGAAGACTGAAGTGTCATCTATACCTGTAAAGACATGCTAACCTTAGCCCATCTTCAAGCCTCTGGAATTCCCAAGGACTGAGGCATTATGAAACTGATTGTTATTACTGACTATAATCAGCTATTCTTGGAAACGGTTGACAAAGGGATGCTATATGAGAGAACACCCTGGAATTAAAAAAAGGCATCAAGAAAGGTATTTTCTCCACCAGGTTGTGGTTGAGAAAAGGCATTAGAGTACAGTAATTTGGATGTGGGGTTCTGACAACAGATAAGAGTTCAAGTCTGTAGTCTGCTACTTACTAACTGTAAAACCCTGAGCCAAGTTATTTGACCTTCATGTGCCTTAGATTTTTCACCTGTAAAATGAGACTATCACCACGGGTTGCTCCGATCAGTAAATAAGATTATATATGTAAAATATTTAGCAGAGTGCTTGGCCCCAGCAGGTCTCAACAAATGGTAGTAGTCAATACTACTATTGATGTATCAATTACATAACCAAATCCTACTTAAAATAACCACAATCAAAACAGTTCCGGTCTGGAAGACAACCAGGAGGCTGCGTCTTGAGTCTCATTTACACACCCACTAAGAATAGTACCAGAGTTCTACTCATTCAAGGGTTCCATGAGTGACAACCATCAGATCATTTTCCGTAAGTTTCTTTCCAAAATTATTAGTCAATAATTTTCTCAATAGTGAAGGCCACTCCTCTGGGAAGGCTGTGATTCTAAATCTTTTCCCTACACAATACACCTCAGTGATATACATTCCCATCTCTACTCATAGTTCCACTATACCCACGACTGAGTTGAGTTGAGGGACCCATCGCCAACCATAAACTGGTTACAGTGCTAGAAACACAGTGATGAACAAAATGCATGTACTCTTTACCCTCTGAGGAACTAACTGCCTAGAACAGTGTTCTTTGACCTTTCTTTATCACCCATTTTACATCATGACCTAGTAATATATGTATGTATTTGTTTGTATATATAAACAGTGACACACATGACTAAAGGTTTCATGAAACAATACTCTTACACTCTGATGTTTTCTAATCTAGAAGTGGTTTTTTTACATGCTGGTTGTGACCCCTAAATTAATTTCTGATACACTAATAGGTCACAACCCACCACTGGAAATACTGTGGTCCATATGCTATGCCAGGCCTCCTTTCTGCCCTCTGCCCTTTGAGCAATAAATACCACGTTAAAATCCTTATCTAGTCCAATGTGAACACACAACAAAAGTTTAAGTACACTCAGCAAAACATTTTCCTCTGGAAAAAATAAAATGAAAAGTCTACAATTTTTCTCATGCTAAGATTTTGTATTAGATATTGCTTGTTCTGATGGAAGACAACCAAAAATAATAAAACTTCATGGAATTTTGATGATCCTCTTGTTTATTCCAGGAGGAAGAGAATGGCCAAACTTGGTGCCAAACGGCCTCCAAAACAGGATACATCAAAGCAACCCAGTCAACACCTTTCATTCCCTCTGTCTTGGGGCATCGAAAGTGTCGTAAGAGAAACACTTGCAGACAACAGTTTCTATCACTAAACTCTGCAGGACAACTCTTCCCAGAACAAAAGACAATAAAGCTTCATTAACGCTGACCTTAGTTATTTGGAATTTGGCATAAAACTACACAATTTTTAGCCACATTTACCTTTGCCAGTCTAAGAAGAAAGAAACTGATGAGCAAATTAAGAGCAAGAAGAAGACTGTAAGAAAAATGTTTACCTTATTTGAGAGAATAAACTCCATCTAACATCACGGAGCATCAGCACAATAATACCAGTGCGATAAATTCTCATTACCAAATCACTTTTATCTACTTGTTAAGGCAGCTTTGGCAGGACTTGCATTTGGCGAAACACTCAAACTTGTTCAAAATATTATTTGTACTTCAGTAAAGCTGCATTTACTTTAAAATAGGCTGTGATTCAGAAAAACATTCAAAATTTTAATGAGTGCCTGAAGTTATTCTGTTAGTAAGCTCTTACAGTATTATACACCTTAATTTTTTTCTTTTTTTTTTTGGCCACACCATGCAGCTTGTTGATCTCAGTTTCCCAAACAGGGACTGAACCTGGGCTGCAGTACTGAAAGCCTGGAATCCTAACCACTAGACCACCAGGGAACTCCCAGCACCTTCTTTTTTTTTTTTTTTTTTTTTTTTTTTTTAGTATTTACTTATTTATTTAGCTGCGCCAGGTCTTAGTTGCAGCATGCGGGACCTAGTTCCCTGATCAGGGATCGAACCCAGGCCCCCTGCATTGGAAGCACAGAGTTTTAACCACTGGGCCACCAGGGAAGTCCCCACCTTAATTCGTGAATACTGCTCTCACAGGCACAAACCTCAGGTCTTTCTATGGAAAGCAGAATGGTCTAGTATTCTGACTCCAACAGTTGGAAAGTTTTATTTTCTTCCACTCAAAATAAATTTATGTTATACAGAAGAAATACTAAGTATTGCTTTATTTTTCTTCATCATGACCCCCATTAAGACAATCCTAGACGTCCCTATTTAAGTGCCATTATACTGAATCTTAAATTCTTAGTTCTTTTTGACTCTAATAAGGATTTGCTCTCCCAATAATTTCAAATACTAGGGAATTTTTTAAAAATTCTATAGTCCCTGAGTTTATACCATAAAATGTGCACTTCCCCAAAATGCCCTGCTTACTAACTGACAATGTTCCTAGTACATTTTTTCCAGTGTATTCTCTATGGTTAAAGGGGAATGGAAGAAAGGGAAAGGGAAGGTGAGGGGGGAGAAGGAAGGGGGAGAAGGGTGGCATGGAAGAGGGGTAGAGGGAGGGGACAAACACCAGACCGTCTTTTATCCAAAATTACATTTCACACAGGCACTGAACAATGAGGTTATCATCGCTCTAAACTCATTCACATTAACTCATTGCAAAGATGACAGAAACTTAAGATTAGTGAATCCATACAGCTGCAGTTCTTTAGAAACCAAGATGGACATTATCCAAGAGAAGTGACTGCTGAAGGATTCTGCCTGTTTCCCCCTCCCCCAAAGATGAAACGTTTATTTTATTTTATTTATTTATTTATTTAGCGGTACACGGGCGTCTCACCGTTGTGGCCTCTCCCGTTGCGGAGCACAGGCTCCGGACGCGCAGGCTCAGCGGCCATGGCTCACGGGCCCAGCCACTCCGCGGCATGTGGGATCTTCCCGGACCGGGGCACGAACCCGTGTCCCCTGCGTCGGCAGGCGGACTCTCAACCACTGCGCCACCAGGGAAGCTGAAACGTTTATTTTTAACTGGGCACCAGACTATAACCTGATCGCAGGGGCAGATAGGGGAAGAGAGCAGAGGAAGACTCCACGAGTAGTTTACCTCCAAACAGTTCTGCCTCTTTTTCAATCGCAGTCATCATCCAGCCATTGCTTTCTGAACGCATGGTCTCCTTAGTGACTAAATCATGATATTTCCATGTCGGATGGTGAGATTTTGTTTCCCAAACTCAACCTTAACAACCACCAAGGGAACTTGTTAAATATATGGATTCCCAGTCCCACCCCAGACTTACTGAGCCAGAATCCCTAGAGAAGAATCTTAAGTTTCTAAATGATGTCAAATTCGGGCTGTTGGCTTTTTGCCTTTCTGTCAGGCAGGATCCTACCAGCACATCAACCAAAGGAGCCATACAGCTGCTCTGATAAAGGATTGATGACTTAAAAATTACAGTTTGGACAGGACTACTAGAAGTTTATTTGAAAAACACAGGACTAATTCCAGTAAGGTAAAGAAGGGGACAGACTATGGTAACAGTAGCCATGAAAAATGTTTGTCTAGGCTCAAATATTCAGCCAATAAGCATCATAAATCTAGGAGGTGAAATACAACACAAACAGATGGCTGCACTGCCTCTCTGGCACACTAGGGATCATCTGTATATTCTAAACCTTCACATCACCATGGGATTTAGAATTCAATAATCATCCAAAAGATGGCATGAGTCCCTAGATACTTTTATATTCTTTGGTCTCTTGAATAATAATAGTTTGGAATGAAGAAGTCTTAAAAGAAAGACCACTAACTCTTTCCTCTACAACATTGAGAGATAAGGATCAGATGAAAGAGCAAATAATTACCTTCTAAAGTTCCCCCTGCCATTTTCATTTTACTTTTACTCAATACGAATTGTAGTCAAACAAACTTCATCTCTGAATTAGACCATTTAGAAAATAATACAGGAATACACATATCAGGGATGTTAGTCAAGGTCTGATTATTCAGCAGCTGTGTCTTCAAGTAACAAGGGCAACTCCAGTCAATTCTCAACAGCAATTTCCTCTGAGGAAACCTTTTTTTTTTTCCTTTCTTCCTTGAGCTCCACCTCTCTCTTCTGGCACATTCTGCTCATCATACAGTACTGTGTACATTTATAGCACTTCATAAATAATAAAAAATAAAATGATGTCTGTAGACCTAGGCCTGGAGGGATCAATTCTTAGGCATAATTCCAAAGGTTAACTTTTAACCATGTGGAAATTATGCTAAATGCCCTCAAATGTAGTGCTGAGATATTCTTATTTTCAAAGCAAAGTATATAATCATAATGTGGAATATAGTTGGCCATTCTGAATGGGTTTAATGTGTCAGTGACTGGAAACTAAAACACTATCTTAATCTATCCATCTCCGTATTATCTAACATCTCTAAAGTTGTAACCACATTTTAAACTAAAAAAATGAATCAATTCTCAGTTTCTCCTGATAGTGGGGGGAAAACCGTAGCATGGATAATGCAAGAGAGTAAGCCATCCAAAATTATCCGGGATTGTTTTAATATTCATGTTTCCTAGGGGGTTTTCTTTAGGGACCAATCAAATTACATTTTTATTAAGCTAGTAATGAAGCTCCTGTCATTCTTTAAGTAAAAATGCCTGACAACAGGGAAAGGCTCCAGTTCATGTTCAAGTTCCAATTTACCCAAGTGGCCAGCCAGGGAGTTTTGTACGGCAGCAAACAACCAAATAGGTAGATAGCCCACTAACAGCAGTTTCTCCTTCTGCATAATGAGTATAAAACACCTCAACACACTGAAGATTAATTGAGAATATATCCTACAGCACTTAGCAAATGCAAGGTTTCTACAAAGTTGTGGAATTCCACTTGGAAATTCACCGTTTAGCACATAAGCTTCCCTTTCCCTCGCCACTACGGTCACAAATAAGAAAGTAACAAGATCAGTGTTTCAGTAGGAATTCCAGTCCACTGTCGTCCAGTTAACCACACTCATAACAAGAACTTCAAAATAATTTACATTCCATGTGATGAGTAGCTCTAATAAAATGAGGTTAAAAGAAGACAATCTGGATGAAAAGAAACAAGAAAATTGACCAATCTTGTGGTGTTTAGTATCATTTAGCAATAAAAGTCATAGGGAGAAGGGGCAGCAAACACAAAACTCAAGAGCAACAACAAAAAAGCTAGACCGCAAGAGATAACGCTCAGCTCACACAATCATCGCGTTTTTAATTGCTTGGTGATAGTTTTCCATTATCTCCTAGTGACTACATGCATTTTTAATGAAGTATACACAACAAAGTTTCTTGACACTGAGGTTATCCTTGAAAAAGAAAAGCTATCCATAAAAGTATATACTGGCAGATCATTAGAAAATACTATATAATTTTGGAAGAAATAAGGGTCCTATATTTCCCTTTCTGACCATCCACACATTAGTGAGTGTCCTCTAGGTTAAAGCAGAGGAAAAGCCAGACAAGGGAAATGCTCAGCCTAAAAGAGTAATCAAGTGTGTTCTTCACTGCGTAACAGACGGAGAGGAGAAGAAGCAGTCAAAAAAGGAAATCCAAGTTCCTAGCATATTGGAGGGGAAAACAATCAGCTGTTAAATCTGGTACATAAACAAGAAGCCTAAAGTGTACGCAGTGGGAGTTTATGTGTTGAAAACACATCATTATATGTGGAGACAGTGACCATGACTCATGGCCGCCGAATGAATAGTCATCCTTGACATCGTTAAGTTGCCACAATATCATCTATAGTAACATTTCTATTACAACAGAATACTTAAAAATATTATTCTGTTGTTGGATAAAAGGTTGTACATTATTTTTCATTATGATAATCCTCCCCAAATATCGCTATTTAACAAATACTTGGGGACAAATATGATAGGGATAAAGGTTGATTTTTCTCCCCAGGAAACCCGCAGGAATTCCGCAGTCTCCGTTACCAAAAATTTCTGCATCTCTCAGGATTTACCTTTCTTGGATTTGGCGCCAATCTTCAGTTTTGATGGCCAAGCAATCTGCGTATTTGTTTCCTCCATGATCTGTAGCAAAAAATTAAGAGAAAATTATTGATTCAATTAAGAACTTGTATTTACAGATTTTTTTCCCGGAAAAAATTATTTTCAAGTCCTTAGGCTCATGTTGATGCAACAAAATGATCTCCTTTTAAAACAATGCAAAAAAAAAAAAAAAAAAAAAAACCTTGGGGGAAGGAAAGAGATGCATTTTTATAAGCCTTTAATCTATTAGAAATATTCACATATATTTTGTTACTCCCAGCGTTCCTCTCTGTGATGCTCCAGAATTCTAACGTAGAGACGAGACCAAAAAGTACATGAACAAGTAATTAACCCAACTTGTTGCCAAACCATCCAAGATGCTTGTGCTGAATAAAGCAATCACCAACAGATTGCAACACACCAAACATGATCCTTGTAATACAGAACGATGTGGGTTAGGCCTTCCTAAATGAAGCATTTTTTTTTTTTCTGGGGGAAAAAAAAAATTAGCTTGCTTTGGACACATTTGTGTTTCATTAAAACTGATGAAAAGCCTCTAAACGGGACATCACGTCATAAGGCTGCATTTCCCATCATCTTTCGCCTCTCTAAAATGGCATTTTTGCCACAGTTCTTTCGCAGTTACACGCACCTAATGCTGGCCAGAAGGACTTGAGACCCAAACGTGCTGAAGCCCAAGAACAAGTGATTCAGGCGTCTGCAGAGCAAAGGAAGTCGACAGTAAATGTGAGAAAAATGAGTAACCGAGAAAGGCTAACCCTTCATTCTTCTCCACTGTTATCACTTAAATTAGCCTAGTTTAATGTCTACTTTCATACCATGAATATAAAATTCACCCAACAACTGAATAAAAGCAAAGAACTGAACAAATCAGTAGGCAAATGACAGCAACTACTACCACTTATGGATTTAGAGGTAACTAAACAAATTAATGGTGAAGGCAATGAAACGCATGAACAGCGCAATTAATAAAAAGTACCTCCGTGTTGGTTACGTTTTGGGCACAAGGCTAAATGGTTAACATGTTAACGTGCATCATACTTCACTTAATCCCCTTTATCACAGCAGCAAAGGGCTTGTAGCAGATGTTTCGGCCTGTCAGCCCACAGATGCATTCTTATGCAATCCGCCATAAGTTTTTTTTAAATGTAAGCCAACATTTTTAAATCTGGGAATTTCACAGAGGCATTTCTGTTTCTCTGGAAAACGTGGCAGATTTAGCACCTGGAGCCCACATTCCCACATGGCAACACTTGGCTGGCACTGAGGACCAGATGCCCCCTTTAGTCAGGGTCAAGAGACCCTGGGCTGCCCTCCAACCCCCACTGGGTCTCCCACAATGAGATCAGGAGCCACTTACCATTCTCATCACTGTGTCTGTATTACTCACTGGCCATTTATCATGGTGCCTGCACTGCTGTTTTTCTTAACAGAAATAGCTCCCTACACCCATATCTCTATTAAAAATTGAAAAACAAAAGTGAGGTCTTTACAAATTCGAGGGACTGGCCTGGCCCTGGAGGTTGTTTGCCCCAACCCTCCGGATCTGGCCCCTGCCCCTTCTCCTCCCATCTATGCTGTCCTTGCTCACGTGTTTCAACGTCTTCTCCATGAAATTGCTTAGTTAACTGTAAATCCATATATTCAGTTTTTATTGGAGTATAGTTGATTAACAACGTTAATTTCTACTGCAGAGCAAAGTGAATCAGGTATAAATATAAATATATCCACTCATTTTTGGATTCTTTTCCCATGTAGCTCATTACAAAATACTGAATAGAGCCCCCCATGCTATACAGCAGGTCCTTATGAGTTATCTATAGAGAAAGACAAATACCACATGAAGTCGCTTCTATGTGGAATCTTAAAAAAAGGTACAAATGAACTTATTTACGAAACAGAAATAGAGTCGCAGATGTAGAAAACAAACTTACGGGTACCAGGGGGAAAGGGGAGAGGAGGGATAAATTGGGAGACTGGGGTTGACACATAAATCCGTATTTTAAAATAAAATAAATTATTATCACCCCCCTCAACTTCCTCGACTGAGGCCATACAGCCTCCCCAGGAAGGCGCCCAGTGGACCCCCTTCAGGGCCCCAGCTGCCCCCTTCCCCGGCTCCCCCTCCCGCTCAGGCACCCTCCCAAGCAGCTCACTGTGTTCGTTTCCCTCCTAACCCTTACCACAGTCTGAAATTCTCCTGTTTTCTGTGTTTACTTGTTTATAGTTTGTCTCTGCAAAATAAAAGCGCTCTACCCTGCACACAGCAAACGCAGATCTATTTGGGCAAATGAATCTACATAACACCCTTAGGAAGTGGATTCCTTTATTCCTCTGCTGCTGGGAAGCAGCAGAGTGGGGATAAAAACCCCAGACTGCTGACAAAAACCGTCCTTTTAACCACCATACTGTACTGAATATAGGGCCTCCATCTTTAAAGAATGTGTATATACACATTTGAAAACATGCTTTAGGATTTGTGCAGACTGACTGGTTTTAAGAACCTACAAATATTTGTCAAAAGCCTCCCTAGGTGCCCCAAGTGCCAGGACCCATAGCAACGAATAAGAAACAATTCCTGGTGTTCACAAGCTTACAGTCAAGTCAGGGACACAGACAGACAAAAAAGGCAACTACCTGACAATGGGGTGGGTGCTGGCACAGGGCCAGCTCACAGAGGTGACTCTGGCTCCTATCATGAAAGGTCGGGGTTGGGGGAAGGTTAGTAAAGGGCTCCCCAAAATATAACCTGCAAAGTCACTCAAGTCCTGAAAGCCAAGTTAAAGTAAATTTATGAATGAGTTCATCAGTCACTAAACGAGGGCAGGAAGGCCCATTTAGGAGGGCTTTATCATTGGTCACATTTTATCACCTGTTAGCTCCAGCTACTGTACACATATCCTCATAGTGACTAAAATTAGACTGCGCGTTTTCCTCTAAGGTGACTAAGGCACCTTAAGAGATAAAGTGGGAAATTAAGATCTTACTATTTATAATGCTATTGGTGGGGAGGCAGACAGAAAATAATCTATATACTTTTTGTGAATGAAATAATTTGGCCATTTAATCCAGTAAATTACATCAGGTTCCATAACTATAAGACTTAATAAAGAAGCTTCCTTGTCAAACACGGTTGGAAGACATAACTTCCTGAAATCTTAATCATCTGGAGAGCTTCCCAGAAACCACCCTGAATATGATCATCTCTTTTTATTAAACAGCAATAGAGGGACTTCCCTGGTGGCACAGTGGTTAAGAATCCACCTGCCAATGCAGGGGACACAGGCTCGATCCGTGGTCCGGGAAGATCTCACATGCCGCGAAGTAACAAAGCCTGTGTGCCACAACCACTGAGCCTGTGCTCTAGAGTTCGCGAGCCACAACTACTGAGCCCACGTGCCACAACTACTGAAGCCCACGTGCCACAACTAGTGAGCTCACGTGCCACAACTACTGAAGCCCGCGTGCCTAGAGCCTGTGCTCCGCAACAAGAGAAGCCACCGCGATAAGAAGCCTTTGCATGGCAAGGAAGAGTAGCCCGTGCTCACCACAACTAGAGAAAGCCCACGCACAGCAATGAGGACCCAACGCAGCCATAAATAAACACCAACAGATGCTCCATAACAGAAAATCATTTGCCACAGAAAATATCCTATTAGCAGGTAACAGCCATCAAGTTGAAATGCCTTCTTTACACACACTCCCTCTAGACCTCACACCAGTCCAGTGTCTCTGTTGTGTAGTGAAGTGATGGGGCCCCCCAAAATTACATTCAACCTACCCACATCCACACTGTCTTTGAGAGGAAGAGATAATATCCTAAGCTTAGTATCCTTAATTCTAAAACCAGAGTTCTATCTTCTATACCACATGATCTCCAAAGTCCAATGACCTGCAATAAATGTCAAATTTTTTAGAGAAAAAAAATTATTAGTTATTGGAATTTGGCACCTGGAGCTGACCTTTCCCATATGACTAGGGAAAAAAAAAGGCAATTCCATTGACTGTGGCCAGCCAAGGCCAACCTCACAGGTCAGTCACCAGGCTGCAGTCCCCACACAGAGCTCTGAATGGATGCCTTCTCCGGTATCCCTTTATACGCTCATCACTGTGTTGAATCTAGTCATGAAAGGCAGGTGGCTCGAGAATCAAAGACCAGCTCTGCCGCTTTCTAGCTATCATGTTGGGCAAATTACTTTCAGCAGCCTCATTTTTCTCCTCTGTACAATTAATGGCTCACAGAGTTGTCATGCTTCGCTAAGAAAATATGTGGAAAACCCAAAGCACAGAGCGTGGCACGTATCGATTGCTTGGTAATACCGTTGTTGTGTTCATTCCACATTGATGACCTCTGGCCAGGCACTGTCCTAGACACTAGGGATACAAGAGCAAACAAGACCGGGCTGCCCTCCAGGAGCTCGTGGTCTAGCGAGGAGAATACTAGTTAACCCACCATTAGGTACTGGGTGCCAAGCTGCAGAATGGGGAACGGCAACAAGAGGGTACTGAAGGGATCCTAACCCAGCAGTGTACTGTCAAGAAAAGTTATCTCAAGGAAATGCCTATTAACACTGTGACCTAAAGGAGAAGGAAAAGTTGGCTAGTTGGGGAAAGAGGCGAGAAAGTGACCAAGGCAGAAGAGGAGTGTGTGTGTAGAGAGTTCTAGAAGGAAGGAGAGCAGGTACCCTGGAGGGCTGAGGGGGATTCAGTGCAGCAGAGGCGCTTCGAAGCCCCCTCACACCGCCGAGCCAGGGACCTTGTCGTGTGTTTTCTCCAGCTGCCCACGGCTCCGCACACGGGCATGCACAGTAGAGACTTGAAGACACGACACAAAGTCAGCCAGGACCTGTGCTCCGCTAGGACCTGTGCTCCGCTATCACCTGCTACAGGTAAACTCTGAGAACCAGCGGGGTAACTACCCACAGGCAGTCAGACACCCCATAGGAAGTTATCAGTGAAGCCTTTTAAACCAGCCCCTCTGGTGACTCCAAGTCAGTTCCCACAGCTCAGACATTACACACTGGTCATTGGTTTTCACCTCAGCCAATTACGGGAGCAGCACTAGCAGAAGAGCAGAGTAGCAGTAGGGCGCATGCTCAGGAGGAGGCAACGGAAGCGCAGTTCTCCCCTGGGGGTGTGGGTGGAGACTGCTCCAGGAATCCCAGGACTGAAGCTGAGTTACTGCAACAGGGGGCTGACACGCATGTCCCCTGGTAGAAGCAGGATACGGGTGGGGGTCGGGGAGTTCAAAAGTCAGAAATCTCGGCAGGCAGCAAGTCCGAGGCTCTGTCTCTACCATGTTATGCTTAAAAAGATGTCCTAAATGGTCATCAAGACAAGTATTGTAGATAGGGGAACTGGAAAAGGTGAGGTCAGGAAGCTTGTGGCTGAAATTAGAGAAGCCACAAAACCTCTCGGAAAAAAATGACTATCTTACATCTCAAAAAAAAGAAAAAAAAATCCTAAAGCGAGTTCCATCGAGTTTTTTTTTTTTTACTCTTATCATGGCCCCTGTTTCCACCTTCACAAAACCAAAGCTTAAACAACAAACTACTAATTTTGAATCATGCTCTATAAACATCAAATCACACCTTAATATTTTAAACACTTGTTTTAACTCATAATTCTGGATGTTGTAACCTTAATAAAGCAGCTAATGAATGGAGGTCAGAGATAAAGCTAGGATTTCTCCTAGAGGCAAAAAAAAAAAAGAGCTAGAAAACTTACGGGTGAATTCTACATGTTGTTAAAAAGATGTCCCAGGGCTACCAGACGACCCTGACCTAAAGGCTTTCTTTCCTTTTCACAGAGGCCATGTCCTTGAGTTGAACAAAAGCTTAGGTGGGGACACAAGTCATGTCAAAGTCGCTGAGAAGACTGGGCTGTGGATGTAACAAGTTCTTAGTGCATCTAAAGGGTCAGCACGTTGGGAAAGGAGATGAACAGAAGCGACTGTCACAGGAGCTGCGGGCAATCTCTCACTGTCTTCAGAAAATCCAGACAGGTTTAAGAGAGAAGTGAGAATTAAAGTGACATTTTTTTAAAAAAGCATGGAAACAGGAACACTGGAGCAGTTCATTCTGTGGATCTTATAATGTATGAAAACACTGACACCTTTTCAAAAGGATAATATACACTTCCCACAATCCAATTAATTCCTGCAAAACTTCACAATGAAATCAATTCCCAGAAACCCATGATATGCCCTAATTTTTAAGCAAATCAGGATGATGTCCAAAAACTTCAGTTTGCATTCAAGGAATAATTCAATTAAATGGCTAACACTGACCAACCCCTATCCAAAAAATAAGCTGTTGATGTCCCCCAGTTGTGTGACATTTGAATTGAAATTTCGGAAACATGCTTAAAATGAACTAGTGCTTCCTTGTGAAACAAAATCTATAAATACCCTGATGTCAGTTAAGCTAGGAATGCCTAGGTATACAAAGCCACAAAACCTCTGAGAAGGAAATGACTATCCTCGGTCTTAGGAAAAAAGAAACCTAAAGTGAGTCCCAGCTAGTGTTTTTTTCCTAAATTGTATTATTGCTCTGGCATCCACCTTCACAAAAATCAAAGCCTGAAGAACAAATATCTGATGTTGAGTCATTTTCAATAAACATTAAATGATACCTTGAATATTTTAAAGAATTGTTCTAACTCATGATTCTGGATGCTGTATGTTTATAGCACCTCAAATAGGTCAGTGTCAACTTCTGGACAGCTTCACTCTCAAAAGAATCTCTTCTCAGTCCTACCAATTTCTGCTAGGCTTCTTTAGCTGCTCTCATAATAGGCAGCAATTCTACAGGTCATAAGGAGAGAGGAGATTTTGGAGGAGTCCATCTAAAAATATAATTATTGGAAAAATAACTTTTAAATTTCTGTTGTTAGGCTTACTGTACTCATTACTTACAGGGGACTAATTATTAAAATGTAACCTAATTCTTATGCTAATCTCAGATATAATGAATTGCAAATACTCATATTAACAAGAGTATGTGACCTAAGAATACCAATTTTGAAATATATGAAGCAATTAAAATTAAGATTGTGGATATTAGGCAGAATACCTATTTTTATAGTTTATCTTTAAAGGGTACTTCATCATGAAAAATCTGACCAAGATAGACGCTGATAATAGCTTTGGAAACTAAAGAGCCATCTTAACATTCTAATTCATATTTGCTTTTCATAAACAGGGAGTAGTTTCCTTGATCAAAGAGTAACAGCATTGCTTCTTGTATTAAAAAGGTACCTAATAAACATGGAATCATATATTCTTATTTTGGTTTTAGTTTCTGTGGAGTAAGGGAGGGAAAGAAGGAAAGGAGGGTAATGTTTATATAAGCTGGAATATAGAAGCTTTTTTTTTTTTTTTGCGGTACACAGGCCTCTCACTGCTGTGGCCTCTCCCGTTGCGGAGCACAGGCTCCGGACGCGCAGGCTCAGCGGCCATGGCTCACGGGCCCAGCCGCTCCGCGGCACGTGGGATCCCCCCGGACCAGGGCACGAATCTGTGTCCCCTGCATCGGCAGGCGGACTCTCAACCGCTGTGCCACCAGGGAAGCCCAGACGCCTTTTTCTGATTGGAAGAAACTTCTATCAGCTATTGAAAAAAATTATCACAGATTTACATGGAATCATTTAAATAATTTCACTGTCCTTAAGTAACCTGCCAAAATTAGAATAAAATAAACAAGCATAACTTAAATTACACATGTAGTTTCACTCATGATAAAAATAATTTCCATTTATATTCCTCAATGCTCAAGTCATAGTAGATTTTTTCCATCTCCCACAAATTCCAGATTAGCACACCATGTGGAAAGAGAACATATCTATGAATGCTCACTATACTACAACATTCTGAAAGTCTGCAGCAATTACAGGATAATATCTTACAGATGAAGGAAACCTTTGCCAAACCAACAACATTCTACTAATGTGCTTGTTTCACCAAATTCTTCAATCCAGACGTAAAGTTAAAAATCCACAGGTAAGTAATCAGCATGTCAGATCAACCTGAAACAAATCTATTTATGCTGACTTTACTTGAAATATTTATTCTTGGACCAGGAAAAGAATGCTCGACATTTATACTCTAAACTACTGAAAATTCATCATTCAAAATGCCTACCAGCTGGGCGCCATCTGTAGCCTGCTTCTCCAAGAACCCAACTCTCGCGTGCTCTATTTTCCTTGTAACAATCGAGAAATAAGGTCTATCTTCAGGGACGAAGCTGTTTCAAGGTGCTTCACGTACTGATGGATTAGGAGTCAATTTGCTGAACTTCACCATGAGGGGAGCAAGGCGAGAAAAGAGCAACTAGAAGACACTGAAAAGTGGAGATGGGAAAGTAGTGAACTTCTCACAGGAGGGGGTGTCTAAAAGCTGAGGATACTGATTTTGCTGAGACATTAGAGGCCCCTGATGTATTTCATTTTAAATCCAAGAAATGCATCTCAGTGATTCGGTTATTCATCATTGTCAGAACAACTGCTCACATTTGCCTGATGTTCACATACACTTACCATGTACTCACAACAATCTTGTAAACCTTTTTTTATAGATAAGGAAATCAGGATTCAAAGAGGTTAAGCAGCAGATAGGCATGTGGCAAAGCCCCACTAGACGATTAGTCACGTGACTCCCCAGGCAAGGGCAATTTCTGGCTCACTTGGCTTACGAAGGAAGGGAAGGCACCACATACTCATGGGGAGATGGCTCCAGAACTCTGCCATGAACACTGAAGTGCTCACCAGCAGCAGAGTGGCTGCCCCTCAACATTCCAATTAACTAATAACAGAGTGACCCTATCCCCACCCCAAGCACATATGGAGAATGTGGGAAGCATTTTGGTTGTCACAGTGACACAAAAGAGGGCCACACTGGCACTCAGTGGCCAGCACTACAGATGCTGTACTTCCCACAAAGGGCAGGAAAATCCACTCAAGATATCCATAGAGACAGTCCTGGCTTTGCAAAGTTTTGATACGCATGAATTTTAGTTACCACAGCTCAGTTCAACACCACCAATTCCCCAATATTACATTCCAGTTACCAAATTCTATTAATTGTGAGTAGTTGCATCAAATAGAAATTCCACTGCCAGCTCTTCAGTGCACAAATCACTTCATATATAACAGATGCTCATGTCGATCAGCGATCAGTCATGTTGCTGCTTTCAAAGTCTGTCTCTGGTTACTCATGGGACGTCTGTAATCAGTTCATGCATAGACACCAAAGCAAGGAATTGTGCTGACTTCCTGTCTTCCAGTGATAAAACCAAGTGACATGAAAATGGATAACCCAAAGTGAAAATTGGCCAACGAAGATGAAAGTGCAGCAAAGAAATAAAAAGTTATACTGCTGGACTTGGAATTTGAATCCAACGTCAATGGGTGTAGAATCAATAGCTGAGGGCTTCCCTGGTGGCGCAGTGGTTAAGAATCCGCTTGCCAATGCAGGGGACATGGCTTCGAGCCCTGGTCCGAGAAGATCCCACATGCTGTGGAGCAACTAAGCCCGTGCGCCACAACTACTGAGCCTGCCCTCTAGAGCCCACGCTCCACAACTACTGAGCGCATGCGCCACAACTACTGAAGCCCACGCACCTGGAGCACCGTGCTCTGCAACAAGAGAAGCCACCGCAATGAGACGTCCGCACACTGCAATGAAGAGCAGCCCCTGCTCGGCAAAACTAGAGAAAGCCCGCGCAGCAACGAAGACCCAATGCAGCCAAAAATAAATAAATTAAATTAAAAAGAATCAACAGGTGACAGCGGGAATAATGAGACTGCCGCTGTGAGACTCTGAATACACAGCCAGAGGAACTTAGTGAAGACAAAGGTATTGAAATTAAAAAATGAAAGCTGTAGTCACAAAAAGGATGAAGATGTCCCAGGGGAGGTGATGCCAGCACAATAACTCACATTAAAACAACTCTGGGAGACATCTCACAACTTTCAAAGTACAAAAGATGAAATGTTGGAATTTGATACAGACTTATGATGCTGACAATTCAAGGCACAGAAAAGATGCTCTCTCCATACTGTAAGTCAGGGGTCCCCAACCCCGGGGCCACGGACCAGTACTGGTCCATGACCTGTTAGGAACCAGGCCGCACAGCAGGTGGTCAGTGGTGGGCGAGCGAGCGAAGCTTCATCTGTATTTACAGCCGCTCCCCATCGCTTGCATTACCACCTGAGCTCCGCCTCCTGTCACATCAGCCACAGCATTAGATTCTCATAGGAGCGTGAACCCTTCCGTGAACTGTGCAGCATGCGAGGGATCTAGGTTGCGTGCTCCTTATGAGAATCTAATGCCTGATGATCTGAGGTGGTGATGCTAGCACTGGGGAGTGGCCGCAAACACAGATTATCATTAGCAGAGTAGTTTGACTGCACAGAGACCATAATAAATCAATTGCTTGCAGACTCATATCAAAACCCTCACAGTGAGTGGCAACTGAAAACAAGCTCAGGGCTCCCACTGATTCTGCATTATGGTGAGGTGTATAATTATTTCATCATATATTACAATGTAATAATAAGAGAAATAGAGTGCACAATAAATGTAATGCACTTGAATCATCCCGAAACCATACCCCCACCCCCAGTCCGTGGCAAAATTGTCTTCCGTGAAACCGGTCCTTGGTGCCAAAAAGGTTGGAGACTGCTGCTTTAAGTTATACAACAAAAAGAAAGCTAGCGCTGTTGCAACTTGACAAGATTTTTACAAAGAAATGAAACACGTTAATTCTCAATATTTCTAATGTTTAAATATAGTGTTCTGAATAAATATTAATTTTACTGTTTTTTCATTTTCCTATACATTTACGACTGTTAGGAAGAGATTTTTTTTTATGTTTTGACAAAAATTTTTAAAGGTTGCATATCATTCCATTTTCCCATTGATTACTAAAAGGGCTTTGCACAGTTTCAGCTTGCAAGGTCGTTTTTAGGGTCCCACATCACTATGCAAGGTGAAGACTACCTTTTTCACCCCATTGAAAATCACTGATAAGGAGTTTCAAACCATTCACACTATAGGCAGGTTTAGCTCATTTATTTCAGAAAGTTCAGAGAACACTTACTTATCCATCAAAACCTAGCTCAAATGTGCACTCCACTGTGAAAACTCCTCCAACTTTCCCAGGCAAATGTCAGCTCTCTCTCTCCCTTCTCGCCCCCACTTTGGTGTGGCAACATTATCGTGCTGCTTTCTTTGCTTAGGTTGCCAATCCCACCGATGAATTGGGCTCCTGGTGACCAACAACTGTATCTTGTTCATTTTTAAACATTAGAATCTAGCACTTAGGATCTCAATAAGCATTGGTAAAGGAATTAGCAGTGATAAGGAAGAGATCATGAAGGGAAAAGGAGACTTTCTTTTTTCCAGACATAGAAAGTATTTTTCCTCCTCATCTTTCATTAATATTTTCTGCACTTATTTTCTCTATTAAGACAGATATTTGACTTCCTGAATCTGCCTTCTTTCTCTTATCATTTTCCTCAGATTTTTAAAATCACTTTTCTCAGGAAAACCTCCTGCACTGCTTGTGGGAATGTAAGTTGGTACAGCCACTATGGAGAACAGTAGGGAGGTTCCTTAAAAAACTAAAAATAGGGCTTCCCTGGTGGCGCAGTGGTTGAGAGTCCGCCTGCCGATGCAGGGGACACGGGTTTGTGCCCCTGTCCAGGGAGGTCCCACATGCCGCGGAGCGGCTGAGCCCATGAGCCATGGCCACTGAGCCTGCGCGTCTGGAGCCTGTGCTCCACAACGGGAGAGGCCACAACAGTGAGAGGCCCGCGTACCGCGCAAAAAAACAAAGAAACAAACAAAAACTAAAAATAGAGTTACCATACAATCCAGCAATCCCACTCCTGGGCATGTATCTGGAAAAGATGAAAACTCTAATTCAAAAACATACACGCACCCCAGTGTTCACAGCAGCACTATTCACAATAGCCAAGACATGGAAGCACCACTGACAGAGGAGTGGATAAAGAAGATGTGGTACATATATATAGTGGAATACTACTCAGCCATTAAAAAGAATGAGGTAGGGCTTCCCTGGTGGCGCAGTGGTTGAGAGTCCGCCTGCCGATGCAGGGGACACGGGTTTGTGCCCTGGTCCAGGAAGATCTCACATGCCGGAGCCTGTGCTCTGCAATGGGAGAGGCCACAACAGTGAGAGGCCCGCGTACCGCAAAAAAAAAAAAAAAAAAGAATGAAGTAATGCCATTTGCAGCAACATGGATGGACCTAGAGATTATCACACTAAGTGAAGTAAGCCAAAGACAAATATTGTATGATACTGCTTATATGTGGAATCAAAAAAAAATAGATACAAATGAACTTATTTATGAAATAGATTCACAGACATAAAAAGCAGACTTGTGGTTGTCAAGGGAGGGGGGCGGGGGAGGGAAGGGTTGGGAGTTTGGGGTTAGCAGATGCAAACTGGTATACATAGAATGGATAAACAACAAGGTCCTACTGCATAGCACAGGGAACTATATTCAATATGCCCTGTGGTAAACCATAATGGGAAAGAATATGAAAAAGAATGTGTATATATATATATATGTATTAAAAACTGGGTCACTTTGCTGTACAACAGAAATTAACACACCACTGTAAATCAATTATACTTCAATAAAATAAACTTTAAAAAAATTTAAGTAAATAAATAATAAAATTCAATCAAAAACAACAACAAAAGACGACTTTCCAATTATACAACACATGGTATAGCACAGAGTGCAGCCATTCCATCTACAAAGTCTCCTTTAACTCATCCAAAGCATGGCATTTTTGAAGAGTATGCTTATAGAATAAATGAACTGAGTGAACAGTCATTAAATGAAAGTAAACACTAAATCACTGACAAGATTCATTCTCCCAGGGATATCTGCATTATAATAAACAAACTCTCCGGCCACAATGTCTGAGGTGGCAGGGTAAGTACAGTGTGTGGCAAGTTGGGCCAAGTGTAGGTGGGAAGTTCTGTCATTTCTGTTCCAGCCTATGGTTGGCACAGGCTTGGGGGGACAGGTCACACCCACCCATTTTAAAATAGGATTTCTAATTGTTGGCACCTATTTCAATAATGTAAAAAACACTTTGTGGGCAAAAAAAAAAGCATGGTTCCCACTTCCCCAATCTGTGCTCCAAACCAAGGAAAATTTTCATGGGGTGGGGTATGAGTGGGTTATTCACAATCACCTATAATGTTAGAGAAAAACCAGTTTCTTGGTTCCCCTGGAACATAAGGACTTGTGATTCTTAATGCTATTCCATTCTCCAAGTATCACTTTATTATAATTCCTCAGAAAGATGAACCAGATCTCTACCTGACATCAGGAGTAACTATAAAGAGATTTATTAAACTTGAACTATCAGAGTATAACTTTTGTGTAACTTGAGTGAAACAGTATATAAATTGGGGGGAAATGTAATACTATTGATATCTTTAATAAAATCAAGTTACCAACCTTTGATTGTTAATTTTCTAGCCTCTGATTTTTCATATGCCTAGTGACTCCAGTTACATGAATCCACTTTTATGCTTTTTTAGGCAATACATTTTACCACCCAGTTCATCTTAATCTTCTCAAAGTCAACAATCTTACTTAGATCAGTAATCCCCAGTGGCATTGATGTTGATGAGGAATAACAGATCAGCACAACAGCAGCTCTATAATGGCATCCCTGAGACATTAAAAAGAGATAAAATTCCATGCAGGCTATGCTACTGCAACAACTCCAAATGGAGTGTGTTCAGGAGGTGAACACAACAAAACTTGATTCCTCTCTCATGTTAAATGGCCTGCATGAGTTGGCAAGGGGCCTGGCTCTACACACTTAGGGACCCAAGCTAGATGGAGGCCCTTGCATTTTACAGTCACCCATCTGGAATCCATGGCCTCCTCAGTCTCCCTTTGGGAGAAAAACAGGAAGAATCCTGCATCACTCTTTTACTGCCTTGGCCTAGAAGAGAAACACACTACCTCCCCCACAGCCCATTGGCCATGGCTACATATGTATCTCTGCCAACTCAAAGGGATCAGGGACATGCAAGGGGCAATCAGAATATTTGGCGGGCACGACTGCCTCTGCCAGATAGTTCTTTAAAAGCTTCAACATCAGTTAGTTGAAGAACTTATTCTGAAGTAAAACCTCCCTCTGCTCTTTCTTTTCGGAATCCAGACTCACACACATAGCCTTTTAAGCTCTCTCTACCTGGATATCTCACTAGCTCCTCAGACATGTTTAAACTGAGCACAATCTTCTCCGTGCAACTTGACACTGTACGTTGTCTACCCAGGATCCAAAATCAACCCAATTATGTAAGAGTGATGCCACTCCCATTGCCAGGGGTTAGTTTTAAAACAGTCATGTTAAAACTCAACAACAAAGAAACAAACAACTTCATCCAAAAATGGGCAAAGAACTCGAAAAGACATTTCTCCAACAAAGATATATAAATGGCTAATAAGCACATGAAAAGATACTCAACATCAGTGATCGTTAGGGAAATGCAAATCAAAAGTACAATGAGATACCACCTCATACCCATTAGGATAGCTACTATCAAAAAAACAAAAAACACAGGAAGGTAAGAAGTGTTGGCAAGGATGTGGGTAAAATGGAACCCTCATGCACTACTGGTGAGAATGTAAAATGGTACAGCTGCTGTGGAAAACACTATGGTAGCTCCTCAAAAACGTAAAAACAGAGTTAACACTTCTGGGTATATATCCAAAAGAACTGAAGTCAGGGTCTCAAAGAGATATGTGTACAACTATCAACCATGTTCATAGCAGCACTATTCAAAGTAGCTAAAATGTGGAAGCAACCCAAGTGTCCATCATAGAATGAATAGATAAGCAAAATGTGGTTTATACATACAATGGAATATTATCCAGTCTTAAAAAGGAAGGAAATTCTAACATATGCTACAATATGGGTGAACCTTGAAAACATAACACTAGGTGAACTAAGCCAGTCACAAAAATACAAATACTGTGTGATTCTATGTATGTGAGAAAAGTAGAGTCAAAATTAGAGAGGCACAAAGTAGAATGGTGGTTTCCAGGCACTATGGGGAGAAAGCAATGGGGAGTTATTGTTTCAGTTGTATAAGATGAAAATAACTATGGACATGGATGGTGGTGATGGGTGAACGACATTAATGAATGTACAATTAAAAATGGTTAAAATGAAGTGATGTCAGCATCATGGCGGCATGAGACACTCCCTTGTCTCTCCCCTTTAATCTACAGCTAGTGAAACATCCATAACTCAAACAAAGGTTCCTCTGCCCAACACACCAGGATGCCAGAGACTTCCACACATCTGTACACCTATAGGTGGGTGGGTTGGAACACATGGAGGAGGTGGAACCAGGGGAACAGCAGAGGCAGTGACCATGATCCTGGCCCCCCAGCCATGGCAGCTGAGCCTGCAATCCCAGAGAACCTAGTAGCAGGAGGGGAAGCAGGGTACATGGCCCTGGCCTCCCAGCTGCAACAGCACCTGCAGCCAGGGGACTGGGCAGCAGCAGCAGGACCTGTGACTCTGGTTCTTCCAGCTGCTGCAGTGCCCACGTCTCCAGCCCCCCTCCCACTCACAGCAACAGTGCCCATGAACCCAAGAGCCCTGGATGTAGCAGAGGCACCCAACTCATCTCCCCATCCTTCCTAGTTGCCCTGCCACAGCAGCTGCCCGCAACGCAGGCAACCCTAGACATGGTGGTGACACCCACCATCCCAGTGTTCCCAGCAGTGACACCAGCAGCGGCAAGGCACCACCAACCCCAAAGGCACAAGCAGTGACAATGAGGGCCCCGGGAAACACATCTGACAGACAGGCAGTGGAGGATGGAAAGTGGCAATTCTCAAATATAGCCAGAGGCAGCTCAGGTAAGAGAAATCCAAAACTTGCAATATAGCACCACCTACTGAAAAACAAAAGAAAAGCCTCTAATTACCAACCTGCTGAATTGTCAGAATCAAATGAAAAAAGCTTTACCTAAAGGAGAAAGGTGTTTGCTACTTCAAAAGTGCCAGCAGAACAACTCACCGAGCACCATGAGAAACCATAGCAACATAGTACCACACACACACACAAATGACAATTCTCCAAAACTCAAAGTCATCAAATACTGCAATCTAAATGACAGACAATTCAAAATAGCTGTCATGAAGAAACTCAGCGAGCTATAAGAAAAATCAGAAAGGCAGTTCAATGAGCTCAGGGATAAAATTAATGAACAGAAACAATACTTTGCCAAAGAGACTGAAACTGGAAAATTTTAAAGAACCAAACAAATTCTGGAGCTGAAGAACTCAATTTTTTCAATGCATTAGAAAGCACTGGAGGGACTTCCCTGGTGGTCCAGTGGTTAAGACTCCTCACTTCCACTGCAGAGGGCATGGGTTCAATCCTGGTTGGGGAACTAAGATCCCACATGCCACATGACACAGTCAGGAAAAAAAAAAAAAGAAGAAAAGAAAGCACTGGAAACAGAGCAGACCATATGAGAGACAGAATTAGTGAACTTGAATATACAAATCTAGAAATGACTCAGGAGAGCTATGGTTTTTTAAAATGAGGAAATTCTAAAACTATCCATTAGGAAGGGCAAGACGTGTTGGAAAGGCAAAATAAGGATAATGGTATCTGAGAAGGAGAAGGGAGCAGAGAGTTTATTTAAAGAAATAATAGCTGAGAACTTCCCAAATCTGGGGAAGAAACTAGATATGAAGCCAATGAAGCCAAAAGAATATCTAAATCTGTTGACGCAAAAAGACCTTCACCAAGACACACTATATTAAAACTGTCAAAAGTCAATGACAAAGAATGAATTTTAACAGCAGCCGGGAAAGAAAAAGACAGCAACCTACAAAGAATCCCCATTAGGCTATCAGCAGATTTCTCATCAGAAACTCTACAAGCCAAGAGACAGGAGAATGACATACTCAAAATACTCAAAGATAAAATACTGTCAGCCAAGAATATTCTATCCAGCAAAGTTATCCTTCAGATTTTTAGGAGAAATAAAGGCTTTCTCAGTAAACATACTTTGAGGGAGTTCATTACCACTAGACCTGCCTTACAAGAAATGTTGAAAGGAGCTCTTCTACCTGAAATGATAAGGCAAAAGTACACAAAACTGAGTAAGGAAATAATCAGAAAGGAAAAATCAGAAAAGTTCAACTCTGTGTCAGAGTAGGTTGTTAAGCACTTAATTATAACATGAAGGTTAAAGGGAAAAAAGCAGGAAAAAAAAACTATAGCTATTCAATTTGGTAACAAACTCACAACATAAAAAGGGAGAACTTGCAACAACAAAATCATAAAAAGAAAGAACAGAACCCTTAGATGTAAATGAAGATAAGATGCTATCTCTAGCATCAGCATAAAAAGGACTATTTTAGCTTTGAGACACTGCGTACAAATCTCACAATAACCACAAAAATAAATCTAGAGCAGAGACATGAAACATAAAAGAGAAAACTGAGAAAAACATTATAGAAAACTGCCAAACTAAAATGGTAGACAGAAACACAAGGAAAAATTAAAAAAAGGAGAAATAGAGCAACCAGAAAACAAAAGATAAAATGGCAGTACTAAGTTCTTATTTATCAATAATCACCTTAAATGTAAATTGATTGAATTCACCAATACAAAGAGACAAGTGACTGGGTGGATTTAAAACAACACCAAACCATATGCGGCCCCCAGGAGAATCATCTGGGGCTCTAAAGACAAACATAGGCACAAAGTAAAGGGATGAAAGATGATACTCCAACCAAATGGCAGCCAAAAGAAAGAGAGCAGAGTCATACTCATATCAGATAAAACAGACTGCAAGCCAAAAAGGGCAACAAGAGACAAAATTGGACATTATATAATAAAAAAAAGGTGACAATCCAACAAAAAGACATAACAGTTAATATATATGAACCTAATTTAAGAGCACCAAAATATATAGAGCAATCATTTACAGATCTAAAGGGGGAAATTGTCAGCAATGCAATAAAGGTAGGGAACTTTGATACTCCACTTACATCAAGGGATAGATCATCCAGAAAGAAAGTCAACAAGGAAACATCAGCCTTAGATAAAACATTAGACCAAATGGACTTAACAGATTTAAACAGAACAGTCCATCCAAATGCAGCAGAATACACATTCTTCTCAAGTGCATATTCTCAAGGATAGACCATACGTTGGGACACAAAACAATTCTTAATAAATTTAGAAGACTGAGATCGTATCAAGCATCTTTTCTGGTCACAGTGATATGAAACTAGAAATCAACTATAAGAAGAAACCTAGAAAAATCACAAATGTGTGGAGACTAAACAATATGCTACTGAACAAATATTGGGCCTATTAAGAAACCAAAGGAAAAATCAAAAAATGCCTGAAGGCAAATGAAAATACCAAAATCTATGGGATGCAGCAAAAGAGGAAGCAAGAGAAAAGTTTACTGCAATACAGGCCCACCTCAAAAAACAAACGAAAATATCACAAATAAACAATCTCATTTTACACCTGAAAGAACTAGAAAAAAACAAAGCCCAGAATTAGTAGAAGGATAGAAATAATAAATACCAGAGAAGAAATAAGTGAAAAAGAGACTAAAAAGACAATGGAAAAGATCAATGAAACTAAAAGCTGGTTCTTTGAAAAGATAAACAAAATTAACGAACCTTTAGCTACACTAAGAAAAAGAGAGAGACTCTGATAAAGAAAATCAGAAACAAAAGAGGAGAAATTACAACAGATACCCCACAAACACAAAGGATTATAAAAGAATACTATGAACAGCTATATGCCAACAAACTGGACAACCCAGAAGAAATGGATAAATTCTTAGAACCATACCACCTTCCAAGACCAAATTATGAAGAAAAGGAAAATCTGAATAAACCAATCACCAGTAAGGAGATTAAAATAGTAATCAAAAACCTCCCCAAAAACAAAAGTCCAGGACCAGACAGCTTCACAGGTGAATTCTATCAAACATTCATATGAGATTTAATACCTGTCCTTCTCAAACTCTTCCAAAAAATTGAGGAGGAGGGAATGCTTCCTAAGTCATTTTACATGATGCCAAAAGCAGACAAAGACAACACACAAAAAAGAAAGTTACAGGCCAATCAATACCTCTGATGAATATAGATGCAAAAATCCTCAACAAAATGACAACAAACCAAATACAACAATACATTAAAAGGATCGTACACCATGATCAAGTGGGATTTACTCCAGGGATGCAAGGATGTTTCAGCATCTGCGAATCATTCAACATGATATACCACATTAACAAAATAAAGGATAAAAATAGTATGATCATCCAAATACATGCACATGATGCATTCAACAAGATTCAATACCCATTTACATTTTAAAAACTCAATAAAATGGGTATAAAAGGAACATATCTCAACATGTATATATGCCATATATGCCAAACTTACAGCTAACATCAAACTCACTGGTGAAAAACTAAAAGTTATATCAAGAACAAGACACAGATGCCCACTCTCGTCACTCTTATTCAGCAAAGTACTGGAAGTCCTAGCCAGAGCAATTAGGCAATAAAAAGAAATAAAAGGCATCTAAATTGAAAAGGAGGAAGTAAAACTGGCACTATTAGTGGATGACAAGATTTTATACATAGAAAACCATAAAGACTCTACCAGAAAACTACTAGAAACAATACACAAATACAGTAAAGTTCCTGGGTACAAAATCAATATACAAAAATCTGTTGCATTTCTGTATATTAACAATGAACTAGGAGAAAGACAAATTGAGAAAACAATCCCATTTACAATCACAACAAAAAGAATAAAATACCTCAGAATAAATTTAGCCAAGGAGGTGAAAGACCTGTACACTGAAAACTAAGACATTGCTGAAAGAAATTGAAGATGATACAAGGAAATGGAAAGATAGTCCATGCTCCCTGGATTGGAAAAATTAACATTGTTAAAATGTCTATATTACCCAAAGTATAATCTACAGACTCAACACAATCTCAACGTTTTTCATGGGTCTAGGACAAACAATCCTAAAATTTTTATGGAGCCACAGAAAACCCCAAATTGCCAAAGCAATTCTGAGAAAACAGAACAAAGCTGGAGGTAGCACACTCCTTGATTTCAAATTATACGATCACAAAGCCATAGTAATCAAAACACCATGGTATTGGTGGAAAAACAAACACACAGATCAAGCAAGAACTGGGAGCCCAGAAATAAACCCACACATATATAGACAATAAATTTATGACAAAGGAGCAAAGAAAATACAATGGAGAAAGGAGAGCCTCTTCAATAAATGGTGTTGGAGAAACTGGGCAGCTACATGCAAAAGAATGAAACCAGACCTATCTTACACATACACAAAAATTAACTCAAAATGGATTAAAAATTTGAACGTAACACTTGAAACCATAAAAATCCTATAAGAAAACATAGGCAGTATGCTGTTTGACATCAGTGTTAGGAATATCTTTCTTAGTATGTCTCCTCAGGCAAGGGAAACAAAGCAAAAATAAACAAATGAGGCTACATCAAAAAACTTCTTCACAACAAAAGAAACCACCAAAAAATGAGAAGATGACCTACCAAATGGAAGAAGATATTTGCAAATCATATCCTCAATATGGGGTTAATATCCAAAATATATTAGGAACTCACACAATTCAACAACAACAACAAAAAAAAACAGATTGAAAAATGGGCAGAGGATTTGAATAGACATTCTTCCAAAGACAATATACAGATGGCCAACAGGCACATGAAAAGATGTTCAACATCACTAATTATTAGGAAAATGCAAATCAAAACCACAGTGATATATCACCTCATGCCCATCAGAATGGATAGTATCAAAACGGCAAGAAACAGCAAGTGTTGGAGAAGATGTGGAGAAAGGGAACCCTCATACACTGGTGGAGGAATGTAAATTGGTAGCAGCCACTATGGAAAACAATACAGAGATTACTCAAAAATTTAAGAATAGAACTACCATATGATTCTGCTTTTCCACTTCTAGGTATTTATCCAAAGAATATGAAACACTAATTCAAAATGATAAACTCACCCCTATGTTCATGGTAGCATTACTTACAATAACCAAGATATAGAAACAACCTAAGTGCCCATGGACAGAAGAATGGATAAAGAAGATGTGATATTTATACGCAATGGAATACTACTCAGCCAGAAAAAAGAGAACGTAGTTATCTCCGACAACAGGGATGGAGCTTGAGGGTATTATCCTAAGTGAAATAAGTCAGACAGGAAAAGACAAATACCGTAAGATTTCACTTGTATATGGAACATAAAAGAACAAAAACAAAATAAACAAACCAATCTAAACCAAAAAAACCACATAGATACAAAGAATAGGTTAGTGGTTACCAGAACAGAAGGGGGTGGGGGGAATGGCGCAATGGCTACAGTGGGTCAACTGTATAGTGACAGAAAATTTAAACTTTTGATGGTGAGCATGCTGCAGCATACACAGAAGTCAAAACATAATGCTGTACACATGAAACTTACATAAAGTTATACACCAATGTTACCTCAAAAAAAGGTTAAGATATTAAATTTTATACCACAATTAATAAAAAGAATAGTCAGTCATGTAATCTAATTTGGGCCAAAGACAGGTGGGAAGTGGTCTAATGGAAGCTTTTGAGAATGAAGCTTTCAGGCTTTTGTAAGAGAATTTCTGAAAACATTTTCTCTATCCCACTAGATGTGAACGAAGACAAATGGAGCCCGACTCCTACAGGCTGCCACCCGTGACCATGAGGAGGATCAGCTTCCGGATAAAGCCACCCATGTGGAAGGCAGAGCTGAGAGTCAGGGAACATCTGAGCTTTGGATGACATCATGAAGCTTCTTGATCAACCATTCCTGAAGCCCACTTATCTCTGCACTCTTCAGTAACGTAAGCCCACACATGTTCATGTTGTCGGAGCCAACCTGTTACTTGAAACTGAAAGCATCCTATCGGATACGCCTCCCAAACCAGGTCCTCCTTCGGACATCCATACTCGACTCCATCTGTTCAAAACCTTATCCCCACCCCTCCCCTCCAGCTCCTCCCTCCCCGCTGCCCATCCCCCCACACTACCATAACCAAGAAGCTGCACAGACCTAGTGATTCTCTCTCTTTCACCACTGGTGGCAGCACTTCCAGCCTTTTCCCCTTCAAGTCATAGGCTCTGATAAGTCCCTCCCCTAATTCAAAAGTCAGCCAGTGCTTATTCATTATCCCTTAAGTTAGGTGCAAACTTCTTGGCCTAGCGTTTAAGACTGTCCATAACCAGGCCTCAACCCACCTTTTTGGTTTTGCTTTACCTCAGTTTCCTCTACTTTCATCAACACCTCTAGCCACTGTCCTATCCACACCTGATCCCTACAATTTTTTTCCTTTATTCAAACTGTTCTACGGTTTCACTGTCTCCTGCTGCTGATTTTCTACCCGTTGTTCAAGGCGAAACATAAAAGCAACTTCAAGATCCCCTCAATCAGATGTAATCTTTCCCTCCTCAGAGCTGCTGTATTATCTCTCTTAAACCAGTTATGTGACATTACTATTTTTAAAAATGGTTCAATCCCCTTTTTATAATATACAATCCTTACGGCAAAGTTTGTTTTACTTATACTGAACTTGCCACGTCCTATAAGGCCTAATTATTGGGAAAGCCAGAAACAGCTACCCTCTTGACAAGTCACAGACAGGATACCTGGGAATTTCACTCCAAGGGAGTCATAAGCTTCGAGGAGATCAATATACTGTCCTCTGAGGGACCCAAAGGTGGAGTCACTTTCTTTTTATAGGATCATACATCTAATCCAAAGTCCCTGATTCGTATGTCTATAGGAACCAGGAAAGGAACTGTTAACAATGAAGGGGCATAGTGCATGCTTTTAATTCAAATATACATTCCACAAAAGAAAAAAATAGACATATAAAAGTTATTCATTTCCCCAAAGAAATATACCTTCTCTCATTTTCTTGGAATTCACTGTCTACCCCTCACTCACATTTCCCCTAGACTGACAGACAGGGGTACAAGAGTTATTTTATTGTACCATGAGAAAACCAATAGTACAACAAGGATAAATGGTAACTGACACTTGACCTCAGTGTCAGGGAAACAACAGGGAGTGGTACAGGGTGTACCAAACAGGAGACCACCTGTCCTGTCCAAGGTGGTTGCTTGATATCACCAGCTCCAACTAGCATGTGCAGGAGCCGGCCCAAAACAGCCAGCCTTCCAGATTTTTCAAGAAAAGCTACCAAAACAGATTGGTTATGTAAAATCTCCTTAATTTTAAAATGTTGGCAGACACATCATTTATATCAAAATCACTGTCTGAATGAATATGATATGGCCTAAACTAAACACGCTGTATGCCAAATATAACCAGCAAGTGATCCATTTGTCTTCTGTTTACCTGAAATGGGTTCAAGGAAAAATATCAGGACTGTGGTAATACTCAAAAGAGTGAATAAACAGTACTTCTACCAGAATCAGAAAAGCTGGGGCCCCGGGCATTTTATAACTAGCTAGGCTTTGATCTTAGGAAGAAGGAATGAACAGACAGCTTTATAGCCCAGCACCTGACTTTTGGTTGAGGGTATATGGTGGAGAGGCCTAGGGCTAAAAGCTGTTGGGAAACTGAGGCCAATTAACACAAGGTGATAGGCAAATCCCCTTGCACATGGTAGGATTTTTAAAACCACTAGACTTTCCTGAATTAATGCTGGAAATCATTCCTTCCAAGAACATGCCAGAAAAATAAAGTGTTACCCCACTGAATTTATATGGCATGGTAGAAAATATCTACTGTACTCCAAATGTATTTTTCTGCAAAAGTAATTTTAAATCTTTCTGATATAGGAAAATGTGTGGTGCCCATAAAAAGTTATGAGTAACATTCAAAGAATTTACACATTTCAAAAATGAATTTAATTGATTATGAAAATTTCCAAAGAAGCTTCTCTGGAGGCTTAAGCTCACTAATGATGTCACAAGGGAGACTTGGAAAGACAAACATGCAGATGGACCAGGATTTCATTAATCCTCAACAGTGAAGAATTGCACTTGGCAATATTTCAGATGTCTTCATGTGATGCTCAGGATGAAAGTTCCAAACAGTTTTTCTCTTGCAAATTTTTAGGTTCTTAACATCTAAGGAGAATCCAATTAAAAATCACTCAACTCTCCAAATTCTGGTTTCAAGAAATTAAGATTCTCTCCATATATCCTCAATCTCCAGCACCTAGTCACATCTGATAAAATGGTATATAACTATCATAGTATGAAATGTCAACCAGTTGGTGAGGTATA
This sequence comes from Monodon monoceros, assembly GCF_005190385.1. NCBI lineage: Eukaryota > Metazoa > Chordata > Mammalia > Artiodactyla > Monodontidae > Monodon > Monodon monoceros. The sequence goes on along the minus strand of NW_021703781.1, from coordinate 10,443,698 downwards.
TTTTCACCACTATGAGCTCATTTACGAAACAAGATGAGTGTGGAGCAAGATGCTCATCTGATGGGAAACAATGATTGATGAAAACAGCCACGGCCACTGCTCTCATGAGGCTGACAGTACAGTCGGGGAAACAAACAACCCTGCCCAATGTATAATTAGAAAGCATAAGAATTTTCAAGAAAGAAACTTAAAAGTTGCAATGATACCATCTGATACAGAGATGCCATGTAGTCTATTAATCAGGGAAGGCAGCCTTCAAAAAAGTGAGCCACAATATGAAGCATGGTAACACAAACCATGGGGGTAACACAAGGGGGTAACACAAACCATGCCAAGAAGAGGGATCGGCTTTCATTCATTTACAAATATGTACTGCCTGCCAAATGTGTGTCAGTCATTGTGTTAAACATTAGGTATGTCATAGGGAATAGAATTTAAACAGTCCCTGGTAACATTTACAATCTACTGGGGAAAAGGAACACATTTTTTTAAATAATAATAAAATAAACCTACTGGGGGAAATGAAGAAAGAAGGGGAAGAAATCATTGTTTAACATGGCGGGGGGGGGGGGTGGTTTAAAAAAGAACAGGATGCTCTGAATCAGAACAATAAGAGGGTTTCTACTTAATATTGGCTGAGGCAATCCCTCCGGGTCTCTAAAGGGTCATTTAAGCCAAGTCCTGAAGGATGTAAAAAATACATACAGAACATTGCAGGAGGGGAGTACCACACAGCCCAAAAGCCCTGAAGCAGGAGGGAACTCGGTGTTAAAGGAACTGAAAGAAGACCAGACTGGAAGGAGAAAGTGGCAACACGTGAGGTGGAGAGGACAGTAAGGGCCAACTCATCAAAGCCTGGAAAGCCATGGTAAGGAGTTTAGATCTTATTCTAAGAGTACTAGGAAGGCAATGAAGGGTTTTAAGACTTGGAGGAACATGACTCTATTTGTGTTTAAAAGAACACATCGAAGGGATCCGGGCTGGGAGGAGAGAGATGAGTTAGGAGGACATTGCAATTGTCAGGCAAGAGATGATGGGAGCATGGTGAAGGTTAGGAAGGTAGAATGAAGAAAAGTGAATCAAATCAACATGTACTGAGGGTAGAACTCAGAAGCCTAATGACTGATTTGATTGGGGGGTGGGGGGTGGAGGAAAAGGAAGTTATTAAGTTATCAGGCATGTCTCTGGTTTAAATAACTGGATAGCTGAGCTTGGAAGAAAGGAGAAGAACAAATGAGACTGAGAAAATAAAAGTTTTAGACAAGTTATATTTTTTTTAAAGTCTATGAGCTGTTGAAGTGGATTTCCACCCAAGTGGAAATACCAAGCTAAAGCTTTAAGAACCTAGTGATTGAAGGGAAAAAATCTGATCAAAAATATAAATTTGCAATTCTACAGATGATATTTAAGGTCATGGAAACTGAGGGTCTCGCACAGGAAGGGCACAAAGAAGAGATAAAGGTGCTCCCAATTTATTTTTATTTATTTATTTAGGCCATGCCACTCAGCTTGTAGGATGGGATCTTAGTTCCCCGACCAGGGACTGAACCTAGGCCCTCAGCCTGACAGTGTGGAGCCCTAACCACTGGACTGCGGGGGAATTCCCACGGTGCTCCCAATTTAGATGCAAAACCAGCCTTGAGAATTCAAAGGGACAAAGTAGGAAGGTAGTTGTAAGGAAGTGGGGGTGGGCAAAATGGCTAGTTATTGTTTAATGGTTACAGAGTTTCACTTTGGGAAGCTGAAAAAGTACTACATGTGGATGGTGAGGATGGTTGCACAACAATGTGACTATACTTAATGCCACTTAAAAATGGTGACATTTTTATGGTAAATTTTATGCTTTGTATCTATTACTACAATTAAAAAACAGAAAAACTAAACCTTGAGAAATTCCAGCATTCACGCATTGGGTAGAATAGGAGATGCTGAAAAAATAAGAGGGTAATGAGTTTCCAGAAGGATGGCAGACGATGAAGTCACAGAAGATGAATGAAAAGCTCAAGACTGATCCACATACAGAGAAAGTCCTTCAAGGGAAAAAGAACTGAAAGCTACTGAGAAATGACATCAGATAAGACTTGTACATATTCCTTATATTCTTGAAACACCGAGATCACAGGTAACCTTGACACAACCAACTAGGGTGAGCACAGGAGTTGGGGTGAGTTGAGAAGAGAAGGGGCTTTGAACAAGTAGAATATCATTAATAGACAACTCTTTCAAGTTTTGATTCTAAAAAGAAACAGAAAAACACGACGGTGGCTGGAGAGGAATGTGGGGGTCTAGGGAGGTATGGCAATGGCAAATACCTACCCCAGTTGTCCACTTTCCCCAAATTAGAACCTCCGATTTTTAGCTGCCTTCCTTGAAAAATAGGTGTGGCCAGGTAACTCAGTTCTGCCCAGGGAAATGTTAGCAGATTCTGAGAAATCTCATCATCCAATGAGTGGATGTCTTTTGTCCTTTCTTCCATTCTGCTGATTGGACTGAGATTTCTGAAGTTCCAACTTGGATTATGAAGATAAAAAGGCCATAACCTACGAGTGGGAAACTGTACAGGGAGAATCGATTTGGTTTACTGAGGTCTTGGGGGAGCACTGGCACCACCCCAGACCTGCACTGTCCTGCTACACAATTCTTCCAGGAGAAATCATCTTCCAACTTATTTTAAAAACAATCATTTTGGGGCTTCCCTGGTGGCGCAGTGGTTGAGAGTCCGCCTGCCGATGCAAGGGACGCGGGTTCATGCCCCGGTCCGGGAAGATCCCACATGCCGCGGAGCAGCTGGGCCCATGAGCCATGGTCGCTGAGCCTGCGCTCCGCGACGGCAGAGGCCACAACAGTGAGAGGCTTGCGTACCGCAAAAAAACAAAAAAACAATCATTTTGCTTTGATTTGATTTTCTGCTGCCACAGACAATTCTAATCCCAACTAATACAGGCAGTTTTTCTCTGTCTTTAAAATGGGAGACACCAGAACAGAACTGTGGGTCAACGGGAATGACCTGATTAGAGAGACTGAGCCAAGACAGAGGAGGATAAAGCCTAAGGCGCGAAGCATTATGCGACGTGCAAACCCAGTGTGGTTAGAAAGATGAGAACCAGGGAAGAGACAAGAGTCAAATCATGCAGAGCCTTGCAAACTATGGTAAGGATTTTACTTTTTTTATCCTAAGAGCAATGGGAAACAACCAGACATTTTTCAATAGGTAAGTAACATGATCTAACGTGTGCTTTTTTCAAAGATCCCTGACAGTAGTGTGGAGAAAGTAATAGAGGGAGAGCCAAGAGAGGTGGAAAGAAAACTAGTTAGGAGGTTACTGTGGCAATCCAGATGAAAATGGTGATGGCTTCAAACAGGATCGTGATTCGGCACTATGGCAAAGTGAGTAAATGTGATGAAGACAGTACTGGCAGGACTTTGTATGTGATGATGTGTGAGAGCTCAGGGACACGAAGCAGTCAAGGTTATGACTCTGACAGCACTTTAAAGGGTGGTGCCATTCACTGACACAGGGACTTGGGGAGAAGACACAGCTGGGTAACCTCAATTTTGAATATACTAACTTTTAAGCTCCTGAGTTAATCAGATGGAAATACCCAGCAAGTAAATGGCTTGTTCTCAGCAGCTTTACTCATAATAGCCAAAAATGGGAAACAGTCAGGAAATAGATAAACCTTGGTGGGTTTCATATGATGTAATACAACTTATTAATAAAAAGGAGTGAATTACTGATATACATAACAATACAGATGAAACCGCAAAACATTATGCTAAGTGAAAGAAGTCTTACACCACAGAGTACATACCGTATGTTTCAAGATATGTTCTAGAACAAAAAATACTAATCTGTGATTTAAAAAAAAACTCAGAAGAGTGGTCTCCAGAACGGCTGGGGTGTGATATTCAAGTGGGCTGAGGGGAAGGGGTAGGAGGATACTTTTTCAAGTCATGGTTTATATCTTCATAAGAGTTTGGGTTACATGGATTTATATTACACATCTGTCAAAACACAGTGAATGCTACATTTATTTTAAATTTAAAAGCAACAAAACACCATGAACAAATACTGAATGCCAGTTATTGGTATGCATGTGCTGTCTGCACATCAGTCTGAAATGCAGCAAAAAGATGGATTCATGAATAAACAGAAGGCTGGATAGATGATCCATGTGTGATGAAGCAAATATTTTAAAACTGTAGAATGTAAGGAGTGGGTATATGGTATTCCCTGCATAATCCTTTCAACATTTTTGTATTTGTATAATAAAATGGTAGAAAAGCCTTAAGTAACCAAACAATGCATTTCTATAAAAGCATTAACTAAAATTTTACAATAATATAGACAAATGTACTCTTCCTTACTTTCCTTCACATCTTCACTTTTATTGTGAATCCATGAATGTTGACTACTAAGGAATTTGTAACCAATTCAATCACCAAGAAAATTAATATTTTATGCCATATGAAATCATTATCAAGGGCCCAAAATATGGACTTTGCAGAAAAAGGGTTAAGCAGAACTACTGTAATGCATTTTGAGCAATGAAACCATGATAATTCAAGGAAAAAACAGGGAAACTTCCAGCTAATACAGAGAAAATAATGGTCATTTTGAATTATGTAACATATTAATGGGTACTGTTTTCTTCCTTTTTTTTTTTTAATTTTTGGCTGTGCTGGGTCTTTGTTGCTGTGCAGGCTTTCTCTAGTTGCGGAGAGCAGGGTCTACTCTTCATTGCAGTGCGCAGGCTTCTCACTGCAGTGGCTTCTGTTGTGGGCTCTAGGCACGCAGGCTTCAGCAGTTGTGGCACGCGGGCTCAGTAGTTGTGGCACAGGGGCTTAGTTGCTCTGCGGCATGTGGGATCTTCCCGGCCCAGGGCTCGAGCCTGTGTCCCCTGCACTGGCAGGAGGATTCCCAACCACTGTGCCACCAAGGAAGTTCCTGGATACTGTTTTCTTATTTTGATACATTGGTAGGTCTTTAGGACCTATTTAAGAAGTAGGTAACTAACACTGGCATACCAAAAATCACACTGTGTTACTGATTAATGTTTTTTTTTTAATGTTTCCCCAGGAATACTGCTTATATCCTTAATTTCCACTACCAAACACAAGTGTTTTACTTAAGGAAAATTCCTAGGTCATTCTTTGCAAAAATTAGTAACTATAAAATTATTAAAGGCTTAGTTAAATTTTACTAAAAATATACCTTCAAAAAAAAAAAAGTCGAATTGTCCCTTTTTTTTCCCCCCCTGCAAAAGGGTTGGTGGGAGATGATTCAACAAAAGAAGTCCAGGAACTTGACTCCTGAGGAGCCAGAGAGAGCTCCAGGGCTGGCTGAGGGGAGCCGACGGCACGCAGGGGCAAAGACGAGACTTCTGGAGAGCACAGAGGACGATCCAGGCCTGGTCTGAAACTGCATAGAAGGACTGGGTTAAAAAACAAGGTGGTTGCCAGGGCTGGGGGCTGGGATCTGGACAGGCATGAGCGCCTGACCAGTTTCCAGAGGCAAGAGAAGCTCCAGACGAGGGTTGGCACGTGGACACCTGCTGAGGGGTTCCAGAAGACAATGACCATGATGATGGAAGAGGCCAAGAAGAGCAGGGAGAGGTGAAAGAGAAGGGTACCCGTCATGTGGCTCAACAGCACCCACAAGCCCACCAAGTGCTGCTTCTGAGTCTCACATCTCTACTGGCCCTTGCTGATGCAGGGCATCCATTTAACTCAGCCTCTCCGGTATCTGGCAACTTCCCTACCAACTCCACTGGCTGCTTCAGGCCAGGCAGGCGAGCGGGGGTGAGACCTAGACCCTTATTTCCTTTCTGGGGTGCAACAGGGCAGCATTTTCTTGAGCTGGTGCAGTGCAGAGCGGAAAATAGAGCTACCGAGGCATGGGTGGGGGCCAGGTACAGCAAGTAGGTGATGAACATGGTCTCCGGCAGGCTGAGATAGACAGGACAAATCAGACATTGATGAGGGGGTGCCAGTGGCCAGGAATAAGTCATACATCATGAGCAGAAAGGTGGTGCAGCCCAGGAGAAGTGTCATCGCCTTTCTGCCAACAGGAAGAAGCTGAAGGCACTGAGGACAAACAGGAAACCACCAGGCACCAGAAGGTTCATCATGCAGAGGCTGGACCTGTGCCTGATGGCCACCTGTTTAGATGAAAGGGCCGAGGAGCAGTGTGAAGCTCTGTTCATCAAAGGGGAAAAGAAGATGTCCAGGTTACAGATGGGGACCTCTCACAGTGGCTTCTCGTATTTGATGGACCTTCACTGTTGACATAAACCATGAGACCTGTAGGTGCCTGATCCACATCCATGAACTCCTCAACAAAGGTATCTAGAAGCCACAGGCTCTCAGTTGCCATGCTGAGCTTCCTGATGCCCTCATATTCCTCTGGGTTCCACCTGATGAATGGATTGTATGAGATCATATTTAGTCACAGGAATGACGTCATCAATTGAAGCTGTGCATCCACTTCCAGGATGGTGGACAGGGTGAAGGAGATGTTGACATGAGTGGGACGCTGTAGCTGATGACAGGATGGAAGCCTTTCTGTCAAACAACAGGATCTACACCATGCTGGTCAGAGCCTGAGGGACTGACAGTCAAAGTGTTTCCTTTTTCTTGAAGCAGCAGGTAGAGAAGGAGGCAGAGGAAAAATCCTTCCCATGGAGCCAACCTCTTTCCATCTTCCTCTCCTAGGCTCTTCTCTGGAGACTTAGTGATGATGTTGACTATAACAGACCACAGGCCACACCTTGAGCCCTAGCTCAAATTATCCTTTTAATTAAAACTTCTAATGAAACTGTATTTTCAAAACCAACAACAAATTAAAACACTCAATATCAACTCTCATTCATTTATTCAACCAATCCTTACAGAAAGCTTCTTATGTGGCAAGCACTACTGTCAATACTATATATGAAAAGAGTTTTCATTTAGTAGCATAAGTATTTTAATTACATACTCACTGCTTGGGAAACCATAATTTATTGCTCATTTTCAGCAGGGAAGTTTTTAACATATAGTATGGGGAATATTATAAGACAAGTAGCTTTCCTTACTGTACATGCTATCAGCTTGGACCCTTCCTGTATAAAACTTTTGATAATCCTTTTAAACTCTGAAAGAAAGGTTTATTAATGCCTCAAGTAAATATCTAGCCACTATCTCTTCTTAGAGCCCCATTGTTAAAGTAAAGGAAAAAGAAATAGCTAAGTGAGCACAAGGCTGGTCCCAAATCCTCAGTTTGTAAATTCTTCTCTGGTCTGATCAGGAAAAATATTGAACTAGTTACACCCCCCAGTTTTAGAGATGGAAGAGAAAACTTATTTTACAAGTTGATGGGTCCTGGTTTGCATACTGAAACTGGCCCAAAGCAAAGCGCTTTCAATAAATGTGGTAAACAAACACCAGGACTCAACGTCATCAATAAAACTGAGTTTTCCCAAACAAGAGAAGGTCGAGTTACACACGCCAGCCATTTAAACTGATGCAATGCTTGGAATGTGTGCTCATTAAAAGGGCAAATGAAGTCATGTAAAGCTCAAATGTGGCTACTGGGGTACAGGCTGTTGTGCTAAAGGAAAATGTCAAGATTGTTTGCGACGAGGGTCAGACCTAAAGGTGAGACTCAGAGCGCTGTGAATTCATCTGGAAAAACACTGAGCGGAAAGTTGAAGTGTGAAACTTTATCGATATATTCCCTTTCTTTTATAAGGACATTCGGTGAAGATCAGAAGCCCACAACAAGAGGACTTCACAGAAGAAAATGCAAGGAAAAGTCGTTACAACAGCTTTTTGTATAAATTGATGTACCTGACCCAAGGCAATAATATGCACTGACTGAAATCAGAGCATCCGAAGATGATATAAAACTCTATTTTCTCAAGCTAAAATGATTCAGGGAATCTTCCAAAAGAAGTTTTACTTCCAGTCTGCACCCTGTGCATTTTGTTAAAAAGTGGAAGACCATAAAATATTTAATTCTGTGCTTACTGCCAATTTTCTACTTATTATGTTCACACCAAAAAGTAATTTACAGTAAGTCAAGATGAGACAAAGGAAAAAAACATTGATGGAGCACCTGGTATACATCAGCACTTCATAAGCACACACACGAGCTCCACTTCATCCACATAACCTTCTAAAGCAGGCGTGACCCCCTTTAACACTTGAAGAGGAAGTTTAGGGAGATTAAAGAGCTTGCTTGGATCATGTAGCTGTGAGTCAGGAGTATCCTTCGCTCCTGGTTTTGCCATTAACTAGCTATAAATCCTATATATTCTTAAGTCACCTCTCTGACACTCTGTTCTCTCATATGCAAAATAAAAAGACTCAGCTAAACATTTCCATTACGTTAAAAGGTGAATTTGGTTTTTGAGGGACTGATGATGGACGCCCAGACTTCTTTCTCCCCCCACCCCTCCTCCACCTCTACCCTGTCTTCCATGCCTTGGTCCCATTTCACTCTTCTTCACCCATTCCACAAGAAGGCAGTAAAAGGAAGAGCTCTCCTACCCTAAAAGACTACTTAAAAGTTCTGATACTTGACAACACATCTAAGTTTTAAAGGAAAAAAACATCGTGAACAGAGAAATTAAAACTACTTCCACTTTTTGCTATATTTTTTTCATGATTACAGTGAACAAATGAGAACTGACTTCATAAAATTCCCTCAAGTGCCTCACATCTTCACTACAAAAAATAAATAAATCATTATGGTGATTTCACAGTAACAAGTCTGGTAGACATGGAAGCAACCTAAATGTCCATCAACAGAGGAATGGATAAAGAAGATGTGGTATATATATACAATGAAATGCTAATATTACTCAGCCATAAAAAAGAACGAAACAATGCCATTTGCAGCAACATGGATGGACCTAGAGATTATCATACCGAGTGAAGTAAGTCAGACAGAGAAAGACAAATATCATATGATATCACTTATATGTGGAATCTAAAAAAAGGTACAAATGAGCTTATCTACAAAACAGAAATAGAGTTACAGATGTAGAAAATAAACTTATGGTTACCAGGGGATGGAGGGGAGGGATAAACTGGAAGATTGGGATTGAGATACACACACTACTATATATAAAATAGATAACTAATAAAGACCTACTAGACCTACGATATAGCACAGGGAACTCTCCTCAATACACTGTAATGGCCTATATGGGAAAAGAATCTAAAAAAGAGTGGATATATGTATAACAGATTCACTTCTCTGTACACCTGAAACTAACACATTGTAAATCAATTATACTCCAATAAAAAATTTTTTTTTAAAGTTTGGTAAAGAGGGGCTTCCCTGGTGGCGCAGTGGTTGAGAGTCCGCCTGCCGATGCAGGGGACGTGGGTTCGTGCCCCGGTCCGGGAAGATCCCACATGCCGCGGAGCGGCTAGGCCCGTGAGCCATGGCCGCTGAGTCTGCGCGTCCGGAGCCTGCGCTCCGCAACGGGAGAGGCCACAACAGTGAGAGGCCCGCGTACAGCAAAAAAAAAAAAAATTAATTAAAGTTTGGTAAAGAAGCATCATTAACAGCAAGTGAGAAATTGTATATCTAGGCTATATTTAAATGTCATTCTCTGCGAGTTAGCTCTTAAAGAACTAGAAGGCCAAAGGGAATAAATGAGTAGTTTCTTCTGTATCCTGTTTATAATCCACAGAAGTACAAAACTCATCGCAATTAGGTAGAAAATAAAATCCTAGTTTGGCAAGTAGTCATCTGTGCCTTCCTTGAAACTGTCAAGCTGCAATGAATTGAGATTTTTTCCATCTGGCCTAATTGTGAACCTCTCTTTCTAGTTCATCACTGAAAAGGCAGAATAAGCTATCACTTCCAATGTATCTGTCAAAAGGGCTTAAATATTAAATAGAGAAGACAGGAGCAAACAGGAGCAAATGGAGCAAATGGCTGAGATTTCTGTATTTTAAGTTCTTTGCAGAGAGGAACTCAAGGGAAAACAAGTGTATACTGAATAATTCACTGGGCATTTGAGAGGAAGCATGATCTTAACATTTGAATGCCTAATATGGGAAACGCCAAGTGGGAGGTTTTCTGTAGGTTGCTTCATTTACTCAGGTCTTTAGTCCTGTAAAAGGTAGGCATTACTATCCCATTTAACAGGTAAAGAAACAGACTCAAAAACTAGGTAATTTGCCCAGTGTCACACAGCTAATAAATACTGATGATGTGTCTCCAGCTCAAATACCCTTGAATATAAACGGAATGAAAAGTCTTTATACTACCTCCTCCCACCTTTTCTGTGCTTGGCTAAGGATTCAAAACTACATGATTATGACACGGTTTATCAACTGCTACAGCAAGAGGGATGAGAATATAGCATATAGAACTTGCACTTCCAGCAATACGGTAAACTGGATACTCAGATAAAGCCATTTAAGTAGAAAACATCTTAAAAAATAAAAATGTATTTTGGAATGTAAGGAAATTCTTTAGAGTTCAGAAATGATAAAGAAAGAGATAAGCAGAAGTTGGAGTAAGCATTTGCCACAGAAATGTCCATTATTACCTGGTAGCCTTTAGCCTGGATTTTTAACACACCACGGTCAGAGAACAGAAAATAAAGTTTACATCAAAAACACTCACATAAAGCCCCAGAGGTTGAAATAAAATAAAACTCCCCCTTAATGATGGACCACGGTGATGAGTGCCTGGCTTTTCCTTGGTGGAACAAGGGAAAAGAGAGAAAGTCTCCCCGATAAATTTTTTTTAATTTTATTGAACTATAATTGCTTTACAATGTTATGTTAATTTCTGCTGTACAGCAAACTGCTGACTCAGTTATACATATATATATTCTTTTTCATATTCTTTTCCATTACGGTTTATCACAAGATATTGAATATAGTTCCCTGTGCTGTACAGTAGGACCTTGTTGTTTATCCTCCCTATATATACTAGCTTGCATCTAAAACAGCATTTCCTTTTGTCCAAGCCCAAGGCCGCTGGTGGCTTTAAGCTCATGGCTCTGTTTGTATGACCAGCAGAGTTAAGAACTGCAGTGTGCCTGGGACTCCCCTCTAAGCAGCACACTTCCCACTACCCAGCACAAAGACACAACACCAGAGTACAACGAACATTATCAACAGTGTTTTTTTCTCAAGTGTATTCATCTAGCAGTTCAAATTCATTTTTCAAGTTTCCTATAAGCAGTTTCTCTGTTAAATTTGACTCCTCAGACCTCACGTGAACTCGTCACTCTTTTTTCTTTCCCTAGTAAATTAGATTTTTATTTTGTTTTGGAAATAGGATTTTGATTAAATTTTGTTTCCTTTGAAAGAATAAAGCAGTGTTCACACTTTTTTTCTTTGAAGTACAGCTGACTTACAATGTTGTGTTAATTTCTGCCATACAGCAAAAGTGATTTCAGTTATACATATATACATTCTTTTTTTAATACTCTTTTCCATCATGATTTATTGTAGGATATTGAATAAAGTTCTCTGTGCCGTACAGTAGGAACTTGTTGTTTATCCAGTCTACATGTAAAAGCTTACATCTGCTTACCCCAACCTCCCACCCCCTCCCTCCCCTATCCCCTGAGAATTCTTAAACCCAAGTCTATATTCATGCACCCTTGGTGACAGAATTCACAAACAAAACAAATTGGTTTAAAATGGCCTTAGGCTAAGCCTGTGCTCCCAGGCAGAGAGACAAATACTATCTGGTGCAAAGGGATTTATACACAGTCTTCAAAGAAATCTCATGGATAAAATTCCAGTGAACACAGGGCTTCCCTGGTGGCGCAGTGGTTGAGAGTCCGCCTGCCGATGCAGGGGACACGGGTCCGTGCCCCAGTCCGGGAAGATACCACATGCCGCGGAGCTGCTGGGCCTGTGAGCCATGGCCACTGAGCCTGCGCGTCCGGAGCCTGTGCTCCGCGGCGGGAGATGCCACAACAGTGAGAGGCCCACAAACCCAAAAACAAAAAAAAAATTCCAATGAACATGAGCTCACAATCAAAAACAAAATCACTGAAGAGGTGAGAGGAAAACCTATGAGTAGTGAGGAATAACAGAAACAATAAGCTACAGAAAAAGACCACCAAAATAATCCAGATATTATAATAATTGACATAGACCATTTATGCTTAAAGATGTAAAAGAATTTATCAAAAGTATGTTGAAGGAACAAGATACTATCAAAATTAATCATACAGATTTCAAAAATAATTAAAATGAGAGGGCAGGAACACTGAGAAAGCCCCTTTCCTGAGGCTCAGGCACAGAGGGCCTGCCTAAAACTGAGGCTGAGGGAGAAGGGAGAATATCAACTCACCCTCCACCCCACTGTGAACCTTGAACCAAGTAACAAGCAACAGCAGTCTACTGCAGGGGAAGAGGCAAGAACACAGAGAGCGCCCTGCGGCCCAGGCATGCAGCACTGACCTGAAAATCGAGGTGGATCAGGAACACTGAGAAAACCTTCCTGCCCCCCAGACCTCATCCTAAGCTCAAGTTAGCAGCAGGCCACCACTGGGGAAATTTGAAGCCTGTTTTGTACTCATAGTAAATACAGCAACAAAATGTCAAATTCAGCTCAACTACTGACACGACTGACACAAATACCTACATTAAGGGCCTGAAGGAAAAAGAGAAGTTACCATTTATTGATATTAATATTATTTACCTCAGTCTCCGTTGTCCTTTAGCACACAATACCTGACATTCAATTTAAAAATTACTAGACACAAAATGAAAAAAATAGAGCCACTGTTAGTAGATGACATAATCAACAGAACCAGACTCCAAGATGACCCAGGTTTTCTTAAGTATCAAGTATTTAAAGGTATTTAAAATAGTTATAAATATGATAAGGATCTAACTGAAAATAAATGATCAACATGTGCATAAGCGGCGGAGATAGATTTACTACAGAGATGAAAATTATATAAAAAGAGTCAAATGAAAATGCTTAAAATGCAGAACAAAGACACAGGCTGGGAAAAAACGTTTACAAAACATATCTCCAACAAAGGGCCTGTGTCCAGAACACTTACTACTCAATAAACAACCCAATAAAAAGTTAGCAAAATGTTGAACAGACACTGACCCCACATGAATGGCCAACAGCACGTGAAAAACTGCTCGGCAACACTGGTGATCAGAAAAATGTAAACAAATCCACAAGGAGAAATTACTAAGGTATCCACTACAATGGCTAACATTAAAAAGATGGACAATATCAAATGCTGACAAGGATGTGGAACAACTGCAACTCTCATGCATTGCTGGTGGGAAGCCAAAATCGTACAGCCACTTTACAACACAATTTGGCAGTTTCTGATAAAGTGAAACATACACTATGAGCATACCATACCATATGAAACATACCATATGAGCCAACAATTCCACTCCAAGGCACTTACCCAAGAGAAACAAAAACATATGTCCACACAAAGACCTGTACTTGAATTTTATAGAACCTTCATTTATAACAGCCATCAAATGTAAACAACTCAAATGCCTAAGGACTGGTGAATGAACAACAAAAAAGAAGTATACAACAGACATCGACTCAGAACAAAAACAATAAACTACCAATATACCCAATCACCTAGATGAATCTCACAAGATTTACTGTAACTGAAAGAAGACATAAGACTAAATACCACAAAATTCTAATTAAATGACATTCTTAAAAAGGCAAAAAGATTGAAGGGAGAGAAACAGATCAGGGGTTGTCAGGTGCTGGAAGCTGAGGGAAAGGAAACTGCTCTTTTAACTAAAACTTATAAACTGAATTTTCAAAACCAACTTACAAATAAAAATATCTTTCATTTATTTACTCAACAAACACTGAGCACCTACAATGGGGCAGGCAGTACTCCAGACACTGCACAAAAAGAGGTTTAGTTGCACATGTTTGAATTTTCGGAAAAGTAACTGATGATCCAGGTTTTCCATATGTGTTCACAATGTTTATCAGTCAGAACTCTTAATATCTTCTCCATCTTCTTACCAGATCATTACAAAAATCCTGTATTTTATCATAATTTATTATAGAGTTAACCACATGAAACTGCAGTATAATCAACAAAATCGTTCTTTTCCTATGTTCCCACAGACAAGAATTCAAATAGGAAAGCTGTAAAAGTAATCAGTGATCACGTCACACCTTCTCATTGTAATGCAAAATAATCAATGACTGAATTTCAAGTCAAAACACCAGTTATTTTGGGCTAACTTTTTTTCACTTTTCAAGAATTCTTCCCAAAATCCAGACTGAAATGTGTTATTCATCTCATAAACAGAGATGATTGCTATGGAGACTTAGCTGACTTCTGGTTTCCTATTTCTAATGTAAGAACTAAAGGACAACAAAATTACTCCCAATTTTAGTTAAAAGCCTTATATTTAACCTCCTCCTTTATCCTTAGTGGAAAATATGTGACAATCCTTCTTAAAAGGTTTATTTCATTGAGGCATTTTAAAATGGAATATACCTATAAAAAAATTAATGTACTTTCCAGAATCAGAAAAATCAAATGGAATATCCTTTCGTTGAAGAAGCAATTTTATGTGGCATAATTCATGCAGATAACTTTAGAAAAAAATTTCAAAGTTCATGCTTTAACACTATCTTAATATTTTTTTTACAAGCCATTGGGGCATTTATACACTTCTAGTAGATTATTTCCATGAACTGTGTGAACAGTATTTTGGCCTGGAGGGACCACCCACACACCAAGACAACAGAGCTGTAGGACAATGTGTCTCACAAAGAACCTCATCACAGAGAAAACACAATGAACAGAAATTCAGAACATAAGGGATGAAACTTTTTTTTATCCCTTGCTCCTAACTTTTTAGAATTCCAAAATATGCAAGTTCTCAAAGTTAAAAGTTTAGTTCTCTTTGTTTCCGATTTTTTTCTTCAAACTATACTCTAATTTTTATGCTTTTGTCTCTTGATTTCTTCATCATTTATAACTATATGAAATCTTCAAGCTATGGAATTTAATCTTTAGTCAAATGAATGCTACTACAAAGCCTAATATTTTAAAATCTAAATTATATCAGATTTGAAATTCATATAAATTCCATAATACTTAATCCAATTTTTTAAGTAAAAGTGAAATTTTACATAAAGTACTCTGTTACCCTCCAACTGACTTCAGATATTTTCCACTATGTAAGAGATCATCTGAAGTAAACTTGCGCCATATAACTTTTGCAGAATGAATATATGCCAACAAATGAGCAAAATCTGAACACAGCATACGCAGGTAACTCTATACCTTGATTTTAATTGTTTAAACTTAAACACTGTCGATAATAGCAACCAACTTAACAATCTGCAGAAAATGAAAAACAGATGAAAAGTCTTAGATCATCATGAATCACAAAGCAACGGAACTTAGCTTTAGATCACTCCTAGGATTCTTCTGACTATAATCAGGTTTGGGGCTTTGATTTTTATAATCTAGGCCACTGGCTCCCAGCTACCTCTCCCTCCAGATTTCCCAAAAGGGATGGGGTTGGTCTAGGAGATGTGTTACCTCTTTAAAATGCCACTTCCAAACTGAAGGGAGAAAAGACATGGGACCATCTTGTTATCAGTGCTTCTGAATTTAGTGAAAAAGCAGAAGCAGAGAGAAGCATGAGAGAACTTCAGAGACTAAGAGAGAAATCCAAGTTCAATATGCGAGCCCTTGTAAAGTCACACATTTAAATAACACACTACTAGGGACTTCCCCGGTGGCGCAGTGGTTAAGAATCCGCCTACCAACGCAGGGGACATGGGTTTGATCCCTGGTCCAGGAAGATCCCACATGCTGTGGAGCAACTAAGCCCGTGCACCACAACTACTGAGCCTTCACTCTAGAGCCTGCAAGCCACAACTACTGAAGCCTATGTGCCTAGAGCCCATGCTCTGCAACAAGAGAAGCCACCGCAATGAGAAGCCTGTGCACCACAATGAAGAGTAGCCCTTGTTCGCCTCAACTAGAGAAAGCCCGCAGGCAGCAACAAAGACCCAACGCAGCCAAAAATAAATAAATTAAAAATTTAAAAATAATAAAATTTTCTAAAAAAAGAACACACTACTATATATAAAATAGATAACTAATAAGGACTTACTATACAGCACAGGGCACTCTACACAATACTCTGTAATGACCTATATGGGAATAGAATCTAAAAAAAAAAGAGTGGATATATGTATATATATATAACAGATTCACTTTGCTGTACACCTGAAACTAACACAACATTGTAAATCAACTATACCCCAATAACATTTTTTAAAAAAAGAAAAGAAAAGCATCTCCCCCCTTAAAAACATTGACAGTACCAGGTTGCTACCAATATACCAGATCAGGCCATTTTGGAAACCACATCCTACTACCACAAAGGAAATTGAAAACATCAGAATAAAATCCAGCTATCAATACCCTGCTAGAGTCTCACAATTAATAAGAATTCATCTCTATTCCACTTATGGAAGAAATTAGAAAAAGACAAGCTGATAACAAAGATACATCTCTCAAACCTCAACTACTTCATGAGAAAAGAATATATGGTTTGAAACATTTAAATCAGACATAATGTATGCAATGTGTTAAATACAGTGATTTTCAACCTTGACAGCACATGAAATCACGGCATGGGGGGGGGGGTCCTCTCTTTACATTCACTTTCCCTCATTCCTGGCATGAAGATATTGAAATCTGAGGAAGTGGGACCATGACGGGGAGGGAATGCCATGCAGAGACATGGGTGGCAGCGTGCCTGGCTGCCAGGAAGAGAGGAGAATGGGGGAGCACAATGGTGGCAGAAAAGAGGATTTCTGAGCAGCTGGAATATTGGCTACAGTAAGCAGAATTAATTAATTAATTGGGCATAAAATTAATTACTGCGGATAATGGAAGCCAGCTTTCTCAATTTCTGGAGAAGAAGGAAGGCTAGAAAGAATACCGAGGAATTGGATTACAAATTAAACTATCAGAATAAACTCATTTTTCTAAAGTTATACAGACAGATAACTATAGAAATAGTCATAGATATACATGTATGTATGAATGTAGACACATATATATTTCCTAGTTCTGCCTGCTGAGGGTCTGGAAACAACAGCACCACTGATGCCCAGATCATGATTTTAGCTACCATCTTCCACTCAAAAGGACAAGGGCTGGGGTCAGGGTCGGGAACGTACAAGATAAGCCTGGAACATCTTTTTGTGCCTGTAAGTAGGAAAATGCTCAAGGAATGACGGGAAATTGTCAAAAGAACACAGGGATCAACGTGAAAGATCCCAAATCTGGGACAATCTGAGAATCAAAATAATGAAATTATCAGATTAAAACCCATGAATAAAAGGAGAATTCATAAATCCATACTAAGTTAAATGGATAAATTAATTGACAAATAAGGAAGAAAAGAAGGCTCTTACAGAATGTCAGCTAATAAATGTAGACGGGATCATGAAAATAAATAATCACCATTCAGCAGCTATCAAGTGGTAGTCTAAAAAGGAAGGAGTCATGAATGAACGCTAGGGCTTACAGGCGGAGATTTGATGAATAGGATATTGGCACAATATGGGAACACCTCCTCACAAAATATAACTAAATACAATGGGGATAATGGTGGCTTCACAGTGGACAGACTCAGCATTCACCAACCTCATCAGGTGATCACAGTTAACACCACCAGTGGTGGGACAGACCGACAGTATTTTTCTTGACCTGATAATACTTGAAAGAGCCTGGCATCATTCCTGCCAAGAACGCATGGCCTGAGTCCGGTCATGGGAAAACACTGAGTGATCCCAGTTGAGGGTTTCCCTACAGAATGAATGGCCTGTCAAGGGCATGAGAAACAGGGAAGAGACGTAGGAACGGGTTCCATACTGAAGAAGACTGATGCGTATGACAACTAAGTTCAACCTATGTTCATATATACAATCCTGGACCAGAAAGGGAAAGATAGACATTACTGGGGCACTTGGTGAAATTTGAACAGGGTGTGTGGATTGTATGGTGGTTTTGTAAAATGTTGATTTCCTCATGGCGGACAGACAATTTTTCCATTCCTTCCCATCCTCCCTTACTTTCGTTTGTCTTACCCTCACAGCATGGTGACACTGACACCCAAGGAAGTGGGGCAGGAAAGGGGATAGAGTGCAAATCTAACAGCCCAGGGAGGGGGGAAGGTAGTGAAGGGGAAGCATGGTGGTGAAGGGGGAAGGAGACTCCAGGGTCATTACAAATATATACGTATGTAGGGGAAGGCTCTTCTTTGGGGAAGGTACACACCACAGCATTTAAGGGTGATGGAGCATTATTTCAAAAACAGATTACATTAGACAGGTTAATAAAAAGGGAAGAAAAATCAGTAAAAGGTTAACAACTAGAAATCTAGGTGACAGGAGTGTAAGAGTTCTTGGTAACATTTTTGGAGATCCAACATTATTTAAAAGGAAAACTTACTCTATTAAGAAAGAATCCCCTGGGAGCTTGTTAAAAAGCCCAATACCCCAAGCTTCCCCTTCCACCAACTAAATCTTTGGGTGGGGAGAATCCAGGGCCAGTATTTAATGCTCCTAGGAGAATCCACCAACTTGGCACTCTATGATACACAGTGATTGCTCAACAAATGATTGATACTGCTGCCCAAACTATTATATTTAGCATAAACTCACATGTCTATATGCAGAACATAATCCACATATTGAAAACTATTCTTTAAGACAGCAATCCTGAATAACTGTAACCTCCTATCTTAAGCAGCAAAGTTCCAACACAAGTGATGAGGTGGCTACTGTGAGCAGAGACAGCACTACGAAAACTGTAAGTAAGATATTAGTAGTGATGGCAAAGCAAGTCTTTAATCTCTCAAATGCTTATTACGTCCCAAAACAATTACTAAATTTGATCTCAGATAAGGATATAAATTATTACAAACATTATTTGCCTATAGAATCCTTCGAAATAAATAAACTATCAACTTAAATTGGAAACAAAAAGAAGCATATTCAACTAAGAGCTACTCGTACCAAATGGGTTTTTAAGTAGCTCTTTAAAACTTAAATTTTGTTATTTTGTTCACTAAAAAAAGAATTTATATAAAACAAACTGTAGCTATTAAAATTGTCTCTATGTTCAAAGAATACCCTTCTCTTTGTTCAAGATCTTATACTTCTTCTAGTTTATTTTCCCTCCTCTAGTTTTGCAAATGCCTGAAAATTCATCTCTGTTACAATAAATAGTTGTAAACAACTTAAAGGTTCCCCAGTCGGGAACAATTACGCTGCCTCCATATAACGTAATAACACGTCAACATGCAGCAGGAAGAAAAAACAAGGGTCATCTTTATGTATTCAATTGTAATAAGTTCCCAGATATACTGTTAAACGACAACAAAAGGCAAGTTGCAAAACTGGAAATATTAATTACATGCTGGGAAGGGAAAAGAGACTGAAGATCTTTTAACTTCATATGTGCACTTTTGTATGTTTCGAATCCTGAATCCTGTAAGCATATTAATTAAGCCAAAATTTAAATTAACTTACACACAGAACTGTTTTATTTTCAAGAAATCCTCCAGCACTAAGGTAACTTTCATGGACCCAGACCCACTCTTCTCCAAAATCACTGTGTACATTAAGTGGGTGCCACTTAAATCACAGGAATGTTCATTCATTCAATGACAGTGAGCTCCTACTGTGACACAAGAATTACCACAGTGCATGTTCCTTTCAAACATATCAAAAATGCAAAAACAACCACCTCTGCCTTTATCTGGATATAGCATATCTATTATATTGCAATGCAGTGTTGCATGCAAACAAAAACTCCAAGGAGGGATAGATGGTGCATATAGCACATTTGTAAGGATCGGTTCCAGCTCCCCGTGATCAGGGATGATTTCACTAAAAAAACATGGCAGGTGGCCTTTCAAGAATAATCCATCAATAGGCAAAAAGAGGGATAGAAGGAGAGCATTCAGGTAGATGAAATGGCAAGACTGCTGCATTTGGGAGCCGCGAGCAGCCCATTTGGCAACAGCACATGATTAGTATACAAAAGCTGAAACTGAAGAGGCTGGAAAGTGAGGCTAGTGCAGAAAGCAGAGGCACTTAAATTACAGGCAAATCCAAGGCCCAGGTTAGTGTCTAGCTCACAATAGATGTTCGATAAATGTTTAACATGGTAAGTCATGGTGGAGACATTGTCAAGATTATAAATTGTCTGTACACCCAGATGCAGTCAACCGTCTGCAATATACTGAAGGTTGGAAGTAGTCCTGGTAGTGTGTGTGGAGATGTCATTTACTTTAATTCGTTCAGCGGGTTGTGAATTCTAGAATTGTATTCTCAGATCAAGGAACTTTAAGAATTCTGAAAGACCAAACTTATTAGGACTTCTACGATTTAAACAACTATGTTTTCTTACTGAAGTCACAATCTATACAGGCTAAACATGTACTTGCTGGAACAAAGCAGGGGCGGTGACACTTGGTTAAGGATACACAGTATCCTGATTCAAACAGACCTGTGGATTTAACAGATGGCAAATGAAGGCTGGACTCCAGCGTTTTCCATGCTGGACTATTTTGAGTTCAAACTTTGAAGAAATGCTGAACGACATTTTCATGGAAATAAAGTGACCCTTCAGAAGAGAAGTGCGTAGTTCAATGCTTACGAAAAGGGCTTTCAGTTTCCGCTACTGCCTCTGGGGTGCACCATCTCTGTGTGGGCGTGAGTCCCTGAGCATTTGTCCCACCAGTGGGGCTCAGTTTCAAAAAGAACTGAAAACTAACCAGACCCATGAAGATGATGCAATACCCCTGGAATTTTGGAGACAACTCTATGAATCCCCAAACTATTTCTGGCTACTTAGCCGAACTCGGGGCCAAGTGTTTGTGTCTGCCCATCTCAGTGAAAACGCAATCTCTTACATGAAATATGGCAGCTACTATTAGCAGGACAAATCATCAAAATCATTCACCCTGACTAAATATACACCAAATTGTAGAGAATAACCAGCCTTTTAAATACAACATTTCAACAACCTTATTAAAAGTACTCAATGATTAGCTCTAAGGCTATAACTATGCACTACTGTGACTAGTCCATTAGTTTCCTGTTTGTCTCTTGTATTAGTGGTTAAAATCTTTATTGGCATGGCCCAAATGTTCTAGTGTATGTAACAGGCTGTCAAGGAAACCTGTGCTCAGCCTCCCTGTGTAAAGATTTCAAATTACAAAGCCTTCCACTAATAGCAAACACTCATTTGAGGAAAGGAGGAAAAAAACTTAACACTTACTAAGCTCCAACTATGTGCTAGGCAAAGTGCTTGTTCTCTTCTACCCAACATACAAGAATATGTTTAAGAGTTCTTTAAGGGCTTCCCTGGTGGCGCAGTGGTTGAGAGTCCGCCTGCCGATGCAGGGGACACGGGCTCGTGCCCTGGTCCGGGAAGATCCCACATGCCGCAGAGCGGCTGGGCCCGTGAGCCATGGCCGCTGAGCCTGCGCGACCGTAGCCTGCGCGACCGGAGCCTGTGCTCCGCAACGGGAGAGGCCACAGCAGTGAGAGGCCCGCGTACCGCAAAAAAAAAAAAGAGTTCTTCAATAAGTAAATAAAAACAAGCTACCTCCTGCCAGACAATAACCACATTAGACATCCTTCTCCCCAAAATCATAAAACAAAAACGTTTAACAAGGTAGACTCTAAGGTCTCCTCCAAGGTTAAAATGGTATGTCCTTGTAAAATGTTTTCAAATGAATTCTAAGGTAAGGTAGCAAGGTATTATGTAACTGACCATTTTTAATGGACGATACTATAAAATTCCAAGTCAGAATAGTCAGCGCTTATTAAATAGCTACAATGGGCATATCAAAACTCACCAAGAATACGACTATGAGTAAGTAACCTTCTTGGTAACTTATAATCACAGCTGCATGCGTGTGTGTGCATACACAATTACTTCCATTTGCTTTACTCCAAATTATGAGGAAAACACCTGTCTGCTGGGTCTGAACGCCGATCATTCTGCCAAGAGACTGCAATGACGGTGTGAGGATTAATGTTAATTCAGCCACCACGAAGGACCTCAAATCTCAGGACTCCCAAATTTCTACTTACACACGTTGTGATGGTGAATGCTCTTTTCAAGGGTTCTATTTTAACTGCATTTGGAAAATCACAGAACTTTAGAGCTGGCAGAGTTATGTTCGTTTTGTCTAGCTCCTTCACTTTATAGAGGGGAAGACTAATTTAGAAAAGGGAAAACGGCTTCTCAAAGTAACATCACTGGCTAACAGTTCTCTTGCTTCTCAGGATCAACACCTCACACTCCACCCGCTTCTTCTGAGATATTAAGTATGATTTTTTTTTTGGCACTGCACAGCTTGCGAGATCTTAGTTCCCAGACCAGGGATCAAACCTGCTCCCTCGGCAGTGAAGGCGCAGGGTACCAACCACCGGACTGCTAGGGAATTCCCAAGTATGAATTTTTAATATGCTTTCTGTCCCAATTCATTACTGAATATGGACTGTCCCTGTGGATGGTTCCTTAAAATCTCATATCAGCTAACTCTACTGAGTAATTAAGATGACCCTTCAGTCATCTTCATCCTGCTATCTCAAGAAAAATCCACTTTTATCTTAGTCACACCTACCCTTGCCAAACCTAGAACAAGAGTTCAAGGTCTACAGAAAACCTGTGGTCCTGCTCTCCCACTATAAATTTGGAGCCATATCTTGTTTTCAATTACACCCACTACTTAAGGCAGTAGATAAGCAAAGCTAAGGCTTTCAAAACACACATTACATTTACTTGGCAATGGCACTCTGGATGTACGTGATTCACGATGAGAACTGGAGGTGTCTTAAAGAGCACGTATGAAACAAAAGTATCCCATGAAGAATCGAAAGAATCCCAGAAGGAAAACTAGGATGGGAGAAGAATAAAACCAAGGGAAGGATTGGGACACAGAATTTCATACCACAGGGCTTGAATGGTCACTGTCCTGGGCTGCAAATTTGATCCCTGCTTCCCTCAAGCAAAGAGAGAAACCACATTTGTACACCACTCAACAGTGTCCATAAAGCTTAAAAAGTACGCCAATTTTTCAAGGCAGGAGCACCAAGGTTGCGGGTATTAAGATCTGTCGGCAATTTCCCCAGCAGTTCCTCATCAAAAGTCCAGTCTGTCCCTCCACAATACTGGCGTGTGTGGCTCTTTTCTGCTCGTCGTGTCTCAGTACAGGATGATGGCCTAGCGCCAAGGAGAGACCAACAACCCATCTCACTGGGGTGCAGAAGTACACGTGAAGAAAGCCAAAACCTCCCTTAGAGAAGAGGCTGGCTTCACTCCAACTCTGAGACAAATGGGCGATTAAGGTCACAAAGCTCAGAGCCTGGTCACAAACATTTTAGCCTGGAAAGTGTTCAAGGCAGGCATTCCTCATCGCCTCCAGAAGTAATTTGTAAATTGGGGGTGGGGTGAAGAGGGAGCCCAGTAACTTTCTGGTCTCTAGAAAGCATGATTCAATGAACTCTAACAGAAGTTTTGCCATTAACACTTGTACTTCTTTTTCAAGGACTAACTGCCATTGGTTTCATCTTTTCCTACCGAGACATTTTTTCATCTTGACTTATTTTTAACAAAGGGAGTTCCAGGTTGACTTCAAAAGCTTATTAAAAAAAAAAAAAAGCTTATTTAAAGGATATACTTTTAAAAAGGATATAAAGAGGCTGAGTTTTATTGAAAATAAATTATAAACCAAGGAGGAATGAATGAATATGATGTGCTGTAAGCAATAAATGCAGTCATAAATAAGTCTGAACTAGCAAAATAAGTCATTTCAATAAAATCTGCTCTGGGCTAGTAATACAAAAGAGACAGAGGTCTGAAATTAGCACCCCAATAGCCCCACATTAGCAGTGAATAAGAAGAGGATAGCCTATAGTCCATGGATGACAGGCAAGACGCACAGAGGACAAGGTCATCCTACTTGAATTGCAAGCCCCTCACACTGTCGTTTAGTCAAAGGCTGATATAACCAGCTCGGACTGGGGGGGGTGCAGTAACATGAACCCCGACATCACTACTTTCAACTGTGCTCTCTGGAATCCTTCTTCCCCATCTCTTACCAGGAAGGTAAGAATCCATCAATTTCTGGTCACTTTCAGTATTAGAAACTCAGTGCAGTGCAGTGTAACTCTCCACTCTCATAACCAACTCTGTTAACCCCACTCTCCGTGACCAGCCAGATTTACAGCTCAGGAAACTCAAGGTGGTGTGCAAAGGGGAGAGGAGAGGAGAGAGCTACAGAAAGAAGGCACACAGGGAATGGGTGCCATTCTTTCCTCCCTCCAAACCTCTTCTAAGCTCCAGAGCATCTACTCAGTAGGTGGTAACTAGCATTTTTTTAACGAAACAGAAAAGAACAGAAAAAAACCAGGTTGTATTACATGTAAATGTTATTTCATTAACTTTTCCCCATTTATTTATTTTTATGTAGGTGTGTACTGGGTCAGGATGTAAAATGTATTTCTTCCTGCTGGTGACAGTAAAAAACTGAAAGTCACATCTTTTGATCTCAGATGGTATGACAAGATGGTGGTTATAGCGTGGCCTTGGGAGCCGGACCACCTCGATCCAAATTCCAGATACTAAATCTCTCTGTGCCTTAGTTTCCTGTGTATGTAAAATATGAACAATAATAGAACCTATATCACAGGGTCATGTTGGGAGGATCAGATGAAGTAACACGTGGAAAGTGTGCAGCATATGCCAGTGCAGGTTAGCTATTGGGGAAAAAAAGGATGAAAGAAAAAGCAAATGCCTCCTTACTGACCTGGGTGCATCAGCAATCCTCTCGCCACTGCTTTCCAGTGCTTCTGTGACTAATGCTAACCAGCTGCTGACAACCTCTCAGGTAAGGTCTGCAGGTGTGGTTCTCCTGTGGGGAATCTATATGAGTTTTCAAGAGGCAGCCATGAGGATTCCACTGCACACTTCCTTGACGTGAGAAAACCAACAGCCTCCATGTCTCCTTACCCACCTACACCAGGAGAATACCCAGTGGTCTCTAGATGCTGGGCTCTCCTCACCTAGCGATCAGGCTTCATGGGTGGGTGAACAGAGAGACAGCTCTCCAGCCCAACTACTTTCAGTGGTATCAACTTGACCCCCAGTAAACTTTGGGAGAGTTTCTCCCCAGTGCTCTCTTCAAATCTCACACAGACACTGGGGCACATCAGCAAGACTGTTGCTTATGTAGTTAAGACACTAGTCTTCCTCTTGCAGACATGCCCAATGTTTATGAGAGATTTCCTTGGAAAGACCCTTCTCCCAAGGGATCATCTTGTTTTTATGGGGACCACCCCCATTTCCCACCAGCCCAACATGCCCAATGACTCTCTAACTCTTCCTTCCCACTTCAACCTTCTTATTGGGTAGGGGGTTTACAGGGAAGAGGGGTGGCTTGTCATGGTGGCTGTTGGTATTAACAGCAGTTTCTGCCACCTCTTAATAAATGTGAAGAAGCGTACAGATTCACGTGTTGGCAATTCTTCTGACACTCTCTTCAGAGTGCCAGGGCCACAGAGCCCTCCACTCTGAGTCCTAGTTGCCAATTGTGGGGTAACAGGAAAAGGTCCTACTCAAATCTCGTGTAGAGCAACTACCAAGAAAAAAAGGAAAGAGAGAAGCAAAAAGATCAGAAGTCATCTTGAGTAGGAGGAAAGGCAAGAGTAACAAGTAGCTTTATCCTCAGACAATGGAGAGGACTTCCAACAACACTGAGCCATTCTGTCCCTCGGCACTCTGGCAGTTAAAGATATAGCATGGTGTGTGTGTGTATATGTGTGTGTGTGCGTGCACGCACACGCGCGCGCTGGGCTATTTTTGTATATTGTGAGCATCTAAAACCTCCAAGTACCACACACTCCTACAGCAGATGACTTAAACCATGTTCTACTGTAGAAAGTCTCAGTCAAAAGAGCTGACACCGCCTTTCAAGATGTCCTCGTGGCTTGCTGAATAAGCGAAGTGTTTTTTTTTAATGCAGTTGGCTGTGCCATGTTTATTTCTGAAAACCTTTTCAAATTAAAATAAGGCATGAAGACCCTAGATCAAGTTGAAAAAGAACTCAAGGTGCCCTAAAGCTGGGGGGAAAAATGTGATTTCTGGAAAATACATTGCCGAATGCAGTGTGTCCTCAGAACAGTTTACAGCACTTTATAAAATCAGTCAATCATGGCAACATTTGTCAACTTTTCTCTGTAGTTCTGGTCAAAGCAAAGCACCAAAAGGAGCTGGAGAAAACTTCAGCTAGTTTCATGTTTGCAGAGCTGTGCTTCTCTCCCATGATTACACACACACTCTTTTTTTTTTTTTTTGAGAAAGCACTCCCCAAATCCCTTAAGCACACATCCTTGTAATGGTGGGGGATAATCCTTTATACCCCATCAACAAGACATAAAAGTAGTTGTGAACAGCCAAAGAGGGTTGTGTGACTTGGAAAAGTCTTACGTTTTCAAAGTGCTGACAAGCCCAAAGACACAGATTATGGTGAAGATGATGCTTTTCAGGAGTGTGGAAAGTCACCTGGGGAAAAATCACTCCTTCACAGTCTTTGATACTATAACCACTATGACGCGTTCCTCTGGATTCCAGATAACTAGTATTTTATGGTATTAAAATACTTCCTAAACTCATGAATGATCTTTAAGTTCTTTCAAATTTCTGAACTAAGCTAAAGGCCAAGGATTTCCGATTCTCTAAAGCAGCAAAGAGATTTTGACATTTCTGCTCTTTCCTAAAACGGTATCCTTTCCATGCTTTTATAGACTAAACTTCTTACAGCAGAAAGTTGGCATCCTCTCTTTCAACGGTTCCTATAGACAAATATTCAACGTTTAATGCTAATTTTCTAATTAAATAAAACATTTTCATATTTTAATGAGAAAATTATTAAGCGATCCCATGATCATCAAACAGGATACTGTAAACCGATATTTATGAACAAGAAAAGTTGATGACTATAAAAAACACAATACAGACTATTTGGCAGAGTAAATGACAATGAAATTAAATTACAGATATAGGTTTATCTATGATAGGAAGATGACTAGAGAGATACTTCCAACATGCATGTAGTATCTTTAGGCAGGAATGTGGCTTTTCTTTAGTTTCTGCTCTGTAATTCTCTGCACTCTTTTTTTCTGTCAACGAGTACATAGCATTTTTACTGGGGGAAAAAAAAAAGAAAAAGCTATTTCTCCAAATAGAATATAAACTTATAAAAAGAAACATTTTCTGTTGTATTTAAAACTAACATGTGAACTCCCTAAAACAGACAAGGCAAGAGAGACCCTGTATCTCCCAAAGGCAGCACTACCTGCTGCATTTTTCACAGGAGTGTCTCCCACGGCCTAAAATACAATTGTGAACTTCCATTATTTCTACTGTGAGTTTCCTAAGAGGTTCTGTGCAAGAGGCGCACAGATACCATGCGAGTCTCAATCAAAATGTTCTAGACACATGAGGCCAAATTAAAAAGGGTTATTAGCAATGAGAGTTTATACGCAGAAGGATGTCGATCTTTACAGTAATCGCCACAGCCTCATCTCTATGTAATGATATCCAAACAGATAATGCAGGCAGCCTGCGAGACCCTAAGCCTTTTAGGAAGGACATATGATAGTCATACCTCACCAGGAAGTATGGTAAAGCTAATTCTGTTTGTGTATTATGGAGAATTTTAGCCCAATGCGTTATTCATATATATTTCTTTTACAGGTAAAGGTAAATTTCATATTTCACATTCTCATAAACATCCCAAATGTGCATACTGACTCTATTTGGGAAAGCGGAAAGTTATATTTATCAGCATCTTGCCCCCAGCATGACTGACACATTTAAAAGGTATTGTCTTTGAAACATTTAGCCTTCGTAATTGGTCTACATTTTCCATCTCATAGTAAATAGCACAGTACTGTTCTTGGCCAGAAGAGTCAGTGCAAAACAAAGATAAGTAAATGTACAGACCTATGGTTCAACAATTATTTTTCAACAGCTTTGCACGTCTAATCACTAGTCCAGAAAAACATGTATTTCTTCAGTTTCACTGGCATTGCTCCAAATTCATCTAGAAAAGCTGCTTATGTAAAGGACTTAAGTGTACCTGAGTGTGTGAAAATTTTGTTCATTTGCCAGAAGAAAGAGATTTAAAAAAAAAAAAAAAAGCCAGCATATCTCCAGCAGGAAAATCCAGTCATCAGAAAGGAGAGCACCAAAGGAAAAGGCCACTCCTCCTGGCAAGATGGAGTTGTTTTCTTTATATAGTTTCTCTTCACCTTTGAGGCGGTTCAAATGACCTGGCCCACAGTCTTGTACAGCACGCCCTTACTTCAAGTCAGTCACCTGGCCTCCTGGGGAGAAAACTCACTTCACTACTGACTCAAATGACTATGTGACTGCTGGCAAAATTCTGTATTCCAAATTCAAACAGTAATAGAGTTGACTACATTTTGAGCCAGGATCACAAAACTCAAATTGAGAAACCAGCCAGGTTGGACGCTTGGGTAATGTCCTTTGTGTTTGTTGAAGTCTGCCTAGCAACCACTGGCAATTTCTGAAAGCACGTTCACCCTGGAAAAATAAATAACTGCCAAAATGCCAATGTGGTTCTAATTGCAAACCCTCTTTAAAACTTATCATCAGCTTCTCCACCTTGACCTAAGGTACCACAAATTGTGTGTGTGTTGGGGGGCAGTGGCTGGGGGTGGGGGGGTCCCTTTCTGTCCATATAAAGCAAATGCTTTGTTTCAACACACATTCAACCTTTTAGAGTATAGACACAATACTATCCTATGAACGTCGTTACTAAAAACTGACATTTAAAAGTAACTTTGCCTCTGGCTTAAAATATATATAGGCATATTAAAGCTAGTTTTCAACATATGCTATATTGTCAAAATGATGGAAGGAGAGAACCTGTACACTGTTTTTCACTTAAATTTTTAATCAAGAGGACATGGTAGAAATATTATCAGATCTCAAATATCTTTACATGGAAGGCTTTTTCTTTTTCCTCCTTAAAAGATTGCCCTTCCTGACAACATTAGACGAATTAAACTCAATTATGTTTTCAAAGCTTAAGAATATTTAAAAAATCAAAGCAAGAAAATACTTGTTCTTATCTAATTTTTCCAATCACTCTCATGTGGCTCTGGACGCACAGCTCTGAGTCTTAAAGGGAGCCAGCTGTGGAATGCCACAAAGCACGCCTGCGACACACAGGGGGCCACAAAGAAACCAGAGGCGCCCAGGTGCAGGGGCGGCCGGGGGGTCTATATCTGTGCTGCATGGGCTAATGTGAAAAAAAGGCTACTCCCTGGACTGTTTTTTAAGATTTGGCTGAAAAGAGCTCAACTGCCCTCTCTTCACAACTTCTTGGTCTCAGGTGGTGGAATCTGTACAAGGTGCACGGGCCAAGTCAGTCAAATTGTCTGAGCCAGTTTCCTTTCCCTGAAGTCAGAATAAAGCTTCTGCCAGGTTTCTGCAAGGATTACGAGATGTCTTCTGCAGCAAGTGCCTCAATACCATGTCTGACACATTATAGGGACTAGGAAAAGCCACGTGTTAGAAAGTGGTGCTATTGCTAGAATTATTAGTAAGGATAAAAACGAATAAGTAAGGGCTTCCCTGGTGGCGCAGTGGTTGAGAGTCCGCCTGCCGATGCAGGGGACACGGGTTCGTGCCCCGGTCCGGGAAGATCCCACATGCCGCGGAGCGGCTGGGCCCGTGAGCCACGGCCGTTGAGCCTGCGCGTCCGGAGCCTGTGCTCCGCAACGGGAGAGGCCACAACAGTGAGAGGCCCGCGTACCGCAAAAAAAAAAAAAAACGAATAAGTAATAATAAAAGCTTAATCACCACCTTATCTAACTCAGCTGGGAGAAGGAATATTCATCAAGGATTGTCTCACAGCTGTATAGGTCACCCTAGATTTTTATTTTTAATAAATTTATTTATTTATTTTTGGCTGCGTTGGGTCTTCGTGGCTGCGCAGGCTTTCTCTAGTTGCGGCGAGTGGGGGCTACTCTTCATTGCGGTGCTCAAACTTCTCATTGCAGGGACTTCTCTTGTTGTGGAGCATGGGCTCTAGGCACACGGGCTTCAGTAGTTGTGGCACTCAGGCTCCAGTAGTTCTGGCTCCCAGGCTCTAGAGCACAGCCTCAGTAGTTGTGGTGCATGGGCCTAGTTGCTCCACGGCATGTGGGATCTTCCCAGACCAGGGCTCGAACCCGTGTCCCGTGCACTGGCAGGCGGACTCCTAACCACTGTGCCACCAGGGAAGCCCCCATCCTAGATACTTTAAATTCCTAATTTTTGTAGAATTGCTTTAACTCACAGTAGCACAAAAGCAACTCTATTTCTCCCACACTGAGATGTAACCAGAAATAATCATACAGCAGCTGGGAGTAGTTGCTGTTGACAACACAGTCTACCAGACACATACTGCAGGGTCTCCTTTAGCAAATTCACAAGAGATCTTCTGAGGTTGAGGCTCCTGTAACCATAAAACCTGTGATCTTCCTGAGCCACTGACACAGTTTTGTTTTTTGTTTTTTTTGCGGTACGTGGGCCTCTCACCACCACAGCCTCTCCCGTCGCGGAGCACAGGCTCCGGATGCACAGGCCCAGCGGCCACGGCCCACGGGCCCAGCCGCTCCGCGGCATGTGGGATCCTCCCGGACCGGGGCACGAACCCGCGTCCCCTGCATCGGCAGGCGGACTCTCAACCACTGGGCCACCAGGGAAGCCCTGACACAGTTTTAATCTTCTAAAATTTGTGCTTCTTTTAACCGGTCAGCTTTTCAGCTTTGGCCATGGAGGAAGCTCCGAATCTGAGGTGTGTTTTGTATACAAACCCTAATGCTCCTCACCTCAGATTATTTCCAAACTCTTATTTTCCCTTCACACTTTGTGAAACAAGGGATAACACAGTGTACCTTAAAGCTTGACCACCGTGCCATTCAGAACTCACCCTGAAAACAGAAGAGTGCTGTGTTCAACGCAGGCCAGCCAAGTTTGCATCTGGAGGTAATGGAAAGGTTTCTCTGATGGACAGATGGTGACAGATGACTACAGAGGAAACCGCTTCAGGAAATATCTGGGAAGCTTGACAAAATCAGATGCAAAGGAAGAAGACAGCAAAGAGCTCTGTAATCAAGGGAGTGTGCTTCAAACACTGGATGCAGCCAAATGCTTCTGGATGCACAAGGATGTCACGTAAGCGAGACTATCACCCCTCCCTCGAAGGCTCACATCCCGATCTGAGATTGGCACCATCACAAAGCCTTCAGAAGACAGACCAACCACAGGGATTTAAACTCTCCAATTTTTAAGCCGAGAAATTCAACTCGGCTTTCCTTTAAGTAACCGGTTGGTTGAGAAAGCCAGACAACACAAAATTTTGTTCAGTGGTATCTAAGAGAGACCTGGTTGACAAGCCCCAAAAGTAAATGTCACCTCGTAGGCATTATGGTCTAAGAATAATACAAATGAATGGTCCATATTTTCAGGAGCGTAGGTGTTTTTGCTGATTTGTCCAATTAAATCATGGGTCGTGCACTCAACCACACTTTCCTGCAAGACCACGGGCTGCGGAGAGGACAAAGGGCCAGACTGGTGGAACAGAAATGGTGACTGCGCAGCCCAGACTTGAGGGAAAGGTTTTGCAGGTGTTCTCAAATCACCAGGAACTCATTAGAGAAAAAGTTCCACCAAGTTCCAGGAATAACGCCAGCCTTTAGAACTCCTCTCTCTGACCTCCTCCTCTGCCCTACCAGAGTCACTATTTTCCATCCTGGAACACGACACACACACAGACTTAATAAACATTTCAGGGAAGATGGACTGAGCTCCACAGAAGTGCTGTTTCCCACAAGCATCTTTCACAATGCGGAGTAAGAAATAACACAGTAAAGACTGTGAAATGTAGAAACATGTTATAGGGCCAATAAAGAAACAAAATCACTGATATAGCGTGGATTAAAAATTGAAGTGATCAGATCTGCTGAAGTCTGAGAAACAAGTCTGGAAATTACCTGCTTCCCCATGAAGCACGGGCACACCTGTATGCATGCAGCTGCTGTGGTCACCCAGCCACTGTGGAATTGTAACCTACTTGTGTGTATACATGGATATCTACAAATACAGAAGACATTCCAGTTCACTGGTTATTAAAATGCATCAAATAAAAGAGAAAAAAAAAAAGACGCCACGATCAGCAGCTGTTGTGCATTTTCGCTCACTCCTGAAGCGCAGAGTATCTAACCCCTCGCAAAACGCAAAGAACTCCTTGTGCTTTTTCCTAGGCACCCAGCATCTATCAACTATTTAGTAATTCTAAATGCCGGCTTTAGAGTGACTAGATACTGTTCACTGAAATGTGCAAAGCTGACCTCTAAGAATCCTGGCTATTCCAGATAAATATGCAGCAAAGCTATTACAACTTCAAATTTTATCTTTCCAGCAAAATATTTCGTTTCTGTGATTCAACATGAAATTTTTTCCCCTATAAACAATTGACTATCTTAATGTCAAAATACAATTCAGATGGGTTGATTTTTCACAGCAAGAATTTAAGCAGTACAAAAACGTGAATGTACTTAATGCCACTGAACTATACACTTAAAGATGGTTAAAAGGATAAATTTTATGGTATATGTATTTTACCACAGTAACAAAAAACAAAGAATCCCTAGAGTGAGGTTTCCTCTGTCTAACCATATTAACCACGTGTCCAACTCATTCGTCATTAGAAAGTGTAGAAGCTACTGGTTTCCTAAAATACAAGTGGTAAGCTTTACTATATTATTAGAACTTAAAATTATAAATGATTCGTCTCTTTAAGACTAATCAAGACTTGACTAGCTCGGGGCATGAAGACACCACCATACACTTCCTTCCAGCAGTTGTCACTGCTTGAAATTATTCAGCAACAGTGTTCTTCCAGGGAAAGCAAAAGATCAACCTAGATGGCGCCAAATCATCCCTGAACCTCAGGAAGACAAACATCTGCCTTGGAATTTGCAACAAGCCCTAGAAAAATTCCGACATGAAGAAAGGGCACGACAGCAAAACCACAATCCAAGTGTTGCCCTGATTTAAAAGGCAAACAAAACCCCGAGTCTGTCCAACACAGAGTAGATAATGAATAGCAGCCATCACATGATAAAGCTTCCCTAAATCATTTCCTCGGGATCTGTTTAGATTGGCTTAAATCGGTTTTTCTCTCCCTCCCCCTCCCCACCCTTTGGTTGCTCTATAAAAAGAAATTTTTTACCAACTGTCTTGACATCATAGGTAATGGAATAATACATCAAATGAGATGCTTCATTATTCCTGCTGAGGCTTAGCTCTAAGGAATGTAGTACTGTTTTGGAAGAACTGTAAAAGAATCCCAATAAAGACAACTAAAGAAAACACAATCATATCCTTCATGGGTAAGATTTCTTAAATGTGCTAGTGTAAGTGGGAGGGTAAAGAATCGCTTCTGAAAGCTGAAGTAAATACTATAAAAAACTTTTTGTATATTCCAAGGAAATGATTAAAATTTAGCTGTCCCCTGAAATTACTTCGCTTAAAAAAACTGAGTTCTTTTTTACTTGATATGTTCATCCATTTAATAAGCCTTTCCCCATTTTAGTACTTTGCATGTTTCTTTCATAGATGGATTACAATCAATCATGGTTTTATCTGCTTATTTTCTTGTACTGTGTTTGTATCCTTCAGTAAAATCTGTTTGCTCCATAATGGCAGAACTTACATCTAAATCATTCACCACTGATGCCCAACACAGTACATGGCACACATTAAAAAACTTGAAAAAAATTTTAATGAGTATATCATTTCATTCACTCAATCAACAAATATGTGTTGAATAACTTTACTCCAGGGCTTCAACAACCATCTTAAGATTTAAGCAAATGTCTATAAGCTACGTATGTAAACTTTTTTGGTCTCTGGAATTAAAAACTCACAAAAAGGAGAGACAGGCAGTTTGTAATTTCTTTAGAATCTAATGACTGAAAACACCTTAAAATTTCACATGTAAAGAAGTCACAATTCAGCATCCCTCAGTATGAATCAAGACTAGTTATTACATTTCATGACACTCCTACCTGTTTACAGGTAAACATTTTGGTACAAGTAACAAATAGTAAACAAAATCTGCAGGGAATGTTGTCACTAAACAAAGGTAGGGCATATGTTGTGAACCTACAACAAAAACTAGGCTGTGGATTCAATTCTTTTTCTCACCCAGTCCTTTCTGAGACACTTATATTGCTTAACTTACTATATATTGCCTCAACCAGAAAGGGGAGTACAAAATAATGTTTCCTTATGCTTAATGAGAAATTACCATTTCTGTCCAAAATTCAGTTGACGAGAACTAGTCATGAGGCTCGGGGCAAATCATAAAGCTTTTTGTACGTGCTCCCATTTGTCATTACCACATGGTTTCCAAGAAGATGAACCTGGATTAATTCCATTGGTGGGCTTGCTTACTGAGACTGCTTTAACAATTGAGGACCTTCCTCCTGCCCTATCTTACTGGGGAGTTCAGGAAAATAAAAGCCTTGGCAAATATAAGAGTGCTACATAAATCTCCCATGACGAACAAATATACTCTATGAGCTGCTACTTGGACCCTGTCTTGATTTATTGGGAACACTTATAGTATGGATATGGATCTTACTTCTGTGCGCTAAAAAGGCAGAATATCACAGCTTTAGAGACCAGATGTTTTGCCCCTTCCTTATGAATAAGGACCCAGAGACTTAGAAAAGATATCCAACACTGGGATTATCTCCCTCTTCTTTCTCCTCATCTAATACTCTTTTCCCAATAACCAGCTATTAATAAACTGGTACAGTAGCCTTGGGCCTCCTTTCTCATTACGACCATACCACAAAACCACTGGGGAGGCTGATGTGACACAAGTGACTCTTTGGAAGAAGGAACTTTCAAGTCTGTGAACTCTGGGTGACCACATATTGATGCATACGTGGCAGTGAGACACTGGTCTACATCTCAGAAGCACTGAGACCAAAACGAGGGCAGGGGAGTTAGGGGAGAGGAGCCTGAGACAGGAAGAGAGCAACGAAGGCAGGAGACAAAGAACTGAAGCTTCTTCCTTTCACTGCAGCTTGAGCGCTTCCAAATACAGACCCACATTTCAAAAAGAATACACATATGCTCGCATTTCCCATTGGATATCTTCTAGCCATTTTTTTCAAATCTCCTTTAAAAAAAAAAAAACAACTCCATAATTACTTACCATAAAATGTAATGCTTATTTTCCATAATGTTAAGGAGATGGTTAAGAAAACTCCTAGGTAATAGGCAGTTTTACATAAACCACTTCACTATTGCTGGAATAATGCAAGTGATTCCAAACAAGTCACTATTTTCAGCCCTGATCTCTCTGCTACACTCTACCAAACATCTCCACCTTGGTTTCAAAGTCAACATGCTTCTACAAAACAGCTCTCCTGCTAGATGGTACTATGTCTGTCCTTTTCGTATTTGAAACTTTGAAGTCATCCTTAATTCTTTCATGCTCTTCTTCTCCACACCACTAGATGCTGGCAAGACTCTTCATTCTCATTTCCTTATTCCACCCTTTTATCACCCTGTCTCATATCCGCCCGAAGTTCCCGGTCTTCTTCACCTTACAGGTCCTATGTAAGTGGCTCCCCCCAGCCCTCACAGCACAGGCCCACCATGCCTGTACCAATTTAATTGTCAGTTACAATATCCAAACCTATCCTGATCCCCAAATAAATACCTCCACTTACAATCAGCAACCAAGAGAATCACTGTCTTATCAGGTCCCTGCAGAGGCCTAACAGTGTCCCACATTCAATATTCAATAAATCTTTCAAAACAATCATGATGCATGGCTCCCACTACCCCTACCAAGAGGCCAACAGGCTGCAGAAAAAGGAGTTCATGAGTGGTCTTCAAAGGACTCTCATGGCTCAGAGCCAAGAGCCACGAAGCCACAAGCTGCAAGCAGAGCAGCCATGAGGAGGGAAGACAATGCACATCTGAACCAAAATGGCAAATTCTTGTGGCTGAGACATGAAACGTTCCTTGCACCCAGAGAGAACTGGCAGCCCCTGAATCAAAAAGTTGCTTGGATTTTCTTTTTATCCTCTTCTGCCAAGCAGAACAGAAGTATTTTTTCATCCAAAATGAAACTTCGATTTGCCCTGATGATTCTTTTTTGGGTGTGTTGGGTCTTCGTTTCTATGTGAGGGCTTTCTCTAGTTGCGGCGAGTGGGCGCCACTCTTCATTGCGGTGCGCGGGCCTCTCACTGTCGCGGCCTCCCTTGTTGCAGAGCACAGGCTCCAGACACGCAGGCTCAATAGTTGTGGCTCACGGGCCTAGTTGCTCTGCGGCATATGGGATCTTCCCGGACCGGGGCACGAAC
This sequence comes from Monodon monoceros, assembly GCF_005190385.1. Lineage (NCBI taxonomy): Eukaryota > Metazoa > Chordata > Mammalia > Artiodactyla > Monodontidae > Monodon > Monodon monoceros. The sequence continues at coordinate 10,407,181 of NW_021703781.1, read as the reverse complement.
CCGTGTCCCCTGCATCGGCAGGCGGACTCTCAACCACTGTGCCACCAGGGAAGCCCTGATGATTCTTTTATTGGTAGCAAACCTCACCCAGCCACAGGCCATCATTCCCTGACAATTCTCCATCCCATAACAAAGGAGGACTAGGATTTCTAATAGTGCAAACTATTCCATTGCATGAGCACTTAACACCATCAACACCACCTCAAGAAAAAGGAAGTCACTAAGGAAGAAAATATTTTTACTGTCAAATACCAAGAAAATTTAACATAGTTCAATAAAAAAACAAACCAACAAATGGGATCTTTTCTCAACGTAAGAATCCAGAAAGTAGTATCCCCCAATAAAAGTTACTATCACTCAATTCTAAACTGAAAAGAGTTACCAACGATATTATAGATGTGTGTGTGGTTTTTGCCCCAAGCAATTAAAAACATGAGGTCCCATCCCAGGAATTCCCTGGTGGTCCACTGGTTAGGACTCCTTGATTTCACTGCCATGGGCCCAGGTTCAATCCCTGGTCAGGGAACTAAGATCCCACAAGCTGTGGCATGGCCAAAAAAATAACAATAATAAAAACAAGGGGTCCCATCCTAAAACAATAAAGCCCTGCAGGCTTCCCTCAACCTCAGAGATGCAAGCACTGACATGGAAGGGTCTCAGAAGAATCCCATCATCTCTCACATTTGCTCAAAGCTTTTCAATTTCAACCAATTTGAAATCGCTCATATTCAACTGATCTTAACACTAATTCTACGAGGAACTGTCTCCATTTTTAACTGAGTACTTGTCTCAACAACCAAATGACTTGCATAAGATTTCATCGTTGGTGACTGCACAGGGACTTGAACTCAGATCTCATGGTACCTAGTTTAGTGTTCTTCATAATATTGACATCTCTTATTTGTTTCCTGCACTGATTGATTCAGAATGAGGGCACAGCATCAGGAAAGGGAGGAAGGGATAAGCAGGAGATGGTATAAGGAATGCACACTGTAATCACCTCTGGGACATCCAGGGTTTAAAAACCCAGCTTCCTAAACACCATCTCAAACAAGTGTTCCCTAAGAACCTCCAAAGCATCAAAATTTGGGGGTAGGCTGGAAGAGTGATGAACAAGACAGCACTTTCTCTCATTACTTTGATCTGTATTAAGTAATGATATTTACTGTTTTGCCATTAACAAGAAAGAAGGCCATGAGATTTTAATTTTTCTTGAAAGAGCACATGGATTTTTTTAAAAGATATAAACTGTCAATGCAGTGAAAAGAAGAGTGACTTGGGTTTCCTCTCCAGCTTCAACAATTAGAAAGTTATATGACTTGGACAAAGAGCTTAAATTCTCTAGGTCTTTCTTCACTTCTATGCTAAACTAGAAAATCTCTTAAGGTCCCTTTCAGTCCTACAATAACATGATTCTAAGAAGTTACGTAGCCCCAACCATGCACAGAGACCAATGGGTTAGACCCCAAAATACTTGACTCTCTCAATTCAGAAGTCAGAAACTAGTTGGACTATTAGTATATCAACTCCAAAGAACAGAACAACACAAGAAAATTAACTTTTTAATAAAATCCAAAGTGATGCAGATGTGTAACGTATAAAGAAATGAAAACTGTCCACGGAGGCTGGGCCAGCCCGGAACATGCCACAGAATGGTGGGACTTTTAGCTATACAACTGGAAAGGGTCAGAGATCAAGGTGAGAAAAAGACTTTCTAGGTGGGTAGATATTTTTATCTCCAGCCACAAAAGTCAGGAATGATCACGGCTTGGGGATCCCACTGGTTGATACCAGGGGGTTGGTTTAAGGAACACTGGGAGACAAAGGTCAATAAGCAGGAAGGAACCAGACTGTAATGAACGTTCAATGCCAAAGCTTAAAGACATTTAAGCTTTATCTGGGAGGCAATGGAAAGATGTTAAAAAATTCTGAGCACGGTTATCAAATGATAACAGTTGTGTTTTAGGAAAGAATCATGTACTCTGCAATGATTTACACTCTTCCCCCTATAATGAGGCTCACTGAGGAAATACACTTTTTAAGAAAGTCTCCGTTGTATAAGTGCATCACGTCCAGCCCTAACACAAATCTTGGTCAGTGGAAATAAAGGAATTTCTAAATAATTCACTGATTGTTTAATTCTACAGACTATCTCATCACCAAAAGGAAAAAAAATGATCAGTTTTATGAAGTGCTGCATAATATATATTCCTCTAACAAATTCACAAAATGCAAATAACTAACACATTAGTGGCTGCAAGCAGTTCTGAAGGAAAGAGCCTTTTTTAACTGTATATAACAGCATTCCTCAAACTTACCTAATCATGGAACTTATAAAAGTACCGTATTTATTAACATAATACAGAACTAGTGTTCCACAGTATATCCTTTTGGAAATCGTACCACGGAACACTTAGTCCTAAGAGAATGAAACTCAACAGAAAGTGAAATCCATTCATAATTGACACAAACGCACGCAAAATACATACAATTCCTTCCTTTTAATCAGCATTAGAGACCAACACAAATTTAGAATTTCTCTCTGCACTTGCCCACATGCTGTATCAGTGGTTCCAAACCTTGGCTGCATATTTAAGCCACTTGGTCAGTTTAAAAAATAATAATAATGCTCAAGCTTTACTTCTAGAACAATTAAATCAGAATCTCTAGTTTGGACATCAATAGCTTTTAAAAGATCCACAGGCAAACCTACACCAATGAGGGTTAAGGATACTGCTGTAGATTAAGAATTTACTAACTCTAAAATGGTTCATGGTAGAGTTAGGGAAATGGGAAAGGGAACATGAATTCCACTTCTTTCAGTTAGAAAACCTTGCCCTGAAAAAATGAGACTTGGCTATATTTATTCTGCATACAATACTGGATCTCGAATATTCTTGGCCTTCTCTGTACGTGTTCAATCATTGTATAATGGTGGTTTAAGGCTAACACTAGAACATGCTAAATGGTTCATAGCCAACAATTTCTTTAAGAGAAGCTTTAATTTTGAATAGAACCAAATTTTCTATTATTTGCCAAATTGGAATCATTGGTCTCAGAAGTTTTAGTCTGATTCCCATAAAACACAGCCAGGAGTAAACTGCAAAGCCAAAATTTTCAACTGTCCTCCTGGAAAATACATTTTTAAAAAAACTGCCTATCATAGAAGGTTTGGGACTTAGTCAAACGATGCTATTTATTTTATAGCCATCATTCCAAACTCGGAAGTTTTATCGTCCAAAATGCAATGAAGGTATTACAACAGTTGAAAACTCATGTTTCAAAGCATAGTTAAAAGTTAATCTTCCTGGGAATGCATTTTTCCTCCACGAAAGTAGAGGGAAGAAAAAAGTAATAATACATCCCTAAAGCCAGCACTTAACAAAGAAGTCAGAAGCTGCAAAACAAGCTATAACACAAAATGTTTGGTTACCCTGGCTATCGTCTTTAATTCTCATCATCTTTCAGTAGACAGTGAATACAAACAGTATGATCTCCTAAATTTAATCTGGATTTCCAAACCTTCTATTCATCCTCTCAACCGTCCACTTGACTCTGAGTAATTAGCTCAGAAAAAGATGATATAATGATATATATCACTTTTAACTCATTTGTTTTCTAGGCCACAGGACAGAAAAACATTCTCCACTGTCTCTTATTTTGCCTTTGCAAAGGCACTCAGGGGGTTCTTTCCGTGAGGAATGCCTTTCCATCTTGCCTCCATTAAGACATTTAGGTCACTTTATCACAGGTCTAGAAGACATCTTAACCTAATCTCAACGCTGCTCTCTGCTCAGAAACTCTTCCACAAAGCCTGACCTAATCTTACCCAACATACTAATCATGTGTTACCTTTCCCTCAAATTCCTGCTCCAACATTTTCTCCTGAGGGTAGCCTTTCTTGATGCCTCACAGGAGAACAAATCACTCCTTCTGTTTCCTCTGTTACATGCTCTCGCCACCCTGGGTGGCACTTCCGTGCCACTTCTCCTTTAGAGTGTGACCGCTTTGAGGACAGGGACCAGATGTTGCCCGTTTCCCCTCCACGATCCTGCACCTGCACAGTGTATAGCTCACAGGAAGGGTGGTAAGTGTCTCATGAATGGCCTCCTTGGCATCTCTGTAAAGCCTGTGTACTTCATCATTCATTCTAACCCTTTCTTATAAACATCTTTCTCCTTCTGCTTGAAAGCTCTCTGAAGGTAGAAATTATTTCTTCTTTAGTATTCCCATGAAACTAGAAGACAGAGTTTCCAGATTGACAGAGCATGAGGTAGCACGCCACATTTTCTTTTTACTCATTTATTTTTTGGGCTGCGTTGGGTCTTCGTTGCTGTGCGCGTGCTTTTCTCTAGTTGCGACGAGCGGGGGCTACTCTTCGTTGTGGTTCGCAGGCTTCTCATTGTGGTGGCTTCTCTTGTTGCGGAGCATGGGCTCTAGGCATGCAGGCTTCAGTAGTTGTGGCACGCAGGCTCAATAGTTGTGGCTCGCGGGCTTAGTTGCTCCACGGCATATGGGACCTTCCTGGACCAGGGCTCGAACCCGTGTCCCCTGCATTGGCAGGCGGATTCTTAACCACTGCGCCACCAGGGAAGTCCTAGCACACCATATTTTCAATGTGTGAGAGGGATGCTAAAGTGAAGTGGTACTCACAAATGAGAAGAAACACAACATCCATGTTCCAAATAAATACTAAAATATACTATTTCTTCAATTTTGTTAATAACTCCCTCTCAACATACTGGCCGAAACCAGGAAATATTTAGGCTCTCCCAACCTACCAACCTAAGGACCATGCCACAGAGCTTCTCAAACAGCATCTCCTATTGACTTACACATGGATTTGGACAATTGTCTTGGAAATCCCATAGACAAATATAACAGGAAGAAGTTCTATTTAAGAAAACAACTCCAAGCTAACTGAGTTTAAAGTTTTCTTATTCACATGGGATTAAGGTTTCTTGGCAACTCCAAAGTAAACAGCCACATGGGAATTGAAGCTGGGTTTTTGTTTTTGTTTTTTTTTCTCTCTCTCTCTCTCTCTCAAAAAAGTAATTGATGGAAAACTCAAGAAAGAAAACTGAGAAGGAAACACAGAAGCCTCTATATTTGCCTGTAGTTGGTTTCATCTCTGGCTAAATTCCTTCATTCCCAATCGTCATCACTTTAACTATTAAGAAGCAGAAAATCTGAATGACTGAATGATAATCTAGAATGACAAGAGTACTAATGGTAATAAATGCTAAGGAAGGAAAGACATACTTATACACTTATCCTAAATCATTTTGATTTCACCAAGGGGGGAAAAAACGATAATGAAATCCATTTTTTCACCTCTTAAAGTGACAAAAAGCAGCTCCTTTCAAGAAGGAACTTGCCTCCAAAGAAATAAAAACCTGCAAAAGAACTAGTTTGGGACAATCCACAACGCTGAACATACAAAATAAGAGAGTAACATTCAGGATATTTAATAATTTAATTCAAGGATCATGTTACTTAAAGAGGGAAAGAGTAACAAAGTGTTCTCCCTAACCACTACTAAGAAAAACAGAAAATGTTGTATGCTGTACTAACCCCTCCTCACGTTGGCTGACTACAAACTTCCCACAAAAAGCATAACACTGACTAAAACAATATATTAGTGCCAATGTGCAAGGAGAAGGAGGAAATCCTAAAACGTACAATAAAAGCCCACAGCTAAATCTTTTTGGAAAATAAGGCCAGCACAAGCTTTTTCCACTGAAGATATTAACAGCAATTATGACCTTATGATTCCTTGAATAATGCTGGCAACTGACGAGCAAAAAGAAACACACCCTGAATAAGAATACTATTCATACACACACACACACACACACACACACAACATATATATATGTATATATACAAACACATATATACACACATATATATGAATTTTATTCAGAAAGAGTGTTCAGCATATACTGGTATGGTATATTTTCATGTTTTACAACACACTGTGGTATATATGTTGCAAAACATGAAAATATACCATACCAGTATATGATGAACATTCTCTCTGAAAAGAATTCATATATATATATATATATATATATATATATATGTGCTGCTGTATACATATTTTAATGACCCGTTTGGGGAGAATGTCTTATGTCTTGTCTAGGGAGCACTGCTCCTTTAACGATATAACTTAATTTGAGATACTCATCGAGGGGCTAAACTATACTACACACAGACACCAAAGTTTCTCAAGCATATCAAGAGAAGGGAAGAAGTTTGCAAAAGCACCTACTGAGCCAAACTTGAGAAGCACCACAAACTGTTCCAGCTCCCCCAAGAGGCACTGCTCACTTCTGGCATATCTGCTTCCCTATCGCTCGCTCTCTCACGCGCTGTCGCGCGCTCTCTCGCTCTCTCGCTCTCGTTCTCTCGCTCTCTCGCTCTTTTTTTTTGGTTGTTGTTGTTGTTCCATGTTCCCTTCTGTGGATGGGTTTCTTCTGCTGACTCACAGCTGCTTCTCCCTGTGACCCCAGCATTTTCCCGTGGCCCACACGGTCACCCCTGGCTTCTCCCCGACCCCACCCGACACCACGACCTTTCCCTCCGCGTCCCCACTACCACTCTAGGTCTTAGCTTCCCCAATTTGTTAGAGACAAGTCTCGCTCAGTGAGTTTTCAGAGCCAGTCACACAGGTCGTGGCCAGTGTCTACAGAAGGTTCCTCATTGGGTCCGGTGCCACATCTAGGCCTGTCAGCTGTGGCTGGAAGAGCAGGGAAACAGGTGATGCAAAACACACCTGGCTCCTCTCCTTTTTTCATGGGAGGGTATGTGGAAAGGCAGGCATATAATCACATAAATGACAAAGTCCATAAATTTAAAGGTATTATTCAGAGACAAAAGGTAAGAGTTGAATGAGCCAAAGTACAAATTCTAAAGCCATCTATTTTGTCTAAATAAAATGCAAAATTTTAAACGCCATCAAGCAAAAGGCTGTTCTTTAAGAAACAGCAAGAGTTCCTAAATTGAAGAAAGTATTGATTCATGAGATGACAATAAGCCACTATCATAACTCTCCTGGAAAAAATAAAACAGTGAAATATCAGACCAACCAACCTTAATATGATTTGGAAATCTGACTGTTTAAACAACATATAAAGGACTAACAAAATCCATACCACTTATTTTACTGTACTAATTTGCTTCAGCCCTTTGGCTGTCCCTCTAATGCACCACAATGACTCTAATTCAGAGTCCTACTCAGCAAAACTTACAGCTTTAGACAGAACTTTTCTCACTATAGGAGCACAGTCCACCCAAGAGGGCATGATAATCACCGATTTACAGAAAATGATTTATATTTTATGAACAACAAAGTCAGAAAAGCACTCTGCAGGTCCTGGCTGCCACCAACTAGGTCTCTGACCCTGAAAAAAAAAAAAATCAATCCAAGACTATTCAGATCCTTGTCTAGAAGAAAAGGACATAACCACCACACCCAATTTTTAAACGTACTAATTCTTCTGTAAACCCATTTTGAAGCAGTAAAGCTTAAAGCTCTTTACTAAATGTCACAGCATTCACTGGAGTCACACTAAAAGTCACTGCACTGGCCCCATCATTTTATTATGGGCTGTCAGGCTGTGGTGGAGTCCTTTCCCCAGGTAACCTTGTGAAGTCCATAATGAAGAAAGAAAATCACGCAGGAGTTCCGACTACACAGTCCCAGAACCAGGTGAACTCTTTCAAAGGGATGCTTCCCACACTTTCATGTTCTGGCCACACCTTAACTGCCACATGGTCTCCAGGCCAAATGGCAGGTCAAGAGTTTAGAGTGACAGAGCCTGTGAGCTATCTATAAGTGGGCTTGAACCTGCCAGTCAGGATTCTAGCATCCTTAATGTATATTATACACCTAGTAATGACAGTTGGAGCCAAACATTCCTCTTCAGTTGGATGAAGAATGGCCAAAAAAAAAACAAAAAAAAAAAAGCCAATTCTTCACATCTGTGACCAATTGACAGTGCCTGAAAATTATATAATCTTTAGCTGCTTCTGGATCACATCCGTATCATGGATATCATGGCCTCACTATAGCCGTACTCATCAGGCTATACCCAAAATACTGTGCCCAGATATTGTTACCACCTGTAAAATCTTGCTCCTGAAAGTGAATAGAATGGTAAGGGATCTGAAAATTGAGTTATATGATAAATAAAATCTAAATATCTTTAGTCTGAAGAAAAGAAGACATACAGATTTTATAAAAAAAAAAAAATCTTCGAAAAAATTTTTATACCTCCAAATGGCAAAACAAGAGGATCACATGGATGAAAAGAAAGGGGGAAATTTTCTGAAAATCAGCACTGACTAAAAATCAGCCTTGTATATACATCTGAAACCTGTACTGTTTTTATACCTGTTGTAGAAGATACAGAAGGAACTTCCGTACGTCATGGGTGGCAGAAACAAATGACCTTTTACACTTCTTTCAACAAAATACTTTATGTTCTACAAATTGGCAATAATTTATGCATTCATGGGCAACCTCAACCTACTTTAGCCATTACGGTCTGTTTCTCTCCATGAGGTGGTGGTGATGATTAATCTTGCTTTTAAAAATAATAGGGGTTCACTGCATAATAAGTATAGAGAAAGAATACAAATCAACCATAATCTCATCACTGAGACAGACACTTAACATTCTGGAATAATTTCTGCCCTAGTAATGTTTACATGATTTTTTAAGGCCTACATAATAATCCAATCATAAACTCAATGTGACTTTCCACATGATCCAATGGTTTGAGTTTGGGTTCAAGAGACATTTAAACCAGTAATGACTAAACTTTCATAGGGTACTCATTTAAATTAACTATTATTATTCACTTTAAAAAATCATAATAGCAACTAGGGTATATTCACTGCCATCAAACACACAGTTTAAAGGAACCCCAATGACATCCCCTACCTCCATGGAGGCAGAAAGAGGAATAAAACAGCAAATGTGGTTTTCATAAAGCAGTTGTGTGAAATGACTGCCGAAAGAAAAGCCAAGTACCTGATATGATGACAGAACTCAACAGGTGACTGTACAACATGCTCGAGAATATGGGCTTGACACCCATATTCAAGTCAACACAAAGACAGAACTTAGAAAAGAAAAAGAGAGAATGAGCAAATCACTTAAGACAGTCTTTTTCTTAATCTTTTCTCACTAACCCTTATCTGCTCAACTCTGATGGAAGACACAGAGCAAATCAGAAGATATAAAAACAGGACAGATTCTTACCCTTAACAACTTTCTGAAAGATGACCATATGAGAAAAAAATCTAAAAAAGAGCAGATATATGTATCTGTATAACTGATTCACTTTGCTGTACGGTAGAAACTAACACAACACTGTAAATCAACTATACTCCAATAAAAAATAATTTTTAGGGCTTCCCTGGTGGCGCAGTGGTTGAGAGTCCGCCTGCCGATGCGGGGGACACGGGTTCGCGCCCCGGTCCGGGAAGATCCCACATGCCGCGGAGTGACTGGGCCCGTGAGCCATGGCCGCTGAGCCTGCGCGTCCGGAGCCTGTGCTCCGCAACGGGAGAAGGCCACAACAGTGAGAGGCCCGCATACCGCAAAAAAAAAAAAAAATTAATTAATTAATTTTTAAAAATAAATAGAATTAAGAGATGACCAGAATAACCTGTTTGGGGGGTTGTCCATTTTTTCTAAGTCTTGTACGTGCCAGTTACCCCTATTTAGCCAGTTGTAGGAGAAAACAGCGATCACAGACTCTCTCAATGAAACTTATGCTCAAGTCCATAACACTGTCATCAGAAATAAGAACCCAGGGTCCCTGAATGTTGGCTTTAAGGCCTAACTGTCCATTTGTGATGACATCCAGTGGTGACAACATTTAAGTCTAGAATCAAAATCAACACTCATTCTGCAGCCTCCTGAGCCCATCTTCAGAACTGTGACATCAAACACTCTTCACTGTATATACATGTCCTTTTGGAATGTCTGAATTGTGAACCACGTGAATATATTACCTACTGAAACACATACTGAGATTAAAACCTTAAATATCCTAATTTCATTTAAATCAAACTTGATTTTAAATGTTTAAGCATAAAGACTCAGTGCTAGAGAAAGTATATCATGGGCTATAATGAAGTGAATTCACTTTTAAATAATTAAATCAAAACTTATTTCTATGACCAGAGGACTATGATCCATTCAACCTATACAAAATCATGGTCAGTGGAGGAAGTAGAAGCAATTATACTTAGAGATTTCTGCCTCCCTCCTCCAATAAAAAGATTCAAGTGGTCCCCATCTAAGACCAACTAATGCACTCATTTTGAGGTACAAAGGGAGACAGATATTCCTCCAAGCAATTTACCCCAGAAGACAACACTTGCTACCTTCCAGTCTCAAAATGACAAAAGAAATCTATTTGCCTGACAAGATGAGCTTGAGGGTAATAAAAATATACCACATAAACCATCAAACAGTTTCTTATTTATATTAGTCTTAGTGATAAGCCCTTCTGAAAAACCACAGTTTAAAGGTCACTTTTCTAAACTGAAATATTTTAAGGGTATAAAATATCCCTACTTTAAAATATGGGATGTGTACTTTGTGGTGAAACGATGTATATAACCCAATGTGATGGAAAACTTGGCTTTCATCAATTATGATGCTGAATGGATTTTCTCTTCTTCAGCCATTGGGATTCGAGATTCCTAAAGCATTTTGCTTTGATGAATCACATTTGTAATACAATCACTTTACTCATCCCCACCTAATACACTGTAACACATTTTCCCCTCCAAGATCTCGCCATAGTCATTTCACAAGAGAAATAAAAAAAGTAGTCATTTCACAAGAGAAAGAAAAAACGAAGTGATTAAAGGAAACAGGACAGACAGTGAGTAAGCCATGAACAACTGGCCAAAGAACTGTAAAACTCCTGGCAGATCATTTCCATGTGTTTCAATTAAGGTTCCATGAGAAGTGGACAAAGAACTAGAGAGAACAGCAATAGTTGTATCCATTCCCTCCTTTTGTAAATATAGTTAGAGCCAAAGAATAAAAAGTACAATTACTGGAGAACTTGCAAATTTCAACATAGGAAAACATTTGGGATGTATCCAATACAAAGAGTCTAATTTGTAATCTCATCAGCCAATCAGAGAATATTAAAAAGCACTTTACATTTTTAATATACATAGAAAGAAGGACTAAGGGTGTATAAATAGTAGTTCTCCTTCAAAGGTGGGATGACTAAGTAGATTTTTTTTCTTTCTTGCAGGTTAATTGTGTATTTGTTATAGACAACTTAAAAATGACTTGCTATAAGGAAAGAAAACAATTTAGTACAAATGACTAGGAAGTTAAAATCCATAGATCAAATTGAGTATCAAAACATAACAATTCTACCAAATTTTTCTAATTATAGTAAATGTTCTACAAACTTTATTTCCTCCATTAAAAGGTATTAGTAGTTGAATTGTGTCCCCCAGAATTCGTATGTTGAAATCCTAACCACCAGTACCTCAAATGCGACCTTATTTGGAAACGGGGTCACTGCAGATGTAATTAGAGAGATGAAATCATTAGAGTGAGCCCTAATCCAATAGGACTGGTGTCCTTATAGAAAGAGGATGTTTGGACACAGCAAGGCACACACAAGGAGAACGCCATGTGAAGAAGGCAGAGACGGGGACGATGCTTCTACAAGCCATGAACACCAAAGACGGTAAGCAAACCCCCAGGAGCCAGGAGAGGCGCGTGGACCAGATTCTCTCTCGCAGCCCTAGGAAAGAACCAACCCTGTCCACACCTTGATCCTGGACTTTCAGCCTCCAGAAAGGTGAGACAACCCATTTTTAGTGTGGAAGCCACTCAATTTGTGGTACAAATTTTTAGAAGAGCCCCAAAAGATAATACAAAACGCATCAAAGGCTTAACACACAGAGATATTACCCTCCGACCACATTCATTTTTCCTTAATCTGTCTTTTGGTAAAGAGCGCTTGCAAAATCAGTATTTCCTCCAGATGCTCCTCCTCCCACCCCTATGACTGCAGTTACATAAGGCCTCATCATACAGGAGTTTTCTCCAGGAGAACGTGAGAACAACTGACACATGCCAGACCCAGACCTGACCTGCCTTAAGACCACGGCACACACTTCCTCCTTCTCACCAGCTCCCATCTGGCCATGGTGATGACCCAGTTTTAACCATACAGATGAGATTGTGCCTTAGGGAACAGCAGGTCTCTGTCTTAGAAGGAATCTGGGTCTCTCACTGACAGCATGGGACAATGCCACCTACCAAGCGGGAATATTCTCCTTAGAATGTTACATGAAAGTAAAATAAAGAACTGTTCTTTTTTTTTCCTTTTTGTTATTGTTTCATTAAAAATTTTACAAAAGATGTACACACTTACTTAAAAATTGTACTATGTGGAAAGGACAAAATAAAAAGGTGTGATCTCTGTTGACGGTTTTATTTATCTGAAATGTGTACCATTTCGGACCTATATTTTATCTTGTTTTTATATGTATTTTGCAAAACAGAAATCATACTATTTACATTTTTGATTCAGCAATACACTGCAAGTATCTTTCTGTGTCAATGGGTAAAGATTTACTTAGTTTTTTTTAAACATTGCATATAATTTCATGATGTGAATACACCAAAATTTATTCAACCATTCCCTATTTTCGAATTTTTATGATGCTTCTAATTTTAAAGAACTGTTCTTTAAGGCACGATATTGTTGGCATTATCTGTTGTAACAGGTTAGTCTTTTACCCTAATAGAATATCAGTGGAAATAAAACATTTTAAACACATACAGTAAAACAGTATACAGAAAACCAGGGAGATCTCTGAAACAATAAGTGTGACACCTGGGAGAAGTCTAAGCGTACAGTAAACTGAACAACTGCAAATCATAGCTCCAAATTTGAGACAATACATTTGATGATCCCAGTAGTGATTTTACATATATTTTGATGGTCCAAAAAAACCAAAGTAACATATACAAGTCTCATCCTCCTCTTCCAATCCTCTCCTTAGGGAGAGGCAGTATGAATCCAGGAGGTATCCTTCCAGACTTAGATATTTTTAAAGTCAGGATAGTCAAATTTTAAACTCAGCTCAAAGAGAGATTCTAATTTTGGTTTGTGATACACACTCCAGAGTAAAAAACCAAAATATATTCTAATAATAAGCATATAGAACCTTCATATTTGCATTTCCCTGGGAGAAGAAAAGCATTTTTTCGAACATGCTAATGACCAGCAATGTGGTTTATTTTCTGTTCCCAAATGTTTCCCCAAATGCCATTAATTTTAATGGAAGATGTGTGACTAGAAGAAAGTTCCTGGAGGAGAATTCAATACCTCTCTGCTCCTTCATTCTACTGGAGACAGACCATAATGTCTACTTCTGTCTGGTCAAAACACTGAAAATTACTTTTCTGAAATTTGGGATGCTTGCCTCTTAGTAAGCTGCAGGGTTTTTTCCAGGGTAAGTATCCAAATCTTATATTGACACGTGTCGATCAGGAAGATACTTTATTGAACAAAAGAAGAAAATGAGGAGATTAAAAAGTACTCCATTTAGTCAGAGGCTTCATTAACCTGCGACCAAGAATGTAATCTATGATTCCAACTCACAGTTTGTGGGATGCACACATGTTCCTGGATTCAAACATGTGTTTCCATTTAAACTGCTGGAATGTATATATGGCTCTGCAAAGAGTGATAAATATTAGCAAATCTTCTAAGAATGAAGGTCCTTTATGACCACATACACTGTGTTTCGATTCAGGTTTTAAAATGTCTGAGTCACACAAAGCTGAACAGGCTGCTTTTTACATCTCTTTGCAAGTTAAAGAAGAACTCAGAAACAGGAAAAAAAAGAAACAAAAATCCTTCCATAGGTTGCATCTATTTGTGCCACCACAGCCAACCCAAGGCAAATCTGCGATTTCTGCTATTTGTCTTCTCTTTTCTTCCCCTTGTGGCAAGACTGCCCCAGCTAAAAGCAGAGTATTCTGAATTGCCCAAGTATTGAGTACAAGTTGGACATGAACCGACGTCAGACAATGCCAAGGAAGGCAGATTCAGACATAGTACATAAACTTCAACAGCATGAGCCTAAAGAGCAGGGGTAGAAAACTGTGGTCTGGCACATTCTATTTGGCCAGCACAGCAGTTTTAAATTTTTTAAATTTAAATCCCTTTAAGAAAGGCCGCCCAAACAAAGAAGGTAGCTCATCATATAGGATAGTACACCTCACCTTGCACTATGAACTCTCCGATGTCATATGCCAGCCAAATGTTTGAAGTATGAATGCTGTGTGAATGCTTCCACATCTGAGCCTTTTTCCATTCTGTTTCTTCACCTAGAATGCCCTTCCCACCCACCCAAGCCTACCTCCACTTGGCTAATTTCTACTCTTCTAAAGACCTCAACAAGTCCTTTTGAATCTCCTCAAGTCCCAGTCAAGTGCTTAATCCTGTACAGCCCAGACTTTCCTGCTATTTATGTGGCTTTATCATCAAACACCAGACTAATTCCTTTAGGGCAGGGACTACACCTTGCTCATTTTGGTCTTTCCAGTGCGTTGCACAACACAGCAGGTGGTAAACAAATATTTTCAGAATGAAGAAATGGCAATGCCAGTATCAGCTCTGAAAATATTCGCTTTCAATATCCTTGGAAGAGGATGAATGATGAAGTTGACCAAAAAAAAGTGCAGCTCACACAGAAGACAAGAGAATGAGGAGGGCTGTAAAAGCCACATCTGGTCACACAGGTGTTTTCCAAAAGTCTGATGACCCTCTACAGTGATATTTAACCTCATCCGTAGTTGCTGCTGTATTTCACCCTGGGACAAACTGTGTTATTTCTTCCTACACACATGCCTTCTGGAAACCAACAACAAACACACAAATAAATTCAACTGAACAAAAGAAAGAAGAAGGGGGACTCGAGTCAATTTCTTTGAAAAGACAGGCATCTTCCCTTACATAAAACACTTATTTTCAAATAGAGCTAACCACCAGAATTCATCAACTGCTCTCCACACTATCTCAAATCATTTTCCATCAGTTCCTATTTCCCTCTATGACTGACCAGGCTGGCTTCACTGAAGGTCAGAACTTACGGAGGGCAGCCGGGGACAGAATGGACTTGGTTACCAATTGCGAGCAAGCGGTCTAAATGGTGCATCTTTTGACAATTTTATTACCTCGCCCATGGTCAGGCTTACCAGAAATGAAGAAGCTGTGAGGGACTCCTTCTCTCCAGCCCCCCAGGTCAGGTATGTGTTTGGGGAAGGAGGAAACAGGCGGCAAAGAAGATAATCTGGGCAGCAGATCTGGCAGCCCTCACTGCCTCCTTGCCTCCAAGGGAAAACTTCATTAAATTTGCCTAGAAGGAGCCGCCTTTGAATGGTTACGTCCCAAACAGCCTACCACCCTTTCCTTGTCCCAAACAGCCTACCACCCTTTCCTTGCCCCAAGCATCTCCAGCTATCTTATCAAAACCTACTCTCCTTCCTATGGAAGGGGCGCTTTCAGGGGCTTCTAGTGTAGCTGCTGAGACAGGTACATTTCTCCTTAATTATCGCCAAGGCACAAGTAAAAAGTGACTTACCTTCTGAAAAAAGTCTTCCCCACTTTTGCCTTTTCCTTCAGCAGCAGCTGTAAATAAAAATGTATACATTTAAAATAGTTTCATTTTTCAATCTATGTATTCAAAAAACTCTCGAGTATCAGGTATGAGAATATAAAGGTAAACAAGGTACCAGCCTTGTTTCCCTAAAGCTCAGTGCCTGTCGGTAGGCCTCATCTGTAATGCAAAATGGATACAGAATAAAATACTAATCCAATCAATCAGACATCTTTAGATAACTTCACACTCCATTTTCTTGTCTGAAAGCCTCACAAGTCTTAGATGAAAGTAATCTTGTTTTCTCATAGTCAAGGAACTACATACATGAACAAATGCAACTACCAGTAGAATCAGCTGTAGTGCTGTGAGCACCTCCTGTCTATAATCAGTCCCATGCGTGAGGTTGCCTTTTCAAGTGATGGCTCATCTGACAAGGCCTACTCAGAGCAATTTCAGTTTTATGCTTTGCAATGACTGTATAATCTACTTGGATTTCAGCTGGCATCACACACTACACTTTAACTCACTTCTTTATTCACATTTACAAAGAGAGAGACAAAACAACAAGGGAGTTAAAAAGTCTTGGTGAAGGTCCCAGACGACAAAATTTCACCTGAGATTAATGTGAAGGTCATTGCATTTGAACAATCGTTTTCATATCTGAATGGTAGCCTGTAAATAAAGGACAAATCCAGTTCTTTACGTGCAAAAGTTTTACGGTTCTGTGAACATTTTCTTTTTAATCTGTGGAGAGACAGGAACAAAGAGCTAAGGGCATCTTGCTTGCAATAGCATCAAATTGCACCTTTCAGAAGGCAAATACCAGGTCTCAGATTCAGGCACAGGGTGGAAGAGTTCCCTCCCTGCCCAGGACAGAGAAACAAGCAGGATCAAGAACTTCTGGAAATTGAAACCCAGAAGACTGTGGTACCCCAAACACCTAGTGGGCGATACCGTCAACGGGCCTGCCTGTAGGTGCACGAGTGTGTGTGTGTGTGTGTTTGTGTGTGTGTGTGTAACAAGGGCACTTGCTAAAATTATTAAAGACCCAGTAAGTGTGGCAGACATTCCGTTAAGTAGAGAATTCAAAATTCAAAGAAATCCTCTCTGCCCTCAAAAAGTAGTAAGTATTAACGTCTAAATTCTTTTGTCACCAACTTTAATTTCACAGTTAAATGTAAGATATCTTCTATAATTTTGTAAAAACGTGTATTTTTATTGACATGTTTTCATTTAAAAAACAGAGCAGAGTACATGTTTCTGTGATTTCCAAGGAGAGTTTGGGGAAAGGTATGAAAACAAGAGCTAGAAAGAAATAATAAATTAAAAACTGTATTCTAATATGTGGCAGCTAAATAGCCCCTCAATGATGTCTCGTTCTCATCCCTGGAACCTGTGAATATATTACCTTACATATGCAGAAGGCATTTTGCAGGTGTGATTAAATCAAGGGTCTGGCAGTGGGAAGTGTATCCTGAATTATTCAGGTGGACCCACTGTAATCACAAGGGGCCCTTTTAAGAAGGGAGCATGAAGGTCAGAGCCCAAGGAGGCAACGTGACAACAGAAGCAGAGGGAGAAAGAAGGACATGTGATGGCAAAAGGAGAGGGTCAGAGCATTAAAAGATACAGAGATGCTACACTGCTGACTTTGAAGGTGGACAAAGGGGTCACAAGCCAAGAAATATAGGCGCCCTCCAGAAGCTGGCAAAGGCAAGGAAATGGATTCTCCCCTACAGTCTTTGGGGGAAGTGCAGCCCTGCCAACACCTTGGTGTAGCCCAATGAAACACATTTCTGACTTCTGACCTCCAGAAGAGTAACAAAATAAATTTATGTTGCTGTAAGCCACTATACTTGTGATTTGTTACAGCAGCAAAAGGAAACGAACGCACAATTCCAATACCATTTTAACTGTACTCTTTGCACAATAACCACATCATCAACAGCATGAACTAAAGCACAGGAACCAATGTGAGCATTTGAGTCACACACTTCCACAGACAGATTCTTTGTAGTTAACTCTACAACTTATGATTTTCACTCCAACTCAGAAATATACCAAAAGTAAAGCTTTTGAAAGAACATAAAAAGCAATTTCGAACAACAACAAAATACACAAAGCTCACTCTTTCTAAATAAACTGGCAAACTTGGTTGGTCCTAGCCAGAGGGGCCAGGAAGATAAAAGGTCGGCACCCTAACCTAATGACACAAATGCCTTGGGGGCACTTCAACTCAGCTACCTCTTGGGCTGGCTTTATCTCTAAAGCCAAAAATAGCTTAAAGGCACCCCTGCCCGATGACACAATTGCTTGGCAATGAAAATTGCATACTAGGGCACAAAGATTGGAAAAAAAAATTCTAGTGACATCGAGGGAACTCTTCTTTAAAAAGAAATTTTAGAATCAAAGGTATTTTCAAAGGCCTATCAAGCAAGGCAGAAAAACACCCCTTTCACCCGCAGGGAACCTCTTCACAAATTAAAATTCATCAGTTTAAATTTCATAATACAATTAACGTTTTATTACAGAAACTTCCTTTAGACACTTATTTTGCTCATGACAAACGCATTATGTCACAACCTTGAAATGCCCCTTCATGCCAAGACCAGCTAAACAGACTTCATAGAATGGCCTTTCAATCCCTGGATGAACAAAACGGGGGGAACTTCCTTAGTTGGACCCAAATTATAATTATGTTCCCAGAAAAACATCTAAAACTTAACCGGAAACCTGTACCTTTAGCAACCTTATCATCTGAGGGGGAACAGGAGGGAGGGAGCCAGAGATGGCACACTCGTTGACACCAAAAATCTCTGGCTTTTTTCATTCCAAATGTTTATGCACAAGAAACTCAAAATCTGAGCCTGATTTTCCCCTAAATCCTGAGACATGTCCATTTCCCAAGCCCACAAAGACCTGGTAAAAGCCTCTGGTGGGACTCTTGGGTAGCCACTGTCTCCAGTGCAAACCGTGGTGAGTCTGTCATCAGTCCTTGCTGGGAGCAGGCTTACCTCATTCCCAGGTTGCTGGGTCTCCTGCACAGCTTTTACTGACTCCACCCAAACAAAGCTACCAAGGCCACAGAAGCCAATCAAGGGAGAGCAACATTTCACCAGAAGTATTATCTGCCCTCCCCAAGAAGGATCCTTCTGAGCTCAAATTTGAGAGTTCCATTCTCAAACTTACTCTAAATTCCTCAGTATTAAAATATCAACTACGCTTGAAGTAGTGAGAGACTGGGAGGGAGGAGGTTTGTGGAGTATCTCTTTCTCAGTATAAACTTAGGAATATAAGATGTTCATTCTACAGACCCAGAAAAGAAAGAGAAGTTCACTTTCATTCCACAAATATTTAAGTCCCACGCTGGTGACTCAAAATAGGCAATATAGACCTTCATTCAACTTACAACCTTGGCCAATATATTCAAAGCCACCCAACGAGTGAGATCAAGACAGAATTAAAATTCGGTTCTAGAAACAACTTTCCCTAAGATCTTTCCACATTCACAACTCTATCCAAATTAAACGTATTAGAAATTTAATTTAGCTATTCTTATTCTGGACAATGCACTAAAGAGCTAGTCATTTTACTCTTAACTCAACACTAGAGCTGGGTAGCTACTGTTACGACTAAAGAAGAAAGCGTGCTACCAGGGAGACCATTTGAGAGTTGGATTGCAAGAAAAAATAGGAGGTATGGTAATTTCTTGACCCAATGGTTTTCTTTTTATTATGTTTGGAGGGGGAAACATCACCTGTGGAATCAGCCAACCCATACTTGATGTCATGGCATTCCCTGACCTTTGAAGTCTGATTGTATTCTGTGGTAGAACAGTTCTATCGAGCCTTCATTCTTATACACTGATACACCCTCATCTTTTTTACTCACAGTAACATAAACACACACATAACGATTTAGCAGGCTTTTTCTAACTGTCTTTACAACATGACTTCTGCCTGATGTTCCAAAAGTTAATTGTTTGATTGTAAAAACCCTGGATTATTCCTGCCAATGAAAGCAACTGTCTTTATTTTCATGACACAGAACTCCAGGAATAAATTACTTCAATACTACTGAAACATGGCTTCATGGATTGTGCAGGTAAAGCATTTCATATTTTAAGCTGAACAATTCATTTTTTATGTTTATTATAATTTCTCCAATGCTTTACCCTATTTTATTTCATATTTTTGCTTCATAAGAAATATGGGATGGCAAAACCCATGGCCAATAAAAACAGCAAAAGTTGAAACAGGTGTAAACTATTACAGTCTCCCAAACTACAGGGAAAGTCTAGTTAATTACTGAATTAAAGATGGGGGAAAAAAGCTCGATTTTCAGTTCTTCGCAGGGCAAATGGAAACTTCTTTAAATTCATTATGAAATGCTTTTCCATAACATCTGATGCTTTCTTTACACAGCCAAATCTAAAAACACAAGAGCTATGTATTTCATATTTAAAATATAGTATGGAATATCTTTAAACATTCCTTTGAAAAGCAATGGGTTTTTTTCACCCTTGTGGAATTTGACCAAGACAAAAACCAAATTCAAATTACACAAACTAATTGAGAAATAACTCTTCAAATCTGTGAAGAGGCCATCTTGAACTTCAGTGTGGGGTGCAGCCGTTTTGCAAGAGGAGCTCTGGTCTGAAGCGCTGGAGGCGAGGCCTCTGCACGTAGCACCCTGTGAGCAACTGAAACTAGACGAAGCACTGAGGAAAGAAAAAAGCTGCCCCCTGCCTCCCCAGGAGACCCACCAAGACCAGCAGGTGCACAGGTGACTTATGGCCAGTATTTTGGACAGAACAGGTCAGGAGAGCAGGAGAGGAACAGGAAGACTACCCAGGATTAAATTAGATGAAATGATTTTGGAGGAGAGTTAATAAAAAGAGAACTGGAGAGGGCAGACAGCAGAAGCAAGAAGAACTACAATCCTGCAGCCTGTGGAACAAAAACCACATTCACAGAAAGATAGACAAGATGAAAAGGCAGAGGGCTATATACCAGATGAAGGAACAAGATAAAATCCCAGAAAAACAACTAAATGAAGTGCAGATAGGCAACCTTCCAGAAAAAGAATTCAGAATAATGATAGTGAAGATGATCCAGGACCTCGGAAAAAGAATGGAGGCAAAGATTGAGAAGATGCAAGAAATGTTTAACAAAGACCTAGAAGAATTAAAGAACAGAGATGAACAATACAATAACTGACATGAAAACTACACTAGAAGGAATCAATAGCAGAATAACTGAGGCAGAAGAACGTATAAGTGACCTGGAAGACAGAATGGTGGAATTCACTGCTGCGGAACAGACTAAAGAAAAAAGAAAGAAAAGAAATGAACACAGCCTAAGAGACCTCTGGGACAACATTAAACTCAACAACATTCGCACTATAGGGGTCCCAGAAGGAAAGAGAGAGAGAAAGGACCAGAGAAAATATTTGAAGAGATTATAGTTGAAAACTTCCCTAACATGGGAAAGGACATAGCCACCCAAGTCCAGGAAGCGCAGCGAGTCCCATACAAGATAAACCCAAGGAGAAACAGGTCGAGATACATAGTAAGCAAATTGGCAAAAATTAAAGACAAAGAAAAATTATTGAAAGCAGCAAGGGAAAAACAGCAAACAACATACAAGGGAACTCCCATAAGGTTAACAGCTGACTTCTCAGCAGAAACTCTACAAGCCAGAAGGGAGTGGCATGATATACTTAAAGTGATGAAAGGGAAGAACCTACAACCAAGATTACTCTACCCGGCAAGGATCTCATTCAGATTCGATGGAGAAATCAAAAGCTTTACAGAGAAGCAAAAGCTAAGAGAATTCAGCACCACCAAACCAGCTCTACAACAAATGCTAAAGGAACTTCTCTAAGTGGGAAACACAAGAGAAGAAAAGGACCTACAAAAACAAACCTAAAAAACTTAAGAAAATGGTCATAGGAACATACATATCGATAATTACCTTAAACCTGAATGGCTTAAATGCTCCAACCAAAAGACACAGGCTTGCTGAATGGATACAAAAACAAGACCCATATATATGCTGTCTACAAGAGACCCACTTCAGACCCAGGGACACATACAGACTGAAAGTGAGGGGATGGAAAAAGATACTCCATGCAAATGGAAATCAAAAGAAAGCTGGAGTAGCTATACTCATATCCAATAAAATAGACTTTAAAATAAAGAATGTTACAAGAGACAAGGAAGGACACTACATAATGATCAAGGGATCAACCCAAGAAGAAGATATAACAATTATAAATATATATGCACCCAACATAGGAGCACCTCAATACGTAAGGCAACTGCTAACAGCTATAAAAGAGGAAATCGACAGTAACACAATAATAGTGGAGGACTTTAACACCTCACTTACACCAATGGGCAGATCATCCAAACAGAAAATTAATAAGGAAACACAAGCTTTAAATGACACAATAGACCAGAGAGATTTAATGGATATTTATAGGACGTTCCATCCAAAAAGAGCAGATTACACTTTCTTCTCAAGTGTGCACTGAACATTCTCCAGGATAGATCACATCTTGGGTCACAAATCAAGCCTCAGTAAATTTAAGAAAACTGAAATCATATAAAGCATCTTTTCTGACCATAATGCTATAAGATTAGAAATGAATTATAGGGAAAAAACTGTAAAAAACACAAACACATGTAGGCTAAACAATACGTTACTAAATAACCAAGAGAACACTGAAGAAATCAAAGAGGAAATCAAAAAATACCTAGAGACAAATGACAATGCAAACACGATGATCCAAAACCTATGGGATGCAGAAAAAGCAGTTCTAAGAGGGAAGTTTACAGCTACACAAGCCTACCTCAAGAAACAAGAAAAATCTCAAATAAACAATCTAACCTTACACCTAAAGGAACTAGAGAAAGAAAAACAAACAAAACCCAAAGTTAGCAGAAGAAAAGAAATCATAAAGATCAGAGCAGAAATAAATGAAATAGAAACAAAGAAAACAATATCAAAGATCAATAAAACTAAAAGTTGGTTCTTTGAGAAGATAAACAAAATTGATAAACCATTAGCCAGACTCATCAAGAAAAAGAGGGAGAGGACTCAAATCAATAAAATTAGAAATGAAAAAGACGTTACAACAGACACCGCAGAAATACAAAGCATCCTAAGAGACTGCTACAAGCAACTCTATGCCAATAAAATGGACAACCTGGAAGAAATGGACAAATTCTTAGAAAGGTATAACCTTCCAAGACTGAACCAGGAAGAAATAGAAAATATGAACAGACCAATCGCAAGTAATGAAATTGAAACTGTGATTAAAAATCTTCCAACAAACAAAAGTCCAGGACCAGATGGCTTCACAGGTGAATTCTATCAAACATTTAGAGAAGAGCTAACACCCATCCTTCTCAAACTCTTCCAAAAAACTGCAGAAAAGGAACACTCCCAAACTCATTCTATGAGGCCACCATCACCCTGATACCAAAACCAGACAAAGATACTACAAAAAAAAAGAAAATTACAGACCAATATCACTAATGAATATAGATGCAAAAAATCCTCAACAAAATACTAGCAAACAGAATCCAACAACACATCAAAAGGATCATACACCACGATCAAGTGGGATTTATCCCAGGGATGCAAGGATTCTTCAATATATGCAAATCAATCAATGTGATACACCATATTAACAAACTGAAGAATAAAAACCGTATGATCATCTCAGTAGATGCAGAGAAAGCTTTTGACAAAATTCAACACCCATTTATGATAAAAACTCTCCAGAAAGTGGGCATAGAGGGAACCTACCTCAACATAATAAAGGCCATATATGACAAACCCACAGCAAACATCATTCTCAATGGTGAAAAACTGAAAGCATTTCCTCTAAGATCAGGAACGAGACAAGGATGTCCACTCTCACCACTATTATTCAACATAGTTTTGGAAGTCCTAGCCATGGCAATCAGAGACGAAAAAGAAATAAAAGGAATACAAATTGGAAAAGAAGAAGGAAAACCGTCACTGTTTGCAGATGACATGATACTATACATAGAGAATCCTAAAAATGCCACCAGAAAACTACTAGAGCTAATCAATGAATTTGGTAAAGTTGCAGGATACAAAATTAATGCCCAGAAATCTCTTGCATTCCTATACATTAATGATGACAAATCTGAAAGAGAAATTAAGGAAACACTCCCATTTACCACTGCAACAAAAAGAATAAAAAATACCTAGGAATAAACCTACCTAGGGAGACAAAAGACCTGTATGCAGAAAACTATAAGACACTGATGAAAGAAATTAAAGATGAAAGAAACAGTTGGAGAGATATACCATGTTCTTGGATTGGAAGAATCAATACTGTGAAAATTACTATACTACCCAAAGCAATCTACAGATTCAATGCAATCCCTATCAAATTACCAATGGCATTTTTTACAGAACTAGAACAAATCATCTTAAAATTTGTATGGAGACACAAAAGACCCCGAATAGCCAAAGCAGTCTTGAGGGAAAAAAACGGAGCGGGAGGAAACAGACTCCCTGACTTCAGACTATACTACAAAGCTACATTCATCAAGACAATATGGTACTGGCACAAAAACGTAAACATAGATCAATGGAACAAGATAGAAAGCCCAGAGATAAACCCATGCACCTATGGTCAACTAATCTATGACAAAGGAGGCAAAGATACACAATGGAGAAAAGACAGTCCCTTCAATAAGTAGTGCTGGGAAAACTGGACAGCTACATGTAAAAGAATGAAATTAGAACACTCCCTAACACCATACACAAAAATAAACTCAAAATGGATTCGATACCTAAATGTAAGACTGGACACTATAAAACTCTTAGAGGAAAACATAGGAAGAACACTCTTTGACATAAATCACAGCAAGATCTTTTCTGATCCACCTCCTAGAATAATGGAAATAAAAACAAAAATAAACAAATGGGACCTAATGAAACTTCAAAGCTTTTGCACAGCAAAGGAAACCATAAACAAGACAAAAAGACAACCCTCAGAATGGGAGAAAATATTTGCAAACGAATCAACGGACAAAGGATTAATCTCTAAAATATATAAACATTATTTATCTATTTGTTTGTTTGCTTGTTTTGTTTTTGGCTGCTTTGGGTCTTCGTTGCTTTCTCATGCAGCTCAATATTAAAGAAACAAACAACCCAATCCAAAAATGGGCAGAAGACCTAAATAGACATTTCTCCAAAGAAGACATAAAGATGGCCAAGAAGCACATGAAAAGCTGCTCAACATCACTAATTATTAGAGAAATGCAAATCAAAACTACAATGAGGTATCACCTCACACCAGTTAGAATGGGCATCATCAGAAAATCTACAAACAACAAATGCTGGTGAAGGTGCGGAAAAAAGGGAACCCTCTTGCACTGTTGGTGGGAATGTAAATTGATACAGCCACTATGGAGAACAGTATGGAGGCTCCTTAAAAACTAAAAATAGAACTACCATATGACCCAGCAATCCCACTACTGGGCACATACCCAGAGAAAATCTTAATTCAAAAAGACACATGCACCCCAGTGTTCATTTCAGCACTATTTACAATAGCCAGGTCATGGAAGCAACCTAAATGCCCATCAACAGACAAATGGATAAAGAAGTTGTGGTACATATATACAATGGAATGTTACTCAGCCATAAAAAGAACGAAATTGAGTCATTTGTTGAGACATGGATGGATCTAGAGACTGTCATACCAAGTGAGGTAAGTCAGAAAGAGAAAAACAAATATCGTATATTAACGCATGTATGTGGAACCTAGAAAAATGGTACAGATGAACCGGTTTGCAGGGCAGAAGTTGAGACACAGATGCAGAGAACAAAAGTATGGACACCAAGGGGGGAAAACCGCAGTGGGGTGGGGATGGTGGTGTGCTGAATTGGGCAATTGGGATTGACATGTATACACTGATTTGTATAAAATTGATGACTAATAAGAACCTGCAGTATAAAAAACAAACAAACAAAAAAAAAACTAATACTAAACTTTCTTTCGGTTATTTGTATGGAAATATGTTAATATAAATGTTTCAGACATTACATGAAATTTCTAAAAATCTTATATGTTCTGATATAATGTTATAAGTCATAATTCTAGTTATTACTTTAAAATATATATCTCACAAATGAGTAAAAAAAAAATAAGAATAAGAATCTAAAAAAAAAAAAATCTGTGAAGATTCAGGGCATTACTCCCTTTTTTTTCCCACACAACCCAACTGTAGCACATTTGCAACTAAGAAGATTGCTGCACCTTAAGTTCACCTGAAAGATAACTGTAACCATTTAGCTAGTTTGATTCTCCTGCAAAAATATTTTACTAACAACTTTTTAAAACATTCACTTATTGTATCGATGTAATCCATATGCTAAAAGAGCTTTACCATATATTTTATTTGTATATTACTGTTTTCAGTAAAGTTCCCTACAAGTCTACTGAAAGAAGAATCAGCAAAAGATGTAGAACGTGCAGTTCCTATATACTCCCAGAAAACTTGTGTTCAGCAATCATTATCTAACACTCTAGACTGGCATGCAAAGCTCTGAGAATTGATTGAAGAAATAGTGGACATTAAGTCAATTTATAAAGTTTCTTCAATTCTCAGTTAAAAACATTTAAATACTCCAGCCAACTGAAGAACATCTCCAAGTTTAAACTCCAGTAGTAAATAGTGTCATTTGAAGGTTGTATATCACAGGAAGTGGGAGGATGTTCAGACCTCACCATTCCTAAAACTCCCTACCTGCTTCCCAGAGTCAACTGAGAACAAAATCAAATTCACTCACCCTGAAAAAAAAAAAATCACGTATGCCTACAGAGAAACATCAAGAAACAGACAAAAATTAAATTTATCTTAACAGTGGCTGGATATTTAAGGATGGTTTTCCTCATCTTCTTATTTTTTCTTTAAATACTGTTTTATTTTTGCAGTTAAAAAAATTCCCATGTTCAAAAATGCAATAAATTGTGTACATTTGAGGGGGCTATAAAATAAGACGTACAAAATGATCAATTCTGTATTGAAGTATCATGTGTGCATATACATGTAATGTATAATGCTAGGGGAAAAAAAGACTTAAAGGATAAACAAAAAATATTAACAAGTGTTATTTGAGTGGTTGGATTATTGGGTCATTTATGGCTTCCTCCTTTGCATTTTTCATTTATTTATTTATTTGTTTGTTTGTTTTGGCTGCTTTGGGTCTTCGTTGCTTTCTCTAGTTGCAGCGAGTGGGGGCTACTCTTCGTTGCAGTGCGCGGGCTTCTCACTATGGTGGCTTCTCATTACAGAGCACAGGCTCTAGGTGCGTGGGCTTCAGTAGCTGGGGCACGCAGGCTCAGTAGTTGTGACTTGCGAGTTCTAGAGCACAGGCTCAGTAGTTGTGGTGCACAGGCTTCAGTAGTTGTGGCACACGTGCTCAGCAGTTGTGGCTTGTGGGCTCTAGCGTGCAGGCTCAGTAGTTGTGGCGCATGGGCTTAGCTGCTCCGCGGCATGTGGGATCTTCCCGGACCAGGGCTCGAAACTATATCCCCTGCATTGGCAGGCAGATGCTCAACCACTGTGCCACCAGCGAAGCCCTGCATTTTTCAGAATGCCTTTAAATAGTTTGAATAAATAGCTTTTAATAGCCTCCAATTAGGAAAAAAAAATCAGTTAAAATCATTTGAGGGCTTCCCTGGTGGCGCAGTGGTTGTGAGTCCGCCTGCCAATGCAGGGGACACGGGTTCGTGCCCCGGTCTGGGAAGATCCCACATGCCGCGGAGCGGCTGGGCCCGTGAGCCATGGCCGCTGAGCCTGCGCGTCCGGAGCCTGTGCTCCGCAACGGGAGAGGCCACAACAGTGAGAGGCCCGCATACCGCCAAAAAAAAAAAAAAAATCATTTGAAATACTTCTGCCTATTTGAGAATGAACCAAGTTTTTACCATTACTGGTTTGTCACAGCCTCATTTTCAGCCCACAGTGTAAGGCAATCTGGCAAAAGTCTAAAGGTCAAATGCAGACATAAGGTACCAAAGGAGACAAATCACTAATGTAACAGCAGAGACAGATAACAGTCCATAAAATCATGCCCAGTGTTGAACATCATACGCCTTAATCAACCTCGCACTATCTAGATTGAAATTCTGATTATGTGCAACTAACTCTGAGTAAAGAAGTTTTAACAACTTAATGCCTAGAGTAAGAAATTTCACAGCTGATAGAGTTACGGATGTGGAGAGCAAACTTATGGCTACCAGGGGGTAGAGGGGCGGGGACGGATAAATTGGAAGATTGCGATTGGCGTGTACACACTACTATATACAGAATGGATGGCTGAGGGGGACCTACTACTGTATAGCACAGGGAACTCTACTCGGTGCCTTGTGATGGCCTATATTGGGGGGCGGGGAGTCTGGAAAGGGATGGATACTGTATATGTATATGTATATGTATGGCTGATTCACTGTGCTGTACACCTGAGACTAACAAAACATTGTACATCAACTCCACTCCAATAAAAATTAAATATAATTTAAAAAGTGGATGGAATGCCAAGACAGAAAGAAACAGAGAGAGAGAGAAGGAAGGAAAGAGAGAGAAAGAAAGAGAGAAAGAAAGAGAAAACTTCATAGCTGAAAACACTAAACAATCCAATATTTGGAAAACCTCTGTGAGTCACATCCAAATTTCATAGCTAGCCAAAAGACAGAAAGAGATGCTCTCTAAAATGCATGAATCAAAAGGAGAACATTTTTACTATATAGTTCTCGTTATACATAAATTATACATTAAAAGAAGGCCATTTTTACTGAAAGGTCACATCAAATAAAACATGAAATAAAAAGGATAACACCTATTATATTTCTATGTTATATTTAGATTTACCACATTCTAAAAGGGCTCAATGGCTACGAGTTTGAAAGAAAAGAGATGGATCATCGATGATAATTTGAGCTAAGAGCATGAGCCACTTACACCAAAAATCCAAGACATCCACTGAGGCTTTTTTTTTTTTTTTCATTTCCCATCAAATTTTCAACAGAACTAATAGAAATGACATAGATAATGATGGGGTGAGGAGAGGAGTCCTGATCTCTTCTAACAATGAGGGCCACTGCTGCCTCTTTAAAGTTTCTACCTGCTAACTCTAACAATTAAGTCCTAGCCAGACTACACGTCTCAAAATTCAGATTTCAGGGGATTTTTTTTTTCCACGTTAAATCTCTCAGTGCAATAAACCTCTGCTAATATTCCAGTGCTGGGGACAATCTAAGCTGGTGGTGGCCCTGCCACACTCAGGGCACAGCAGGAGGCTGGAGCAAGGCCAGCGTTCTGTAATCTACAGGCTATATAGTTTCAGAAAGCATCTGTTGCTGTCAAACGTAAGAAAACAAATATTCACCAAAATCTGAGAACATCTAAATTACATTATTCATTGCTTCAAGCTAACTTGAACTCTTCAAGAAACTCTGGCTAAGAGTTTATTCAGACTTCAAATTTATTGGCCTGCAATGAAGACTTCCTTGTGGGCTAATGACCCTGACATACATCCATGGACTTTGAGTCCAACTGATTAACAGAAACTTTGGTCGTGTCAAATGTCTTGTGTTCACACCCTATTTCTTCATACATAAGCAACCGCTGAAGCACCATTTAGTTTGGCCTGTGGTCACAAACACTATTTGACAACTTTGGAGTTTTTACATAATATTAGTTTTTTATTTAAAGCAACACTCTTCTAGCTTTATGAAAAGCTAAAGGATATTCCTGACCTTTATATAGCTTATGGATCTTACCATTGAGCTGTGCTGTCTAAAATGATAACCAATGGCTGCTGTGGCTACTGAGTGCTTGAAATATGGCTAGTCTGAACCAGATGTGCTGAAAGAATAAACACAGTGGATTTCAAAGACAGTACAAAAGAAAGTAAAACCTCATTAATAATTTTTGATTATATGTTGAAATGATACCATTTTCATATATTGGATTAAAGAAAACTATATTAAAATTAACCTCACCTGTTTTGTTTCTTTCTCGTGTGGTTGTAAGATTTTAAATTACACTGTGGTTCGCATTACATTTCCATGTCACTGTGTTACTATAGGGGATAATAACTTTGCTACTACCCAAAGGCGGTTGCAAAGATTCAAGTAGAGAGCATAGTGACAGGTCCGAAGGACCAAAAACAAGGAATACTTCCAAAGAGAAGGAGTCAGCAGCTTGAAATCCAAGCTGTATCTGTCTTAAACCCCTGGGAACATTTTGAGGGAAAAAGAAAAAGGTTGCCTGGTGTTTGTGGGGGTGCTGGGAGGGTTAAGGAATTAGAGTAGCTTGAATAAAATATGTAACATTAATAACCATTTCCTTAATATCCAGCTTTGGCCCAACCCAAAACTATTTAAGAGTTTATGTGGATGGTTATTTAACAGAATGACGTTTATATTTCTTTTGTGTTTGTAATAACATGGCAATGGAGCAAGCCAACTTGTTTTAAATCAGAACCAAATGTGTTCCAGGCATGTTTAAAGTTCAGGTTATGTGCAGAAATCGGATACAGGGCAATCTGTTTGCTATTCTCCTCCACCAAAATGGGTGCAGGGGTGGGAGGAGGCAAAGATGTGCTTCCTTACATCAGGGCTACTCCAATTCATCTTAACGCTGAAAGACTCATTTACTGATTCATTTAAACAATACTTATTTAGCACCTGAGGCATATAAAGAGGAGATCAACGCTGTGGAGTCAGAGAAAACTAGGTTCACCTCTAGGTTTGCCACTGACTAGCAGTATAACTCCAAGTGATTGAGCCTCCCAAAGGCTCTATTTTCACCTCCAAAAATGCAAATAGGCACTCTATAAGAATTTAATAAATGGAAACCTGCAACTTTGACCTCAAAGAACTTATGGTCTTACCTGTAAGTTCTTTGAAGTTAGTAATTTAACATGACAAGACTCTGAAAGGTTGAACATCATATGGGAGTCACAGGTAACAGGAATTCAAAGTATGGACATGGTAGGGAGCTTCTGAGCTGACTGCTTAACATGGGAAAGGACTGAGACGTGGGGAGATGTGGAAAGTAAAATCTGGTCAGGGAGAATGCTGTGAATACCCATGTCTGTCAAAAACTTTAGTTTCCCTTTTATGTGCCTCAGAGCACTTAAAATAGCCCCTCTTACTAAAAGGAGCTGTAGGTGCAGGACAGCAGAGAGGAAGGACAGCAGTGACTGGGGGCAGGAATTCCTTAAGTCAGCTCACAGTGATGCTCCTGAGGAAGCACCACTCCTCAGAGGCGCATTCGGAAATACGTGGGTGTTTTCTGTCGTCACAGGATGGGGCACTGGTGCAGACATTTAGCATCCATCCAGGGTAGTCACAAAGAATCCAGCTCGATAAAGAAGTGTCCTACCCATTAACGCCAAGACCCTTAGCTGAGCAATACTGGTAAGGGTGTTTCTTTTTCAAATGTTCTTTTTTTCAGTAAATGATCTAAATAGTGCATATCTATGCCTCTTCTCCTTTCTATACTGTCAGTGACTTAGACTTACTCAAGGACCATGCACTGCCATGAAAACCGTTCCTATTTAGGGTTAGAATTTCCTCCTAGGTGCTCCACAAGTGTGGTTCTAATGCATGATATTCTAATTCAGGACCTTAGCTGAGGTACTGCTCTACGTGGTGGGGACTGCACTGTGATAAGACGGCCATAGAGCAGTTATTTACCTTGAAATGTATATCAGCGTACAAGGTCACTCCCCAGTTCGCAAGGACCACCAGTCAACAAATCCCACCAATGCAAAATGTTTTAGTGCCTCACTCGAAAATATGAACAAGAGCAAAACAAAATGACAGAAGGAGGAGGGGGAAGAGGAGATGAAGGGGAAGGAGAAGAAGGAAAAAGAAGAGGAGGATGGAGAAAGGGGGAGAGGAGGAGAGGAGGAAAGGAGAACAGGGAAGGAGGATGTGGGGAGGAAGAGAAAGACGAAGGACGAGGTGACAGTAAGGAAGGACAGGGTAGGGAACAGGGGAAGACAGAGGAAGGAGAAGGGGGATTTTTTTAAACCTACAGTATTATAAGGAGAAGAAAAACTACCGCATTCCAAAAAATGGGATACTATTTTTAAAAGAAAAATGTTTACAATATTTTTTTGTAATTGAATCTTGTAAAATTTTGTAATTGAATCTTGTAAAATTTTGTAAAAGAATCTTGTAATTCTTACAATTACAAGAAAAAACCTTGTAAACTAAAAATAAAACAAAAATAACACAACAGTATCCAAAATTTGGAAAATTTTTAAAATCTCCCAGAAAGGAGAACAAGAGGACACACGTATGTAAAATAAAGGAGGAAAGATAACTTTTTTTTTTTAAGTTCAATCCAAGAGTCCAAAACCAACTAACCAAATTTCCAGAAAGAAAGAAAACAGATAGACTATAAACTGGATAGGGGATTCCCTGGTGGAGCAGTGGTTAAGAACCTGCCTGCCAATGCAGGGGACACGGGTTCGAGCCCTGGTCTGGGAAGATCCCACATGCCGCGGAGCAACTACGCCCATGTGCCACCACTACTGAGCCTGCATTCTAGAGCCCACGAGCCACAACTACTGAGCCCACATGCCACAACTACTGAAGCACGGCAGAGCCCGTGCTCCTCAACAAGAGAAGCCACTGCAATGAGAAGCCCACGCACTGCAACAAAGAGTAGTCCCCACTCGCCGCAACTAGAGAAAGCCCACGCACAGCAACGAAGACCCAACGCAGCCAAAAAAAAAAAAATATATATATATATATATATATACACACATATATATAAACTGGATAGAAAATATCAAAGAAATATACCAGAAAATTTCCAGAATTAAAATGTTTCTATATTGATAAAGCAAACTAAGTATCTAAGCTGATATGAATGAATGAAAAAATACCCTTATCAAGGCACAGCCTACTGAAATTTCACGCCTGAACTAAAAGCATCTTAAAATCTTCCAGAGAGACTATAACAAGTCATAGGCAATTACAATAGTATCATCATTCATGCTATAGAAAGCTACATTATAATAAAGTAAAGCCTTAAATTCTAAGGGAAAATGATTTTCAACCCAAAATTCTTTATATGGCTAAAATTTCAGTCAAGCAGAAGGAAACAGTGACATTTTCAGGCATGCGAAGTTGAAAAAAAAATTACTTCCCTACTACTTCCTGGCACTATTCGAAGTTGCATGCTACCAAAATGAGGAACTGAGTCAAGGAAGTGAGAGACTTTCCTGAATACAGACAACTGAGAGTTAAAGACAGAAAAGAGGGGGGAAAAAAAGAATTTCCAGGATGGAAGCAGAAAACATTCCTCAGATGGTAAGGGCATCCCAAGATGACAGCTGTACAGCCAGCCCAGGAGGCAAATGGCAAAGGCTGGATCATGACAACCAACTTCAGACAGAAGATTTATCAGGGGAAAAAAAAAAGGAACTAATTATCTGACATCTTGACCATGGAGAAAACTATATTGAGAGGATACAGAGATTGTGGAAAGAACCTGTGATAAGTATAAAAATATTAAGCTCAAGGAAAAAAACAAGGCAATTGTTAACTCCAGGGAAAACAAAATTCTGTCAAAAAAGGAAATGAAATCTTTGTATATTCCTGGGCTTGGCAGGGAACAGCAAGAGCATACATAATATAAACACTGAATATTGAATACTGATTTAACCAAAACTTATGATTTAACTTTATTGGGAAGAGAAGGGAGGAGAAAAGTGAACAACTAAATCCTTTCTACCACACAAGAGTACAGCAGAATATGTATGAAAGAAATGAATCAAGAGAAAGCGATAAGAATAGATTATTTAGAAAATGGAGAAACAATACTAGGAGAAACAGCTCAAAGAGTAAAAAGTGGCTTCATCTAAGGAACAGAACATGGTGTTGTAGATAGGGGTACTATGATTTTTTAATAAGCCTTTTTATACAATTTCATTTTTAAACCCTATGTATGTATTGTTTGATGATCATTTTTAATATCCTGGCCAATTTCAGTACTCTGGCCACAGAAAGAACATAATGGACAAGTGTGAAAATCTGGCCTAAGGCCATTACAACTACACTTGCTAAGTACAAAGTCGACCTAATGTTCTTCCATGATTTGTAAAGATAGTAATTATGCTTTTGCTTAATTTTTTTTATCTTGACCTCATAGTATTTATACTGACATCTTATTTTAAAAGATTCTGGTTAAAGTTGAGTGGTTTAAGTATCAGACAATGAAACAACAGCAGCAAAAAGAAAATGTTACTTTTTCACTGCAGCCTTCAAGACAGCAGTAGCAGGAATTCCCTGGTGGTCCAGCAGTTAGGGTTCCGTGCTTCCACTGGAGGAGGCACAGGTTCGATCCCTGGTTGGGAAACAAAGATCCTGCATGCTGCGTGGCGCAGCCAAAAAAAAAAAAAACAAAGACAGCAGTAGCAAGGCTTCTTGCAAGTGGGTTCCGCTTTCCCACCTCCCCAGAGTGGGACTGGGCAGCACCACACTAGGAATGTCAGGGGACAAAGGTGGCATTAAGTGAACCACTCAAGGGGCAACAGACTGGAGGAGCCCTTTTGCCTTGAAGTCTTCTTGGCAGTGCAGAATCCAGTGGGAAGACAGAGCAGAAAACGGCGAGCCAAATGGAAAGGCAGTGGGGCAGACGACGCCCGCAGCAGTCAAAAAACAAGACAGGTCTTTGCACATAACGGACAGATCTGAACGTATCTGAAGATCATTAAGAACAATTACACAGGCCTACCCAATATTGGTGATGCTTCATATTACTTATGCACTAAATCGAGTACTAAATGAGTGTCTAGCTGTCCACTTTTCTATGACTTTAGAAATTGTACCAACAGAATGTCGTTGTCCTCCCACTCTAATAACTATTACGGAAGATTGTCATCTTCACTACAAGGAGGACTCCACCTCTGTCAATGTACCATCTATATACTTTCACTTGCTCCACAAAAGTAACCCGTGAACTACCAAATGGACAATTAATTCACATGGTCTTTCCATAATCTTTTAAGTTGTCGATACATTTAACTATATCACAAAATTTACCTTTTTTTCACTGGATGCTCCCACTAGCTCAAATAATCTGCTGAAGCAAACAAACCAACTGGACAATGGCTTTCTAATATTCCAGTGGACTGTAGTTATATCAACTCAAAGACACACGGGGGAGACGGGTGCTCATGGAAAAAAATCATATTCGTGGGCCCTACCCTCAGATCCCAGTGAATCTTAATCATTGCGGGGGCCTGGGAATCTGAATTTTTATGAACACATCAGATAATTCTCACACACAGTTAAGTCTCGAGCACTGAGACACTGCCAAAATCACGTGGTGATGTCAGTGCTTTTCTTTCCAAACTCTCAGTCAAATTGGTTTTCTATCATCCTAGCCAGCTGCCCATCGCCATCCACTGCACTTTTCACATGAACCCCAGGGCTACAGAGAAATACAATTATTCTGAGGCAAGTAAAGGATTTAAATCTGACAACCTAAGTCATTCTCGGCATTAAGGCCACGCCAGTGCTCTGGATATGCAGCCTAATTCACTACAGCCTCGAGAAGCTTTCTGGGCTAACTAAAGGATGGTAGAAGCAGTCACAGACTTGCATGTTACTGTGAAAACTGCTTCCAGCCTTTTCTCAACTTGCTCTACTCAAG
The DNA here is from genome assembly GCF_005190385.1 of Monodon monoceros. Classification (NCBI taxonomy): domain Eukaryota; kingdom Metazoa; phylum Chordata; class Mammalia; order Artiodactyla; family Monodontidae; genus Monodon; species Monodon monoceros. Next base: position 10,371,768 of record NW_021703781.1, on the reverse strand, counting down.
GCCTGTTGAGCCAACACTGCCTCACACTGTATCTCATTAGAAGAGGTCTCAAGTGCTAATATAATCAGCAGGTGTTCAGTAGGCCTGGAGAACGTTTTCCTCCACTCAAGAGGACTGGGTCTATAATCTACAGGTTTATGGAACGAGTTCAGATATGCAAGACAGCAAAGGAAGTCATTCAGAGAGGATCTGACCTACGACCCCACCAGGTCCTTCCTCCACAGCCAGCTGCACAATTCCACCTTCTGTAAAACGTGGCTTTGCATAATCAAGTTACTACAGATCAAGACATCCTCATTCGGAACGCCTAGGAAAACATTTAGGGGAGCTCTCATTTCTTAAACTCAGCAGTTTGCTGCCGATAAATCACAAGCCTGTTTTTAGGAAATTAAGCAGGTGCCCTCCTCTCAAGACATTTAGTCTGAAAAAAGATAAACTCTTTGAGGGCTAAGCCATCAATTCTCATCTCTGAAAAGAATCATTTGTTTTTGTTAAAGCTGATCGAAATCTAACATCTGATTATAATTTATTCCATTTAAAGGCCTTGGTTGGTTAACATGAATTCATTTTTCATCAGTAGGCAGAAAACTACCTTTAAATGTGGTTTTCATCTCAAACAATGCTTGAGGAGTAATTTTAAGGTAATAGTCTTTGGCCTAGGATAAAAGTTATAACCGATATCGTTACCTCGATTTCCTTTCATAAAATATGTGTGTATATTTATGATGCAAACATGGTGGTCATATTTTAAGCCATAGCTTTATTCTTTTTCCCAGAATTGTAACTTTGGTTAAGGATCACATTCTATCTCAATTAAAATTAATCTGCTGTAATAGCAATGTGGGCCTGGATGTATTCATTTTCTTCTATCTTCTCAGCAGCTTTTTGTACTCTGTTTACTTTAGGAAGTTTAAACTCATTTTTCTTAAGTTCAAGGAACTTAAATGTCTCAGGCCTTGATTATTCACCAGTCTCAAAATATTCAAGCTTTTCTGAAAAGGTAATGAAAATTTCGTTGCCAGCCCTGGGTTGACAGTTGGCAATGCTCTGTCAAGCTCTGGGTGTTCATGCTTAAAGCACCTATCCTGAAACATGAAGTGTAAAATACTCTAGATTATCTTTCTGATTTTGCTAAATCTGTTTAGGTTAATTTCAGAATGGTTTGAAAATAAATTCTTGATATAGATATAAGGGGTCAGATGTAATACCTGCATCCATACTTTTTTTTAAATGGTGTATTTTCCCAGAGAATTTAAAGATTTTATCTCAAGGTTTTATAATTTCTAAAACTATGTTATAATAACCATAAAGTTCAGTAATATCGTGAGCGTCAGTAAGAATATAGTGCTTGCAGAGTGAAGTATAAATTCACATAATCATTTCGGAAAGTAATTTGGTTTACATAAAGAATAATTGTAGGGCTTGCCTGGTGGCACAGTGGTTAAGGATCGGCCTGCCAATGTAGGGGACACGGGTTCGAGCCCTGGTCCGGGAAGATCCCACATGCCGCGGAGCAACGAAGCCCGTGCACCACAACTACTGAGCCTACGCTCTAGAGCCCGCGAGCCACAACTACTGAGCCCACACGCCCCAACTACTGACGCCCATGTGCCTAGAGCCCGTGCTCCACAACAAGAGAAGCCACCGCGATGAGAAGCCCGCGCTCCGCCACAAAGAGTAGCACCCGCTCACTGCAACTACAGAAAGCCCAGGCGTAGCAACAAAGACCCAGTGCAGCAATCAATAAATAAATTTATTTTTTTAAAAAAAAAGAATTGTTAGTCTATTTCTAGGAGACTAGGTCCTAAGAATATAACCCAAAACGTGAAATAGAGAAGAAAAACTATCAGCACAAATGTGTTCATTTTAGTAATATTTAAAATAAGCAAAAGGCATGGCAAAAGCAATATGAGAATTAAGAAAATTTAGATATAGGCACTTATTCAAACATTTTAAAGTTATTTGAAAAGATGGTTTTGATGATTTGCAAAAGGTGAAGCAGTAAAGAAACAATGATTATAATAAACTATCCAGTAAAAATAAAACTTTTAAATAGGCATGATTTTTAAATGGGTCATAAAATTGTATGTGAAATATGATTACAACTATTATTTTTTAAATATACACACAAAAACTAGGGATGTTCATCAAAAGGCCAAAATGTGTATGCTATGAAAGAACATGATTACTATATTATAGTATTATTTTTTTCCATTTCCCAATTTTTCTTGGGCTACAGCTGCAGTACTCTGAAAATGACCCCAAAAAAGTATAGACACACACATACCTAAAAGTAAAAACCACTTAAGAGTTTTTATCATAAGTCTAATCATTTTCAAAATTATCTCCTTTGAAAAAATAAGAACTTTATGAATTTGTATTAACTCATATATCTAACTAAACCCAGTAAAGCCTGTATTTACAAAGGCTATTTAAGATTAACGACGTCAAGCAGAGGGATAAACTAGGAGACCGGGACTGACATATACACACTACTATATATAAAACAGGTAAGTACTAAGGACCTACTATATGGCACAAGGAACTCTACTCAGTACTGTAATGGCCTATATGGGAAAAGAATCTAAAGAAGAGTGGATATACGTATATGTATAACCGGTTCACTTTACTGTACAGCAGAAACTAGCATAACATTGTCAATCAACTATACTCCCATTAAAAAAAAAAAGGTTAACAAAGTCAAAACAAATGTACCAAACAGTACATCTTGCCCAAATTCTTCAAAAGTCTACCCAAGCTGGAATGCCTGCCTTCTAGTAGGTGCTGCCAAGCTCCTCCCACTGTTGTGAGGTAGAGACAGCCTCCACCTTCCCATTCCCTGGTCCTGATTCCACACAGACTCTTCCCCTATACAAGGCAGTCAGCTTAACTGTACCTGCTCAGCGTCTATAAACAGAACTCTACAGCTGTGGGGCTTCCAAATAAGCACGTTTTACGAGCGCAAATCACGAGCCAACAAAAACGGTTTTGAAAAATGGGGTGCTATGTTACATGCCTGTTATAGCAGCAAAGGCTGAGCGTCAACTTCTCAAAATAGCGCTGCTGTTCACACCAAGAGAAACCCCCCCTCACACTCACGAGCAGAGACAATGAGGGCCAAGGGAAGAGCAAAGAGTTCACCTCCAGCACTGAAGAAAGAATATCTCGAGCTTCAGTGGATGCATCTTGAAGCAATTCGTAACCAATCTTTGCCCAAAGAACGTCTCAAAGCGCAAGGAATCACAAAACAGAAGTGCGGGTGTTCCTTCCCATCCCTGTTCTACTAGATTTTGCGAAAGACAATCAAAATTGCATTGGTTCAAGCAAGAATGCTCTCTGGGAGGCACTCAAGTGGCTACAGTGTATGAAGAAATATTCCCATCAGAAAAAAAAGTCTCCTGTACTTGTCACCGTCCTGCCCCTGAAATGCAGGGAAACTGGTCTCAGATTTTTTAAATGGAGATGCTCCTTGGTCAAGCAATCCACACTGATCTGCTACTGTGTCCTTCCCTCTTCCAGGTGGAAATGATGGGAGAAGAAGAGGACAGGTAAGTAAGAGAAAATTAAGAAGAATTGTTTAAAAATTATTTGAAGGACTTACAGTTAGGAAGAAAATCAACATCACTGGAGACTATTCTCTAAAGACAGTTGATACTGACCAGGATTCTTGGTCTTCCCCAATCAACAGAAATTGCCTAGAGGCCAGACAAGAAATTCAGGCAAGGCTTTATTGGGGCTTTCCCTGTCTGCTCAACAGTTACAGACGCGCCCCCAAAGTTAACCTGGTTCCTTCCCTTTCTAGGCTCTCCACCTCCATTTTTTTTTTAGTATTTATTTATTTATTTGGTTGCACCGGGTCTTAGTTGCACCAGGCGGGCTCCTTAGTTGTGGCATGAGAACTCCTAGTTGCAGCATGCATGTGGGATCTAGTTCCCTGGCCAGGGATCAAACCCGGGCCCCCTGCATTGGGAGCATGCAGTCTTAACTACTGTGCCACCAGGGAAGTCCCTGTAGGCCCTTTAATGGCTATTGTTGTTGTTCTCCTTTTTAGCCCTTGTTTATTTAACCTTTTGATTGAGTTTGTGTCTTCTAGGCTGCAACAGTTTGAAGCAAGGCTCATGATGGCTCAAGGAACTCAATCCATTCCAGCAGAGGGTGGCCCAGGTCCCTATAGGTCCTTGGAACAGTTAGCAAGGGACTTCTACACCTCTAGGGTAGGCTAGGGTCTGTGGCCCCTGTCCAGCAGAAAGAAGTTTCAGAAGAAGAGACCTTCGGTCCCTTACCCCTTAAGAATAAGGGTGTAGAGTCTCTCGGGGGAGAATGAGACAGGCTGGGACCTGGAACCCTTTGCTGCAGTGCTTGCACCTGGATGAACCTCTCCTTCCGCAACAAAATACAAAGAAACTGTAAGCGACTAAAAATAACCACACGCATGCCAGCAAATTCTGGACGAAAGATACAAAAAGACCAAAAACCTCAACGGCCACTTCCGAGGAGCTGGGAGCAAAAGCAGGGAACTGGGAACAAAATACAAAGAAACTGTAAGCGACTAAAAATAACCACATGCATGCCGGCAAATTCTGGACGAAAGATACAAAAAGACCAAAAAACCTCAACTGCCACTTCCGAAGAGCTGGGAGCAAAAGCAGGGAACTGCGCTCGCCCCCTGCACACACCACCACCAGAGGGGTGGGCAGACCACCTAAGCAGCCCCTCCAGCCATACCCCCGGACACGCCCCTACCACCCCATACAAGGAACAAGCTGGTCCCCCCGAAGGTGGGGACACGCAAGGGAGACTCGCTCCCCCCTGCTGCAGCAGGGGACCCAATAAAGCCTTGCCTGAATTTCCTGTCTGGCCTCTGATCAATTTCTATTGACTGGGGAAGGCCAAGAACCCTGGTCGGTATCAAGTGACTCAAAATCTAACTGTCCCCAACTTTCTCCACCATCTTCCCCCCAGCCCTCACCAAAGAAAAAAAATGAACAATGACAAAAAAGAGAGCAAAGAATATTATCCCAAACTAATAGCCATATGTGGAATACTGCGTGTATTTCTCATCATGACACCTGAAGAAAGGACTGTGTCCAGATAAGACCAATTAATATAATGAACAAGATATTTATTAGAGACTACTTATCCTCTAACAAAGTTTTCTGTGGAAACTTTCATTCTAGGGAGGAGAAGTTGAGAACATCATAAAATCTCATCTATAAAATTATAAAAGGTATGCAGAAAATACGAAGGTTTGTCACATTCTGGGAAATATACTCTATGTATTCTAGAAATACATGCACCACCACCTCATCTTGAAAAACACTGCTAAGCACTACTTTACATGCGGTTAGCAAACCTATGAAACTTGGTGGCAGACCTGAGAAACAGAACTAGGTGCGAAAAGGATTCAGAGCAATTCATTCACTCCACAGTCCACAAGGAGAGAGTGTGTTTTGAGAAGCTGGGGGTCCACGGGGTCAAAAAGCAGACAGCTCGACTCCTGAGGACACATCAGCCTTTCTGAGATAACTCTAGGTGCCTCATATTCAGAGAACCGGCATCTTCTTGCTGCATCTTACAACCTCCGTACCAGTTCAGCTTACCTTCCCATTCTCTTCACTCTGCAACAACAGGTAAAAGGAATCTGCTTTTCAGTCTCACCAAGGGAAGAGGCCCCCAAGTCACACTCACACTGGGTTTAATCCTTCCCAGCATTTCTTATCTTCTTACAACTCAACAGCACCTAAAGCAATGTGAACAAGCACGTGTGTGTGTGGCACCTTCAGGGAACAGGATGTGAAGCAGATGTGAAGCTATGAAATGAGGAGCCAGATGTGATGAATGAATGAAAGCATATTTCCCAAAACCAGGGAGTGTCTGTTTAGATCTTTGAGGGAAGGCAGAAGTGCACTAGTAGAAAGGATTAGTAGACTGGAAAGGGCAAGCGAGCACTTATGGTCAAAGGTCAGTTTCTCAAAGGCAAAATTCTTCTACGTCTTTTTTCAAGTAAACTATTTCCCACTGATTCCTGAACATGGGCATTGGTTATACTCTACACTTCTGCATAATCTCATTTTATTTCTGGGATCATCTGCCAGGCAGTTGCCTTTTTTTCAATGGGCAATCTAAAGAGCCTATAAAACTACAAGGGATTGAGAACAATGGGAAAGAAACTTAAATGCTCAGAGACAGGAGTCACTTTTATTAGAGAAATTTGGAGCGCTTTCAGTTAGGCTGTAGGTTTGCCGTGAAAGGAGTTTTAAGTCTGTTATGATTCCCAAGCCCCTCGCTTTCAGATAAGAGGGAAATACGCTCATTCCCCAAAGCATCCATCTTCACAAGAAATTCAAGTACCATAAGTATCCCAGCCATTCTCAATGCACACTACGTTTCTTGGCAGCAACTAGAACTGAAAGCAGCAAAATTCTTTAATTACAGAGAAATTTTAAGAGATGCTCTAAAACAGGGAGGGATTTGTTTTTAACAGACTTCCTTATAATGAGTCATTTCATAGATAGAAGGCTCCAGGCTGAGAGCCAAGAAGCAGCAGACACAACTCCTCAGCACAAGCAGGCCGTTTACATCCAATCTGGTCGGAGATGTCGAAGTCCTGCTTCCAGCCAAGGCCAGGCTGAACATCACCAGGGCGAGGGATAAGCACTGCGTCCTTAGTCAGCAACTCCCTGGTTTGGGAAGCTGTGTATGAAAGATGGATTTCTCCTTAGTCAAAACAGCTCCAAACTCCTCTACAACGAGTTTTCCGCTCCACGTTCAATCCTCTGACATTAAGTGTAGCACAGATAAAATAGCATACCATCCATCAACCCACTGGGCTGATGGTTGCTTATTGTTAATTCCACAGGAATAAATAAAATTTTAGATTTTCTGGAAATAGTTGCCAGTGGGCAAGGATGGAAACAAAGCCGTACACGACGTGATAATGAAAAGTTCCTCATTAGCTCGACGGTGCGCCCACCGAACGACTCTGAGCAAGATGACTTAACCTCCCCCACGTGAAAAGGGGGCAAAAAGAGTTCCCAGCCCTATGTTTTTAATTGGATTCTCCCAGAAGCAGACTCTGTGACAAGCAGCTGAGTGAAAGTCATGTATGCAGAAGCTGATCCCAGGGGTCGCTGGAAGGGGGAAGGGAAAGACAGCAAAGGAGGAAGCTGGTCCAGGTGTGTGAGCAGGGCCCTCTGCCGGCCTCAGGGCCAGTTCCGCAGGGAACCTCTCAGGGCTGCCCCTCAAGGGGCTTGGAGGCAGACATTCACCACCCCCAATTCTAGCCTGTCACTGGTGGAGGGCAGCTTCTGCTCTGAGAAAACTCCTCGGGCTGCAGGGCCCTCAGGCAGGAGTCACAGGCTGGAGGAACAACTCATCAAAGGGTTTTTAGCGCTGGAATTCCAGGCTCCCCGGAAAACCCTCAGGTGCAAGCAAACTAAGACAACTGGTCACCCTACCTGGTGCTCCAGTGGCGAGGGGTAGGGGCACAGCACTGCCAGCGTCTGCTCAGCCGTCCAACGTCACGAGGGTCAGATGTGCTCCGCCAGGCAGAGCACGCAGCCCGGGGTGTAGCACTCAGAGTGGGATGTTAGCTACTTCTGCGTATTCAAAGCAGCGTTAAGAGTCACAGGATCCGCTCTTCCCACACAGAACACACGTGGGGCCCGTGCCCTCTGGAGCTGGGTCCGCTGGACACCACTGCTCAGGCTGCCAGGCCCTGCCTGCTTAGGTGGCTCCAGAGTAACACAAAGGAGAGCCTCCGATACAAGAAATGCCCTTCTTACCTGCTCTGTCTCTGATGTGGAGCAGAGAAGCTCAGCTTGAAATTCAAGCTAGACATAAAGGAGAACTGAAGGTGTCACACCAATAGGAGCAGCTCTCCTAATCAACCTGCACATCTCCATCGCTCTCCCCGTCCTTCTGCGAGACGAAGGGACCCACACACTGGAGGGCCCTGAACCCTCGAGGCTGATGAGATACACGCGTGCACCCTGGGCACCTCCGCTCCCATCAACTCTGCTGTCTGTTACCAAGACCCAGCTGTATTTGTTCCCAAATGTCCGTCAAATAAATAATCCTAAAAAAATGTGACTGCTTCTAATCCCTCATATTCAGAAAAGGCCTTGGCCCTGTAACAACAACAAAAAAAATGTAAATGGATATTCATATTTTAAGGGTATAATACAATATTTATAATGTGTGTATTTTTTGATGATTTCCCCAATTATCCAAGTTTATTTGGTTTCAATCACTTTGGAAAAGCACTTTTTTTTAAAAAAAAAAGGCAAATTTCTTCTCTTTTTTAATTTTTTAAAAATTTATCTATTTTTTGGGGTACATTGGGTCTTAGTTGCAGCATGCGGGGTCTTCACTGAGGCGTGCGGGATCCGGCACGTTGGCTTCTCTCTAGTTGTGGCATGCAGGTTTTCTCTCTCTAGTTGTGGCGCTCGGGCTCCAGAGCACGTGGACTCTGTAGTTTGCAGCGCCTCTCATTGAGGCGCGCGAGCTCAGTAGTAGTGGCGCGCGGGCTTAGTTGCCCCAAGGCATGTGGGATCTTAGTTCCCTGACCAGGGATCGAACTCACGGCCCCTGCCTTGGAAGGTGGATTCCTTACCACTGGACCACCAGGGAAGTCCCTGGGAAAGCCCTTCTACTGTATAGAACCACTTCTCTAGGTAGTATATGTGGGGTGGCTGGGGAGTCTCTTCAAAGATGGCTTCTCAAACAATCTAGAGGAGATCCTCTCTGAAGGTGGCAGAGAAGACACCTGACCAGTTATTAATGAAAATGAATGAACTGCTTCCCATAATACACAGAAAATGCAAACAATCCTATCAATTACCGCTAACCTTAAACATGCTCCCAGGTTTACTCAAAAGCCAGGAGTTAGATCATGAATATCTAACTCTTGGTCAGAATGAAATGGAGCTTCTTAGCCACCCAAAACCTATTTACCTTAGTCTAACACTTTTTCTTACAAAATAACATTTCCATACACTATAACTTTGGACTATACAATATTAAAAATGTTTACAACACAGAGGAATAAAACTGGCAAGTCTAAATTCAAAACCCTGAAGACAGAAAGGAGTTTCAAACAGCATTGCCATCTCCGTCCACAAACTTCATGATATTGACCTGAAATTTTGAACATGAATGATATTTTTCCAAGGGGGTGGGAGGGTGGGAGAGGGTTGGATTGGGAGTTTGGGATTAGCAGATGCAAACTATGATATATAGGATGGATAAACAACAAGGCGCTACTGTATAGCACAGGGAACTATATTCAATATCCTATGATAAACCATAATGGAGAAGAATATGAAAAAGAATATATATTTGTACAACTGAGTCCGTTGCTGTACAGCAGTAATTAACACAACACTGTAATTCAACTATACTTCAATAAAAAATAAAGTAAAAAAAGAAAAAGAAACAATAAAAATATATTTTTCTTTTCCCTGAAGCTTCTGGTACAAGGCTCAAGGAACTTTACAACTGGGCATCTGTGATGTACACCTACTGTGTTGTTTGAGAAAATTCAATTCTGCTCAACACGGCTGGAAATTCTGCTCAATAACACAAGAAAATAGATGCATAGATGAAACTCCTCAGGTGTGTTAAGCATAGATAAGTAATGAGACACGACAAAGTAAGTTGAACATTTGCATGTGAACACAGAAAGGGATGGAAGGACCAAAAGACACCTAAAATTCATGAAACACTAAATATGCAAAAGACAGCTAATACTCATAAGGCACTAAGGCACTAAATGTGCAGAAGGCACCTGAGGCACACTAAATATTCATGATACACAAATTATACATGAGCCATGTGGCACTCACTATTCATGAGGTCTTAATTAGGCCACCGGGGTAACATTCTTCTGCACAATACATACAAATAAAACCCATAGCTGTGAAGAGGCTGCCTGGCAGATCCTGTGTCTCTCCCACAGAGAAGCAGTGGGCAAACCCGACCAGAGAAGACCCTGGCTGCAAGTTAAAAATGTTCGGTTGATGCCTGTTTGCTGAAGTCAACCTCAACTGAGTGAACATACACACACACACACACACACACACACACACAATTTCCAAATGATATATACATGTTTGTATGCAACTGCATGCTTCTATACCTATACAAATATAGGCACTTGCATATATTGGGTTGGCCGAAAAGTTCGTTCGGGTTACAGAAAAACCTGAACCAACTTTTTGGCCAGCCCAATATATACACATACACAGTGTGTAGCGTGTGTATGTCTGTGTATAGTGTATGTGTGTGTCTACATCTACTATATGACATGTGAGTGTAAGAAATCTGTGCAGATCTTCTCCACACTGTATTTCAGGCACCTAACAACAGGGTCTGACACTAAAGTACTCAGCAAATATTTGTGAAGCTAACTGCTTGTCAGAGGAGTTACCAAGAACATTCAACTACAGACCTTGAATTTCACCCAGACAGAAACTGGATTTTAATCACTTTATTTTTTTACCCATCAATCCCCCAATCTACGTATCTGAAATACAGCAGACATATAAAACACATTAAATGGATGGATGGATGGATGAATGAATAAATGGGTTAAGAAACCAAAGAATAAAAGAAATAAGTAGCATTTTTTTAGTTACTCTACTTAAGAGTATTTAATCCTCACAGAGAAAATTGCATGTGACTACATTTTGATAACTAGCATGTGTAAACTCATTTTACATTTACAAAAAAATTTAAATAATAAGGTGAGGATATCTCTTAAATGATAAAGCCTAACTGGCGTAAATGAATATTAGCAATATTGTGTATCTTGTGTGTAGCATACCAACCCCTACCTTTCAGAACAAAAGTTGTATGTCTGTTAACATATAGTAACAATACGTCTTAACCACCTCTCCGAAAATATATCATTATCTGTCACACTGGTAGAATGATACCTACACTGTCTAGAGGTTTTTTTTGTTTTTCGGTTTTTTTTTTGCAGTACGCGGGCCTCTCACTGCCGTGGCCTCTCCCGTTGCGGAGCACAGGTTCCGGACGCGCAGGCCCAGCGGCCATGGCTCACGGGCCCAGCCGCTCCGCGGCATGTGGGATCTTCCCGGACTGGGGCACGAACCTGTGTCCCCTGCATCGGCAGGCGGACTCCCAACCACCGCACCACCAGGGAAGCCCTGTCTAGAGTTTTGATGATTAAATGAACTAATGAGTTAATAATAATTAATATGAAAACAGAATCATAGCTGATTTTTTTAAAACTGGATTTCAAAATGACCACACAAAGGTTGTGTCATATGGTCCTGGATAGGAACAGACCACTCAGACTACCTGATCCTTATTTGCTAATGCAAAACACTCTTCAAAATCAGAAGAAAAAAATGCAATACTGAAGTGCTATATAAACACATGACTCCAGTCTTATTTAATATCACAAATTACTGATCTGCTTCACAAAGCATTGAGTCAACTGAATTCCACTTTTCATACTCTACCTCTATAACTCATTAACACTTGCCAAGTACAACTGTAAGCTAGAGATCTAAGGTGAAGGAAATTAATAACTGTACAGGTGAGGTTGCACAATGACTAGCTGTATTTATTCTGAATATTTGCTAACTGAGTGAAGCAGAAACACTTGCAAACATCTTGCAATCACGTTAGCCTTTGTCAAACTCTTCTGTACTCATTTATTCAAAAACCGTTTTATACCCACTTTGTCAGTCACTACGCTAAGAAAACACTGAAATACACTAATTCACCCCAATTTGCCCAGGAGTTTCCCGTTTTTAGCACTGAAAGTCCCATTTCCTCAGAAACTCTTCAATCCTAAACTAATAGTTGGTCACCCACACTGAGAAATAAACGAAGAGGAAAAACAGATATGATTACTACCCATGAACCTTACTGCCCAATGAAGGAGAGAGAAATTAATTAACAACCACACAGAGAAATTATGTAATAGCATCACAGCAATGATCCCTGAATCCTAAATTATGGCTAAGGCCCAGAGATAAGTACACCACAGCACATGTTCAGAGGGCAGCCTTCAGAGCACCAGATGTTGGGGAAACCCTCCTCCCAGATTTTACTAAGAGACACCAGGACCGGCCTTAACTCCGCCCTGCATCATACCATCCACCCAACCCCGGGGAATACAAAAGGGGGACTGAGAACACAGCGATGGTCACATTTTAAGGAGACTAGAATTCATGGAGGAAGAAGTTATTTCTTCCCATTCCTGATTTGAAGACAGAAGATGTAAAAAGAACAAGATTGAGACTTAAACACAGAAATGAGAAAGGAAAGTTATAATATCTGATTGAAACATCATTCAGGAATATGTTATATTCTACCTCACAGAAAAGGGAACTTCAACATAGCAGAGCTAAGAACAGTTACTGAAAAATTATGTGTGTACACGTGTGTGGTGTGTATATGACAGTTTTGTGTTTACATTCAGAGTAGAGATACTCAACTACTCAATAAAATAGTTCAAACTGCAAACTGTGACAACAGTTATGAAGAAAAACTACAGGGAAGTCTGAGAACACTCAGCTGGAGTCCCTGATACAGAGCAAAGAGCACAAGGAAGGTTTTCTGTATGGAAGGGTATTGATCAAAATATGAAGAATGAACATGAGTTAACAAAGTAAAGATGATGAGCAGTCAGGGAGATGGGAGAGCTTCACAGCAGACAGAAGAGTCCACATAAAGGCCTTGAGGCAGAGTAGGAACTGGAAAGAGGACCACAGAGAATGACGGGATCAATCTTGAGACCACATCACAGACTTTTTTTTTTTTTTTTGGCGGTACGTGGGCCTCTCACTGTTGTGGCCTTTCCCGTTGCGGAGCACAGGCTCCGGACGCGCAGGCTCAGCGGCCATGGCTCACGGGCCCAGCCGCTCCGCGGCATGTGGGACCTTCCCGGACCGGGGCACGAACCCACGTCCCCTGCATTGGCAGGCGGACTCTCAACCACTGCGCCACCAGGGAAGCCCTGTCTTGAAGCTTTTAAGAAGAGAAATGACACTAGCATATTTGCATTTTTAAGGACCACTCTAGCCAAAGTGTGGAAAACGTCTAGAGGTCAAAAGAATATACCCAAATGCTGTACACTTTAAAAAAATAATCATGTTGTACAACCTCAATATATACACTCACCCCTCGGTATCAACAGGGAGATTGGTTCCAGGACCCCTGCCAATACCAAAATCCACAGATGCTCAAGCCCCTTATATAAAATGGCATAGTATTTGCATGTAACCTAATGCATCCTCCAATATATTTAAGTCATCTCTAGACTACTTATAATACCTAATACAATGCAAATGCTATGTAAATACTTGCCTGCAAGATGCAAATTCAAGTTTTGCTTTTTGGAACTTTCTGGAATTAGTTTACAAATATTTTCAGTCTGCGTTTGGTCAAATCTGTGACATGAACCTGTGGATACAGAGGACCAACTGCACAATTTTTATGCGACAATCATACCTCAATAAAGCAGAAAAAAAAAAAAACATTATGGGAGAGTAGTTAGGAAGTTCCTACTATACCAGGGTACCTACTCCTAAAAGGTACCCTAGTACAGGTATGGCAGAGACAGATGTCTTTCTTTGATCTGAAAGCTATCGGAAGCAAAATACACAAAGTTGATGATAGATTACATATTAAGAAAACAAAAGATGGAATCAAAGATAACTCTGAAGTACCTATTTGCTCAACTGATAGATAGGGGAGTGATTTACTGAGACACAGAACAGAGGAAGACTAAGTTTAGGGTAGGAAAACTGAATTTTGTGTGGGCTATGTGCAGTTTAAGTGGTACAATAGGCAGGATAATGGCCCCCATATCCTGATCATTGAAACCCGTGAATAGGTCAGGTTACAGGGGGAAGGAGAATAAGGGTTGCAGATGGGATTAGGGTTGCTAACAGCTGAGTTAAAATAAGGAGATTATCCTTGATTCTCTGAGTGGGCCCAGTGTAATCACAAAGGTCCTTAAAAGATGGAAGAGTTAGGAGTCAGAGATTTGACGAGGTTTCTCTGCTGGCTTTAAAGATGGAAGGCGCCCTGAGCCAAGGAACAGAACGCAGGCAGCCTCTAGAAGCCGGAAGAGGCAAGGAAAGGGATTCTCCCCTAGAGCCTCTGGAAGTAACACAGCCCTGCCGAGGCACTGATTTTTAGGCCAGACAGGTCTATTTTGGACTTCTGACCTGCAGAACTGTAAGATAATAATTTAGTGTTGTTTTAAACCACCAAGTTTGTGGCAGTTTATTACAGAAGCAATCGGAAGCAAATACAAGTGGCCTTCGAGACATCTAAACAGACGGTAATTGAAGAGGAATATATAACATCGTCACACCACACAACACAACAGAGGCACATGAAAAGCTGAAATAATCTCTTTAAAAAACTTGGAGTATTTTTTCACATATGCTCCCAAGAACCGTATCAATCAATATCTGAGGATCAAGAAAAACAAGATATTTTAAAACAGTATTAAACATGGATACCTATGATGGTAAAGAAGTTGATCATGAATAACTTATTATAATAAACTGATAAATATTCTAAATACAAATATTACCACTACCACTTAGGTTTCTTGGTGGCTCTGTGAAGTGCTCAAATTTAGGAAAGCACCATTATTAAAAATAGTTCAAGTAACACTTCAAAAGATGTCTCAACATATGAAACCTTCAATATTTATTTTTTTATTTTTTTGACCATGCCACGTGGCATGCGGGATCTTAGTTCCCAGACCAGGGATCGAACCCATGCCCCAGCAGTTGGAAGCGCGGAGTCCTAACCACTGCACTGCCAAGGAATTCCCAAACCTTCAATATTATTAAGCACAATTATCTGAGACTTTGCATTATCCTTAAACAAGACTATAAAGAGATTCTTATTCCTCCTGTAATTAATAAGTATGAACAGTAGAAAGATTTCACTGATTTTTAGGACAAGAAATAAAGTTACCATTTATTTTCTAAAAGGAAAATAATACAGCATGGTGACTACAGTTAATAATACTGTATTGCATATTTGAAAGTCACTAAGAGAACAGATCTTAAAAGTCCTTCTCACAAGAAAAAAAAAATCTGGGACTTCCCTGGTGGTGCAATGGTTAAGAATCCGCCTGCCAATGCAGGAGACACAGGTTCGAGCCCTGGTCCGGGAAGATCCAACATGCCGCAGAGCAACTAAGCCCGTGTGCCACAACTACTGAGCTTGCTCTCTAGAGCCCGTGAGCCACAACTACTGAGCCCATGTGCCACAACTCCTGAAGCCCACACATTCTAGGGCCCGCGCACCACAACAATGAGTAGCCCCCACTCACCACGACTAGAGAAAAGTCCACATGCAGCAACGAACACCCAACGCAGCCACAAATCAATAAATAAATAAAATTTTTAAAAAAATTTTTTGTAGCTATGTATAGTGACAGATGTTAACTAGACGTATTGTGGTGATCCTTTCACAACATATACAAATATCACATCATTATGTTGTACACCTGAAACTAATACAATGTTACATGTAAACTATACCTCAATTTAAAAAAAAGAAACAAACCAAACAAATTAAAACTCTAGGACGCTTCTAGGAACTTTCTGTGCACAACTTCAAACTCTGAATACCACCTCTCTCTCCCTGATTAAACCCTTTCCTAGAATCAAATACAAGCTGTCACGTAAGTTCTTCTGTTCTTACTCCCATCCTAAGCAGACACAAAATTCCTCTCACACTGTTTGAACTTGAAAAACCACCACCTCTGTTACACACTGAGGTTCACTTCTCTTGTATGCACTCCATTTGGAAGAGGTTTTCAAATTTAATGGAAATGTTGCTTGACGCTGGGAAGGGGAGGCTGGTGGCAGGGAGTGCCAAAAAAATCCAGAGCATAAAATTCAGAGAAAAATATAATAGAATCAGTTCTCACATAGCCGTGGAACTCAACTGGAGTGATAAAGAGTGAGCAACAGTGACTTCCCTGGTGGCACAGCGGTTAAGAATCTGCCCGCCACATGGAATCTAAAAAAAAAAAAAAAAAAAATTTTTTTGAAAAACCTAGGGGCAGGAACAGGAATAAAGATGCAGACGTAGAGAACAGACTTGAGGACACGGGGAGGGGGAAGGGTAAGCTGGGACGAAGTGAGAGAGTGGCATGGACATATATACACTACCAAATGTAAAATAGATAGCTAGTGGGAAGCAGCCACATAGCACAGGGAGATCAGCTCAGTGCTTTGTGACCACCTAGAGGGGTGGGGTAGGGAGGGTGGGAGGGAGACGGAAGAGGGAGGGGATATGGGGATATATGTATACATACAGCTGATTCACTTTGTTATAAAGCAGACACTAACACACCACTGTAAAGCAATTATACTCCAATAAAGATCTTTAAAAAAAAGGGGGGGCTTCCCTGGTGGTGCAGTGGTTGAGAGTCCGCCTGCCGATGCAGGGGACACGGGTTCGTGCCCCGGTCCGGGAAGATCCCACATGGCGCGGAGCGGCTGGGACCGTGAGCCATGGCCGCTGAGCCTGTGCGTCCAGAGCCTGTGCTCCGCAACGGGAGAGGCCACAACAGTGAGAGGCCCGCGTACCGCATAAAAAAAGAATATGCCTGCCAATGCATGGGACATGGGTTCGGGCCCTGGTCCGGGAAGATCCCATATGCCACGGAGCAACTAAGCCCGTGCACCACAACTACTGAGCCTGCGCTCTAGAGCCCACGAATCACAACTACTGAAGCCCGCAATCCTAGAGCCCGAGCTCTGCAACGAGAAGCCACCGCAATGAGAAGCCCGCGCACCACAACGAAGAGTAGCCCCCCGCTCGCCGCAACTAGAGAAAGCCCGCGAACAGCAGTGAAGACCCAACGCAGCAAAAAAAAAATAATTAATTTTTTTAAAAAGTGAGCGACAGTGTAAATGGCCTATTATCCAAAATAATGGATAATCCAAAAGGCTGTTCTTTTATACTTTGGAAAACATCCAGGGCTTTCTTTGCTCTGTAGACTTACCTTTCTCATCATACTCCCTTTAAGCTAAGTTAGCCTGCATTCCCTCTGAGAACACACCGACTCAACGGAGGGGGCAGAGTCGTCCAGAAGCAGATTAGGTGGCAATGGGGAGGTGCCAGTGCTTCACAAGCGGCTCAGGGGTGGGGAATTTAAAAACTCCCATCACTTCAAACATTAGGAAGGCTTAGGAATGAGCACTTCCCACGCAACCTCCCTCCTGAGAGAAGGAAATAATCACCTGGCAATGAGAGGATGACATTCAGTGACAGCGCTGAATCTCTCTGCCTGGGATGGACTGTAAAACAAGAGCAATGCAGCCAGGGAGACACTCTTCCCCACCAGGCCAGGCTCTGGGGTGTGACCACTGCTACATGGATCACCACTGTTACGGTGCTGGCCACCAATGAGCGCCCACACACAGACAACTACTCCTTAGGAAGGAAAGTTCTCCTTTTAACCATGGGTGCGAGACCACCCCAGCAAAACCTCAAAGTGTCTTCTCTCCAGCACGGAGCAGCCCATCCCCACCACGGAAGCTTACCCACTAAGCTTCACTTTCAAACGTGTTGTAAGGAAAGTTCCAATGAAGCCAGAGGCATGACCGAGTCAGGGCAGCAGTTAAGACCTCGGGTCCCAGGGGAGCACAGCGGGGCTCGGAGGGGTTGACCATCCGTGGGACAGTGTGAGGGGAGCTCTGGGTGCCACAGCAGGTCCTCATCAGCCAGGACTTCCATGAGGAATCGACTCAAGAAATGTAGGTATCAGGAGGATTTACTGCAAAACAGCCGCTTCCTGGCCATTCACTGCCGAGGTAGGGTTCCCTCCTCATGTGTGCAAGAGCAGAGTGGATGCTGGCGCTCGGCGAGGCGCAGCACGGGGGCACGGAGAGAATTCTGCACGCTTGTCACTCCTCCACACATGGGGGAGGGAAGCCCGGCTCCCACGGGACCCTGAGCTCCTCTCTGAGGGAGGGGACGGGGACACAGCACCCGGACCCCTGGCCTCTGGCAGCCATGCCAGAAGCTGTTTACCTCCACTCCTTTCAAATCTCCATTTCCCACACATTTAAGGAGAAGTGGTATCAGGAAAAGCCGCTCTCAAGCACTACGAAGTTTTCAGCCATCGGGAGGCAATCATTTCCACTGTGCTCACAGAGGCAAGAATGTGGGCTATTATTTTAGGAACATTTTCAACAGCCTGAGTCAAAAAGAAAAGTTTCTGCATCCCTCCTTATTAAGAAGAAAAAGAGATTAAGCGGAATAATCCTTTCCAAGTTTTCTATCAATTAGGGAAGTGTACTGGAGTACAATGTGGGCACTAAACCATGGGCTGTTGGATTGTATCGGGGAATAGAGAGGCAGGCTGCAGGATGTTCCGGTAGAAAAAACAAAGCAAACAATTCGAAGAGAGTCTCTGACTCAAGTCTCAGGAACAAAAAATAGTAACTTGAAAACACTCTCTAAATGAAAAGAAAAAAATGATCACAAGTAAAGATATTAAAGTTGGAATGTTACTGAAAATGTCATACAGGGAAAAAAGCATAATTAGGGAACTGAGGTAACAAATCAATAGTCCTTTTTATAAGAGAACATTTTAGTTGTCCTTAGCCTCCCACATCCACCTCTCCATACCCATTACAGGGGACTATGTCATTATTTGTTGCCTTATGACTGAACATAAAAGGTTTTGTTATCACTTAGGTAGAAAAGTCAAAGACAGCTACAGTGAAACCTCCTTTGGGCCTTCCATTAAGGAACAATAATTAAGCATTTAAGTAGGAAACATTCCATGTGTATGTAGTAAGGGAGCGCTAAATGTAATCTTTCTTTAAAGCAAAAACACAGCTTACTCTAGCTGAAAGAGTTGCCAGTTCAGAAATATTTTTTCCACTTGGAATAAAATACTACCTCAAATAATCATTTGGAGTGATTCCTTCTGTGCTTCCACCATTGTTATTACAAAGAATTTAGGGTTTTAAGAGCATATTTTGGATTAAATGACCACGGTTTCAAATTCAGGTACGTATATTTTTAAAACTCAAAGCAGCTTCAGAAAGATTGCAGAGAACTAGCAGAGATCCAGAAAGTATTGCAACGTAGCCAAAAACCTTTGGATAAATAACATCTGGCATTAGTGGTTTGCTATCCTTGAGTTTCTCAACTTCCTCTCTGGAGAAACTTAAGTCCCTTTTGGCTTCTCTCTGATTTCCTTCAAAATGTTTCTGGAAACAGATACTTCATGATCCAGCTTCTTTATCTGGAGAAGTACTGGAGGAATTGGTAGGAAACTATACTGGAGCGAGTAAGCACCCACATGCTCCAGCTCTCGGGTGGGCCCACGTCAGTCTCACCTCCCGATCTTTTCAATTTGCAGCTGATCTAGGAAGAGCAAGAGGCTGCGGCATCACACGGACGTGGGTTCCAATCCCAGCCTCACTGCTCCCTAGCCGTGTGTCCCTGAACAAATACTTTACCTCCATGGGCTTCACTGTCCTCTTATCCGCCTTCTTGGATCTGTCATGAGGATGAAGTGAGGTTCCATGAAAAGAAACCAGCCCCTGCCTGGCCCATGGTTGGCACCCAGTAAATGTTAAGTGCCCAGAGAAATCCCAGCCCTGACCGTGACAATCACAGCTCCAGCTGAGAGCTGGAAACCAACCTCATCTCTCTCTATCTGCTAGATCCTCCTCTAGCCCTGGCTGACCTTGCTGGATTCTGTTTGCCCTCTTTTTCTCAGCTGCGGCCCCTTCTGACTGACTGTACCTCTGCTGCTCCCCTCACCCACAAGTCTTCAGTAAAATGACTCTAAGAACCCGGTAAAGAAAAAATAAGCAACCACTCATTCCTTCCCTTAACTCAAGCCATCTGGGATAATCTCTTTCTCTCGCTAACTTGTTATTTTGTCCCCCCCAAACTAGTAAGCCAGTGCTGGTATCTTGTTCAGTGAGAAAATAAGGTCCAGAATAATTTTATTTGAACTTATGTTTGAGTATATTTTGGGAACAGTAGTGATCCTTTTTAATAACATACTTTGAATATACATACCTTACTTTTTTGCAACATCATTTCCAAGGTACAACACTATTTAAATATTATTTGAGAAGGCAGAGAAGAATATATAAGAATTCTCTAGTTTAAACTGAGGTTAAGGATGGAAGGCAGGATATAAAATGACTAAAATCCAGGTTTGAACTACGTGAGAAGGCACAGCGGTTATAATGGACATGGGTGCTACTTGAAGTGTGGTCTGCTCCCAGACAGCAAGGCGATGACACTGAATAATACAGAATTGAGGGTAAGCACTTCGAAACTCTTACAGAAACTTGAAAGGGTAGTCATATGTGCATGGAATAAAATAGTAAAAATTGGGACCCACCTTTGCTGCTTTTCTAGCAATTTGCACTTTCCTCACAATTCATTTTCACTATTAAAGGAACAGTACATGGAACAAAAAGTCTACTGCGAGTTTAAAATTTCAAAACACAGATTCTATACAATAGATCTGTTCCTGAAAGGCTTGGGAGAGAGACTTGCTTTGACCTCCATAGACGGCACAAGTTTGTGGAGAGTATAAATATAGTTAATTAGAGCTAGGTGACACTCGGCAAGTCCACTCTCCTTTCTAATGAACAAATATTCATGACATGATGTTGAGTGGATAAAACAGGTGACATAACAATATAAATAATGATCTCAAGAAATATGTTTTAAATGAAGGAGCTATGTAAATTATATTTCTGTATGTGCATATATAAAAAGAAAATTAAATGTTAACAGTAATTACATTTCCAAATGCAATACAAGTCATTTTTCATTTTTATAGAATAATCATTTTAAAAAACTGGAAAATATATCAAATATAATCATAAAAGGATATAAAGAGAAAAGGTTAAAAAATAACTTTTACTATTATTATTTAGTTAATGGACAAAAAAGAACAGTTAACCTAGAATTTTAAGAAATGACTTTCTTTTACTCAAAGATATAGTATATGAAATATAATCCACATAAGGTGAGAAAGTACAATGACTGCCCTGAAATAACCTATTTAAAGCACACACTCAAAAAACCATTGTAAATAGTACCCTGTGTTCTTATCATAAATGCTCATCAAGCATTAAAATAGTACAGTGAAAACTTTGTATACGAACGTTTGGAAAATCACCCAAAGCAATAACTCTCTGCAAACAACTCATCTCTTATCATGAAGTTGCCTCAATAATGGTGGATGCTTCCCTCTCCCTGAAATCTAAGTTTGATTAGAAGGTAGACACAAGTTATGGTAAACAAGGACATACACTGAAAGAGAACAAATCACACAAGCAGAACCATCAGAAAACCCTCATTTAAAAATTGGCTGCACCGCTATAGAAAACAGTATGAAGGTTCCTCAAAAAACTAAAAATAGAGTTGCCATATGATTCAGCAATCCCACCCCTGGGCATAGATCTGGACAAAACTACAATTCAAAAAGGTATATGCACCCCAATGTTCGCAGCAGCACTATTTACAACAGCCAAGACATGGAAACAACCTAAATGTCCATCAACAGATGAATGGATAAAGAAAATCTGGTACATATATACAATGGAATATTACTCAGCCATTAAAAAGAATGAAATAATGCCATTTGCAGCAACATGGCTGCAACTATAGATTATCATACTAAGTGAAGTAAGTCAGAAAGAGAAAGACAAATACCATGTGATATCACTTATATGTGGAATCTAAAATATGACACAAATGAACACATCCACGAAACAGAAACAGACTCACAGACGTAGGGAACAGACTTGTGGCTGTCAAGGGGGAGGGGGGCTGGGAGAGGAATGGATTGGGAGTTTGGGGTTAGCAGATGCAAACTATTATATATAGAAAGGATAAACAACAAGGTCTCAGTGTATAGCACAGGGAACTATATTCAATATCCTGCAATAAACCCATAATGGAAAAGAACATGAAAAAGAATGTATATATATATATAACTGGGTCACTTTGCTGTACAACAGAAATTAACACAACACTGTAAATCAACTATATGTCCAAAAAAAAATAAAAGTAAAAATTGGCTGCACTAGCAGCGGAGAAACTTTCACAATGCTGCATACTCACGGGTAGGCCTGCAGGAACCTCAGTTTTCCTCCACTATAAAATGGAGCTATAACTGATGCCTCAGGGAGAGCATCAGGACCAAATCAAGTCGTGGTTGGGAGGGCACTTATTGAAACTTTGGAGCAGAAGTTCTCAAAGTGTTGTCAGGACCCTTGGGGATCCTTGATATCCTTTCTAAGGGCAGTGGGGGTGGGAGGTCTGAGAGATCAAAACTATTTTCATAATACTAACTATTTTCCAGTACAGCAGGCATTAGAATCCAGCTGTTTCCCAGTACATGAGATACTACCGAGATCTGCAAAAATATAAAACAGGGCTTCCCTGGTGGCGCAGTGGTTAAGAATCCGCCTGCCAATGCAGGGGACACGGGTTCGAGCCCTGGTCCCGAAAGATCCCCCATGCTGTGGAGCAACTAAGCCCGTGTGCCACAACTACTGAGCCTGTGCTCTAGAGCCCGGGAGCCACAACTACTGAGCCAACGTGCTGCAAATGCTGACACCCACGTGCCTAGAGCCCGTGCGCCGCAACAAGAGAAGCCACTGCAATGAGAGGCTGCTGCACCACAACGAAGAGTAGCCCCCACTCACCGCAACTAGAGAAAACCAGCGTGCAGCAACGAAGACCCAACGCAGCCAAATGAAATAAAATAATTTAAAAAAATATATATATATATAAAAATGTCACTCACTTTCTCATTACAAGTCTTGTTTTGGAAAAGACAGAAT
Source organism: Monodon monoceros (assembly GCF_005190385.1). NCBI lineage: Eukaryota > Metazoa > Chordata > Mammalia > Artiodactyla > Monodontidae > Monodon > Monodon monoceros. The sequence goes on along the minus strand of NW_021703781.1, from coordinate 10,348,909 downwards.
TTCTCATGAAAAAAATTTTTTTAGTAACATGCAATGGGTTTGGAGTTATGTTTAAACTCTGATAAACTGTTAAACTCTGTGTAAACATAGAATTTACATTTAAACTCTATGTACTGATAAATACATTAAAATTTCTCAATGTTAATTTCTTTCTTTTTCTTAAAGATTTATTTATTTTTTATTTATTTTTGGCTGCATCGGGTCTTAGTTGCAGGATCTTCATTGAGACATGCGGGATCTTTCGTTGTGGTGCACGGGCTTCTCTCTAGTTGTAGCACGCAGGCTCTGGGGTGCGTGGGCTCTGTAGTTGTGGCGCACGGGTTCCAGGGCGCGTGGGCTCTGCAGTTTGCGGCACACGGGCTCTCTCGTTGAGGCACGTGAGCTCACTAGCTGTGGCACGCGGGCTTAGTTGCCCCGCGGCATGTAAGATCTTAGTTCCCTGACGTGGGATCGAACCCACGTCCCCTGCATTTTAAGGTGGATGCTTTACCATTGGACCACCAGGGAAGTCCCTCGATGTTAATTTCTAATATAGTCAGTATCAACAGCTATAACCCACACAAATGACATCTCTTTTGGGGTCCTCAAATAATTTTTTAAATGTAAAAGGGTCACGAGACCAAATGTTTTAAAAACCGTTGCTGAAGGTGAAAGGGTTGTGTACACTTTAATATGTGATCCATACATAAAATCAACTTTGTATTTATACGTATACCTTGCTTCAGTATGCATTTCTATTTCATGTAAAGAAGAAGTTTATTAGACTGCATTCTGTGTTTGTATCTCACTTCCAAGTTGCCTCTGCCCAGGAAAAAGCACTGAAAGGGCCTGTTCTCTGGCAACCATGTGTCCAGGTTTTCCCAGCCCATCTTAACATCAAATGTGTTTCCAATTTTTCCCATCAACCACAAAAATGTTCCTTATATTTCAGGTTTTTTGTGTCCAAATGCATCTCCCAACCCGGTTCTCACATAAAAGAATAATCACAAAACATCCTCCTAATGTGTTGTCTGTAATTATATTTTAAATACTTCAGCACAGCTCATGTGACAAATGCATATCAGCTGTTTCTGACCCACACCCCAGGAATGGTTGATTACTCCAGCTGAGAACGCTCCAGGTGTGTCTCCTTAGCATCTGAAAGCCTCCACTCAGAAGGACATACTCCAGGGTCAGCCAGTAGGTGTCTGAATCTTTCCTTCTCTTTCATAAATACCAAAGGCTTTGTTAGTTAGCAAAATGAACGTTAAAAATTATTTTCATGGGTAAAATAGTGATGTTTTTAACATGTGGGCTGACTACAAAGGCTGTAGGGTATTCCAACCCTTGACCAAACAGGGCATGTGAACTGAGAAAGTCCAGTGGTCCAAGCCCTCTGGATCAGGACTCTCAGCTCAGGGTTTCCAGTGTAAGGGTTGACCAGAAGTCAGCCATGCTGCTTGCACAACTTCCCTTCTGGCTCAAGGAATGTCTCACACAACGACTGTAGGAGTGCCAGAAGGACAGAGAGCTAGGACTTCACTGAGCTTATGAAATAGCATTACTGGGCCCTGCTCATGAATAAGGACTTGCACGTGAGGCAGAATTCCTTGTAAAATTTTTTTTAGTAGTTACCCATTACCTGGCAGTAAGGCTGTTGAAGAGGAAACCTACAGCCCTCACCTATGCTATCTGTTAGGTTATGAATACCTTCAAAAAAGAACCGAAAAATTACAAACCATCCAATTAGTTTAGAAGTGTTAGCAAAACCTCTTTCAGACCATTGGGGCCTCAGAAATGCTTAGTCCTTCTTGCCCAGCTCTATCATCTAACTGCTAAGAACTGCCTAGACGGGCTCAAAAGCTGCAAGGAGATTCCGCCTTACAAAGCCAGTCTCCTCAGTAATGACAAAGGCTAGATATGATTTTTCAAGGACTGAAATGCAGAGTCTAGTTACCTTTTGATGAGCAATCTAGCTACATCTTCTTGCAAGAAAAGTAGTTAACGGAACAAACATCCATTGACTACTTTCACATGCCAACACTGAGCTACACCTTATAAAAATGCTATAAACTGGACCCAATGCCAGAGAAGATGGGAAGGCAATCAGCTCAGGGCATCACGAAACGATCACCAAGACAGCCCCACCTACAACTGCAGGAAGCAGGGAAGGGAGAAGAGAAAGTATCGTAAGAGCAGGAGGGAGCCGAGAAGAGAAAATACACAGTTTCCAAAATTCAAGCCACACCCAGGTGTTGTGTTGTCATTTTGCTTGAGGTAAAACTTCAGATAATACAGAATCCAAAGTCAGATGTGAATTATCTCCTTGGGCTTCCTTCCATTAATCCTGATGAAGAATTATTAAGAGTAAGCACCAAATCTTCTCTCTCACCCCCCAAATAGCCAAAACAAACCAAACATCCATAGGATGGAACACCACAAAATAACAGGAAAACATGCTATCAAAACATTCACCATATTTTATCTTCCTCTCCTCCCAAAGCGCGGCGGGGTGGGGGGGGGGGGGGGCAGCTATGTACAGCATGGTGTTTTCTTCCTCTGCAGTTTATTCTTGTACTTCCCAACACCAGAGATAATCTTTTTTGACATACTGTCCCTCTAGTTTTCTCTACATCTTTAAATATAAATATATATGCTAAATATCTATCTACAGATACAGATATGAGATATGTTTAAGGGTGACTTTTTGTGCTTTTCAGTTTTATGCATATACTAAAAATTATAACATTATTTTTAATGAAATTTGTTCAAATTGACAAATAATGTTTTCATATTAGGTTAATAATAAAATCCCACAGCAGTCATATATTCTTGCCTCTAGGTAATCTCCATAAATCTGGCCTCCATCAAGACCATCTATAAAAATAATGGACTGCTTGGCCGTATCAGTTCTATTCAACAAGTTTTTAATTAAGCATTTTCACTAGCTAGGTCCTTTGATAGACCCAGTGGAAAGACAAAGGTTCCTTCCAATAAAATTATGCAAGTCTCTGAATTCTCATTACTCCACTCAGAGCTAACCAGCGTGCCTTCCTAAAAACTTTCAGTCTATGAAGAAGAAATTTAAAAACAAGAAAACCTGGGAAGTCAGATTCACAATTCAAATTGTTTAATGTACTGCTTACAAACAAACCTAGAATGTCCTGGATACAGAGACATGACAGATGAAGGTAAAAGCAATAAGAAACTGGTGAAGTGGATACCTTTGCTGGGTACTGAAAATGGCCAGAGTCAAGGAAATCTTTCTATGCAAGAAGAACAAAAAAAAAGTCGGCAGCAGTATTTTTACAAACCCAAAACGGAAATGGTGTCATGAAACATTTCACAAACAAAGGTGATTCAGATCCTTCTTTATGATTCACATAAAGCAAGAGCATCTGGAAGAGTCTGACCGAAACTACAGTTACTACCCATTTGTTTCTGTTTAGGCTGGGTCCATGCTCAATTACCAGTTGGCTTAGTGATTCCAGGTTAAATGGGTTCAGGTCTGGGAAATACACACACAGTTATGGTTTAAGTTAAATTTTCTATTGACACATAACTTTCCTAACCTTAAGTTTCCAAACTGTATTTGCACAAATGAGGCACGAATTCTAAGTTCCGCTGGCTCAAATCTAGTATGGCTAGAAAGTTAAAGGAAAGATAAACACGCAAAGCCAAAGTAAGAAGCAGTTCAAAAGTTTGAAAAGAAGCCTACAAAGATGGGATCAATTGCAGTAAGTCACTCTGCATCTGTTCGGAAAAGCTCCACTTCATCCTCTTTCAACACCAGAATCGTAGCTCCAATTATCCTGGCTGCTCCCACCATCGCCCCCAGCCTATCACGTTCAAGGAGTTCATCACGAGGGTTGGCCAACTTGGAGAACCTTTAAGTCTACCAGGGCCAAACTTACGAGAGCAGCAAGCCAGGAAAAGCACATGCGTGGCATCACACTCCAGCATGCATTTCAATGTTACAAGGCAAGATAGAAGATAACCTTAGCCAAAGATAATTTCTCTCCTCTGCCATCAGAACTAGACGCTGTGACTATTGTTTTTAACTAAATTTTCCTACAAAGGCGCTTTGAGCTTCCCAGAACCAACAAACACATAAACATTCATCTTATCATTGCTCTCGAGCTAAGCAGTCATGTGGCTTCTTTACTCATTACTGCAGTGGATTAAGAAATCATCTTCAGTTATAATTCCCAAGGCTACAGGTTTGAAGGATACTCATAAAAAAATAAATATTCCCCCAAGAAAAATTCCTGACATTCCATTCCAACTGCAGGATAGAGCCCTCAAGACGTTTAAATGTTATGACATGGACACTTGTTCCCGGTGCTGAGGGGAAGAGCAACGAGAAGGGGAATGCAATACTGTGTAATTAAAGAGGTTTGAGACTGGAGAACCTCCAGGAAACTGTGTAGACAAATGCTGAGCTACAACATCTCCAAACAAATGCCACTGGCTATATAAACTCTTATCAGCTGGATTCTACACCTAACTCACTTGAGGTGCTCTTTTCCTCTTTCAGTGTAACTTGAAAAACACTTGTTTTCAAGTTAAAAGAGCACTTGTACTGCTCTTTTACCAAGCCCATCCAGGTTTATTTGCCTACCTGTGCTTTTTGGAGAAGGAAAAAAAAAAGTTAAAGCCCAAACGGAGAATTCTTAAGCATAACCTAAGAAGTGCAATGTCTTGACTCATCTTTTTGCAAAAATCCTTCCATAGGAACACAAAAAACCAGGGGTAACCTGAGCAGTCTCTGCCTCTCACTGCTTGGTGAGCCCACAGACCAGCAGCTCTGGGGTGAAATTCCCCTTCTTTAGGAAGGCCCGGTACTGTCATGTAGTTCTGACAAAAGGTAATCAGATGTGATTCCTACCTCTCCCTTTTATGATAATCCACTGAGCTGAGAGAGGGCAGGGGAGGCGGGGAGAAGGGGACGGAGCACCAGGAGTAGGAAAGAATATAAAGAAGTCCAAGCCCAACCCTTAGGACTTCCCTGGTGGTGCAGTGGTTAAGAATCCACCTGCCAACGCAGGGTACACGGGTTCAAGCCCTGGTCCGGGAAGATCCCACATGCTGCGGAGCAACGAAGCCCGTGCACCGCAACTACTGAGCCTGCACTCTAGAGCCCACGAGCCATAACAACTGAGCCCACGCGCCGCATCTACTGAAGCCCATGCTCCACAGCAAGAGAAGCCACCGCAATAAGAAACTCGCGCACCACAACAAAGAGTAGCCCCAGGGCTTCCCTGATGGCTCAGTGGTTGAGAGGCCGCCTGCTGATGCAGGGGACACGTGTTCGTGCCCTGGTCAGGGAAGATCCCACGTGCCGTGGAGCAGCTAGATCCGTGAGCCGTGGCCGCTGAGCCTGCACGTCCGGAGCCTGTGCTCCGCAACGGGAGAGGCCCGCGTACCGCAAAAAAAAAAAAAAAAAAACAGTAGCCCCCACTCGCCGCAACTAAAAAGCCTGCACGCAGCAACGAAGACCCAACGCAGCCAAAAATAAATAAAATAAATAAATCATAAAAAGCAAACAAACAAAAAAGACCAACCCTTACCTAAAAAAAATCCCTGGCTGGATTTTGGGGATTGAGAAACCTCCTGCCTCCTTGAAGTGGATGTGGGGTGCTGATGTGGGCGATCTCCGCACAAGTTTCTTTTCTATTCTGTTTTTGCTGGCCAGCAACCCTTCTTCCTTTCCTTTCGTCCTTGCCAGAAGGATTTCTCAGTTTAAACTTTGGGGTTAAGAGATAACCCACTGGAACATTTAAATAAGTGCTATGTGATACAGAATGAGATTTAGAAGGCCTTGGAACAAATCTGACCCAGGTTTACGGTGTGATGCTCTCAAGGGGAACTCTTTGAAGGGAACAAACCAAATGTTGCTTATGCAAGGGCATTCCGAAGCCAGACTTTTCCCATAGAAGTCTGGGGCTCTGTTTGGCACCTGCCAGTCTGGTCTGGCCTGCTGAAAGTACCAGGGATGGTTGCCTGGGGTCCTGAGGAGATTGAAGAAAGAGAGGGATATCCCATGTAGAGGACTTAATTCCAGGAAGTGTCCTAGAGGCTTCTATATCTTCTCTGCGAGTCCTTATGAAAGGTCTCCTAGAGAGCAACACTATTAGCACCATTAATCGTGCAGATGAGGAAATCAAGGCAGAGAATGGGGTACATTACCGGAACTCACATGGCCAGAAAGTTGTTGGGATCAGAAATGTCACTGGCTTCAAAATTCCCACTCCAGGAAAGAAGACTGACCTTTTCTTTCTTTTTTTGCCCCAGATTTCCTCCCTGCAGTATTTTGATCACATAACACCTCTCAGTATTCTCCGAGGAGACCATACTGTTCCTAACACCCAAGCTGTTATGCTAAAAGGTGCCTCTGCCTGAATGTTCTTAAGAAGCTCACTTCAGAATCAGATGATGTTAACTCCTCCCCTGGGCAGCCTTCAGCACCTCTCCAGGCACAGGTGGTCAGGGGATCCTTGGACACTAAGAACTTGAAAAATGCTACTATAAACTATCCATTAGTTTATCTACCTACCACTGCCAGTGGCTGTCTTAGGTCCTTGTTGGCTATACAACTCTGGTTAAAGCACTGAGCAGATAACTGATTCACTTTGTTATAAAGCAGAAACTAACACACCATTGTAAAGCAATTATACTCCAATAAAGATGTTAAAAAAAAAAAAACACTGAGCAGGAGCTTAAAAAGTAAATTAAAAGAAAAACACTCAAATACTGAAGCATCAAAGTCAAATAAGCCAATTACAGGGGGAGGAAAAGGAAATACATATATTTTTATATATTATTATATATATTTTATAGAGATTATATATATTCTCTTTTAAGAAATGACAAATCACTTTTCCTTCTCTTCACAGCTCTCCTAAAGGGAGAAAAGAGTTCAGTTTTGGTTTTTTTTCTGGCCGTGCCACTCAGCATGCGGGATCTTCGTTCCCCAACCAGGGATCGAACCCGTGCCCCGTGCAGTGGAAGGGGGGAGTCTTAACAACTGGACCGCCAGGGAATTCCCAAGTCCAAATTATTTTTGAGGGCTTATGGTAAAGGCTGACTCATGAGATCTGTACCAAAACTGCAGCTTTATGGCACTTCTAGGGAATAAGTCACCGTAGAACACTAAAGTTTATACCCTGGAGCAAAAGAACCACAACAAAATGTAAGTTAACCACTGAGTATAGAACGTGTTCTATGAACATGTCAAACACTTCTTACACATCTTTCAAGGCACAAGATACATGGTCTAATGCAGGTCATCACCATGAACATGAATGACAATGCTACACAGCCTCCAGAGATGTGAGAGGCAGCAGCCCCAGACAACTACCAGTTTTTACACCTTTTTATAATTCTCCCATCAGGTTCTCAACTGTGTTTCATGCTGATGATGTCAGAGCAGCTGGCCTAAGTATCCCTTCTCCAAGCTTCTAATGTGCCACTTCTCGTTGGCCATAGACTTAAGCACCAGGTAAGCAAACTTCTGAAACTGAGTAACAGAAGAAGACACACAGGTTCCAAGGAAGTGCCTTGCTCATAAATACATGGACTGGAAAGGGTTATCTTCCAACAAAGCAAGCAGAGGCAGCACGGTATGTGACTGCCAGGAAGAACGGCCATGTCAAGATGGCACTGTCGCCCGTTCATTACTTTTCTAGGCAGCCAGAATCTCACAGGCATGGATGGTTACTACAGACACAGAACTTTTTGCTTTGCTAATTCAAATGACCTATGAAATAGGAGAATGTCTTTAGCTTCATTTTCCGGCTAAAGCTATTGATAGTGATTCTGCACCAGCTGGCAATGAGAAGGTAAGTTCCGTTCTCGATGTCCCTGGCCACTTCCTGGTAAGACTTGAGAAGATTCATTATTAAGATGACTTTCTCCCCTGAAAAAAGTGTTTCACAGACTTCCCTCGTGGCGCAGTGGTTAACAATCTGCCTGCCAATACAGGGGACACAGGTTCGAGCCCTGGGCCGGGAAGATCCCACATGCCGCGGAGCAACTAAGCCCGTGCACCACAACTACTGAGCCTGCGCTCTAGAACCCATGAGCCACAACTACTGAGCCTGCGTGCCTAGAGCCCGTGCTCGCAACAAGAGAAGCCACCACAATGAGAAACCCACGCACCGCAATGAAGAGTAGCCCCTGCTCACCACAACTAGAGAAAGCCCGTGCGCAGCAACGAGGACCCAACGCAGCCAAAAATAAATTAATTAATTAATTTAAAAAAAAAAAACTGTTTCACTTGTTGTGCTGCAAGGGCTTTGTAAAACTCATAAGCACTGTTTAATTAAGTAGGGAATTTATCCCTGAGCACAAATGAGTTGTAATGAATTAACAGACACCTGTGAGTAATTCCTCAAAATTCAGGGAAGGCTATTTTTTTAAACCTACTGCCTCAAGATTTCATTCCAGTCAATTTTGACAACCCCTAGACGATAAGTTTAAAAATTCAAGTGTTGAAGTCAGTATTCATTTACTTATTCGTTCATTCTTTCCTTCGTTTGTACCTTTAGTTAGCATGCGCTGTATTCTGTATTGGATTTTAAAATGTAAGAGACACAGTTCCGCCCTCCAAAAACCTCACCGTTTGGGGGATATATTGTTCCAGAGATCAGAAATCCTAAATGAGTCTTACAGGCTAAAATCACAGCGTTGGCCAGGCTGCGTTCCTTCCGGAGGCTCTAGGGAGAATCGTTCCAGTGTCTTTTCCAGTTACTAGAGGCCATTCACCACATTCCCTGGCTCACAGCCTCTTCCTTCATCTTCAAAGCATATCATTTCAACCTCTGCTTCTATCCTCCCATCTCCTTCTCTGTTACTATGACCTTTCTTCTTATAAGGACCCTGATGACTACACAGGACCCACTGGATAATCCAGGACAATCTCCCCAGCTCAAGGTCCTTAATTTAATCACATCTGCACAGTCCCTTTGCCATATATGGTAATATATTCACACGTTTGGGGATTAGGACATGGATGTCTTTGGGGGAGCCATTAATCAGCCTCCCATAAGGAGACCGATGGAAATAAAACGATGAATCTCAGCAAAAGATTCTACTCTTTATTCTTTAAGTCCTCTCTCCGAATCTTACTATTAACAAAATTCCTAAAAAGCTTAGTTACCTGCTCAACGATGTCACAGCACGGTGCACCACAATGTAGAAGAATGGAGGACATATTAGGGTCCTAACTTCAGGATATATATTAACACTGGAACAGGAAACATACAAATAAAATGCAGACTTGCTACAGTACAAAACCGTAATCTTAAAAAAAACAAGAAAGTTAGTGTATTCAAGAAGGCAGAAAAGTGTATGAAGAATTTTAGAAGCACTTAAACTTTTAAGTGTTTTACAATATGCTCAACCTGATACTGTTTTTTTTTTTTTTTTTTTTTGCAGTACGCGGGCCTCTCACTGCCGTGGCCCCTCCCGTTGCGGAGCACAGGCTCTGGACGCGCAGGCTCAGCAGCCATGGCTCACGGGCCCAGCCGCTCCGCGACATGTGGGATCTTCCCGAACCGGGGCACAAACCAGTGCCCCCTGCATCAGCAGGCGGACTCCCAACCACTGCGCCACCAGGGAAGCCCTGATACTGATTTTTAAAGTGCATAAGCCTATATATATAGTCAAAGAAAAAAAATGTAAAGATGTAAAGATAAACCAAGGATTAACAGTGATTATCACTAAAAAGTATTGCTGAAGAGTTAAAAATAGGGGTACTTTTTTTTCGTCCCCTTCATTTTTAACTTTTTCTATAATGAACACACATTATCATTTCAACCAGAAATATACGCTGAAATATAATTTTTAATGATTTGGTAGTTAAAAGTATAGGCTTCAGTTCCCTGGAACTATTCAATTAAATTAGAATACACCTTTCGGCTATAAGCCCACATTTATTTTTAAGTCTTCATTGAATTTGTTGTAGTATTGCTTCTGTTTTATGTTTTGTTTTTCTGGCTGCAAGGCATGTGGGATCTTAGCTCCCCGACCAGGGATGGAACCCGCACCCCCTGCACTGGAAGGCGAAGTCTTAACCACTGGAGCGCCAGGGAAGTCCCCACATTTGTTTGTTAACTATTTTATTTATTAATTAAAGATCTGTTCTATAATGTTACGAAGCAACATTCTGATTATTAACTGACCCTCTCAGCTGTAGGGAAATGGATATCCTGGAATTAGTACTTTAATCACTGACCATTTACAGATTTTTAATGCATTTTAATATGGTTAAAATCAGACTTATGTACACATATACACACAATAGTTAACAGTTTTATGTGTGTAAATCACAAAATCAATCGATAGTTATGATCCAAAGAAGGGCAACACAGGTAGGCTTAGCATTAGTATGTTCACACCCCCAAAAGATAATAAAAGCAATACTCTACATTTTTACTCATTGAAATTTCATTCATATATGCACACTTCTCCATTCATAGATGGGAAATTTAAACAGCACATTTTTCATGCATTTCTCATTCCTCCTGCTTTATGGGGAGAAAAAGAAAGAGGAAGAGAGAGGAAACGGAAGAAAAACAGGAAAAGGAGAAAAATTTAAAAGGCAGGCAAGAGAAGAATCAAGCTTTGCCCTGGATACTTACCTGGACCAGCATTACACAGCAACACTTCGTTTTAAAAGTGTTCTTCATCTCCCTCTTCCTTTGATAGATTAGTCAAAGAAGCTACCACAGATTTCACAAGGACTTTCAGAATATTAATCAACTTTACAACCAAACCAAAGAGAGATCTACATAATATTGATATGACAAAGGGCTCCCTGCTAAAGTATTTTTTCTTTCCATTAGAATTTAGTACTATCCTCCAAAGGCAGGTAATTTGGAGTGGGCGGCAGTATTTTCCAGCTACAGTGAGGATGGGGGGTAGTCTGCTTTCTCACTCAGAGGCTTGTTCTCTTTCTCAAACCCCCAAGGGACATGGTGTACAGAGGCAGGGCTTTTCAAGCCACGTAACTGACCAGCTCCCCTGAGGTCTGGAGGAAAAGAGGCTTCGCTCAGCAACTGTTCAAGGTTCCCAGACTCCTGCAATCCTTGACGGCAAGCCCTTGGAGATGAGAGCCCAGGTCTGTCCCGTTTACACTGTGTCCCTAGAGTCGGGGACATAACAGACATAACAGAGGTCCTTCACATGCACCTATCTGCTGAAATGCCACCTATTAATAAGCATAAGGGCCAATAAAATCCTAAATTTAAAGTGCATACGTCTATTGATTTGCAAGTTATGTCACCTTCTAACTCAAGAATATATAAACGGAATATTCATATTATACCAAAGAGATGAATCAGTAACTCTGAAAAGTGTTGGAAAGATTTGGCTTTTATAATAAAATGAGGCGAAAATTCTACGTAGGTAAATCAGACAAGAATGAAAAAGAAGAGGGTGTCAGAAATGGCCGGCACCCAGATTCTTCAATAGTTCCTTCTTTCCTAGTCCCCTTTTCTGCTGATACTACTGATATTTAAAATGGAAAGGACAAAATTATACACGAAATTTGTCATTTCATAGATAATTTTTAACTATTCCTAAAAGTACTTCAACAGCCAGAGCCATGCACAGCCACATTTTCTAAAGTCATAGAAAACGGTTATTATAGCCCATTTTTTATAAAGGGTAAAAATTCCCTACAGACAGTTGAAGACTGTAATTGACAGACTGCAATTGATTGCATCCTGGATGAGGGTACAGTGACCTCTGTGACAATGGACAAGGGCACTAGAACAGCCAATAGTTGCCTCTACCAGTCCAAGGGGTTGGGTTGGAAGAGAGCATAATGTCGTGGGTGCTATGGAGTCCGAAGAGTCAGCCCTTTGTTAGTGCGGTGACTTGAGGGACAGCTTCCTGTGACCTCACTGAGGATCAGGTCCCTCATCTGTAACATTGCTGCATGTGCTCCCAATGCTTTTGAGATGATCAATATAAAGTGCCTGCCGCCTGCAAACCCCAGGAGAGCCCCAGGAGTTCAAATGCAGCAATCAGCACTTCTGGCCTCACTCAGGGAGCCAAAAACCATTTTCTCATTTATGGACTTGATTTAGAGCCATGGCAAATAAACAATAACTGAGAGCAAAGCACTTTGCGAAAGGCTTTGCTTCAAAACCATTTTGGTTTTTTTTAACAGCCCACAAAGAGAAAGGGAAAAAGACTGAAAATGACCCAAAATTATTAGATATACAACAAAAGTATAAAGCTAAAACAAAGAAATTTTTACGTGAAATCAGATTAAAATAAGTCAGCTTTCACTCACCTCAAACTCTGATCACGTTGCTATCACAAAATAGCACACAGCTTTTATTTTTTCTATTTGAAAGCCAAAAGCAAAAGTTGTATGTAATAAAATGTGGAATAGGACTCTACTAGTAATTAAATAAATGCACTTAGGTGTTCAAATATGCAACCCGTTTCTTACAGCAAACATTAGGAAAAATTTTGGCAACTGTTTTCCAAGAAATTTCAATAACTTCATCACATCACTAAAAATTTTATCACACATAAAAATGCAATCCAAAGAAAATTATTTGTTTGCTGTCACTAACAGACACCAAAGGAAACACTCCATTGTTTCTGAATTTAAATTTTCATGTATTCCAGAAAACAGTTACATACCACCCATGTAATGGCTGCACTTCAGTATTAAAGTTTTTAAAGAAAAACACAAAAAGTGAATAAGTGTGCTACCATTTTTCAGTTTTGTAAGTTGTTTAGAACTTGAAGTTTAATGTATTTCAGGATTATGACTGAACTCTGAAGATTCCTACTGTATTTTATACACCTTCTGATAAATCATCATCAATCATCCTAAATATATAAAGACATAATATTTTTCAAGCCCTAAGTAAAACAATAAAAGTCTGGGTGTTTTTATTAAACAGGATGCATTATGAAGTTAACAAGAACAAGGCGATACTATGAATGTTGCTTGGAGATGATTAAGATCTCACAGGCAAGAGAAAGAGGGACCGGATTTATCCACACAATTTTAACTCAAAAGTGGACAAAACATTTTAAACAATGGTTTTAAAAACACTGGACATTGAGCAACAAAGGACAGTGATTCCTGAAAGACAGGAAACAAGCAAGGTAACCATACGAAGCTTACTGCCTAGATAGAATTTTCAGACTGTAGCCCAAAGAATGGGGAGCCAGGCAGAGCCTGGTGCTCTCCCTGAGTTGAGAAGATGGAGCCAGGAGTTCAAGGAGGCCAAGATGCCTGAAGTTTGCAGAGCAGAGTACCAGAGAGGAGAAGGCTGCAAAGACAGAGAACTCTGGAGATGTGCTGGGGTCCCTCCTTGAGTCTTCAGCTGACCAACCCACGTGTGTGAGGAAACTACTCAAGAACTACCTGAAAGGACGAGAGGGAATAATCCCCAAAGCTCACATAGGCTGGAAAGGGCTCCTTCTCCTCCCACTAGTCAGAGTGGAAAACCTTATAACTAACAGGACATTAGGTAGAGTATTTAGAAGGGTTTTACCTCTCAGTAGGCAGTAAAATTATAGTAAATGCTGTTCTGGTTCTACCTAAGAAAGCTTAAAAGCAAGACATGAAAAGATCAAACCCTTTCCAAGTGACTTAATTACATCCCATAACAAAGCTCAAGAATACAAAAATATTCAGCACCCAACAAGATAAAATTCACAATGTCTGGCATCTAATCAGAAATTACCAGGCATGTAAAGAAGCAAGAAAATACCATCCACAACAAGGAGATAAATCAGTTAGTAAAACTGACCCAGAACTAGCACTAACATGTTAGAATTAACACAAAAGGACATAAAAAATGGTTACTATGTGTTCAAAAAACTCAAGGAAAACTTGAAAATTTTAAGATATTCAAATATCTTAGATATTTGATTAGATCAAATATCAAAGATATCCTAACTGAACTTCTAGAGATGAAAACTACAATGTCTGGGGTGAAACACGCATTGGATGGGATAAACAGTACATTAGATAGTCACAGACTGCCAACCCTATGTCAGCATTCTATAAGTAATATTTCTTGATAACTTTATTTTCCCCTTCATACTCTTAACCAATTTGCAGGAGAAAAAAAAAAAAGATTCGTGTATTTAAAGTGATAGAGACTAAAAGGAATCACAGTGGTAAAAAATACTGGAAAAAAATGAGCAGAGCATCAGTGGAACAACTTCAAACTGTCTAATGTGATGTAAATGCAGTCTCCAAAGGAGGAGGAACAGAAAAAATATTTGAAGAAATAATGGTTGAAAATTTTCTAAATCAAATGAAAACTATACATGCATAAATTTAAGAAGCTCAATGAACTCCAACAGTAAGACACATGAATAAAACAACACAGACATACACATCAAATTGCTTAAGACCAGCGTTCAAGAGAAAATCTTTAAAACAACTAAAGAAAAAAAATACACATTATTTACAGAGCAACGAAGATAATGATGATCACCAATTTCTCACCGGAGACAAAGTAAGCCAGAAGACAGTGGAATATCTTCATTATCTTAAAAGTAATGAAAGAAAAAAAAAATGGCCAACCTATAATTATTTATCCAATGACATTACCTTTAAAAATGAAGGCAAAATAAGAATATTCAAGGGTAAGAAATGTTAAAAGAAATTCTTCAAACAGGAGAAAAGTAATTACCCAGGATGATCTCACCATCTCAAGATCCTTAACTTCATCACATTTGTGACGAACCTTCTGTCATGTAAGGTAACACTCACAGGGTCCAGGAATAAGGACATGGACACTTTTGGAAGCTATTATTCTGGCTACTATACACCCCATATGAAGAAATTACTAAAAATGTTACATTAAAAAATAATGCAAGATAATACATAATATTTTTTTAAAAAAACAATGGAAACTGAGTATGACTGAGAAGAAACAATCATATAAAAAAATTGAGACTCCTTTGGACTTTGATCCCTGGAACATTCTCCTTTAAAACCTGCAGATTTAGTAATTTAAGATTTTTTTTTCTTAGAATACTGCTCAATTATTATGTAATAATGGTACTTTAAATGTGTAGATAGTACCAAATTTATTAAATTTTTTAGTTAGTTCATTATTTTATCTATATCCCCAAATATTCATATATTCAAGATAGAGGGAAAAAATTCAAGAATCCTCTCACTAACAATGCTTTCTATTCAAGGGCAACTAATATTTGGGCATCTGCACTAAATCTCCGAATCTCTGCCATATACCAAGTTATGGAGTTCAGCCCAGCAAAACGAGCAACCATGGCATCTGCCCCAGAAGCAGCAGTAACTCTGAAAGATCACGAAGGAATTGCAAACACAGCCAGGTGTAGGACATTTCTGCAGGTTTCAAGTACAATCTTTTGTTTGATTCACTTTCCTGAACAAATGTATTTGTGATATCAATAATGGAGCTATAAATAAAAATTACTGAGTTGAATTTAAATAAATTAAAGGAGACTAAATATTCAAGCAATGACCATCCAGAACAAAAAAAATTGTCTTTTTCTTAACCACTCCAAGCATACTACTTGATTCTGCAGCAAACAATATTTACATATTTATAATATTGCAAATGCTGTTTTTTAAAAAAGAACTCAAAAGCAATCAAAAAGAGTGATCTGAAAAAAGCCCAAGGCTCCTGCCTTCTTACATCAAGTGCTCTATCAATCAAATTAATTTTAAGGACAAATTGAAATTAAGCTAACTTAACTCTATGACAATATTCTGTATGTAGTATTTCTTGATAAATTTCTTTTCCCTTTCATATCTTAACCAATTTGCAGACTTTTATGCTAAGTGGATTTATGGCCCATCAAGAATTTCACTAACTCTAATATACATTTTTTTCCTTACATGAAATGCTTCAATGCATGACCAAATTGACCTATTATAACATTTTAGAATTAGTAATGCAATTTCAGTATTTGAGAGGCTGCAAATGAGTAAAATTAATCTTCTTCTACTTGCATGCATATACCCATGCCAGTAAAAATTAGAATCAAGGCTTCCCATTCAACAGTAAAGTCACATTTTTAACACAACCTTGGAGGTATAACTTCCATCCCAAGTTAATAATTTGTCATAGTATTAACCATCCCCCAACACATCTAAATAGAAGTTCCACAGTCTTACAAATAGGCTTTCTCATCCTATAATTTATAAATTATCTAAATAACCATAATTAAGCAAATAAATGGAAGACATTTTTAAAAACATACAATTTAATATTACTTCTCCATCCAAATGCTACCTAACTGGGAATAACAGTTCTCATCCTTAGTGTAGAACACCACATTTAGAGAAACAAGGACCATCTACAGAACTAATTCTCTTTAGTGATAACACCAGGTTCACCAGTGGTGAAATATTTCACTTAACTCTCCTCCAAGCAAAGTTAGGGGCTATTTAGAAACCAAAATCAGGGCTTTGAAGCCACTGTATTTGTTCACCGACTCCATCTATTTCCATTTAATGATTAAAACTCTGTTTAACAGAGGCCAAACCCATTTGGCCATCGTTGGAGTTCCAGAGATGCCAGGCCAACATTTAGTTTCACATGAGAGACCCCACTGACAAGCACACACTGAAACTTCCCTTACCAGGGGCTGCTAATCATTATCATGAGAAGAGATGAGAATGCTGATGGGCTCGCTGAAAATTAACTGACTCCACATACAGAGAACCTCATTACCTCGACCTCAGCTTCCCTTTTTCGAGCTTGATGATCACAAGAGAAAGTGTGCCCGTTTACACTGATGTTTCTAGAACTCCTGCCAGGACTACTGATTACTACACAATTTTTTTTTTTTTTTATTGGAGTATAATTGATTTACAATGTTGTGTTAGTTTCTGCTGTACAGCAAAGTGAATCAGTTATACGTATACATACATCCACTCTTTTTTTTTTTTTCTTTTTTGGCCACGCCGCACGGCATATGGGATCCTAGACCCCGACCAGGGACCGAACCCGCACCCCCTGCATTTGAAGCGCAGAGTCTTAACCACTGGACCGCCAGGGAAGTCCCTAGCCACTCATTTTTTAGATTCTTTTCCCATATAGGCCATTACAGAGGATTGAGAAGAGTTCCCTGTGCTTATTAGTTATCTATTTTATATATAGTAGTGTGTATATGTCAATCCTAACCTCCCAATTTATCCCTCCCCCAACCCTTTCCCCCCTGGTAGCCATAAGTTTG
The DNA here is from genome assembly GCF_005190385.1 of Monodon monoceros. NCBI lineage: Eukaryota > Metazoa > Chordata > Mammalia > Artiodactyla > Monodontidae > Monodon > Monodon monoceros. The sequence goes on along the minus strand of NW_021703781.1, from coordinate 10,331,710 downwards.
TTTTCTACATCTGTGACTCTATTTCTGTTTTGTAAATAAGTTCATTTGTACCATTTTTTCAGATTCCACATATAAGCGATATCATATATTTGTCTTTCTCTGACTTACTTCACTCAGTATGACAATCTCTAGGTCCTACTTTCTAACCAACTCTCTCCCAGACACGACACAAAAGTAATGCTGCAAAGGAGTAATTAATCAAATAGGTGAACTATCTAGGGCCACAAGTTCCAGTATTCAGTATGCTGCTCATGTCCTAGGGCCAACCACCACAAAGAGTCCAACAGTCTCCACTGCATTCAACTATAAAATAGAAATCTGATATCCATGAAGTTGTCACAACAACGGAAATCAAGAAAGTGCATTATACCAAGTTTCAGAGGTTTGCACCATCTAAAGATAATTCAAACAAAAATATGCTTTTAAAAATCTCAAAAATGCACTTTTCCCCAAGTAATTATTCTAGATCTAAACAATTTTAACTAAAATAACGATTTTTACTTTCCCCACTTTGTGCGAGTTAGTTATTATTTGTTCCTTTACCTTTGAAAGGACTCTGAAGTATCTATCACAAAATCTGGTCAAACATGCCAGCTGAAAATAATGAATTCAGAGTTTACACATTTAGTCATGTTCTTGATCAGACACAAAGCCAAAAAAGAAACAAACATAATGGAACTAAGCTTATAAGGAAATAAAAGAGTATATTAATATACATTATAGAAAAAGATGTAAGTATATGTAGCAGAATTTATACCAAAATTAAACATAATTCTAACGAAGTCGGAGAAGCAAAAAATCCACATGTAATTCATGTAAGAACTTTAAAAATCACATAGTTAAGCCAACATTGAAATTAAACTTTAAAAATTAGGTCCTTCGTTTTTCGCATATCAAATATTCATATTTCATGGGTCCAAAGCACAAGTAATTCTTATCTTGTATATGCTGTCCTGGCAAACAAATCAGCATTTAACTGATTCTTGGCCCTTCCTTTATACTTCCTTTATACTTTCAAAACTACTGCTATTTAGGGTTGCATCACAAGAAAAAACAAGCAAAAGGAGGAAATTCAGAAACTGAACGATAAGAATATGCCTGAAAAATAAGAATGCCTGTCTGACATGTTTATAATGGCTGCTGCATTTTAAAAGAGAATACTGCAGTCTCTTTATAAAAAGTATATAACTTCAGAATTGACTGAAACAATTAAGTTCAACTTTAAGAGCTTAAAATTTTCTCATTTTCACTTTACCTTTTTTTTTTTTTTTTTTTTTTTTTTTTTCAGTACGCGGGCCTCCACTGTTGTGGCCTCGCCCGTTGCGGAGCACAGGATCCGGACGCGCAGGCTCAGCAGCCATGGCTCACGGGCCCAGCCGCTCCACAGCATGTGGGATCCTCCCGGACCGGGGCACGAACCCGTGTCCCCTGAATCGGCAGGCAGACTCTCAACCACTGCGCCACCAGGGAAGCCCTCACCTTACCTTTGTGTGTAGCAAGACGGAAAAAGGAGAGTGGATTTAGAGCCCAGAGATTTAAGTTCTGCTCAGGGTTCTAAAATAAACCAGGTGAGCTAACTTGAGCTAATCCCTTAAACTACCCTCTCTGAACCTCAGCTTTCCTTAACTGTGGAATTATTATGACCTCAACAAATCTTCATAGCTCATTCTGCTTCTTATAAGGGATTAGCAACTCTGAATTCAATCAATCCTGCCTCCCATTTGCCACCCGATAAGAAATCTGTCCACTCAAATGTCGAGAAAATGGAATTCATTTTAAAACTAGCTATTTTTAAATACACATAATATAAATTTTAGTTATTTTTTAAAATAAAACCCTTATTCTAAACCATCCAACGTAGTCCAAGTTCAAATACAAATTATTCAATGTTTTTAATTCTATAGGTCAGGAACTTCCCTGGTGGTCCAGTGGCTAAAACTCTGCACTTCCAGTGCAGGGGGCCTGGGTTCAATCCATGGTCAGGGAACTAGATCCCACATGCCGCAAATAAGAGTTTGCATGCCGCAACTAAGACCCGGTGCACCCAAATAAATACATAAATAAAAACATTTTTTTAAAAACTTCTATAGGTCAGCATTCCTCTCAAATATTGTAGGTAACCAAGAAGCTAAAACTCTTATCTCATGAGGACTGAACCCCCTCTCATCCAGACCCAGTAGACTGACACCTTCAAATTTCTTACAATTTTTGTACTTTACTGCCAAAACTTCTAGAAAGCTAACCTTGAAAATGACATGAGAAGTTTTAGCATTAAAAATGAGTATTATAATTCATGACGCTCATTAAAGAAACCTAAAAATAGGGGCCCCACTCCCAAAATTATTTGTCTTGATACATTTTATGAATGTTTTCAGATTAATTTCTAAAATTGATTTACACAGTGCTCTCTGCACTAGACATCTGTATTTTCATTAGTTTCCTATTGCTGCTATAACAAGTTACCACAAACTTAATGGCTTAAAACAACACAAATTCATAAGCTTACAGTTATCAAGGCGAGAAGTCCAAAATGAGTTTTACTAGGCTAAAATCAAGGTGCTGGCAGGGCTGCATTCTTTCTGGAAGCTCCAGTGCAAAATCTGTTTCTCTGCGTTTTCCAGCTTCTAGAGGCTACACACACTCCTTGGCTCGAAGTCCCCTCCATCTTTAAAGCCAATCAAGGTCAACTGCATTTTTCTCACACGTGTACCTCTAACTCTCCTGTCTCCCTGTTTCACTTATCACCTTTGTGATTACAATGGGCTCACCTGGATAATCCAGCGTAATCCCCCGACTTCAAAGTCAGCTGTTTAACAAACTTAATTCCACCTGTAACCCTAATTTTCCCTTGTCATGGTAACAGAGTCACAGGTTCTGGGGATTAGGATGTGGACAACTTCAGGAGACTTCCACCTATAGCACAACATCTAGTATCTAGTGCTGGGAGAGCCTACCGACAGACTGCGAGACGGACAAGCCCTGTGGGAATCAATTTAACGGGGATGACAAAGAAGATAAAACTACAATTCAGTGGGAAAAAATATAAACATAAGAACACTTAGCAACAAAAGGCAGATGTATAGGGAATATTTTTTAATAGTAATTTAAAATATGGTCGACTGAAGCCACATGCTGTTAGAGATAAGAGTCCTACAGACTTGAACATTATTTTGAGGAAAGGCCTAGTATAATATGCCACAAGAAATGAGGTCATTATCAGTCACAGCTTTAGGAACTGATGGGATCTTATGAGATCATCTAGTCACTGAAACTAGTGGTCCACTGAGACGCAGGGAAATTATAACTTTTATAAGATCACTTGGTTAGGTCATTTCACAAAAAGGCCTTTAGCCCAATTTCTTGATTTCTGGTCAAAATATTATATGAGACAGCACAAAGAATAAATTCAGTTCAGTATAGTGTATTTAAGAAATCAAAGTAACATTTGAAAATACTGACTGCAGGCTTTTCCAATTATAAGTTCTGCTTAATGCTTAAATGGTTAGAATGTTTAGCCATTTAGCAAATTCTATTGTACCTTTGTACAATAACCTGTTGCTCAAAGACGTTACACATTTGAGACCCCGTATTTCATTCCTCTAGTTTACACTACATCACTGAGATCTTACTACGTGCCAGGCAAGTCCTAGGCGAAAGACATACAGCAGTGAACAGCAACAACAACAAAGTCCTGCTCTCGTGGATCTTCAATTCTTGTGAAGAATCAGGAAACAGATGAAAAACAGCTAAATAAGTGTATCAGGGCTTCCCTGGTGGCGCAGTGGTTGAGAGTCCGCCTGCCGATGCAGGGGACGGGTTTGTGCCCCGGTCCAGGAAGATCCCACATGCCGCGGAGCGGCTGGGCCCGTGAGCCATGGCCGCTGAGCCTGCACGTCCGGAGCCTGTGCTCCACAACGGGAGAGGCCACAACAGTGAGAGGCCCGCGTACAGCAAAAAAAAAAAAAAAAAGTGTATCATATGTCAGGGAGAGGTTCTATTTACTATTACAGGGATATGAAGGAAGACTACAGACATGCATGCTCAACATCACTTGAAAACAAACACGATGTGCAATGTTAAGAGTTTATGACAAGATGGAGATAAAAGATCTAATGTTTTAAGAAAACTCAAACACACAAGCATTGTTATAAAACTGACTCCTTTCTCAACTCCTAACTAAAAATTAATACCAATTAAAATCAGAATCAAGACAGAGTGGAATGGGCAAAAGAACAGACATATAGATCAATGGAACAGAATAAAAAGCCCAGAAACAGACCCACACAAATGTAAACAACTGACTTTTGGAAAAGGCACAAAGGCAATGCAATGGAAAAAGAACAGTCTTTTCAACAAATGGTGCTAGTACAACTGGATATCCAATTAGATACCCAATATCTATCTAACCTAGACTTAGATCTTACAACTTAACAAAAAAATGAACACAAAATGAGTCACAGACCCAAATATAAAATGCAAAACTATAAAGTTTCCAGAAGAAAAGATAGGAGAAAATCTACATGACCTTGGGTTTAGCAGTGAGGTGGTTTTTTTTTTTCAAATTTATGTTTTTACTGGCTTCTCTTTTTATTTATTTATTTATTTATTTTTGGCTGTGCTGGGTCTTTGTTGCTGCATGCGGGCTTTCTCTAGTTGTGGCAAGCGGGTTTGTTGCGGTTCACGGGCTTCTCATTGAAATGGCTTCTCTTGTTGCAGAGCACAGGCTCTAGGCACACAGGCTTCAGTGGTTGTGGCACATGGACTTAGTTGCTCTGTGGCATGTGGGATCTTTCCGGACCAGGGATTGAACCCATGTCCCCTGCATTGCCAGGCGGATTCTTAACCACTGCACCACCAGGGAAGTCCCTAGCAGTGAGTTTTTTACATGCCAAAACACAATCTAAGAAAGAAAACATAGGGAAGTTGGACTTAATAAAATTTAAAACTTCTCTGTGAAGGATACAATTAAGAAAACAAAGAAACAAGCCAAAGATTGGGAGAAAATATTTGCAGAACACATATCTGATAAAGGAGTTGTATGCAAAGTACGCAAAGAATTTTTTTTTAATTTATTTATTTATTTTTGGCTGCTTTGGTTCTTCGTTGTTGTGCGTGGCTTTCTCTAGTTGCGGTGAGAGGGGCTACTCTTTGTTGCAGTGCACAGGTTTCTCACTGCGGTAGCTTCTCTTGTGGAGCATGGGCTCTAGGCGCGCAGGCTTCAGTAGTTGCGGCACGTAGGCTCAGTAGTTGTGGCCCGTGGGCTCCAGGGCGCAGGCTCAGTAGTGGTGGCACACAGGCTTAGTTGCTCCACGGCATGTGGGATCTTCCTGGACCACGGCTCGAACCCGCGTCCCCTGCATTGGCAGGAGGATTCTTAACCACTGCGCCACCAGGGAAGCCCTCGCAAAGAATTTTTTAAACTCAACAATAAGAAAACAACCCAATTTTAAAATGGATGAAAGATTTGAACAAACACCTCACCAAAGAAGATATATAGATGGCAAATAAACATATGAAAAGTTGGTCAACATCATACATCAATAGGAAAACACAAATTAAAACAATAATGAGGTGCCATTACACATCTCCTAGAATGGCTAAAATCCAAAACACTTTCAATGTGAAGTTCTGAGGAAAATGCAAAACAACAGGAACTCTCAGTCACTGCTGGTAGGAAGGCAAAATGGCACACAGCCACTCTGGAATATGGTTTGGCGTGTCATAAAGCTGAATGTGGTCTTAACATACAACCCAGAAATCTTGCTCCTAGGAATTTATCCAGTTCATTTGAAAATATATGTCCATACAAACACCTGCATGAGAATGTTTACACAAGTTTTATTCATAATGGTCAAAAAATAAAAACAATCTCAACAGGTAAATGTATAAAAAAAACCTGTCTTCCATATAACGGAATACTACTAAGAAAAAAAAAGAGTGAACTATGTAAACCCATGCGAAAACATGGATGAATCAAATGCATACAGCTAAGTAAAAGAAGCCAGTCAGAAAAGGCCACGTACTATGTGATTATATTTCTGTGACCTTCTGAAAAAGGTAATATTATAAAGATAATAAACACACCAGTCATTGCCAGGAGGTTGGGAAGAGGTGAGGGTTGAATAGGTAAAGTACATGGGATTTTTAGGATGGTGAAACTATTCTGTATATTATAATGGTGGACACATGACATTGTGCATTTGTCGAAACCCATAAAACTGTACAGCATACACAGAAAACCTAATGTATGCAAATTTTAAATTATTTATGAGGATGGAGAATCCCAGGATGGAAAGCAGACTGTGACAAAGGAATCTAACAAATGTGTGAAATAAACTCACTTAAGGGGGAAGAGGGAAGTGCTGACCTTAGAAATAAGTGTAGTGTGTAAGGGTAAAGGCAAAAGGAACTGCACATAAGCTCTGTTAATAAAATTATTTCTCACGGCGGGGGGGGGGGCAGTATTAGTAAACAATTCTAAAACCACTATATACTGCATACTGGAATTAAACCATTACATAAATGAATGGTGGATCCTGAGAGCCAGATTTCTCATTGTTGGAGCAGGTGTTTACCAACAAGGGAAAAAAGCTCCAATGACCCATATGGTAATAGATAAAGAGTTGGAGCTATCAGTTCTGAGCTTCAACAGAAACATAAATACGAGTGTATACGGGTTACTATACGCAATAGAGCTCCTTGCTTGTGCTCTGTCAGCTGAGAGAGCCTAGAAGCAACACAGCTCAGCGGCAATGAGCACACCAGATCTTGGTTTCTAATATCATTCTCCAATAAAAGAAACCAGCGCTCCTCACAGAAATGGCTAGTTCTAGGGCTGACCAAGGAATATAAAAGATGAGCATAGCCATCTTGCAGTGCTAGAAAGTAAGAAAGTGCTCAAAAAAAAAAAAGGCGTAACAATGGGGGTATGTGAAAGGGACACAGGAGCCAAGTCAAAGAGCTCCCGATGGCCAAAGCTAGAACAATCTGAGCACCAAAACAAACAAGTATTGCCTTCTACCCCAAAGTATAAAGTAAATATCCATGGTCTATACTGATATAAATAAATGATTGAATAAAGAAATAAAAGGGGGAGAAGAGACCAATCACCCACGCGAAAGAATTCCAAAATATTATATGGGCTCTCCCCTCTCAGGGAGGTGCAGCAGAAGTGCCTACTGAAGTGTGGACTGCACATTGGGGCTTCCTTCCAGTATCCAGTATGGAAAGGGGAAATGTTTAAAAGAACAATATTACAGTGGAGAAACCTGACAAATACTACGTCAGCCAGGTGATCAGGATTAGCGTCAACAGTGACAGGTCATACGGGTGGCATGTGATGGGAACGGTACTTCACCTCTCTAGTCTTCCTCCCCAGAACTCATCACCCCAGCCGAACCATGAGAAAAAACTCAGACAAACCCCAGCTGAGGGACATTCTACAAAATACCTAACCAGTACTCCTCAAAACTGTCAAAATCATCAACAACGAGGGAAGCCTGATAAACTGTCAGCCGAAAGGAGCCTAAGGAGACGTGACAATTAACGTAACGTGGTATTGTGGATGGGATCCTGGAACAGAAAAAGTACATTGGGGGGGCTTCCCTGGTGGCGCAGTGGTTGAGAGTCCACCTGCCGATGCAGGCGACACGGGTTCTTGCCCCGGTCCGGGAGGATCCCACATGCCGCGGAGCGGCTGGGCCCGTGAGCCGTGGCCGCTGAGCCTGCGCGTCCGGAGCCTGTGCTCCGCAACGGGAGAGGCCACAACAGTGAGAGGCCCGAGTATCGCAAAAAAAAAAAAAGTACATTAGGTAAAAAAGAAGGAAATCTGATTAAAATAAGGACTCTGGGTCCAAATAATACATCATTATTGGTTCACTAACTATGAAAATATACCACACTGATGTAAGATGTTAATAATTTAACAAGGGGAAACTGGGTGTGTGGGATATACAGGAACTCTGTACTATATTCACAACTATGCTGTAAATGTAAAATTGTTCTAAAATAAAAAGTTTACTTTAAAAAATTCGACTAAAATGTATTAAAAATTCTCACCAGTGGGGAAAATAAGAATCCTCCATTATTTCCCTAGGTATCAACTGAAACACATCTAAAAGTCTGACACATTCCTTACATATTAAAAATAAAATAAAAGCTGATACATTTACAAGGCAGGAGGCCAATACATTACCACTTTTTAAAGCCTATCATTTTCTAAAAAGTACAAACATCCTCTGGATTGCAAAACTGATACTTTAATATTGATTTTTTTCTTAAGTATTTGAAACCACTGATAACAGGACAACAAATTAAATTACAATAATAAGAGGACCACTCATCTTAGGTAAAACTGTGGTCAACTGTGGGTGTCATTTGGAGCTAGGTTTTTCCTGCAGCTACAAGAGCCATTGAATACTGAGTCCCAGAGGTGACTCCTCCAGGACTGGTCACCAAGGTACCTCAGTGGAAGTGATGTTCTACAAGCATCACCCACTACCTGGAGGGGGCAACAAGCCAGCTTCCTACACTCTACACTGAAGCCTGAGAACAGGTACTGTATTATTTGGCCCATAAATATTTCTTTTTAATCTGGACTTGGTACCAATAATAAAAATCGGGAGACTGTTCAACTACATGTACTTCGATAAAATTTTTTAAAAATTGAGAGACTGCATGTAAAACAAATCAAATTACTACCTTTCTGTTTGAACATTAGGAAGATCTGGCCACACCTGGCTGCATTTCCACAGGGCAGCAACCTGACGCAGCAGAGCAGAGCTGTCCCCTGTAGGCCAGACACCGCCTCTATAGTTGGCCTGAACCCTCAGCACTCCCTATTTTTAATATCCCAACACACTTCACTTATTACTTACAGCTCTACAATCGGCCATCCCGTTACTCCCGAAATTTGAAAAACAATAACCTTGGAGACACAGCAACGATATCCATAAGCTAATACAAATATTATTATTTTGGGGGTTTCATGACCCAGAAGTATCCTGAATTACACTGGTAATAATGGGCAACCCTACTAAAAATGCCAAAACAGCATTAATTGTTTAATTCTGGTTCAAGAAAGAAATCATGGATTAGGAAGGATATGTAATAGATAAGACAAGATACAAATACACACACTCAGCTAATTCCCATTTACCTTTAGGAATCTAGAATAAATAATGGGATGGTCATGGGCTCATTAAGTGAGACAAAGAGCAACAAGGCTCCGGGCACTATGTGGACTTCTTGTCTTGGAGCTGAAATAAGGGACAACCCAACTGGGCTGCTCCCTAGAGGGCTAACCCTCCAGAGGCTCTAAAACCTCTAGGGCACTAAAACATCATCCAATGTAATAAGATGGAGAAAACAGTATTGACCAGAACCCGGCTCAGAGAGGATGCTGCATGTTTCGGAGAAAATAACTTGATAACCTTCTTTGCATAAACAGTGAACTCCACAAAGGACAGGTAAAGAGTCTTCTAGAGAGAGCAGGACTGACGAGTGGATGGGTTTGTTTCACTAAGGTGGAATATGCAAGTTTGGGCAGCAGCAGAATTTCCTGAAACAAGAAAGAAGAGGCCTGGAGCTGCCACCAGAGAGCTGACTTCACCCTTCCCCCATGCACTGCCCTGCCTCTCCAGGCACTATCCATACAACAAATATCTGAAGAATCTGGGCCAAACCATGAGCCTGACTGGAGCACTCACTTTTCTTGACATTTTCTATTTCCATTACATATATCCAGTAAATTTAAAGAAAAACTCTGAAGTCAAGCTAGTTCAAGTTAGTCACAACCATTCAAACCCAAGAGACAAGACCATGAGCAAACCTCAGATACAGAAGGACACTACAAGTTATTATCAAACCTTATACTCATATCTAATAAAGGAGTCACAAAACAGCCAAACAGATCACGGCCACAGTGATATATACTCTAAGGATAAATCAAAGTTGAAAGTTGCCATTTTAAACTTTAAGAACGAAATTATTCTTCAAAATATATCCAAAGGATAACTTTTGAATCAACCTGCAATAGACCTATGAAAGTGTAAATGTAAGCATTGAATTAAAAACCAATACTACATTACATATTGTATGTATATGTAATGTATATTGTACTACATACTACATATTGTACTACATACAATATACATATATATAGGTATAGCACACCTATACATTTTAAACTAAAAGATGACTAAAATAATCTAAAAGGCAAAGATAAAGTAAGCAGCATAATTGCCATATATTACTGTTACAGTAAAACAAGTGTCATTTATAAAAAAGCCTGCAGTACCTAAGAACGCTCTGAATAATTCAGCTATATTTTCAAATTGTTTCCAAGCCTTTAATTTGGTGCTGAATAATCTGGATCAACGAAATTTGTTTTCCAATTATTTATTCATTTGCTTAGTCTTTATAAAGTTTCTCCTGAAAAGTACTGTGGTTAGGAAAACTATGACTGCACATCCTACACAATCCTTTCTACAGCCATATCATGTTTAAGAATGCACATTTACAGGGCTTCCCTGGTGGCGCAGTGGTTGAGAGTCCGCCTGCCGATGCAGGGGACGCGAGTTCGTGCCCCGGTCCGGGAAGATCCCACATGCCACGGAGCAGCTGGGCCCGTGAGCCATGGCCGCTGAGCCTGCGCGTCCAGAGCCTGTGCTCTGCAACGGGAGAGGCTGCAGCGGTGAGAGACCCGTGTACCGCAAGAAAAAAGAAAAAGAAGGCACATTTACAATATTCATTGGATAATTTACAATCTAGAATAAAATGAGCTTTTTGTAATAATTTACAAGTAGTCAAGGGCTTACTTTATTAGATGGAGAAGGCTCCATCACCTAAAAAAGCTGTATGTCATATCAAGACAATGGATCCACGGAACAGAAACTAAATACATAAAACTCTAAATCTATAGAAACAAAAATCAGGCATGAGCTTCCATTCCAAAAGTAGGCTTCACTTTAGGAAAACAGTTCACTATATGATTTCTTTGAATAGCTACATCATCTAATACATTCAAATTGTGGCTTAATTTTGATATTTGAGGAGCAAGAGTTAATGATTTCCAGTGCTGTGTATCACTACATTATTTATTTTTAATTGTGGTAAAACATGCATAACATAAAATTTACCATTTTAACCATTTTTAAGTGTGCAGTTCACTGTCACTGAGTACATTCACACTGTTGGGCAACCATCACCACCATCCACCACGTGGTTTTCACCTAGGACTATTTTATCTTTCCAGTCTGAAGCTACTCATTAAACAGTAACGCTCAACCTCCCTTCCCACCCCCATATCCTGACAACCACCGTTCTACTATCTGTCTCCTTTAATTTGACTACTCTGGGTGCCTCACATAAGAGGAGTCATACAATATTTGTCCTTTTGTGACTGGCTTATTTCACTTAGCATAGTATCATCAAGGGTTCATCAATGTGTAGCATGTGTCAGACACCAGAGTTCCAAACTAGTTACATCAGACAGATTCTGCCTGTGCAACAGTTGTCTAGGTGGGAAGACAGATCCCTGGAGCTTTCTACTCTGCCATCTTCTCTCTAGCTCCCCCAGTCCACTGCACTCCATTTCGTAAATTCTATGAGAACACAATCCACTTCCCAAAGAACCACTCTATTTATTGCAAATCAACTGAAAGGGCAGATATTTTGATATTTAAGAAGTGACTGTGAGAGAATACGCTTTTTTACTTGTTGCCATAATTATATATCTAGACTATTTTAAAGTTCAATCCTAGCCAAAATATTTTTCTCTTAAAACATCAAGGAGTAATACTGCAAAATGAAAACCAAACATGTAAGTACAGCTCTTGTATGAAAAATTCATTGAAAGCCAAGGAAAAATTTGCAACAAAACCACAAATGAAGCCCCATATAAATTACCTTAAAAGTTATTCCCTCTAAAACTTAACGTCTCATGGCATGTTTTCCTCCATATCCTTAAAATTAAAATTAGAAAAATAGGAATCATTTTATGAAAAAAAAAAAACAAGAACTCTGAGGAATTCCACTTCCAGTAGTGGCAGACCAGGTATAGAGACCCTCCCATTGTGGTTAACTAAAAAAGATGGACATATTTTTTTTTAATCTACTTGGAAGCACTAGAGCATTAACAAGAGACGGGAAGAACTGCCAAGCCAGGATACAGTGGGGAACAGAAGACCAGACGGGCAGCACGTGGGGCCTTCTCCATGGGAACATGTGCTGATTTCAAGAGGAGTATCTGAGAACCCACATCATGGGCTGGACAACCTCTCAACTAGAAGCTAGAGAGTCAGGCACTGCAGTTATGCAAGATGGCATACTGAATAGATGTGTCACAAAAGTGACCATCCAAATAGCCAGGAAACATGAAAAGATGCTCAACCTCATTAGTAATCAAGGATGTGCAAATTTAAACCACAATGAAATACTACACACTCACCAGAATGACTACAACATAAAAGATTGACAACTATTATTGGCAAAGTTCCGGAGCAACTGGGAAACTCTTAGATTGCAGATAGAGTGCAAGGTGGTATGACCACTTTGGAAAACTAATTGGCAATATCTTCTAAAACTAAACATTTTCTTACCATATATCATTTTCATCCCGAGGCACACATGCAAGAGAAATTAGTCCATCAAACGACATGCACAACAACATTCACAGCAGCTTTATTCACAATAGCCAACAGATAAAAATAACATAAATGACGGTCAGTACAGTAAATTGTGGTATGTGCATACAATGGAATACTCCAGGGTAAAAAAAAAAAAAAAAAGAATATGCAGCAATTAACATGTTCAAATAAAACAAGAAAACTGGTCTCCAGCAAAATTGTACTACAAGTAATCTTAAAGCGATTTTTTTTCAGGATGAAGGTAAACATTACATAGAAACTTGGGTGTTAAGGAAGAAATGAAAAGCTCAAAAAAGGCAAATATGTAAATAGATTCACAAATAAATTTATCCTCTTGATTTCTTTAAAATACACATGGCTGTTTAAAACAAAAACCTGTAACATTGTACTGTGGGGTTTATAATTTAAGTAGCCATAACACATAGAGGAACTGTATAATAAAGGATGGAGGATGGTGGTAAATGCATGTATACGGCTGCAAGGCCTTTCCTTTCACATGAAGTGGTCAAAAATTACTCTAAATAGATTGTGACAACCTGAGGATGCACAGTGTAATACTACAGTCACCATTAAAAAAAATAAGGAAAAGAGCTATTGCTAAAAAGCTATTAGATAAGTTAAATGGAAATTTTATAAGTAATCAATTAAGCCAAAAGAGGGCTGGACAGGAAAACATCAAAGAACGTGCCATTATATTTTTTTTCAAACCCATATAATGTACAACATCAAAAGTGAGCCTTAATGTAAACTACAGACTTTGGGTGATTATGATGTGCCAATGTAGGTTCAGCAACTGGAACCATTGTACTACTCTGGCGGGAGATGTTGTTAATGACTCTGCATGTGTGGGTTCAGGGAATGGATGGGAAAGCTCTGTACCATCTGCTCAATTTTCCTGTGAACCTAAAACTGCTCTAAAAAATAAAGTCTACTGAAAATAAAATAAAAAATAGGTGAAAAAAACAGTAAAATTATAGATCTAAATCCAACTATATCAATAATCACAGTAAATATCTGTGGAACTAAGCAGTCCAATTAAAAGGCAAGGATTGTCAAGAGTGGAAAGGATAAACTATGATATGTTTACACCACAGAAAATATTCAGCAGTGAAAATCAATAGACTTTAGTATATACAATAACATGGATGAATTTCAAATTTTGACAGAGAAAGCCAGACACAACAGATTATATATTGTATAACTGTACTTCCATGAAGTTTAAAAGAAGGCAAAACCCAACGAAGTATACAAGGATCCCTCTGTGTGTGTGTGTGTGTGTGTGTGTGTATATATATACACACATACACACATACATACATGTGGTAAAATTATATGGCAAGCTAAGACAGATACTACCATCCAAATGAGGAGAGTTGTGACTTCAAAGCAGTGGGCATGAAGGGAGCGCTTCTGAGATGCTGACAATGTTTTCTTTGTTGACCTGAGTGGTGTAAATAACTTATAATTCATTTTTGGTACATTTCTTGTATCTCTATTACACTTCACAATTTAAAAGCTTAAAAATAAAAACAAAAACAAAAATTACTCTTAACTGACTGACTAGATTATTTTATAACTAAAAACTGTGGGTCTGAAGTGTTAGGATGGAAACAGACATAATAAAAGCACCCAAAAAAAGTATATTTTGAAAAGACACTCATGGCGATAACACACAGGAAAATTCTATCCCAAAAATTCAGTGTCACAAAATTCTCAAATTCATAAATATGACAGATCATAGAACATCCCTTGATTAGTTATTTTCTAAACATGAAATTCATTTTTGGAATAGATAATAAAAGTTTACCAATGACTAGGTCAATTTTTGCAAAAGGTCTGAGTTCTTCATTACTCCAAAAACTGTATAGTCTTATCTTCAACACTAAGCGTAAAACCTTTTCAGTGACATACCTTGGTATATTTTGAGCTACTAGATAACTGGACAACATAGTCAATAACATGACTGAAAGAATGCTAGCTTCATAGAACATAGTTTCTTTTGTCTTCTTAATTAAAACTTACTGTGAAGATATAGAGAACAGACTTGTGGTTGCCAAGGGGGAGGAGGGTAGGGGCAGAACGGATTGGGAGTTTGGGATTAGCAGATGCAAACTATTATATATGGGATGGATAAACAACAAGGTCCTACTGTATAGCACAGGGAACTATATTCAATACCATGTGATAAACCATAATGGAAAAGAATATGAAAAAGAATATATATACACATAACTGAATCACTTTGCTGTACAGCAGAAATTAACACAACATTGTCAATCAACTTCAATACAACTTTTTTTAAAAGTTACTGTGGGGCTTCCCTGGTGGTGCAGTGATTAAGAATCCACCTGCCAATGCAGGGGACACGGGTTCAAGCCCTGGTCCGTGAAGATCCCACATGCTGAGGAGCAACGAAACCCATACGCCACAACTACTGAGCCTGCGCTCTAGAGCCGGCGAGCCACAACTACTGAGCCCACGTGCCTAGAGCCCATGCTCCGCAACAAGAGAAGCCACCGCACTGAGAAGCCCACGCACCACAACGAAGAGTAGCCCCCGCTCGCTGCCCCGCGCACAGCAACAAAGACCCAACGCAGCCAAAAATAAAATAAATAATTTTTTTTTAAAGTTACTGTGAAAATCATTGATCAGGCCAGTTTAACAGCTTTTTTTTAACACTATCTTAATCTATAAAATTCAAGTACGTATAAAACTTTTTCACCCAAAGATTAACCTCTCTCAACCTCCATAGCAACAATAAAAGTATCAATACCTAACATTTTAAAATAGCTTTCTTCTTCTCTATCACTAACTCCAATTCTCCCCAGTCAGAGATGTGGGTAAGCCAAATCGGATATGGGTCCACTTGGATATGGGATATGGGAAACCGGGGTATGCCATGGACTGCAGAGGGAAAAAGCTAAAGGAACGCTTCCTCTGCCACTTTTCCTAGCGCTGAACTCGTGTCCCTTCTACTGATGACAAAATGAGCACAAGAAAAAGGGATGTACACCTTGGGGCAGTGGAAAAAAATGGTCATTTGAAAACAGCTTTTGCTAATCTCCAGAAAATTTAATTCCAGTATGTGTAATTTTGAGGGGTTTTTGTTTGTTTGTTTGTTTTTTGGTGCTGAATAACAACAGATTTGTTTAGGTTTCTAGTGGACTCTGGCACTGCTACAAATTGCACAAATTCATAAACTCCTGAATAATGTCTGATTTGTATTTATACAGTACAGGGTCAGAGGTTCTAGATCCACTTTCCAAATCTAACTGCTTCATCATCATGGCCAACCTTAATTTCTCTACCTGCATGGGAAACTAATTTCTTAAGAGTGCTTCAGATGCACTAAGAAATGTTAAAATGTTCAAAGACTAATCATGTATTACAGCTAAATAAGTATATCCTGATGTGTTGCATAACAGGGAAACATATTATATTAGCTTTTTACTGCTGCCATAAGTACCGCAAACTGGGTGGCTTAAACAACAGAAATTTACTGTCTCACAGTTCTACAGGCTAGAATTCCAAAATGAAAGTGCTGCAGGGTTGGATTCTTCTGAGGGCTGTGAGGGATGGCCAGGTTCTCCCTATGTGTCATCACATTGTCTACCCTCTATGTGTCTCTGTGTTCAAATTTCCCCAATTTTTATAAATACCTCAGTTATACTGGATTAGGGTCCACCCTAATGACTTCACTTTAATTTGATTACCTATGTAAAGACCCTGTCTCCAAACAAGGTCACATTCTGAGATTCTAGGGGTTAGAACATCAACATACGGATTTGGGGTGGACACAATTCATTCTACAACATATACATAGATATGTATGTATGTGTACATTATATATATATATATATATATATGCATGTATATATGCTACATGTATGTATATAACTAGAACCATTCTCATCAATTATCGAGACAATTTAATTGTACTGAATATTTTTCACTCCACTTCTAAAGTGTCTCATATCCCTAGTAATGTGAATTGTAACACAGTGTACGACACTTCTAATTCTTTCCTTTTTAGATTCATAATGCAGAACACACATATATATCCACGCTTCACCACTAACCAGAGGTGTTTCAAGCCAAGCAGCCTGAAACAAACATTCAAAATAGGGCATATTTTCCAATGGAGGTAAAGATTATAGTGTAACCAACAGGAATGTGCAAGCAGGCAATAATTTAATTTAGTACCTGAGCCAAACCATGATAGTCCACTTGAAAAATACGGAAACTTGAGAAAGTGATACTGCTACAATTGTTAACTATGGAATGCAAGAACATTTAAACTTTAAGTCATACAAATCCATTTCGTACATTTATTTTTTTAAAGAAATGTTTATTCAGCACATTTGGGACTTGAGAGCTTGAAAATAACTGAATCCTTTTTCCTGTTATGTGCATGTTAACACCAAATGTAAATGCTATTACAAGGTTCCAGTTACCGCAGGACTCTGCCTTCTGTGCTGACTTATTTTTATGCATCTCTCAGAAGGAAATACTCATGGTTCAGGTTTCAATGGATGAATGCTTTCACCCTTACGAAATACACAAAGTGTTCCCCTCTTGAAACTTTTAACGAAAGATAAAGAACTAGTTAGGATTCTTCCAGTGCCTTTGCTCTTTCATTTTGAAAACTTTTAAAGAGTTTTTAAAAGATCATGACTGTTCATAAAGGTTTACCTACGGCGAATCTGTCATATTAGGTTAAAAATCAGATGACAGCACACAGGATTTTGTTCTTTTTTGGTTTTTTATTGTGGTCAATAAAACATAAAATTTACTATCTTAACCTTTTTTAAGTGTACAGTACAGCAGTGTTAACTACTGCATCAGAGCTCTAGAAGTTTCTCATCTTGCAAAATGGACACAATAACCACCGAACAACGACTCTCCATTTCCCTCCCCCCAGCCTCTGGTCCCACCATTCTACTTTCTGTTTCTAAGACTTTGACTATTTTAGATACCTCATATAAGTGGAATCATGCAGTATACATTCGTCTCTTCGTGACTGACTTACTTCATTTTTTCACTTAGTATAATGTCCTCAAGCTTCATCCACGTTGTAGCATGTAACAAGATTTCCCTCCTTTTAAGCCTGAATAACATTCTGTTATATGTACATACCATATTTTGTCCATTCATCTACCAATGAACATTTAGGCTGCTTCCAACTCTTGGCTATTGCAAATAATGCTGCAATGAACATGGGTGTGAAGCTATCTCTTTGAGATACTGTTTTCAATTCTTTTGTATATATACCCAGAAGTAGGACTGCTGGATCATATGACAATTCTATTTATAATTTTTCAAGGAACCTTCATACTGTTTTCCATACCAGCTGCTCCATTTTACATTCCCACCGAGAGTGCACAAGCGTTCTAATTTCTCCACATCTTCAGCACAATACTTGTTATTTCCCAGTTTTTTTGATAACGGCCAACCTAATGGATGTGAGGTGATATCTCACTGTGGTTTTAAATTGCATTTCCCTAATAATTATTTGAGGTTGAACATATTTTCTTCATTTTTGGCCACTTGACTATCTTCTTTGGAAAAGGGGCTATTAAAGTCCTTTATCCACTTTTTAATTATATTGTTTTTTGTTCTTTATTATGGCTATCAGTCCCTCAATCAGATCTATGGTTTGCAACTACTTTCTCCCATTCCATAGGCTACCTTTTCACTCAGCTGATTGCTTCCTTTGCTGCACAGAAGATCTAAAGTTTGATCTATTTGATCTAGATCAAACATTTGTCTATTATTGCTTTTGGTGTTTGTGCTTTTCATGTTATATCCAAGAAATATAATTGCCAAATCCAGGGTCATAAAGCTTTTCCCCTGTTTTCTTCCAGGATATTCAGGTCTTACATTTAGGTGTTTAATCCATTTTTTACTGAAGTATAGTTGATTTACAATATTGTGTTAGTTTCAGGTGTACAGCAAAGTGGTTCAGATGTAGAGAATGGACTTGAGGACACAAGGAGGGGGATGGGTAAGCTGGGACGAAGTGAGAGAGTAGCACTGACATATACACACTACCAAATGTAAAATAGATAGCTAGTGGGAAGCAGCTGCATGGCACAGGGAGATCAGCTCCAGGCTTTGTGACCACCTAGAAGGGTGGGATTGGGACGGTGGGAGGGAGACGCAAGAGGGAGGAGATATGGGGATATATGTATATGTATAGCTGATTCACTTTGTTATACAGCAGAAACTAACACAACACTATAAAGCAATTATACTCCAATAATGATGTTAAAAAAAAAGTGGCTCAGTTATATATTTTTTTCAGATTATTTTCCATTACAGGTTATTACAAAATATTGAATATAATTCCCTATGTTATACAATAAATCCTTGTTGTTTATCTATTTCATATGCAGTAGTTTGTATCTGTTAATCCCATACTCCTAATTTATCCCTCTCCCCTCCCTTTCTGCTTTGGTAACCGTAAGTTTGTTTTCTATGTCTGTGAGTCTATTTCTATTTTGTATATAGGTTCATTTGTATTGTTTTTTAGAATCTACATGTAAGTGATATATTTGTCTTTGTCTGCCTTACTTCACTAAGTATAATATTCTCTAGGTTCATCCATGTTGCTGCAAATGGTAGTATTTCATCCTTTTTTATGGCTAAGATTCCATTGTGTGAGATATAGATAGATAGAAAGATAGATAGATAGATAGATAGATATGTAGGTAGATAGGTAGATAGATAGGTGTCACATCTTCTTAAGCCAAATTTCTATTAATGGGCACTTGGGTTGTTTCCGTGTCCTGGCTATTGTAAATAGTGCTATGAACATTAGGGTGCATGTTTCTTTTCAAATTAGAGTTTTTGCCTTTCCCAGACAAACACCTAAGAGTAGGATTTCTGGATCATATAATAGCTCTATTGTTAGTTTTTTAAGTAACCTACATACCATTTTCCATAGTGGCTGCACCAATATACACTCCCACCACCAATGTAGGAAGGTTCCCTTTTCTCCACAACTTCTCCAGTATTTATTATTTCTAAACTTTCTGATAATAACCATTCTGACCAGTGTTAAGTGATACCTCACTGCGGTTTTAATTTGCATTTCTCTAATGATTAGTGATGTTGAACATCTTGTCACATGCCTGTTGGCCATCTGTATGTCTTCTTCAAAGAAACGTCTATTTAGGTCTTCTGCCCATTTTTCAGTTGGGTTGTATTTTTGCTCTTGAGTTGTATGAGCTGTATGTATATTTTGGAAATTATGCCCTTGTCAATCGCATTGTTTGCAAATATTTTCTCCCAGCCTGTAGGTTGTCTTTTCATTTTGTTTATGGTTTCCTTTGCTGTGCAAAAGCTTTTAAGTTTGATTAGGTCCCATCTGTTTATTTTTGCTTTTATTTCTTTTGCCTTGGGAGACTGATCGAAGAAAATACTGCTATAATTTATGTCAGAGACTGTGTTGCCTGCCTATGTTCTTTTCTAGGAGTTTTATGCTGTCACGTCTAATACCTAGGTCTTTAAACCATTTTGAGTTTGTTTTTGTATATGGTGTAAGGGAGTGTTCTAATTTCATTGATTTACATGTAGCTGTCTGGCTTTCCCAGCACCACTTGTTGAAGAGACTGTCTTTTTTCTATTGTATATTTATGCCTCATTTGTGGTAGATTAATTAACCATAGGTGTGTGGGCTTATTTCTGGGCTCTCTATTCTGTTCCATTGATCGATATGTCTGTTCTTGTGCCAATACCATGGTGGTTTTTTTAAATTAATTTCTATTGGAGTATAGTTGCTTCACAATGTTGTGTTAGTTTCTACTGTACAGCAAAATGAACCAGCTTTACATATACATATATTCCCTCTTTTTTGGATTTCCTTCCCATTTCGGTCACCACAATGCATTAAGTAGAGTTCCCTCTGCTGTACAGTATGTTCTCATTAGTTATCTATTTTATGCATAGTATCAATAGTGTATATGTGTAAATACCAATCTCCCAATTCCTCCCCCCCTCTCCCCATGCTGTTTTGATTACTGTAGCTTTGTAGTATAATCTGAAGTCTAGAAGTGTTATGCCTCCAGTTTTGTTGTTTCTCCTCAGTATTGCTTTAGCAATTCTGAGTCTTTTGTGGTTCCATATAAATTTTAGGATTATTTGTTCTAGTTCTGTGGAAACTGTCATGGGTATGTTAACAGGGATTTCATTAAATCTCTAGATTGCTTCGGGTAGCATAGCCATTTTAAAAATATTAATTCTTCCAATCCAAGAGCATGGGGATATCTTTCCATTTATTTGAATCACCTTCAATTTCCTTTATTAAAGTCTTATAGTTTTCAGCATATAGGTCCTTCACCTCCTTGGTTAAGTTTATTCCTAGGTATTTTATTACTTTTGATGCAATTTTAAATAGGATTTTTTTCTACTTTCTCTTTCTGATATTTCATTGTTAGACTAAACAAATGCAACAGATTTCTGTATGCTAATTTTGTATCCTGCTACCTTGCTGAATTCATTTATTAGTTCTAATTAGAGCTCTCTACATAGAGTATCATGTCAACTGCAAATAATGACAGTTTTACTTCTTCCCTTCCAATTTGGATAATTTTATTTCTTTTTCTTGTCTGACTGCTGTGGCTAGGACTTCCAATACTATGTTAAATAGAAGTGGTGAGAGTGGGCATCCTTTCTTGTTCCTGAATTTAGCAGGAAAGCTTTCAGCTTTTCGTCATTGAGTATTATATTGGCTGTGGGTTTATCATAAATGGCTTTTATTATATTGAGACATGTTCCCTCTACACCCACTTTGGGAAGAGTTTTTATCATGAATGTAGGTTGAATTTTGTCAAATGCTTTTTCTGAATCTATTAAGATGATCGTGTGGTTTTTGTCTTTCCTTTCGTTAACGCGGTATATCACATTGATTGATTTGCATATGTTGAACCATCCTTGAGACTCTGGAATGAATCCAACCTGATCATGGTGTATGATCTTTTTTATGTAATTTTGGATTCAGTTTGCTAATATTTTGTTGAGGATTTTTGCATCCATATTCCTCAAAGATATCGGCCTGTAATTTTCTTTTTTGTACTGTCTTTGTCTGGTTTTGGTATCAGGGTAATGGTAGCTTCACAGAATGAATTTGGGAGTATTTCCTCCTCTGCACCTTTTTGGAAGAATTTGAGAAAGATAGTTTTAATTTCTTTGTATGGTTCGTAGAATTCCCCAGTGAAGCCATCCAGTCTTGGACTTCTGTTTGCAGGGAGTTTTTAATTACAGCTTCTATTTCACTTCTAGTGATCAGTCTGTTCAAATTATCTCTTTTTTCTTGACTCAGTTTTGGCAGGCTCTATGTTTCTAGAGGCTTGTCCATTTCTTCTAGGTTGTCCAATTTGTTGGCAAATAACTGTTCATAGCATCCTCTTATGATTTTTTGTATTTCTGTGGTATTGGTTATTACTTCTCCTCTTTCATTTCTTATTTTGTTTATTTGGGTCCTCTCTCTTTCCTTCTTGGTGAGCCTGGCTTGAGGTTTGTCAATTTTGTTTATTTTCTCAAAAAACTAGCTCTTAGTTTTATTGATCTTTCCTATTGTTTTTTTCCTCTATTTTATTTACTTCCTCTCTGATCTTTATCATTTCCTTCCTTCTCCTACTTTGAGTTTTCTTTGTTCTTCTTTTTCTAATTATTTTAGACAATAGGTTAGGTTGCTTATTCGAGATTTTCCTTGTTTCTTGAGGAAATCTAGTATTGCTATGAACTTCCCTCTTAGAACTGCTTTTGCTGCATCCCATACTTTGTGAAGCTGTGTTTTCGTTTTCATTTGTCTCCAGGTATTTTCTGCTGTCTTCACTGATTTCATTGTTGACCCATTGGTTTTTTAGTAGCATGTTGTTTAGTCTCCATGTGTTTGTGCTTTTCCCATTTTTCTTTCTGTGTTTGATTTCTAGTTTCATACCACTGTGCTCAGAAAAGATGCTTGAAATAATTTCTATCCTCCTAAGTCTTTAATCCATTTTGAGTTAATTTTTATATATGGTGAAAGGTAAGGGTCCAAGTTAATTCTTTTCAACGTGGATATCCAGTTTTCCTATCATCACTTGCTGAAGGGACTATCCTTTTCCTATTGTATAGCCTTGTCACCTTTGTCAATGAGAAGGTGTATTTGTGGGTTCTTTATTGTCTATATGTCTGTCTTTATGTTAGTAATATTGTGGTTTGATTACTGTAGCTTTGTAATATGTTTTGAAGTCAGGAAGTGTGAGGTCTCCAACTTTGTTCTTCTTTCTCAAGACTGGTTTCACTATTTGGGGTCCTTTGAGATTCCATATGAATTTTTATTTTTTTTCTATTTCTTCAAACATGACATTGAGATTTTGATAGAGTTTGCAATGAATCTGTAGATCATTTGGGGCAATATAAACATTTTAACAATATTAAGTCTTCCAATCTATGAAAACAATATGTCTTTCCATTTGTTTGTCTTTTTGCCAACAATTTTTGTAGTTCTCAATGTTCAAGTCTTTCACCTAATTAAATTGATTCCTGTTTTATTCTTTTTGTTTTTGTTTTTGTTTTTGGCGGTACGCGGGCCTCTCACTGTTGTGGCCTCTCCCGTTGCGGAGCACAGGCTCCGGACGCGCAGGCTCAGCGGCCATGGCTCACGGGCCCAGCCGCTCCACAGCATGTGGGATCTTCCCGGACCGGGGCACGAACCTGTGTCCCCTGCATCGGCAGGCGGACTCTCAACCACTGCGCCACCAGGGAAGCCCCTGTTTTATTCTTTTTGATGCTACTGTAACTGGTACTGTTTTCTTAATTTCCTTTGTGGATTGGTCATTATTAATGTATAGAAACACAACTGACTTCTGTGTGTTCATTTTATATCCTGCAACTTTGAATTCATTTATTAACTCTAACAGGGTTTCATGGAATCTTTAGAGTTTACACAATATCAAGTATATATAAGATCACGTCATCTGCAAACATAGATAATTTTACTTCTTCCTTATCTATTTGGATGTCTTTTATTTTTCTTGTTTGATTGTTCAGGCTAGGATTTCCAGTACTATTTTGAATAGAAGTAGTGAGTGTGGGCATCCTTGCCTATTTCCTGATCTCAGAGGAAAAGCTTTTCAGTTTTTCACCATTGAGTGATATTAACTGTGGGCTTTTCATATATGTCCTTTATTATTACATTGAGGTAATTTCTTTCGATTGTGTTTGTTGTACATTTTTATCATGAAAGGATGTTAAATATTGTCAAATGTTCTTACTGCATCAATTGAGGTGCTCATGTGGGATTTGTCCTTCATTCTGTTAATGTGGTATACTACACTAATTTTCATATGCTGAACCATATTTGCATTCCAGGAACAAATCCCACTTGGTCATAATGTATAATCTTTTTAACTTGCTAGAATTTAGTCTCCTAATATTTTGTTGAGGAGTTTTGCATCAATATTCATCAGGGATATTGGTATGTAGCTTCCTTTTCTTGTAAAAATAAATTTTTTCTTGTAAAAATGAAAATCTCTGATTTTGTCATCAGGATAATGGGGACCTCATAGAATGAGTTTGGAAGTGATTCCTCCTCCTCAATTTTTAGGAAGAGTTTGAGAAGAACAGATGTCAATTCTTCTTTAAATATTTGGTGTCATTCTCCAATGAAGCCATCTGGTTCTGGGCTTTTCTTTGTTGCAAGGTTCTTGATTACTGATCCTATTATTCTAGGAATTTCCCCATTTCTTCTAGACTATCCAATTTGTTGGTATATAATTGTTCACAGCAGTGTTTTATGACCCTTATTTATGTGGCATCACTTGTAATGCTTCCTCTTTCATTTCTGATTTTTGTTACATGAGACTTCATTTATTCTTAGTCTAGCTAAGAACTTTTCAATTGTATTGATCTTTTCAAAGAACCAATCCTAATTCATTGATTTTTTTTCTATTGTTTTCTATCCTCTATCTCTTTGATTTCTGCTCTAGTCTTTATAATTTCCTTCCTTCTGCTAACTTTGGGTTTAGTTTATTCTTCTTTTTCTAGTTCCTTGAGTTGTAAAGTTAAGATGTTCATTTGAATATTTCTTCTTATTTAATAAGGCATTTACCACTATAAACTTCCCTCTTACTACTGTTTTTGCTGCATCCCATAGTTTTGGTACATAATTATTTTCATTTTAATTTGTCTCAAGATATTTTCTAATTTCCCCTGTGTTTTCTTCTTTGATCCACTGATTATTCAGAAGTGTGCTGTTTAATTTCCACATATTTGTGAGTTTTTCAATTTTGTTTTTTTTTGGGGGGGGTGGCTATTGATTCACTGTTTCATCCATTATGATCAGAAAAGATACCAGCTATCATTTCAATTTTCTTAAAGTTGTTAATACCAGTTTTGCAGCATAACATATGATCTATCCCAGAAAATGGTCTATGCATACCTAAGAAGAATGTGTATTCTGTTGTTGTTGGGTAGAGTGTTCTATATTTGTTTGTTAGGTCCAACTGGTGTATCATATTGTTCAAGTCCTCTGTTTCCTTGTTAACCTCTGCATGACTGATCTCTTATTAAAAGTGGGGTGTTGAAATCTCCACCTATTATTGTGTTACTGCCTATTTCTCCTTTCAATTCTGTCAGTGTTGGCTTCATATAATTGGATGCTTTGATGTTAGGTGCATATATTTTAATTGTTATAACTTCTTGGGGAATTAAGCCTTTCATATTATATAATGACCTTCTTTGTCTCCTGTCAGTTTTTGACTCAAAGCTTATTTTGTCTGATATGACAAACCCTACTCTCTTTTGGTTACCATTTGCATGGAATACCTTTTTCCATCCTTTCACTTTCAGCTTGTGCATGTCCTTATACCTAAAGTGAGACTCTGGTAGACAGCATATAATTGGCCTTTTTTTTTCTTTTTTATCCATTCAGCCACTCTACGTCTTCTGATTGGGGAGTTTAATCTGTTTGCATTTAAAGTAATTACCAATAGGGAAGGACTTAGTATTACCATTTTGTTAACTGTTTTCTGTAAGTCTTGTCAGTATTTCGTCCCTCTTTTCCTCTTTTGCTGCCTTTCCTTGTGTATTGATTTTTTATAGTGACATGCTCTGATTCCTTTCTCATTTTCTTTTGTGCATCTTCTATAGGGATTTTCTTTACCAGAGAGCTTTATATTTTCATATGCTTTAGTGATTACGAACTCTCTCAGTTTTTATTTATCCAGGAAGGTCTTTATTTCTCCTTAACTTCTGAAGGACAGTTTTGCTGAATATAGCGTTTTTGGTTGACAAGTGTTTTTCTTTTAGCACGTTGAATAGATCATCCCACTCCCTTCTGACCCTAATGTTTCTGCTGAGAAATCTGCTGGTTATCTTATAGGAGCTCCCTTGTAACATAACAAGTTATTTTTCTCTTGCTTCTCTCAAGATTCTCTGTCTTTGACTTTTGATTGATCATTTTGTATGGACTTCCTTGAGTTCTTCCTAGTTGGACTCTTTCAAGCTTCTTGAATTTGGATGTTCATTTCCTTCATTAGATTTGGGGAGTTTCCTGCCATTATTTCTTCAAAGAAGCTCTCTGCTTATCTCTCTCTTCTCTTCAGGGACACCCATATAGTATATTTAGCCCTGATAGTGTCCCATAAGTCCCTTAGGCTTTTTTCACTTTTCTTCATTTTTTTTCCTATCATTCCTCTGATTCAATAATTTCAAATGAACTGTCTTCAAATTCACTGATTCTTTCTTCTGCTTGACCGAGTCTGATATTGATCCCCTCTGGTGAATTTTTCAATTCAGTACTGCATTCTTCAGCTCCAGAATTTCTGTTTGGTTCTTTTTTATAGTTTCTCTTTTTTGATATTCTCATTTTGTTCATATATTGCTTTCCTTATTTAATTTACTGTGTTCTCTTACAGTAGACTGAGTTTCTTTAAAATGATTATTTTGAATTCTTTGTCAGGTAATTCATAGATCTTTATTCCTTTAGGGTCAGCTTCTTGAGATTTGTTTTGTTCCTTTGATTGAGCCATGTTTTCTTGCTTTTTTCTGTGCCTTGTTATCTTTGTTATGATTTTTGCACTTAAAAAACGGCCACCTCTCCCAACCTTTATAGATTGGCTTCGTACAGAGGAAGACTTCCATATCAGTCAGCCCAGCTAGAGATTCTGGGGGCCTTTCAAACCTTTTACAAGCATGCCTCTTCTCCAGGCATGCTGGGTGAAGGGAGGTCTGCTGGTTTCTTTTTCATGAGTCTCTCACTCCCTCTGATGTCTGTCTGCAATACTGCAGGTTCTCTGGCACTGCCATAGGCTGCTAAGCTCTCTCTAGTTCTCAACAACCTCCAGGCATCAAAACTATGCCAGTTCCCCCATCAGTACTCCAAGTCAGGCAAAATAGAAACCAATCCCTCAGGTAGTCCCCAAAAAAGCTGGAAGGTTGAATGTATGTTCCACTATTCTCTTTGCCTTCCAAGGGAGAAGCAGCATATTGGGCTTTTTCTCTCAATTGCTAGCTCTGCTGGCTTGGGAAAGGGGCTGGTGTAGGTGAAATGAAACCACTTTTCTAATCCATTTCACTGCAGCTGTTCTTGCCTTTGAGCATGCCTGGGCATTCTCATAATGGTTTTTTGAACTGTATATTGTTGTTAAGTCAGTGTTTCTGTCAGGCAGTGAGTTCTGGAGCTCCTTACTCCACCATCTTTCTGGCCACAGAAAGGTTTATTTCTGTCATCTCACGTTACAGCAAACTCAACAGAAACATACACGATACAAGTCATCAAAAATTTACAGTAAAGACTTTTCTTTGATTTAGAACAAAGAGTATGTCACATTTTAAGCATCCACTTCTCTGTCTCCCTTTTTTTTTTTTTTTTTTTGCATTCAAAGTATATAAAGATATTGTACTGTAGGGACTTCTCTGGTGGCGCAGTGGTTAAGAATCTGCCTGCCAATGCAGGGGACATGGGTTTGAGCCCTGGTCCAGGCAGATCCCACATGCCGCGGAGCAACTAAGCCCAGGCGCCACAACTACTGAGCCTGCGCTCTAGAGCCTGTGAGCCACAACTACTGAAGCCTGTGCCTAGAGCCTGTGCTCTGCGACACGAGAAGCCACTGCAATGAAAAGCCCGTGCACCACAACAAAGAGTAGCCCCCGCTCGCCCCAACTAGAGAAAACCCATGCACAGCAATGAAGACCCAATGCAGCCAAAAATGAAAAATAAATTTAAATTAATTAATTAATTAAATAAATATATTGTACTGTATACACCATCTCACCCCCACTACACTGATTCCAGTCAGGCTACAGTAAATGGCTCTGCTCATATGTAAACCCACTTTGTACTGACAGTGACTCACCTCAAGCTTACAGCAGACAGACTTCTCATGTCCTGCTCTGGGAGTTTGCTGGATGTATGCAGGGGTTGATAGGTGTCACACGTTTGTAACCCAGAAGTACAGAAGGGGCAAGCCTCATGGGGTAACCCTCAATCCTCTTCAAAGAGGGACAGAAGCTGATAGACAAATGATTCTTTGAGTCCCTTATATGGATGATTGATGGATACAGACTCTGCGACTCACCAGAAATAGCAATCACCCTCAGAGGTAACCAACTCAATTATACATCATTAGTAGTGGCTTTGCCTTCTTCCCCATGTGACTCTCCTTATTCCCTCACTTCCTCTCCTTGAGAGTACTTCCCAAATAAACTAGCTATCGCAAGCCCTCACCTTGTGGGAGAGAGGTAGGCAACCCCAGACTACAATGCACATTAAGTAAGCACAGCCTTGTTCTATGGGATCTCCCTTTCTTTTCCATTAACAAATTCAGGTAGGTTTCCTCTCTTCCACTAGATTGTACTCCTCTTAAAGGTAAAGGGCCTCATTCACTTATCAGTCCCATTACATGACTTCATGATTTTAACACATACAGTAATTTCCCACTGGGTTTTTCAAATGGCTTCACTATTCCTGAATAATTTATAATGAGAGACAAATTTCACAAGGTTGAAAGCTAATGACTCATACAGAACTTCAAAATCAAATCCATTTGAATAATATTTTTTGCTCAAGCCTACTTGTTTTGACTTGGTCAAATAAACTTTCATAGATAATGCATCCCAGATATTCATTCACTGATAGTAAAATTTTGGGGGGGAGCCACGCCGTGTGGCTTGCAGGATCTTAGTTCCCCGACCAAGGATTGAACCCAACCCCAGCAGTGAAAGCGCTGAGTCCTAACCACTGGACCACCAGAGAATTCCCAGTAAATATATTTTTGAAGCTATCCTTCTGCTTAGGTGACAGTATGACTACCAGCAATGTTTTACTAAATTACAGATCCCTGTAAAATAAATTAAAACTCTATAGATCTATGCTAATCTTGGGTTCCTATTTCCCATATAAAAATTTTTTTAATTTAAGAAAAACAGTCCCCTGGACTAAAATAAACATTTCTTTATAGGATTGCTCCTGCAATACAAAAGCTAAAAATATATTTTCCTGACTTTTTAAAATTAAATCATTATAATCAAGCAATTTAAAACATTATAAAAGCTTGTCAGAATATTGACTTCGGGACTTGCCTGACAGTCCAGTGGTAAAAACTCTGTGCTTCCAATGCAAGGGGCATGGGTTCAATCCCTGGTCGGGGAACTAAGATCCCGCATGCCATGCGGCCAAAAAAAAAAAAAAAACAAAAACACAAATATGCAAAATATTGACTTTGTTTGAATGGCACTTCAAAACCTCAGCATATGATAAAGGAATCAACTTGTAACATAGATAATACAAGCTTTAGTGGTATTCTGTACAACACAAGAGAAATATTTTGCTAGTTCTCAATAACTGATAAGCAATTAAAGCGATTCTGAAAATACTTAAAATCTGGACATACAGATGTCTTTTCAATTGAGATTTTACTCTAATGAATACTATTATGTTTCCCTGCTACATTTCTCTAGTGGTTTACATGACAGATATAAACCCTGGCACGTGGAACTTGATAACTGGACACACTGGCAAAGGAGGAAGGAAAATGTGACAAAAAGATGCTACTTGGGGAAGCATACGATCTCCTCTGCTCATCTAACACAGTGTGTCAACACCAGCAAGTCTCAACTATGGTTTACACTGTCATACCTGCTCAGTTACTGCCGATAAACCTTAAATTAGCTAACATCTATCCCACAGAATAGAGGGCACTGTAAACCTGACTGCCAAGAAGTCAGAAAGCAGAGCTTGTGGTCAGCTGCCTTGGGAATACTTGCTCCTCCAAAGATACTCCAACTGCCTTCATTCCAGCATCTTCCCCGTTTGCTGTGAATGCTAATGTGCCTGTTTCAGATCAAGGCAAATGCGTACCAAAACTACTCATGGATGTAGAGCTGAGTCAGACCCTAACACCACATGCCAAGTACTATTGGGCTTGTACTGTATACTGTGCAAAAGACTCAGAATACTGGAGTTGGAAAGGATTTTAGGGGACATCTAATCCAAACCCTAAAAAGTTAAATAACTTATACAAGATGACAGTGTCAGTGGAAAGACCAGGTCATGAACTCAAGTTGCCTTGAGTTCCCAGTCACCCGCTCTGCTGCGAGGAGTGGTTTATTTCCCTTAACCCAAAATACCTCAGTGAGTATCCTAGTGCAATGAACAAACTGACATTAAAAAAATCTCTTATCTGAGATGCTTTAAAAGCATATTTAAACAAGTATCTGGAGATGTATTATTCTAAGAATAAGATGATCTGTAACCGAATAAATTGAAAAATTATATTCACCTTGACAAATTTCAATTTATAAAACTAATCAGACACAGCCATAAATTATCCCACATTAACCTCACTTGAATTAAGTTTTGCATATCCTCATTCAAAACACCACGCTAATGCACTATCACTAATAACACAACATTCTACACAAGCCCTAGACTGAGGGTGAAGAAAGACTACCTTGCACGTAGGGAATTACTCTGCCTTACTTACTTATGTAAGGCAGAACTATTTGGTGTTTCTTAAGGCCAAGCACATGCCCTAGCTTTAAAGTTCCGTTCTATGAGGTCAATGCCAGGTCCACCAGCCCAAAATGGTAGTCTTTAATCCAGATCCATCATGAGCCATTTACTCTGCAAACACACACAGGTATTTTCACAGCACTGGGCTGGAGGCTGCACAGGAATAAGAAATGAATTTGAAACATGTAGACCATGTACAGGGCACCAACTGCGAGCCAACTTTACATACATTCTCATATGATCTTCACAAAAACCCTAGGAGAGAGGTATTATTATCCCAGTTTCACAAACGAAGAAACAGAGAAAACTTAACCAAAGCTAGCAGAAGGCAGCGCTCTGGAACGTCTGCATTCTCACCAAGAATTCTAACCACCTCTGTGCCTACCACCACAGCCCTGCATTTCGGCAGAGAACTGAGGAAGCAATAAAACCTTTTCTGGAGTATAGTTTATCAAACTAGACTCAGATTTGATATGTCTCCACACTACGTAACAGCTATGACTCTGTAACAAACCCAAGAGGAAAACCAGTGTCTAGGTCCACTCAGAATTCCAAAAAGAAACCCACGCCCCAGATTTAAAGGACTTACAGACACAAACTAGAGGACAAACATATGGACACCAAGTGGGGGGGAGGGGGGGTGATGTACTGGGAGATTGGGATTGACATATATACACTACTGATACTATGTATAAAATAGATAAGTAATGAAAACCTACTATAGAGCACAGGGAACTGTACTCAGTGCTCTGTGGTGACCTAAATGGGAAGGAAATCCAAAAAGAGGGGATATATGTATACATCTAGCTGATTCGCTTTGCTGTACAGTATAAACTAACACAATACTGTAAAGCAACTATACTCCAATAAAAATTAATTAATTAAAAACTAAAATTAAATAAAGGAGTTACAGCTTTTGTGTCTATAAAACAAAGACCCAAACAGCATCTGTATCTATTGGGTTGTTGCATGAGAGGCTGAGATGGCTGAACAGGCATAAAGCACCAAAACAGTGTCTCACACATAGTAAGTGCTTAATTAAAGTTGGCCGCTGCTTTCAAAATCGCCGCTATTCTTCAGTAACCATATTCCTCAAAATTTTTTCCTCGGAATATAGTTTCAAAGGAGAAAAAAGCTATGTAATTCGCATTCACCATAAGGTGGTCTATAACTGCAAAAAAAATTTTTTTTTGATCAAAGGTACCATTATCCAACCATAAAATTTTAATTCTGAATACTTGCTTAGAAACACAAAAAGATTTAATATATTAGATTAATGCTGAATACAAAACAGTAGTCAATGCTACAACAACAGCTACATAACCCTTATGCCAATAGTCAAGGACTGTATTTTAAGGACTACATTTCAAGGCAGAAAATTGAAAATAGCTGTTAGGAAGGTGAGATTACCAATGATTATTTTTCTTTTTAAAAGTTCCCCCTCATACTACTTTTTAAATTTCTGTAATAAAAAATGTGTGCTATTAAGTTATTTAATAATATATTAAACAGATGTCTGTTACACCTGACTTTATAGGAGTCTGTAGGACAACTAAATGCATTCTGAGCCTGCTATGCCATAATAAAGATAGTATATCCCTTCCACAGAAATATATAGGGTTGTGCTCTTCCCCCCAGTTCCTTATAAGCTACTCTCTAAACAACGTTGTGCCAGTTATAAATTATGCTCCTAGACTAAAATGCTTCAAGGTGGTTTAATAACATGGAGAAAGTACTAGGTTCAAGGGTAAAGGGAATCAGGGCTTCCCTGGTGGCGCAGTGGTTAAGAATCAGCCTGCCAATGCAGAGGACATGTGTTCGAGCCCTGGTCCGGGACGATCCCACATGCCGCAGAGCAACTAAGCCCCTGCGCCACAACTACTGAGCCTGCGTGCCACAACTACTGAAGCCCACGTGCCTAGAACCCGTGCTCCGCAACAAAAGAAGCCACTGCAATGAGAAGCCTGCGCACCGCAACCAAGGGTAGCCCCCACTCACCACAACTAGAGAAAGCCCGCGCGCAGCAACAAAGACCCAACACAGCCAAAAATAAACAAGTTTTTTTTAAAAAAAGGAGTAAAGGGAATCAAAGAAAGAAAAGAACCTGAACATTCTTAATTTTGATCACCATCATCTAACTATCTAGCAGTATTTCTCAAAGTGTATTCCTGGGAACACCTACATTAGACTCACACAAGATTCTTTTCAAAATACAGATTCCCACCACAAAGTACAGATTCAAACCTACAGAGCTGGAATCTCTTGAGAGGCCCAGAGTTAGCCATTTTGTACAATCTCCCCAGGTGATTTTTATGCACACAGATTTTACGAACTAGTGATTCACAGACATGCTACTCAGGTATGATAAACATAATTCAAAGTTTGCTATGAAAGAAACAAACAGAACTCTAACTCTGGATTGGTGATTCAATTATTTCCTAACTCCTCACAACCGCCAGCTCAAATAAGCCAGGATGTGGGATCACAGGTACAAGGAGAAGAGAGCCTACAAATTTGTTGTCTCTTCTGCCTACCACATGAATCCTTCCAGAAGATTTTTTTGCAAACTTTATCAAAAGCCTTAAAAATATCTATCCCCTTTGAGCTAAAATTTTCACTAGTAAGAATTTTTCCTCTGAGAATAATTAAGGATGAAAAAAAAAAAGGTTTTTAGGCAAAAGTATTTGGGGCAGCAGTGTTAACATTCATCACCTGCCAATTCTTGAGTATATGCACTACATCTGGCACTGGTGCATGCTTGACATACAGTATTTTTAACCCTCACAACCTAGAAATGATATTCATTCCATTTTAGAGATGAGAAGACTGAGGTTCAGAGAAATTATTAACTTGCCCCAGGCCACACAACCAATAAATGACAGAGCCAGGACCTGAATCTGGGACATTCTGAGTAGAAACATTAGGTTCTTTCCACTCCCTGGCCACCTAAAAATGTTATAAGATATCATAATGTTTAAGCAAATCATGACATGTCAAGGTAATATTATATAGCTATTCAAAACCATGTTCTTCCTTATCTACAAAACAGAAATAGAGTTAAAGATGTAGAAAACAAACTCATGGTTACCAATGAGTAAGGAGCGGGGGAGGGATAACTTGGAAAATTGGGATTGACATTACACACTACTACATTTAAAAAGATAACTAATACAACCCTACTGTATAGCACAGGGAACTCTACTCAATACCCTGTAATGGCCTATATGGGAAAAGAATATAAAAAAGAGTGGATATATGTATATGTATAACTGATTCACTTTGCTGTACACCTGAAACTAACACAACATTGTAAGTCAACTCTACTCCAATAAAAATTTTTTAAATAATAAAACCATGTTCTTCAAGAATCTTTAATGAAATGGAAAATATCCGTGATACAATGTAAAGTGAAAAAGAAGGGAAGTATGATCCCAGTTTAGAATTTAAGGGGCACAAGTCACACAAGGGTAGGAACCATATCTATCTTGGTTTTGTCTGCATCCCCAAAGCCCAACACTGTACCTGACACAGAGTAGGAACTCAATATCTGTTGCAAAAATAAATTATGTGTGAGCGCACTTTTTAAAGACCAGGAAAAAATTCCCAAAATATTATCAGTGGTTATTGCTGGATTCTGGACTTAGAGGTGGCTTTTGGTTTTTCTTTTTTACATCTGTTTGTATTTTCAAGTATTCTATAATAAGTTTGATTACTTTCATAACCTGAAAAAAAATACAATGGCTAATTTTCAAATCTTCTGTTTAAGCATCTTCCTATACAAGAGAGTTAAGCTCCAGATCAACTCAGTATGCAGACTAATATGTGGTTTATCTTATTCACTGTAACAGAGAAACTACTTTATAGCTAGAAAGTGAGCATTATCTTTTTATATGCCAGCATCATAAATGGGAACAGGATTTAATACGTGTTACAAATATAAATGCTTTCATCAACCACAGTTATTAGTAGCTTATTAGGTAGTAAATAGATTTATAAGTGTATAACATCTACAAAATGTTTCTATTAATGGTTTGTGCATTTTGGATACTTCCCTAAATACTAATACCATAAGGATTAAAAATCAAATGTGGTGGCTTTTGCAGCATAACAACAAGGGTTTCTTGCCAAGATCATCCCCACACTGCAAAAGACATTATAGGTTAGCATTAAAATTGTGCCTCAGGACTTCCCTGGTGGCTCAGTGGTTAAGAATCTGCCTGCCAATGCAGGGAACACGGGTTCGAGCCCTGGTCTGGGAAGATACCACATGCCGCGGAGCAACTAAGCCTGTGTGCCACAACTACTGAGCCTGTGCTCTAGAGCTCTCGAACCACAACTACTGAGCACACACGCCTAGAGCCCGTGCTCTGCAACAAGAGAAGCACAAGAGAAGCCACCGCGATGAGAAGCCCGCACACCGCAACGAAGAGTAGCCCCCGCTCACCGCAGCTAGAGAAAGCCCGCGTGCAGCAATGAAGACCCAACACAGCCAAAAAAATAAAATATAAATTTTAAAAAAAATTGTGTCTCATCCCAGGTAGTTTATTAAGCATATTACATAAAGGAATATTCATGGTCACTATTATCCCATGCACTTTTAAAGAACTAGATTTTTAAATAAAGAGAACGAACCAAGGATGAGCCAACTGGTATTTTTATTAGCTCATCATTCTGGACAATTTCAAACAGCAAAACACGGCACAAATCTGATGATAATTCTATTATCAAACTGCCTGCAAAACGACTTCATCTTCTGAACAAATTCTGGCTTCGTTGGCCAGATGCTATTGCAGTGGCCACTCCAAGAAAACCCTAAAGAAGGGCAGAAGCGTGAGCTACACTGAACCTGTCTATTCTAAAAGCGACTTGAGATGGGTGGTGGGAGCGGGGGAAGTAGGAGGGGAGAAAGGATATCTTAGAGTAAGAAAAGGTAAAATGTCGGGGAGGGAAGGACCGGGAGTCTGGCGTTAGTAGATGCAAACTATTTACATACAGGATGTATAAACAACGAGGTCCTACTGTAGAGCACTGGGAACTATATTCAGTATCCTGGGATAAACCATAATGGAAAAGAATATAAGAAAGAACGTATATATGTGTATAACTGAGTCACTTTGCTGTACAGCAGAAATTAACACAACACTGTAAATCAACTATACTTCAATAAAAAATTAAATAAATTAAAATAATAAAATTTTTTAAAAAGGTAAAATGGACGTTTGTATTGTGTTGTATGATTTTCAATGAAAAAAACACCTGACAGGCAGAAAACAGTGGAGGAGAAAAAGACAGTTACAGTACTTGGGGGCCCTAGGTCTTGTTTGTAAAAGGAGTAACAACATGAGAACTGCTTTCCATGATCAAAGCTGTTTTCTCTTTGGGAATTAGATTTATTCCCAGACTATGCCAAGAAGAAATTCCACCCACATAAGCAGTACCAAATCATCTAGATTTCTAGGGGTTATCAATGCAGGCCAAAGTCTCTGACACAGGGAAGCTTTCGCATCAGGCACAACTTGGAATTTCTGTCACAGTGCCCTCTGCTTTGCCCTTTGTGGGGAAACTACGGGTTGGATCACTCGGCATCCATTCTGACTCCCTTCTTCTTTGCCTACTTCTACGAGAGAAGCTAGAAAAGAAGTCGCTTTCCCAGAATCTCTTGTAGCAAACAGTGGCCAAAGAAATACAGATGGAAGTTCCAGGAGAGAGAATTCTTCGTCACACAAAAAGGCAAAATCTTGAATAAAAAAACAAAGCAAAACATTTTTGTTTCCCTCCCTTTTCCCTGCAGAGACCACAGGCGCATCTCAAGGCATAGCCTTGGCCAGACTGCACCAATGAGGCCAAAGCCATCAGCTGGGATGGTCGAGGTCAGGGGGTAGGTTGCTGGGCTCCCTGAAGCCCCTGAGCAGCTCTTGGGGCCTGGCCCTCTTAGTCCCAGATTTTTTTGTTTCAACAGGAAAATAAACCCCTGGCTTGTTTAAGTCACCCTGTGTTGGGTTTTCTGTTAGTCACAGCCAAATAAATACATTCCTGCCTGTTAAAATCATCGATATAACAAGCCCTTTCTATGTTTTAACTTATCAATGATCAACTTAAGCAAAACCCCAGAAGTCTTCACAGAGATAAGACTGACGGAGAGCGCTGACCCCCTGCCCACAAGTGCAGGGCTGTAACACCCTCTCACAGCATCCTCGCGGGGCTCTGCAAGAGGTGAAGTTAGGACCCCAACCCAGGCCAATGTGATAGCAGTTCCTGAACTCTTCACCGCCAGGCTACACAACTTCTCATGGATTTTATTCATTTAGTTTCTAAAGCAATCTGAACCTTCAGTTCTGCTCTCTGAGCCTACTACGCTTGTCGTAATAAACTTTTCTGATTGGAGGAAGACTTTGAAGAAAAAAAGAAAAGATTCATATGCAGTTGTTTTAAAAAACAAAAACAAAAAACCTGACAAGCATTTGCTTTCCAGTGTTTTGAAATCCTTATGCATCACATGGCACGGGGCTGCTGGGGCTGCTGCAGTACCATCTACCAAACACCACGTGCCTGGCACTGAGCTCCACTTTTCACACACATCATCTCGTTCTGCGCTCACAACACCCCTGGAAGATAGGACCATCATGGTCCCCATTTTACAGGTGAGCAAACAGAACACGTTAGCCCAGGCACAACATTTTCTTTGAAAAAGTCTCTTTCGAGACACCAATGAATGACAAGTTCAGAGCAACATCAAACTACAATGGAGATTAATGGACTTTTGCAGCTAGTCTTCAGTAAAAATATTAGAAGTGACGGGCTCCGGACCGTTCAAAGAATGAAAACTACTCAAGGCAAGAACAATGACAGCTAAAGAGAGTGCAAAGCCCTCTCCTCCTGCACAAAATCTAAAACTCCACACTCGTGTCCAATACAGCTTTACTCAGTACATGCTCATCCACCTTTACAAGGGGCTAATACGCTGGACATACGGTGAGCTACCAGGAAAGCCAATAAAAATATTTACATAGCTGTGAATGTTCATTTATTATAAACCATTTAATTCATTTTCAAATATATTTGATTTTCATTTTCAATATAAGAATGTGCGTTTTATGAACTATGGTTTATAATAAATATGGTTATTAGTGATTTATTCAGCACTTACTCTGTGGCCAGCGCTGTGATGTTTTACATCCATCTTTTTTTCTCTGAATGGTCACAACCACCTCAGATGTAGGCACCATGATTAACACCGCCTTTCATAAATGGGGCTGCAGGTAATGAATTTTCCCAACCTCCCTATTTAAAGGTAGGATCAAGACTCAAATCCAGATCTGGCCAAGAACACTTTGCTTTCAACCATTAAGCTTCATAAAGTTATTGGATTTGTTCTTACTGTTTATTAGCCTTAATCAAGCCTTAGCTAGAAAACTACATTCAGCTTAGCTCTTGTTTATTTTCATTTTCAGCACTCCCCCATTCTCATATATTTTTACTTCATCTCTCCCTGATCCCACAAAAGCATGTAAAAGATTATTATCTATTTACCAAATTATAAGACAATCTTCACTAAAGTTTGCCAAATTAAAAAGATATGTAGGGACTTCCCTGGTGGCGCAGTGGACACGGGTTCGAGCCCTGGTCCAAGAAGATCCCACATGCCGCGGAGCAACTAAGCCTGTGCGCCACAACTACTGAGCCTGCGCTCTAGAGCCCGCGAGCCACAACTACTGAAGCCAGTGTGCCTAAAGCCTGTGCTCTGCAACAAGAGAAGCCACCGCAATGAGAAGCCCGCGCACCGTAACGGAGAGTAGCCTCCGCTCGCCACAACTAGAGAAAAGCCCGTGCGCAGCAACGAAGACCTAACACAGCCAAAAAAATAAATAAGTTAATTAATTTAAAAAAGAAAAAAAGATATGTAATTACATAACTGCTGCTCTTGCTTTTAATCAATGTGTGATCAGCTGTTTTAGTGGCTAGTTCTACTCCCCAAGCAAGCAGTGATCAGTGATTCCTGTTCTGCCCATCACTGTGAACATGTAAAAACATGTTGGTTTTTTCAATTTTTGGCCACGCCGCGTGGCACATGGGATCTTAGTTCCCCAACCAGGGATCCAACCTGTGCCCCCTGCATTGGAAGCACGGAGTCTTAACCACTGGGCCAACAGGGAAGTCCCCAAAACATGGTTCTTAATGTCTTTAACAGCAATATCCTAAAAGGCCACCAGACATTAACCTCAATTCATAAAAATAGGCCACTGCCCCCAGCCCACAATTCTTTCTATGATGAAATACAAGGGATTCCAAACCTTGAAAATGCCTATGAGTCTAAATTTTATGTAGGGATTTTTAACTGTACAGCACGTGTATATGTTTTTCAGTGTAACAATAAAAGTATAATCATAAGATGTAAAACAACCCCAAAAGAAGAAAAAGGAGAAGTATAAATGTACAAAATCCATGTTTGTCTCTCAGGACACTGGCCAACACCAAGGCTGTATTTGACTCTTGACCCATTTATTTGCTACTTTCTCCCAGACTTTCCTCTAGACCACTCTTCTCCCTCTTTGCATACCATAAGTCACATTTAATTGACTGAAATGAATCACTACTACTATCCCACATGAAATATGAAGTCTAAATTCTGAAGATCAGTATTAAGTAAATCAAGAACAATTTTTCTTCATTATTATGTTGTCCATCGCATCTATTCTAAGGCCTACCATCCCCATCAAAAACCTAAACTAAACGTGAAAATCAATTCCCATTTACAAAACTGTTGACTAATATAATCAATAATCTTCATTTAGATTCAAACAGAAGTGTCAGATACTCTGCATGGCTGTTCCAAAGTAGTTATTAGATAAAAAACAAAAGCAAAAAACAAAAAACTAGTGATCTTTTTTCCTACATTTTTGGCCTGGTGGATTTTATGTGTATCAGTTCTTTGGGGATTCATCCAAGAATGGTATTTTCATTTCTTTGACCACTACCCTACTGCCTATATTTTAACCTCACTGAATTTTTGGTCCATTGCGTAGAAGAATTTCTCTACTAATAAAAATACAACCCATTAAAGATTAACTTACCCCCAGGACAGTCTCTCTGGAAACAAATTCCAAGCATTATAATCACCAATTTGCACTATGTAGACTTAAAGGCAGAGAATCTTATTTACCCTGATTTAAATTGGAAACCTGCACATATTTTAAGGCGATTGTCTGAGGAAAAATGGCAAATCCAAATCAGAAACCCAACCAGGCAAATACAGACTTTTCTTAATTGGCACTTTTCAAATGAAAAATTTTCCACCCAAGGATATCTAACAATATTAGAATATTTGTTGACTTTCCAAACTTCCTACCTTGTTCTCTATTTTACTTCTGCAATTATGAAACTGCAAAATTCTTTTGTTCTCTAGATATTTAGATATAGACTACTGTCAGAAATTGTGATAGGCACTGGAAGTCATTTGAATCCATGCTATAATATTTATTAGTAGTAATAATAAAATCAACTGATATATATTAAGCTGTTAGCATTTATAAAACAGTGTGGCAAGTTTTAGCTTATTAGGCTTTACCTCTGTTAATTCTCACAAAACTCTAAGAGAAAGGTACTAATATCAGTCCCATTTTACAGACGGACAAACTGAGATGGGGAGGTGCCCAGGAACTGTCCCAAGGTTCCACAGGGAACCTAGGTCTGAGTGATTCCAGTTGCCCACGCTTGCTTTAACCACCTAGTATCGAGCAATGAGACACATGATTATGTTTGGTTCAGAAACTAGTCTTATTCCTTCAAACATGGGGGTTCTAACAAAATTTGACACCAGGAAGCATGCATGACAAAATGCCTTGGTACACAGTGCACTGGGTGCTATTGTCAAATGTGTTCAAACTTACTATCTTGGAAGGCATAATTCACTTATTAGTGACTTTGGAAAGTTAATCAAAGCACTATGTTCAATTATTCAAGAAATCTTTGGAGTTGAAGTGTGAATACTTCACTAATTCATAGGTTGTTGAAGAAATACTAACTCAAGAGTTTCTGTAAAAGAAACTTCACCACAGCAAAGAAATTTTAAACTATCTCATGTCAGAATATCATATCTACAAAGGGAATGGCCTTCAAATTTTAAAAAATGTCTTACCTATATTTTGTTTTATTCTAAATGGAAATTAATTGATTCAAAAAAGAAATCTAAAACTTCTAAAGCTCAGGTTATGCAAGAGGGCTTCCTAGGAGCTAACATCACTGTCTTTACTTGCATGTGCGTAGACAAGACAGGTAAGGAAGACATAGAAGATCCATCTTTCACAACCCTCCAAATGTACAAAATAAACTAGAAACATGTTGAAAGGATAGGTATGTGTGTTATCAGTTCAACCCAAACAATCTCACAGCAGTATTTTTCTGAATAAATTTAATATTTTGTTTTATAATAGGAACTAGGCAAAAAAGAACCACAGAACAAATGGAATAACTAAAATAGGTTACTGAAAGGCAACTGGGGCTTTAATTTCCAAATGCACTTTGCAATATTCCTATTTGAACAGTTTATCACAGAAGTAACTCTCCTAGAAAGTTACATAATTTAAGGAGGAAAAAAAGAGGGAGTAAGACAGAGACATGATAAGCACTGGGGATGTTTATCAATAAAAAAAAGCAAAAAGAGAGATGAGTTTGTAACTCATCCAAAAATGCCTACCAAACACTCTTGCTATTTGTTTCCACCAAGTTATTGTTTTGGAAAACATCTTGTTCTGTCTTAAAATAACCTGCCTAATTGTTCTAAAAAACCACTGCATTTCCACGGAGGGCTAAATAGCTCCCACACTGTGATGCACTGACTGATCAAGTCAAAGTAAATTAGGCACCAAGCCACAAAAGAAAGTTGGAAAGTTCCAATCCTCCCTTCATATAAGGACACGAGCTACTGAATGAATCCACCACTGCACCCTTAGTGAAAGTAATGCCTGGTCCTCTACTATTTTAAGAATAACAGTCATTCAAATTACCTTATTTCTCTGGATGATGGAAATGAACCACACTGGGGACTACAGGTAAGCTAGTAATTAACATTTTTAGGGAAGATCAAAATGACGTTGGACATTTTAGCACTCACTCTGAGAACTCCAATCCTCCCATTAAAAGTCAAAATTTGTTCCCAGTCCTGTATGGTTAAAGCTGTTACGCCTGGGAAAGTCCCAGAGAAACGAGGGAGTTTAAAAAAAAAAACAAATTGTGAAAGACAAAGTCAGATAGATACCCATAATACGGGAAGACTTTTATGAACCGAGTGTAACTCAAGATGTGTTTTATAAGCCTGTCAGGAGATGAACACGCACTGTCCCCCAACCCAGCAGCACTGCCCTGACACTTTGGCCGCTCACCCCCATGCTGACCCCTCTTACTCCGGGTGCGGGGCGGGAACTCCTGTCTTAAGCTTTGACATCTGCAGAGCGTTTCCCAATAACAAGACAAGGCCCCTCAGCTGGAGGAAGTGGATACTGACAAGAGGAGGGAGAGTAACAGAGACAGAGCTAGAATTCCAGAGTGCCAGAGAGTGGGGAGGGAGTCACGCATACTCTGCGCGGTCCGACTGGGTCCAGATGGCATAGCCCAGGTGTCCGGACTAAAGCTGGCATCTCCAAAGTCCAAGAACGCAACTTGGGCGCGCGGGTACAAACACGGCCTTCGGCTTTTCTGAAGCCGGTCAAGTTAGCACAGGGTTCTCGGTGCCCGGAGACCTGGGAGGCGTGGAAGGGTGGAGACTCCCGCGAGGTCTGCACTCCCTGGGTGTCCTCCGGCTCCGCGGGGGAAGGGACGGGGGAACTAAGTCGGCTTTGGGCCGGAGCGGCGGGCGCCGGGACGCGGGGCGGGGATGTCCGGGAAGGAGTCGCGGGCGCAGCCCGGGAGTCCGAGAACGCGGGATGGATGCCTACCTTGTAACATGGCCTCAAGTTTCTTCCTGTCCACGCGGAAGCGCTCCTCGCTCCACTCGGGGCTGTGCAGGGGCGCTCCGGCGACCAGGTCGTCCTCCGAGCCGGGCATGGGCGAGTCGGTACTGCGCTCGCTGTTGGAGCCCGGGTCCGACTGCGCCGCCAGGTAGCCGGGCTCGCCTTGAGCGGCCATGGTGGGCGCGCGGCGCTCGGGCTCCGGCTGCGGCCGCCGCTCTGCCTGCGCCGCCGCCTCCGCTCGCCCACCGGGCTCGACTGGCTCCCCGCGCCGCGGCGCTAGCTCGTGCCCCCGCGGCCGCCGACGCCGCCGCCACGGAGCCCCCTGCGCATCCCAGCCTCGGGCGCCGCCTACGCCGCCCGCCGCCCCTGG